>NC_053517.1:1200000-1800000 GCF_016920715.1 Anopheles arabiensis | reverse complement strand
ATCCATCTTCTCTCTCTCTCTCTCTCTCTCTCTCTCTCTCTCTATCACACACTCCCTTACTCTCCCACCGTGGACTGTCCTCCTGATCGTAGGATGCATACTGGGACTGAAGGTAAGTCGATGAAAATCTTTACCTAATACCTAAACACAACCTCTCGGGCCCGGGAGTAAACGGTGGGAGAGGGTGGGGGAAATCCGGTTTTTCCGAGAGCTTTTCAAGAGGGATCACACGGGCAGTGTAATGACCCGGGTGCGGGTTGCCTTCGACAAATGTAAATGCGTCGTAGCTCGGTAGGTAGGCAGGGTTGCTGGCTGGCTCGTCGACGTCATCGTCCCAAAAACTCCCCGAGCCCCGAGAGCTTGTTGAATGTCGATTTCAGGAAGGATGTAACTCAACCGGGCCATATTTGTTGCGCCTAAAAACAGCTCACCAAGGCATGGCACAAAGCGTATCCCTCGGTGCGGGCAGGCAGGGCAGGGGTGTGCTGCGCCGTCTAATGTAAGATACATTTCAATTAAACTCGCATCTTAGAGAGAAAGAGAGGGCGAGAGAGAGATAGCGAGCGAGAGAGAGAGAGCGAGTGTGGGAAAGCGAACGCGGGGAGTTGTTTGAGCGGGATGAAAATAAACTTTTCTTCGCTCGCGTGGAAATGAAAAAGCGGCCAAAACATTCCGAAAGTAGAATAGAATGTGGCCGTAAACGGTATTTAAGCGTAAGGTTTCTCGTTTTTTTGGGCTGTGTGTTATAGATGACTGTTGCTATTGTGATTTGGGAGCGGGTGGAGGTCTTTGGCGTGGAAAAGCGGCATCAAAATATGATTAAGTAGTTAAATTTGAATGCCAACAAAGCAGGAAGACCCATTATTTATCCTGGAACGAAGGGATGGATTTACCCTCAGTTCATGTTAAATGCGCTTCCCACTCTTACTTCCCATCCAGACGACAGGCACAATTATCTGTTACAACACCATTAAAAGTATCGCTTACAGCAAGACAAATTGCGTCGAAAAAAGTACCTGCGCTGGTGGACCAAAAAATGATCAACTTTTATGCTGTTCTTCTTCGCGTAGATACCCTCAGCAAACACATCTAGCCACCGATTAATACATCCTGATTGCGCATAAAGCGCCACCATCCGTAAGCGAAGAAAAAAAAACACTAATGTTTGACCACTCGTTCCACCCCATCACATCCGGCCAAGCAGAGGCGGAATTCATCGAATGCTATAAATAAAACTGCTGCTTTTCCCGAACCTAAAGCTCTTACTGCGGGGCAAATTAAATCATCGTTCGGCAACGACTTGGCAAAACCTCATCCCATCAGCACCCCCATCGTCATCATCGACGGGCGTCTCTCTCCACGCAGCGAAAGGCTTCCCCGGTTTGGGTGCTCTTAGAAAGACTTTCACTCTTTTACGCCTAACCTTGCCCAGCACCACGGCACGATTGTCTTACGGGCGGACGTCTTCTTGACTCTTTCCCAATCTTGACACATCCTGTGAGTGGTATGATTAATGGCGGTTCGGCAGTTCTTCGGCGAGAAAGCGAAAACGAAACGACCAGCCAAACTCTGCCACGCCAGAGATAGTCTGTTCTGGTCTGTGTTCCGAGATTCGCGCCCACCAGGATGCGGATGGGAAGAGGGATTTTTTTTTTGTTCGTGAATCGCTATGAAGTATTCGATCATGTTTGGCAGGCGAATAATGTGTCCGCCCCAAGTACGTCACACGCGTTTTGATAGAAATCAGAGCGAGACCGGCGTGAACCTGGTTGCTGGGAAGCGGGTTCACGCCGGTCTCGCTCTGACTTGCTTCTGACCCACACTTGCTGCCGTCTCATTCGTAAATCGATCGTGCGAACAGATCGTCAACGACCGTGTGGGCGCTAGCCGATGAATGATAAATTGGATGAGCTTTATCGGGTGCTCGTGCGCTGCTCCTGTCGATGAAATGTACGCAAAAAGTATGATATCGAATTACGTACGTTTCGCGGACGATAATATGATTTCATCGCGCTTTATGCTAATGTGATGAGCGAGAAGGGAGACAACTGTCATCGTTTGCTGCTGCTCTCAAGGCAGCATGTCGGTAGATTATTTTTAATAACGACAATAAAGAAAATTAGTCCATTAGCAATAACGTCAGCACTGGCAATTTGGGTACTGTTGGGAAAATAGCCTATATTAAAATACAAAACGTTCGTTTCTGGGAATCTGGGTCTCCTATTGGGGTTTACAAAAGAAATACTTTATAAAACGAACAAATACTTCTTTTTTAATTTCAAATGCACACGAAAGCGTTTATGCTTTGTTAAAATTTCCACGAAAACAGATAGAAGCTTCTCCCAACTGCAGGCAGAATCGGTTCGAGTTTAACATGCCAACCTTACAAAGGCTCTATAGTGTCATCGCTAGGCACGTTGTTTGTCACAGCACACGTCATGGACTGAATCTCAATTAGACCTCAAAAGACACTGAGGTGAAAAGAGTAGAGAGATGAACCGATTTTGCATTTAAACCTCAAAAACATTTGTCCTTGGTTTCAATGAAAGCTGATGATCGTATGCGCGCACACAATGCAATGTGTTTAACACGGCCGTGTGTTTGTTCAAGGACATTGCTACAACACCCTCTCACACAGTCTCGCACACCAAGGTCCACAATCTGGCTGGGGGCGCTCGCGCACGCTGACCTTGCATACAACACCACCACATTGCACGGGAGGGAAAATAGGCCACACCGGGGGAGCTCGTCGATGATGATGGGGGCAAGGTTACAAACTCTGTGTGTCCTCGCCCGTTTTGCACGATCTCATCCGGGCGGGCGCGCAACCATATCCTTCGTTGCAGAGCGACCCCGGGGGATACCAGCAAAAAAAACAGGACATCAAAGCTGCTGCGCGCAAAGCGCTGGTTGCGACAAAAAAGGCTGACACAAAACGCATCGATCTGCTACAGCACCACCAACGATGATTGTTGAAGATGTGGTAGAAGAATAGGTTGCTGTTCTAAGGCTCTTCCAAAGCTCTGTTCTGTACGTGTCTCATCCTTCAAACCAGTGGCCGAAATACAAAATCTTGCGCATTTTCTTGGAATTCTGGTGAGAACCTGAGAATGTGTGGATTTTCAAGCGCTCGAAGCATTTTTAGGGTCGAAAGACACGGCAAGTCCACCCATTCCGTTCGCATTTTTGCCCTGCTGTGTGTTGGCGTCTTCTGCATAAGAACATCCAACACAAAGTCTTTAGAGCAAACTGCTGTCCCCGTACTGTTGTGAACGGAGCGAGCGAATGGAAAGTCTCGCCAAACCACACAAGTGATAAATCATGCGATAATTATCACCCGTGTATTCCACGCGATCAACAGGCTGACACTGCCCAACAGGAGGGTCCACCACCCCCGGGCGCCCAGAGCTCATTATGCACAATTCAACGAGTGCGAGCGAGTGTGGGGTGGATTTTCACACGCTGGCGGATCCACCGAAACGACGCCCCACCGCGCTGAACCGCGGGTCCTGTGAAGTGAGCTGCCAAATGAGAGAAATTAATTTAAAACTGCAATCGACAGGTGGTTCCTTTCTGTGCTGTTGCCGTTTTGCTTGTTGGTTTGGTTGGATAGTAGAAAGACAGAGAGAGATAGAGAGAGAGAGAGAGAAAGAGACAGACCGATGGGTCAAATCAAGGGGATGGGGGACCGTGTCCGGTGAGTAGCTAATTTACCCTGGCGAATGGTTGTAGCTGAGTTGGGCTCGCCTTACTTGATGTCGTTTGTGACTGTTCTGCCGCCTCAATCCTCCGTCGGTGCTGGGCTAATGAATTCCAAAATGTCGTTCCCCCACAAAACACACCAAACCACACACACACACACGCACTCACACTGGCACGATCGTCCACACATACACTGAAATTTCACTCTGTAACATTCGGTGGAAACGTTCCCCTCCTGTCTGGGGACCACGACCGATGGAGTCTCATCCTTTTTTCGATGAACCCTCGCTTTGTGTCACCACCACCACCTAACCACTAATCAAAGTTACCTCTCGCTGGTCGTTGGCCCTATGTCTATGGCAAGCTATCCAAAAGTCTTTCCATGCGATGCCACATTCTCGCACGCCACCGTTAGAGCGCTGTTGGACGGCAAAGGAACATTTAAACCAACTGCCTCACCACCACACCCGTGCTTACTACCAAGCACTCCAGCACCTGCTGCACCATGCCCACCATGGCCACAGGAAGCAATCAAAATCCCCCGAACACCGTTCCTACTGGGTGCACTATGGGGAAGAAAACCGTGCCGATACGTTCGAAGGATGACTTACGACTGGCCGAGAGGAAAATTTTCACTTTCCACCACAGGAAACCGAGCCAATGCTGCATCGGAATCGGGGGGCTGCTTCGGTTTCGGGCGCCGTACGATCTCTCGCAGGCTCTCACGGGTACTCCCGGGCGCGCTTTCTCTCGCGGCGCGCATCCGAGGAGACACTCTCGCATCCTCTGGCGACCGCCACGCGATACGGTACATTACATATTTATGTTTTATGCTCCATCCATCCAACGGACCTCCAAACCCGCGATACAACATAACCACCATCGTCCCCTAGCATCGTGCTTGAACTATAGACGACAAGTTTTTCGCCCCCCGTGCCACACAGTAGTGAAAGGTCCCGACATTCTCACACGCCTCACTGTTGACACAAGCGCCAGCCAGGGAAAAGTCAGCTGTTGCTATGATTGGTTTTCCATTACGCCTAGCGCACCATAGCAGGATCGATTTCAGTTATTTTAAATCAATTTTAATGCTCGCTTGAAGTTCTAGCACAAACCAGCATAAATTAAAGAAAGGTTCACCCTCTTTACACCATCACTCCCCTTTGTACATGAATCGATTAGAACCCGTTGCGGTACGGTTGGAAAATGTGTATGCCCATCGCACGTGTTCGCGTCCTTGGGTTTGGTCCTGGCCATTTAACATTTATCTGTGAGCATTATCGGTGGCATCCGCAGCAGCAGCAGCTGTTTGCTCGCGTTCATTTGCTCAATCTCTACATTCGTTTCGGCGTCCGCTGCTGCCAAACCGAAACTATGCTCGGGCGTTCGGGTGCCCAGCGTGCCTATGCTAACTGTTGCTTCGCCTGTTGCTACACCGTCACACCGTGGAGGCAGGGGGAAAGGCTGTGTCCAGAAGCCGGGAGGACACCACACACTCACCAGCCACTTCACAGGTTATTCGCTCGAGTCGCATGTGTCGCCGCGAAAGAGCAGCCTCCGCGTGCTCCGTTCTTTCCCACGCGGCTGGTGTTCCCGAGTGGCGGGCGGGCCGCTGGTCCCAAATGTTGCGGCATCAACACGAGGACGAAAATAGAATTTCCTCGAGCTCGGTACATTTAAGGCTTCGGTCCCGAAAAAGCCTCCGAGCGATGGAGAGACCCACGGAGCAGCGGCCGTTGTGTTCTCAGAGAGAGAGAGAGCGCGCGGGCGCTTTCGTGAGAGAAATCCTTTCGTTAGACCCAGTCCTATCGTTTTAACGTTGCCCGCGAACCACGTTTTTCCCCTCGCCCTTTGCTACCTCTTCTTCCCCTCTCCGCGCAAAACTTAACTTTCGGGAGGGAGCAACAGTTTTCCGCATTTTGCGCCAACGCGTGTTTGCGTTTCCTTTTGTTCGCTAGCACAGATATGTACGCTGTCGTTGAAATTTACTTCAAAATGCAATGACTCAAAAGAAAGGAAAGTTGATTGCTGTACGGCAGCCGATACTTCCCCATTTCCGGTTGCTTGAAGATGAATTCCGGTTCAACACACAGCGTTCAACAGTGCCTCGCGTGTGAGCCGTGTGCAGCTTCGTTCGCTCACAAAATTAGAGCCAATTTATGATTAGATCCAATTCCGCGTGAACCGTTGCGTGTTCGTTGCGCAGTTCATCTCCATCTCTTCATTCCTGTCATCAGACCCTCAGCTAGACTTGCTCCTCCCCGTTCCCACTGCGAAATGAGATGATATTTCAAACGACTGTTCAAACAGCTACTCGTAACCAGATTCGTCTCACTGAACACATCGGAAGCCGTGACAGTGTGCTTGTTTGTGCGTGTGTGTGTATCAAGGTAAAATCAACATAAATCATCCGGCATCATGTCAATCGTTATGATTGATGTAAGGTGAGAATGCTCACTTACTTTTGTGCATGTGTGTGTGTGTTTATTTGCTAGATTGTGACCACGGTGAGGCTTTTCCTGCATGTGTTTCCCCCCACCTTGGGGTTCCTGTTTTGCCACAATCTGCGCTTTGATGAATTCCGGCGAACGCGACGCTCTAGCTGCCAAAAGAATGAAATCAATACCTCCTGAAGCGAGAGGATCCTGCTCCTGAGGAATTCCAGCCCCTTGGGTATGACGTCAATAGACGGTGGAAAGGTTGTGAAATTATCACACCGTAAAAAGAGGACAACCATCTTCATCTGGTTCGCCCTTTTCTGCCTGCCTGCCTGCCTGCCTGCCCGTTCGCCCTATCATCACGCTCATTGGTGCTTGTTGTTTGAGCTATGAAATAATATTTAGTAAAGACAAAACCAAGAACCATGAAGCATGTTGTTGCTGCTTAACCATACACAGTCACCACGCGTACGCACAGTCCGAATGAAGCAAATCATGACGGATTAAAATCACGCTTCCAAATGCTGTCAAGATGAATCGTTCTACACAGCCGCGTGCAAGCGCTCGTCACGTGCCAAACTCCATTAGCAGCACATTAAACATACCGTAAGGTCTAATAATCTTATCGTTGTGCTTGTGAATTAGCTCCACTTCGGGGTTTGCTCTGTCGGTCGGACTACTTGGAGCTACTGTTGCTGCACAATGTATGTAGCCTTTCCATCCTCATTACGGGTGACGTTATTTGCGCCATCTACTGCTGTACGATACCCAAAGGACGGTCGTTCGTTTGGAATTTAACTAATTTATACATGATTATACTATTTTGTGCTTCCCTTGCTGTTCTCTCGCGAGGCACTCCGCGTGCTCTCCTGCAGCATCGACCAGCCCGCAGAAGCTTTACACGATAATCCTATGGCTTTTTGTCCAGACTGGTCCTCTGGTAATTTGGACCACCGAAAACAATTTCCAATCACCATCAACCATTACGGTTGACGCGATTTAAAATACCCAAAATGTGTATTCTCGTCTTGGAGGTACCAGGGATGTAACGAAACGAAATTGAAGCAACCAGCAAAACCAAGATGAGAATGTTCTGGGATGAAGGTGGAGAGGGAAAGCGCTAAAGATACGAATGAAACACAAACAGGCGTACATTTCCGGTGATGCATAGAATTATCTTCACTCGCGTGTCGCAGGCTGAAAACGGCTGAAACGGATATTCTCACCGAACCAGGCGCTCCGATTCCCGGGGAGTAGTCCGGCAAAGGAAAAGCTGCTCACTCCATTCCATTGCGGGAGTTGTTAGGAATTACTACAAGCTACTCCCCCCCCCCCTCTCCACGAAAAGATCGGCCACCATTACCATAGCCACCACGTTACTACTACCGCTTGCGCGGTGCTGGTGGGACTAGGACGAACCAAATACGGTTAGCGCAGGACGAAGCAGGATCAAGGTCGCACTGACAGGCGAACGCACCAACACCACCAACGCACAGCACACATACAGCATACGCAGCAGCAGCAGCAGCAGGTGAGTGGCGTAACGCAGGCCTACTACGATGATGCTCCAGCGTTGTAGACCAGCTGTGAGCTGTTCTCCCATGCTGGAAACTGGCGAGAGGACGAGCGCGCGCGCTTCGCAGAAAGGTTCGGGCTCAGGTGCGCGGGATGAGTAAAATGTGTTCGTACTACAGAATGTGCTACAGAATCGGCAACGCACCGTGTTTCGAAGGGAACACGATAGGATTATAGCCGCAAGGGAAGGTTACGAGAGCGAGAGAGGCAGAGAGTGAGAGAGTGGGAGCGAGAGAGAGAGAGAGAGAACATGAACGGGATCTGACTTTGCCCAGATGTAGTTCCCCCGTTCTTCCATGGGGGGGTCTTCGTTACATTGACCCAATTTTTGTGCGTTGTGCTCCGGTTGGCATTGGAAACAGGGACATTGAACAGGCTTCTCGACTTTTCAACCGTTTTTCCCAACCCCAGACAAGAAGCTGCTCCCACTTTGGAACGATTTGCTCGTTCGTTCTCCTTTGTCTTCAATGGTTGGAGGGAAGTAAGGGTTTTTTGGCATTTTTTGTTGCTTCTTCTCAACGTTATCGAGCAGGTCCAAATCGAAATTCAAATCAACTAGCAAACAGTGACATCGTTATCGCCCTGCGGGATGACGCGCCCTGGTGTGTTGCGTTTGCACGGCCGGTGGCCCAAAAAACATGGCATCTCCCTCAGCATAGGTTGTCGTCGCCAGCGCCCTGGGCACTGGGCGTACACGCAACTGTATGCGACACACCTGCACTGACGCAAAAGGCGAACATCACCATGCCATGTTTATAAATAGCGCAATTATCTACTTTTGGGGCTAGTCGCTGGCGCAAAACGCACCAGCAAACCGGCTTTTGTCGTCCATTTTCCAACTCCACCATTTGTCCAGATTTGGACACTGCAACAAGTAGATCCAGCCTGGTGCCAGGAGCGCAAATAAGCACGATTCTATTCATGGAGCATTAGTATGGAACATCATTTGCATTCGCGTTGGTATGGAAATTGCGGATGAAAATACCTTTTGTATCTCAGTTCCTCGAACTACAATACGACTAGAATGATCGGCGGTTTGGTTTGCGAAATTTCTGCTATTTTTCGATGGAATTCGATGGAAATTATGCAATACATGTTCATCACGCTTCATTTGCGGTTGTGCTGCAGCAAAATAACCCTTTTCGCCAGCAATCGTGGAAAAAGGGCGTGGGCATCCGGGGCGTTTGCGTTTATTAGCTGCAACAGGCTGCCGCGATGTTGGCCTTCGGCTTTCCCTTTTCGTTGTTTTGTTTTGATGCTCTTGTTTTTATCTCTTTAACACGCTCATTATACACAGTTACTGCCGGGTGGGTCAAATGATGTTGCGCATTTTTAACGCAACACGTTTTGTGACGGTGACATGTTTTTAACGGTGGTAAGACTGCTGGTGAGAACAAGGAAAATTGTGGCTGATGTCACGAATGCGATTACATGTTAGAAAGCAGTTTAAGTAGTAAATCCCACCACAGTACACACGGCTCGTTTTGTTACGTTGCGTGTAACCTCTTTACCCTTCCATTGCATTGCTAATGAAGCACGATTTGTAAACACGACGGTTTACATGTTTTTTTTTGGCATTAAGGTTTCCCTAGGACATTTCTAGCAGTTACTGATTTTGTCAATGAAATAATAAATCCGAGCTTTTAATATTTAGACTTCGTGCGGTAGCAAAGAATTTTTAGATTTTTCATACTTCATGTTCGTGTTCATGTTGTTAAACTTTTGTATAGTGACTATGACAGACATGTTCGCTTCTAGATGGGCAGTAGAGCTTTTTCAATAATATGATGGCTTTGTACTAGAATAAATTCAATACGTATATATGTAACCACCATTTTAGAGTTCCACTTTCTTAAAAAACCAACATTTGAGATAACGCATCTTTTTAACAGTGCTTTAACAACCTGGCAGGTTAGATTCTCATCCATACCGTCTCTCCTGTACGAGCCAGGCTGCGTAGGTCGTTGCGCTCCGATAACGGAAATATTTGAAATTTGAAACGATTTGAAACAGTTTGAAATATTTCATCATTTCAATGGCGAAATTTTTCACACAACGGAAAAGTTTATACCGCTTGGTTGCATTCTACACCGTGCCTTCGCGTCAAAATCTATTCATCTTGACTTTGTTTACAATAAATAACCTCGTCAATCGACTGCCCACAAGCCAACAAAGACTTCCGTGTGATAAAACGTACATTTCGTGCTCAAACTCACCTGTAAAACACGGCTACCGATCTAAAACGCTCTCCAAAATGATGAACCAAATGGGCATGATGATGCAGCAGCAAGGTGTCGGTGTACCCGGCGGTCCGGGTGGTGTCGGTGGCGTTGGTATGCCCGGACCGGGAGGAGTCGGTGTAGCACCCGGGATGATGCAGTCGCCTCAGATGCAGCAAGCCCAGCAGCAGCAAGTGCAGCAGCAACAAGTCCAGCAACAGCAGGTGCAACAACAGCAAGTACAGCAGCAACAGCAGCAAGTTCAGCAACAGCAGCAGCAGCAACAGCAGCACAGCCAATCCGCCCAGCAGCAAGCACAGCAAACCGAGAAGGTGGACAACATTTCCAAAGTGAAGGTTCTGGTCGGACCGCTTCGCGACGCCCTGTCTACTACGATCAAAACAGCTGCCCAGCTCATCCAGCAAAACACACTGGCCGACGCAGGATCGTAAGTTCCTTCGGTTGCTTAGATGGCGCCCGATTCTCATGACAGTTCCCTTTTTCACGCGGCAGGAAAACGGTAGACCTGAACAATGCGCCTCGGTTTGATAAGCATTTGGAGGAGTTTTATTCGATTTGTGACCAAATCGAGCTGAATTTGGTGAGTAAAGGGAGGAGAAAAGTGTTTCGATGGATCAATATCGTTTATTCTTCCCATTCCGTTCGCCTCTCCCCAGAAAACGACCAAACTGTGTATGCAGCAGTGTACCTCGTCGCAGCAGTATCTTCCCATTCCGGTGGCCACGAGTCAGCCGCCACTGCCGGAAACGAACGCACTCACGTACAATCAGTACCTGGAGGTGGTGAAGCTGCAGATCGGCTACGCGAAGGACATCCACGATACGCTTATATGCGCCGCGCAAAACATTTCCCCCAGCGAATGATAGCCCAAGCGTGGCATTACGGTGGTAAGAGAAGGATAATGGTTTACTTTATTTGTTCTTTATGGCATACATAGAGGAATGAGCGCATGAGCGAGAATGGTGGAGAGGAAGGGTCCAGTTCGTTTTTCCTCCGCACGGTCCAGTCTGGTTTCGTGGTAGCGGTCTTAACGATCGTCTAAGAAATAAAATTAAGCTTACACAACTATACAGCAATTCAGGAATTAGATACGGGTTTTACGGTTATTTATCGCCCTCCGTAAAGACGGCGTTGTCGATGCCCTGCTTTTCCATCGCTTTCTCGGCCAGCTTGGACACGACGGCCACCATTTCCTCGTCCCGGTTTCGTCGCGGAATGTAGATGTCGGTCAGCTTGCGCTTGTTGTCGGAGAAGTACAGCTCGATGTCCTCCAGCGTGCGCTTTTCCGTTTCCGGCAGGAAGAAGTACACGAACGCGAGCCCGACCATGCCCATCACGCCGTAGAACAGGATGACACCGGGCAGCGAGAGCGCACTCTCCAGGTTGAAGTACGTTTTGGTCGTCACAAACGACATGACGTAGTGCAGGGCGGCCGTAATACCGCACGCCAGGCTGCGATTTCTGTAAATTGAAAAGTGAAAGTGTGTTGAGACTGCTGAAGCTGCCAATTTCACGATCCCTCACTCGCCCACGACGACGTACCTGAAGGGAAACACTTCGCTGAGCAAAATCCAGGGCACGGGCAGCACGCCAACGCTGGTGAAGAACGCCAGCATGAAGAACAGCACCATCGGAATGTAGCCCATCGATGTGACGTGGCTCGTACCGGGATGGTTATCGAACGACGTCCAACCGGGCGGGAACGTGTTGAAAGCGTAGATGGACAGCGAAATGCACGACAGCGCTGTGACCGCCATCGACGTAATGGCGAGCCGCCGTTTTCCCACAAACTTGATGCTCACCATGCACACGATGTTAGCGATCAGCCCGAGCAATCCCGTCGACACGGTGGCCCAGTTCGCGTCCAGCGGCACACCGTACGCCTGGAAGATTTGCACCAGATACGGTCGCATCCCCGTCAGCCCGCTCAGCTGACCGAACACGAAGAACAGCATCACCAGCACGAACGGGCGCAGGTTACGCTTCCTCGTCAGCTCCTTCAGCTTGGTCCACTCGGTTAGCGGGGGATGCTGGCAGGTGGTCGTCGAACCGCTCTTCTCGCAGATGGCACACTTTGCCGAGTGCAGGCTGTAGCGCTTCATCTCCTGGAACTCCTGCTCGACGGCCTTCGGTGACACCCAGCCACGCAGCCACTGGAGCGACTTGAGTGCATCGTCCGCCCGGTTCTTGGACAGCAGCCACATCGGCGTCTCGGGCACGAAGCAGATCGCAATCATCGTGGCGATCGGAATGACACCACAAATGGCCGCCGTCGTACGCCAGGTGGTTACCGTCCCCAGCAGATACACCATGAAGAAGCCCAACATCACGGCCACACCGGCACAGGACGTCAGAATGCCGCGGATCGATGGTTGACTGATGACGATGGATGGATGGAAGAAAAGCCTAAGGTTAAGCCGGCGCTACAAACAGCAAAAGACAGTGTAATTACCAAATTTCCCCAACATAGGTCACGATCGGCGCTTCCATGAAGCCGACGCCCAGTCCGAGCAGTATGGCCGCCGTGTACATTTCCTCCAGCGACCCGGCAAAGTGCAACATAAACCAGCCAATAATGTGCGGAATGTTGACCAGAATCATCGATCGCTTGCGCCCGAGCGGCTCGAGAATGATTCCGGACAGAACGCTTCCCACCGGTTGGCAGATGTAGGCAATGCTTCCTAATTTGCGGCAGAAATACAACAAAAAGGAGGAGGAATTTTAAGAAATGAAGGTCTGCCGCCGCCACATTGGCGTAAGGTGCTGCTGCTGCTGCTCACCAAACCAGGACGCTTGCTGGGGTGTAAAGTGGAGAAACTCGTCCGGGGCGCGATTTTTTATGCCCCGCAGTGCGGGAATGACGATCGTCGGAAAGGCGACCGCCATGCCGAGATCAAGCAGGAGGAAATTTTTTGCCGTACTGGCCAGTATCTGTGGCAGGATGCGGCGGAACGCGCTCACTTCCTGTCGCTGCTGCTGCTGCTGCTTATCATTACCGTCGAGCCGTGTTGCCATCTTGTCGTCAGGTCGCACCTTTTTCTCGTCCCGCCCGTTGGTGGAGCCATTTATTGTGTAGGCCGTTTTGCTGCAAAAGGCCAACGGGAAGAAGAAAAGGCAAACGCCGGTCAGTAACGCACGTGCCGGTGGCAATATTTCGATTGAGAATTACAACCACAAGCTCGGGTTTTAGATAAGGGATGATCTTTTGCGCTCGTGCGTTTTTGCTTTACTTCTTGCGCTTTTCAATCCAATTGATCTGCCCGTATGACTGTGTGTCCCCGTACGTCAACCCGTACTTACCCCATGATGGAACTCGGAACGCCTGGTTTCGTAGATCAGATAATGATAGCAGGATCAATTCTTGAGTACAACGCACGATGATGAGTGCACAATATAGTGCGATTGATAATAATTGGTCGCTGTCGATGCTGCTGCTGCTGCTGCGTACTGTTGTTAGTGGATCGACATTTTCCAACCCACGGGCTCGATGGTCCAGGTCACGTCGATGGACTGCTGAAGGCATGAGTGAAGCGTATCAGAAACAGAGAAGCAGATTATAAAGAGGCCACCCCGTTGAAAGGCCCGATCAACGGCGTTGAAAGAGCCGGTAGTAAGGCTGCTGCTGATAAGCTGAAGCTGGAGGACACAAGAGATCTCTCGTGACCATGTCCCTCACTTTCCCTGGCACCCATCGTTTAAAAAAAAAGAAACAACGTTACAGTGTAAAACGGTCCCATCGTTTGTACCGTATGTTTTGATTAGTCTACGGGTCTATAAAAACAGCAAGAATTGATTTTGTCTGACAACATGTTTTGATTTGCTGGTGGCTTCTGAGAACGCAGCAGCTGTGCGCACACGACCCGCAAATGGGTTTTTCGCGCAGCGCCATCACAGCTGAACCGAAACGAACCGGTTCGTGCGCGAGCGAGCGCGCGCCCGCAGTCTAGCTAATGCTACAAATGGGCGCAAAAAGGAACCGCGTGCATTTGGAAATTGCGCACACCGATCGGTGGTGGTGGCGCAATTGAGAGTAAATTGAATCTCCACATCCTTCTTTGCGTGCGTTTTGGGACACTGTGGGACAGTGTGTACGCACGCGGGCACAGAACGGTAAAGCGTGCATTGAACGAGATCAGTCACCTGAGTGTCCAAACCCACGGCATCCACCCAAGAACACACACACACACACGTACGGCTCGTGGTGCCATTAAGTGCCGCACCATTGACCAACATTTACGCTCAGCCACGGTGGCGACAGATTTTGAAAGCGATCAGAACGCGCCGATAAAAACACGAGAGGAAGGAGAGAGAGAGAGAGAGAGAGATGCTGAAAACGTGTCTCTTGCAGGCTCTGCACTTTGCCCACCCGTGGCCGAACCGAGCTGTGACTAATTTTGCATGAAGGTTTCTGTGCGCTGGAATTGGTGCCACGGGCAGAGGAAAAAAACGATCGTAAATTCACTAAACGACGATTAGAGTTTGTGTACGGTAGAAATCGCCACCAGCATTGTCCACCGCTTATTGTCATTCCTTTGCAAATGATCCTAAATTAAGCAGAAATATGTTGTACAACTTGTGGTGTTTGTCCACCAGCTTCGATCGCTCCTCCAAAGCGCGTCTAAATGCCTTTCACTTTCTTTCAGCGCTGTACGCTCGCACGGTGCCTTCCTGCAAATGCTGCATTTCCAAGTCGCTTTCGGGCACAAATGTACATAGAAATCTAACGTTGACAGGTCTCTCTCCCTATCGCAACCGTTCAAGGTTTGTTTATCTAGCGTAGAACTTGTGCTTCCAACGCTTCCTAGGTAGACACACGCACGCTAGGTTCAGAACCGTCAGCGCCGTCGCCTACTTCGAGCACGATCTCGTATTCCCGGTTTTCGCTTGACGACACAGTGCGACTCGCTCTATGATCGATGATGATGATGATGATGATGATGATGGCGACGGTGACTTTTCTTTCTCTTCTCTGCTCAACCCGTGTGTTGCATTGCGTGCTGAGAACGTGCGAACGAGCGAACGGTCGCGAGTAATAAGTTTAGTGCGATCGTTTAGAGTTTCGCCCATAAATGTAATTCTAATGAGGTACAATTGTGCATCGGAGCGCATCGCAGATTCCCTCATCCTCCCTCCGGCTCCATCCATGAAGCCGGCGAGCTTACAAGTGAACTTGTCACGATACACCAGATAAGTACGGTAGGGGGTTCGAGAACAGGTCCCGGTCAAGGCTAATCCTCGCGATCTCTGCTTCCATGCGATGATGATGATGATGATGAGCGCCATTTTCGGGGAAGGGAGATGACCCGTTCAGTTCAATTTGTTGGTTTGCACAGGTTTAGTGCACCCTCTACCCTGGACCATCACCACCACCGCCACCTTGACTTGGCTGACTGATTGATGGGATTAATGGATCTATGTAAATGGCCTGCGTGTGTGTGTGTACTCTCCTCCTATTCTGTGTTAAGCTTCAACTACATCTCCGGCTCACACAATAGAGACACTTTATAGATCCTCGCCTCATTCAGTTAGGTGACCATGTTCTACAGTACGTCTAATTCACTTTTCTGCCTTCGCAATGATAGGGAGAGAGAGGAGGCAAACACCAGGAAGGGCACAAATCTCATTTATTCGAGGCAAAAACAGCGTAAGACGATGCAACAATTGCTAAGGGACATAACAATTCGCCATCACCTAGCGCGTCTAGAAAGATTCATCGCTCCCACGGCCTCTATCGTAAGCAATCGATCGCAAGTACACACATGCTACAGGGGCTCTCGTGACCCCTTGCCCGGCACATACCACTGCGCGGACAGTCGGGGGGTTTCTGTGTGGGTTGAGTGGTACGACGGCTCGTGCGCATGATCCACCATCGATCATCACCACCTTGTTGGCGGATGTTAATTTCAGCGGTTTCCTCGGGCCAACGAAATTGAATACTCCCCCTGCCGGCTCCGATGGCTCAATGTGGCTTGTGCGGAAGAAAGCACAACTGAAGCCTGGTAGACAAGTCTCCCTCCAGGGTTGGATGGCATTTTTCTCCCGCTATTTGATTTTACGAATCTAATCCCTCCCTTGACAAGCAGCAGGTTCCAGCAGAGTGGTTGTTACCACCTTCGTGCCACCTGTCTGCCACCTTCGTGGAGATGGATGTCGAAGAATTCGATGACGAAAAAACAGGCGATCTCCCTACTCTGCTTCTCTTGCTCTTCAATTTCTCGACTGCTGGTGGCGGAGCATAATTTCCACCTCTTTGCAATTCTTCCCTCACCTACACCTCCATTTCCATGCCGAACAGATAGAAGATCCAACCCAAGGTGCCACGGCCACGGGAAGGAGGTCCGAAAAATCTAGAAACCGTTCGTTCATGTCCTTGAGTGATGGATGGGTCCCTCGCTCCACGATCGCTCGACACACACAACCATGATCAGGCGTATATTTTCAAATCCCTCCGCCATCGGCAAAACAAACACAGGAAAGAGCCAGCACAAAAAAACAAAAACCACCGCCACACTATCGTGAACTGTGAATTGTATTGTGTTTTGAACTTTTGTACGCAAATTTTGACCGCGTCATGTAATTGCAGCAATCGCGATCGAATCACGCACACACACGCACACAAAAAAAACAAACAGCAAAACAAGACCTAGCAATCTTTTCCGCAAGCTCCAAATTTGGCCGACTGCAGCAGCAGCAGCAGCAACGGCCCAACGGCCATATATTTATAGATGGGGTCATATATCTTAAAAAAAGGAGCATCATGGCACCTCTATCTCTCTATCCGGAACCCGTTCCGAAACGGCACAGCACAACAACAACAGCAAAACCGAATCAAACCGGCCCGACCTGCCCGACCCGGGCCCCGAAACCCCGGTGTCCGGTTCGGAGAGGAAAGAAGAAATTAAAACCTATTGCAAACCTAAATCTCAACCACGACGACGACGACTCCCGCGGGTCGCGTCCCCGGTCGACGCATCTGCGCAGCTGGCGCGACTGCTGGAGAAATTAGTTGCACAACACGTTTCGATCGTCATGATGCATGGAGCGGGCATGGAAAGAAAGATCCGTGCAAAGAGGTTCGATCGGGCGGCTCTGTGTCTGTGTGTGCTGTTAATATGTGGCACAACGGTGGCCGGACACACACGGGACAGGTTTTGCATGCACAAATGCGTGTAGGTGGTAAGTACACTCCTTCCCACCCACTTTTCACCCGTTCGGGACCGGCGTCCGAAGTAGTACCCTCTCCCTTCTCCGCAAAGGTAAGAGAAGAAGCGCACCGCGCTCATCAAACGGTTAATTAAACGTGTTGGAAAGCCTTTCTAGCATGGCATGGGGTCGGTCATTATCGTGTGCATGTGTGGGATTGAATGCATATTAAAACGAACGGTACTGCAGAACGGAAGCAGCTGAGCTTACAAAGCTTACGACACTGACATATTGATTTAGCTAGCTAAACAACTAACCCACAAGTACACGCCATCACCCCTACCGCGATCACTATAATTGTATACATTTTTCCAATATTCCTATTATACTAACCGTAGTATTTGCGCACTATTTTTAAACAATTTTGAAAAGGCCCAAAACACAAAGTCGCGATCAACAACGATCTACATTGACGAGTTTGTTTTTGGATACCTTTACACACAAATGCCGCTTCACTGCACTACTCCACTGCTCCCTTCCTGCGCAAAAACATCTGTCCTTTCCGTTGTTGTTTTGTGCGTTGTTTGTTGCCGAATTTCCGTGCGACACACTTTTACTTTCACACTTGTCGCACGCGTGATATGTTGTTGCCCGCGGGCTAAAGTTTGTCCGGCGGTGGTGGAGTTCGAACTCGAGCTGTTTGCTCACGCGTCTGTGTTAGCCAGGCACACGAGCCACTCGACAGTTCAGTGCGTGTGAGCCGTCCGATGGTGTAATTCAAACTGAACCGCGGTTATGGTCCCGGAGGCTGAAAACCGTACCCACCGCACGGGCCGGGCCCCGGAGCCGTACGAACGATCACCGACCACGAAGCCCGTGGACGACAAAAGGGGAAGGGATGACCGACCGACCGAGCGACCGACCGAGCGACCGTGTTTGAGTGGTGCCACATGCACGCCTAGTGATCTCGCGGTATCGCGGCAGCATAATATACCAGCATATTGCTAAGAAAAGCTGCGGCCATTGTGCCGCCCGTGGATGGTTCATGGTTTTTGCTCTCGGCAGAAGGGTCAACGGGTAGTAGCAGGCTGGCAGGCAGGCAGGCAGGCAGGCAGGCATTTCGCAACTGCCTTGACGACCTTGCACCGGAGAAGCGAATCCGCAGTTGCATTATGACCGAGCTCGCGATTTGCAGTCTAATTGTAGTCTTCTTTTACCGTAGGTTGGAAAAATGTAGAGCATGAGGGTGGGGGAGGATGGTGAGAGATGAAAAATAGACGACCGATTGATAAGAAGGTGGGTAGTGAAAATGGAAACCGTTTGCGTTTGTGTTGTTTGTCCATGCAGCTTCGTTGCTTCCGGTTCGTTTGCAGTGGCTGATGGTGATGAGACCATTGCAGATAATGGGTGCACTACTTGCATTGATATTTTCCACCTATCGCATTCCACCATTCTAAAGCCAGTGCGAGATAAAGGATGCATTATCTTTCGCAGTAATCAAGCTTAGAGATGATTAAATTACACAAATCCATTGCACGCTTTAGCCTGCAACGCAAACATTGTAATAGAATATGAATTTTTAAAATCTCAAAGAAGACGTTCAACATGGCACGTTCGAGCCCACACGTGTCTGCAATAGACTGGAGGCAGTAACTGTCGTTTGGATATTTATTTTTTTATGTACATGAACAAAAAAATGCATTCTCAGTAAAGGGGGTGAGTCTTATAAACTCCAAGAAAAATAGAAAAGTAGGGTGCATAAGATCTACCACGTGTCAGGGTACTAGTAGCACGTGGTCCACCTTATTAAACAATGTTAAGTGTTCAGTTCTATCACAAACGCCATAGTTTTGTCATTCCATTTCATTCGATCGCTCCAAAAGGAAATCGAAATGGTTAATTGTGGCTTCTTGTGTTTTAACGCGTAAACAATAACCATGATTCAACCTAGGTAAAACGTTCGTTGCCCATCTCGATTTTTTAAATATTCGAGCAGCTCCGAACAGATTCGAACATTTCCATTCGAGCAAATCATTCGGAATACGCCCCATCTCGAGTAGTGTGGAACCACTGTGATTGAAAATAAATCTTCAACCCTCTATTGTTGCAGTTTGTATGCCAGCTTGAATAGAAAGTATTTTTTTTATTTGATTGTGATTGATTCCAATATATTTATTATTTTAAATGTACTAAAAATGCATGTTATTTTTACATTTCAGTTTTAGAACATTCGGCCCATGACCTACGGACCTTCCACCGTCCACGCCGTTTGACAGCTGACATTGACATCAACAAAGCGTAACAGGGTGAAAAGAAAACAAATCCCTCGCACAGATAAAGCACACTCAATTGCTGATAAAATCGTACAAAAAATAGCCAAAATAGTGAATTATAATCGCAATTCCGTTACTTTTCTTGCGCTGCGAACCACGCAGCATACGCCCAGTACACCCGCTGGAAAGTGCGCGGAAAGAACGGGTCAGGCGCAAATCAGCTGATCGCGATCAGTGCATCTAGCTCGATCGACTCGGAAGGTGGTTTAAATAGTAGCAGCCGTGCAAACAGCGCAACAAATCGTTCCGTTCGATCGAGCGCGAAAGACGATCGACCTGTCCGAGCGTGTGGTTCAGTGCGTGAAAAGAGCGAGTGTACTTCAGCAGTAGCACCACAAGGAAACAGTTGCCGTTCAGGATGGCCGTGTTTATGCCAAAATATAGACTGTAAGTTCCTAAATTACAACACCATGGTGGGGCGTGTGTCTTCGTTCTAAGCTGGACGGTACAATTTAACCAAACGCTAGTAATCATCAATTGACCTAGCTCGGCCCTGGACACGCATTTACGTTGATGCTCGAACAAAGAAACAGCTACCATTTCCATGGCAACGATTGCCTCCTCGCTCTCCTCCCGCTTCGATCATATGGTTCTGTGTTTGCCGTGAGTGAAGAAGACAGCACGATCAAGAAGTTGGGGGAGAAAAAGTGAAAAGAACGATTCATTCCGAGAATCAAAGATTAGAAAAACTTTCTCTTTTCGAGTTAGATTCACAATGTGCTTGCGAAAAGGTAGCAGCCAAATCCCTGCTGCACCAAGAAGCGGCCGTTGCAAAGCATTGATTATACAACCATTCACCCTCTCCCGTCGTAATCTTCCCTAATCTAGAAATTTCCTGTCCGCGTGGCCTAAAACAAATCGAACGCGTATTCTCCTGCAGACGACAGCCCACCGCTCATGGTGCCATGTGCTTCGCGGCGCGGTTAGGGTATGTGTGCATGTATGTATGTGGGAGAGTATGTGGAGTCGCGCGCATGATTAGCGCAGGTCGCCTAAACGCCGGCAACTGGGCAGCTCGGGTGGGGTCGGGTGTCGTAGGAATGTATGTTACTAACGCTACACGAGTATTGGTTACTCGCGTTGAACATTATCAGCTGCTGATGGTGGGAGACGGCGGCGGCGGCATGCTGCTAAGCTTGCCATCATCGTCACAAGGGTCAACAAACTGGATCGGTGTATGTTTTGGTATGGAATGCCCATTTTTTTAAGGGGGATTGTGAACGTGTATGAATGTTCACCTGTGTGGGCCAAGGCCAAGGACCTCTGCATATCTAGTTGACTTTCGATCATGCCTTGCTGGAGAGTATCTATAAAAAGTATGAATATATTGATCAATTGTAACATTCATCAGAGCTGTTGGAGGTTGATGTAATTTCCCAATTTGGTATAAACCGTCTCAGATAGGAAAAAAACCCAATCAACTGTGCTTAGTGCACTTCCTTAGGGAGAAGAGAGCCGTTGTAAATGAAATATCAAGCGTTTCCGCTTTGATAAGTTTTATGTGTTTGCGAATATTCGCACGCGATATGAA
Organism: Anopheles arabiensis; assembly: GCF_016920715.1. Lineage (NCBI taxonomy): Eukaryota > Metazoa > Arthropoda > Insecta > Diptera > Culicidae > Anopheles > Anopheles arabiensis. Next base: position 1,779,038 of record NC_053517.1, on the reverse strand, counting down.
ACAGCGATCAATGAATGTGTTTGTTGATAGCAGGAAATGGGTGCCTAGCTTTGAACCTATCTCAACCTGTCCAGGCATATGTTTTCAAGCCAATTTCATTATCTCCTATATAAAAAAGCAAGCTTGGTGTGCGTGTGAGTTATCGCAGGAAACAATAAAATATTATCGCAATCGTTGCTTCATGTTTCGTTGCTGATGACTTAAGGTAAACATTTGCTCCAAAAACATGAGCATATCTTGCAGCAACAGCAGCCTACAACCACGAACATACGTTTGCAAATCCTCAGAACCTTCCTGCAGGAAACGCTAACCCCTTGCGAAGGTCTTGCGCATACCTTGCGCACCCTCACACAAGCCATCATAGACAACACATGCATGCTTTCCATGCTTCATTCATACACCGAACGGCAAAAACAACTCCAGAAAAAACAGGTGCCGGCCGCCCTATCGAAAGAAATCCACAACACCCCCCGATTAGTCACTGATATCAGTGGGGATCGTGATAAAGCGGCCCCGGTCCCCGTACTACCCCGTACCCCGTGGATGCTTTATAGCCTCCCGGTGGCTAGATAAGGGGGGCTAATATCGCCAAAAATTTAACCGCTTGCCATTTGCCACCCCGGGAACAGTTGATTGATTGTCGTCGTTCGCGAAGGTTGCTGCTTTTGGGCATCTCTAGTTGCCAAATTAGCAGTATCACCTTGCCTTGCAGTGTCTTTGCAAGTCTGTGCGAACGAGTGCTGGCGGAAGTACACCATTGTGTTTGCACAGTGAGTATAATTGGGAATTTTAATGGTTCCAATGATTTGTCCTTGGCCTTGTCCTTGGAACCAGCTCCTTGCGACCAGCATCTGGTGCCAGTTCTGTTCCAGCCAACTCCCTGCACACGGGCATGTGTTGTTATCATCTCCGATATTGAACTCTGACTAACTGTGACTGGAGCTTGTTGACCAACGATAAGGATCATGACGTGCATCGTGGCTCTCTGCCTGGTAGACTTGGAAGCCACACTAAAGCACAAGTGTCTCCAAACAAAGGCACTTCCTCTTTCGCTGTTCCGCTCCTCTACGGGAATCCCGGGACCCACAGGTCGCCGAAATGTGGGAAAAATCGATAAACTGTAACAGTACGCGCTGCTATTATTACTGGCCGCTTGTCCTCTGTGTGTCTATTTTCGCGAGCCTAGCCTAGTGTGCAAGTGCAGGTACATGCCAGGGTCACACACGTTACCAGTGGCCAGGTAGCATGGCTTGAAGCACGTGCTGCGCTGCAGAGTTTTGCGTTCGTCTACGCCAAGAGGTAGCGCGTCACTGTCGGGGACACACCGACGGATGGATGGATTGATCCAAACGGCAGTAGCAACACGTGATTCCGCTGATCCACTGGGCAGCATGTGCGCCAGAACCTTTCCACTGGTTGTTATTTCTGTCCCTGCCTCGGTCGGTTGGAGCCGATTCGTGTAATTTACATTGTCGTACGCGTACCAGTCGTCGGGCGTACGTCGCACGATGGACTTCCACTGCTAGACTTAGTATCCAGCTGCGCGTGGTACAGCCGTGTTGGGTTTTGATTAGATTTTCGCGTTTCGGTCGAGGTCTCGCAATCGTGAATAATATTTGCGTTCATTCCTAAGTGTGTGTGTATCTGGTGCCTGGATATCTTGCGAATCGTAATGCTGGATATTAAATTAACCAATTGAGCCGGGCGCGATCGCTCCGACGATCCACAGCAGCGCGCGTTTTGGGGATGGTCTGATTTCGCGTGAGTGGGGATTCGCGCGAGCAACCGTGCGCACATTGTTTCTGTGGGCGCGTGGAGTTGATCGTTGTGCACCGTCGTTTCGCAGTCCAAAATTTTGTCCCGGGCCGGGCCAAAAGTCACGAACGAACTTGTGAAAGATGCAGCAAATGACACTCCTTGCGTACAGACGGAACCTTATTCTCAACGTTTGTTTCGCTGTTTCTTGGTTTCTTTTCGCTTGCGCCAGGTTCTCGAAGGCGGTCAACTTAAAGCCAAACCCCCGACAGTGGTCTGCGCGATGGACTATTGTGCAGCGGTCAATATATGGTAGTAGACAGCTTCAGCAGCAGCCGAATTCATCCTCCACAAACCAGCACAATCATCACCATCAGCAGCAGCAGCACCAGCAGCAGCACCAGCAGCATCATCATCAGCAGCAGCAGTTCCACCATCAGTCGACGACAGGTAAATCCCGTAGCAAAGTTTACAGAAAGTGGAGTTGGAAGGCAGGAGCGGGCTGGACTATATTATCGGTTTTGGATTGGTGGTTACTAGCAGCCGGCGGTTGGCTGACCTGGCGTGGTGTATTTCTTCGTTGGACACCCATCGGTATCTGTATGGTGGTGGCAGCAAAGTGGCACCTTCACAATCGTGAACTCGATAAGAAGGGCCTACCGCGAACCGCCGCAAAATGGCAGGTAAGCAATGGCAGTTGATGTGCCGATAGCACGTTGCGGAGTAGAGTAACTCAAACGGTATTTGTACGGATTGCAGGCGAAAATGTACTGCTCGCTGCCCCTGCGCCTCATGAGCCGTTGCTGGGGCTGGATGGCCGATCGAAGAGTTCCCAAACCGGTGCGGCCCATGCTGTACGGGCTCTACTCGAACACGTTCGGTGTAAAGATGGAGGAAGCGGCCGCAGACAACTTCAAGTAAGTGCATCGTGTGCTCCCTTTCAGATCAAGTATGTTTGTCCCTTCGTGTTTGTTACCAGCGAACGAACGACGTTCCGCTCGGGCGTTACAAGTTCTCGTTGTTTAGTACAACTTGCAGATAATCTATTATTACATTTAGAAAAGAAAGAAGGTAATGTTTTTTTGTGTTTGTTGTTTGATATAAGCCACCCACACGATCGAGTGAAAGATTCTCTAAAATGATCTTTGACTGTTTGCTTACTTCTTCTTACTATCAGTGTGTGTCATGTTTTTGGTGATAATTGTCCTTTTTTCTGGGTGTTAGCTCGCTTTTTTTCCTTCGCATTCATCAACGTTTAAAAGGTGTTTGTTGAACTGTGTGCTTCATTAATCGCTTCACTTTGCCTAACCTGTTCTTTTGGCTTCTGCTGATCAGTTTTCTTGATCGGCTCTTTGCTAAAAATGCTTCCTTTTTATGCTGCAAAATGGTTTTTCTCTATGTACTTCAACTCTTTTTCTCACATTCATGTGTGTTCATTATCGCGTTCCTTTGTACTAATCTTATTGTATCCGTGTTTCCGTCAACGCAGAGAGTATCGAAGCTTAGGAGAGTTTTTCACCCGCCCTCTCAAGGAAGACGCTCGTCCAATCGATCCCAAGACCAGCTTTGTGTCACCGTGTGATGGACGAATTCTGCACTTCGGTGCCGCCAATTCCAACCTAATCGAACAGGTAAGACCACCATTCAAAGCAAATCGCAACGAACGTTCACTAACTGGACCACATTCCCGATCGCCCGCCACCATACCACCAGGTCAAAGGAGTATCGTACAGTTTAGAGGCCTTCCTGGGACCACCGACCTGGACAACCAAGGACGCCCCCGAGATGGTGGAGAAGGTGAAGAAAAACGCCTCGCCCGACAGCGTGCTGTATCAGTGCGTCATCTATCTAGCGCCGGGAGACTATCACCGCTTCCACTCGCCGACGCTATGGAAACCGGAACTGCGAAGGCACTTTTCCGGCGAGCTGCTCTCCGTCAGTCCGAAGATTGCCGGCTGGATTCCGGGGCTGTTTTGTCTCAACGAGCGGGCCGTCTACATCGGCAAGTGGAAGCACGGATTCTTCAGCTACACCGCTGTCGGTAAGGAGGGGGAAGCTTTTTTTTATTTCTTTTCACCCGGATCTAACTGTCCACTAACTGACCGACAATTAGCCACAGAGGGTTCGCTTATCACCTAGAGTTCAGCCGAAAGCCGGTAAGGTGTGGGCCTGGAAATGATAGTGATGCGGTAATCATTATCAATTGGCTGGCTTGGGATCCGGGAGGTTTTCTTTTTGTTTTCGTCTTCTTCGTCGGCTCTGCGAGATCTGCTCGGTCGTACGATCGTACGATCGATGGATTCCCGCGCGAATCATGAATGAAGGTTGATAACACACAATCCGGTAGGGTGGCGTGAGAACTAAAGATCCGGGTCGTGGGATAATGCTGACAGGAGAATTTACATGTCTCCCTTTTCCTTTTTTCCAGGCGCAACCAATGTCGGTTCGGTGGAGATTTTTATGGACGAGAAGCTGAAAACTAACAAATGGGTCGGTTTGGCCTGCGGCAGTCACAAACACAAGGAGTACGACGAGCTGGAAATGCCTGCTGACAAGTACCTGGAGAAGGGCGAACTAGTTGGCCAGTTCCGGATGGGCAGTACTATTGTGCTTATCTTCGAAGCACCGAAAGAATTCAAGTAAGTGCGCTGCTGTTTGTTGAGCTTTGTATTTTGTTATTGAAACATTGCCTTTCCCGTTCACAGGTTCAACCTCTTCCCCGGACAGCGTGTCAAGGTCGGAGAGCGGTTAGGAACGTTCGAAGGTACGGAAGAAGCAGTGGAAAACCCCGAGGAAGTGAAGCGGGCGATTCAATCCTTGGACGCAGTGGACGCAGCGGTCACTGTGTAAAAGTATTCACCGATTACTTCATGCAGTATGAAAACGGAACTCGTTCTCGTCTCGGTAGTGTCTCAGGTTGAAACTAGTTTTAGTTAACAATTATTTCTTTAAAGTGTATCTACACCCGTACCCAAGCCTAAGTACAATATTGATACAACTGCGCGTGATCGTTGCTTGCGGTTGTTAATCCTTTAGAATATATCGCGCCAAGTGATCGTGCGAACGCGAAGCGAAGTCTATCGGGAAAACATTTGTTTAACTAGTTGCTGTCGATCGAACGGACACACGAAGCACGAAGCATACCACAGCCCGGCCACTGGGCAAACCGATGTGCGTGCGTTGTTAGTTGCAAATACCGTAAGAGTAGTACATATTGTACGCGACTGGGATTGCTTTCCGATTGCTGTCAGAGGAGCGTATGACAAACGATAGGAGACGACGAGAGCCTGTAAAGACTTGTAGTATTTAAACAGCGTGCTACACAAACACACACATGCATACAAAGTGCTTTAGAGAGTGAGAACGTTTTGCACGATCGTGATTTAAATGTGATGTGAAATACCGTGAGCAATCCCGCGCTTGATTGCTGCACGAGCTATTGCCAACACATACACGCGTATACATGACCTCTAACCAGTTTGTAAAAAAAAGAAGAAGACAGACCCACTGTTGACCTCAATTACCCAAAGGGTTCTTAGGTGAACCTTTTACGTATAGGTGATTTTGTAAACTACTAGCAATGTACGAGATCGTACGAAAACTGTACGTTAGCTAAAACCAATTGTTCCTGCCGCGGTGTTTCATTTGAGGAATATATTTTTATGTTAATATAACTATTAAAAGCCGTTTTTGTTTACCTGCATTTCTTTCCGAAGAGTCCATTCCTCTGATTGGGTTTGTTCGTGTTTCGTGTATTTCTTCATATTTCACCACCCATAAGTTAAGTTTTCTCCCAGTTCGTAGACCTTGGCACCCAAACGGTTCGGGACTTACCAGAATCCTTTCGCAAGTACTTGCTGCAATCCATCCTTTTCGCCTTCCGGTGGTGGCACCACTTCGAACTGTATGCTATACTGTTGATCCAGCCCTATATAGCCATCGGATACCAGGTACACCGTGTATATGCATCGTCCTGCAGTGAACATTGAGAGGAAATGATTATACAGCACCACCAGAGATGTACAACACTTCCACTTACCTATTCGCGAAGGAGCATAAAAGCACAACTGATGAGTACTGCGATTGCTGCGGTAGACGCATCGTTTCAGCGCCACCACTTCGCCCTCCGCCTGGTGGCCGAGCGTTAGGAACCAGCCCTCGTCCTTGCCCTTGGGGAACTTGGGACAGTGAATGTTGAGCGACTCGAACGCCCCCAGTCGTATCAGCTGCACGCAAACCACATACTCCTGATCGGCGTACAGCTCAATCCACTGGTCACGGCTCATCGGCTGTTGGACGGGCCGGTCCACGTCCCCATCCTTGCCGTACGGTCCACGCACAGAAATCTGCACGTTCAACGACGGCAGGTCACATATCACCTTGTAAATCTGCTCAATTTCCGGCTCCTCAAACTCCTGCCTTAACGTCGCGGCCAAATTCTCGTACTTCCGGTTGCATTTTTCTTTCAACGCCGGAAGCGTCAGGAATGGTAAGCTAACGATGGGGATAGAGATAACGTAAATTATCAAATTAAGCTTCAATTCCTGCTGTGTGCAAGCGGGCTCAGCTAAGCTGCTTACTCTGTTTTTATCTGGCTGAAGATAGCCGCATTATAGGCTTCAACGTTGGGGAGCGTCATGACTACCGGATCGTCTAGCCAGCGGGCCTGGATGATGCACTGCATCAGCTGCTGTATCCGCAGGGTAGTTGCAAGCCAACCCCTTTCCGCACTAATGTCGACCATGGCCTACAAATGGAGCATGGGAACGGAAGTGAAACAATCAAAATTCGCGATAAATGATTAGACATTATTGCCCATTCCAGTTCGCATCGGTTTCGAGTGAGTGTGAGTAAGAAAACGATGATAAACGCTACATACCTGTAGTATTCGTATTGATTGATCGAGTACCGACTTGGTGTCTGTGCCGTAATCAGAGTTCGGCAGCGGCAAGCGCGATAAGTGTGCCTGCAAAAGCAGGAACACCTTCGTGTGCGGATTGTCCACCGATAGTGGATCTACCTTCAGGGGACACAGTTTGGCTAAGTCACTAAATAAAGAAAGGCAGCAGATAGAGAGAGGAATGAGATCATTATACGCTCGACCAATGCAGCTTCTTCCCGTATCAACTTACGCATTATACAAATCTTCATTATGGCGCACAGGATGCTCTTCGAACTCGGCCGCATCTGCCATCGCGCGCAGCAACTCTTCCATGTTCATGTCGTGCCGTAGCGTATCAGCAAAGTGACGCATGGTGATGTGGGATAGGTAATAGTACGAGGAAATGCGCCCCATCGATGTCGCCATCAGCGATCTGTTATCTTCCTCCAGCAAGACACACCCGGCCCGAATCAGCTTATCGAGCACGGTTTCAATCAGCTCCGAGAGGAAGTAGTTCACGTTCTCCATCTCCGTAGTGTCCAACCCGTAGTAGGTCGGATTGCGCAACAACCGGCGATAGAAGTACGTCCACGTCAGGTAGTCGAGGATGCTTTGCTTCGTTCGCAACGTTCCAGCCACTATTTCCGCATTCACGTGGTCCGGCAGCACGGCCAGCAGGCTGGATTCCACCGGGAACGGATCGTACAGGAACTTTTTGTAGAAATTCTTCTTCGTATCCTGCACGTACACGCAGGCGATACCTTCGTTGCCGAACTGCGGTCGTCCAGCGCGGCCCATCATCTGCAGCACGTCCGTGATGGGCATATCGACGTATCGCTTCAGCTTGCCATCGTAGTACTCCGTGCCCTTGATGATCACTAGATGGGCGGGAAGATTCACGCCCCACGCTAGCGTTGCCGTGGCGATGAGGATTTGAATTTTTCTGTTCAAAAACAGCTCCTCGGCCGTCTTTCGATCGCGCTCGTGCAGGCCCGCATGATGCATACCGATGCCGAACGCTAGCGTCAGCCGCAGGTTACTATCACGCACGTTCTGCAGGATTTGCTCCATCTCCTCTTCCGACGTGTGCAGGAACTGTTTGGAGTTGTCTTCGCTGGCCAGGAACGATATCAGATCCAGCGCGGTAAGGCGTGTCTGTCTACGGGAGGCCACAAATATGAGCGCCGGAGTGCAGGGTGAATACTGTCGAATGGCCTGGAACGCGGGCCGATTCATGGTGGCCATGCGCGGGCAGTAGTGCTTGCCCGGGAATCCCTGTATGTGCACCGACAGTGGAACCGGTCGGACGGATGGCTTAAAATTGTACAAGCCCATCGTTTCGATCCCGAGCCAGTTGGCCAGATCGCGTGCATTAGCCAGCGCCGTCGACAGGCCAACGATACGCACCGTGCGATCGGTGTGCGAAGATATAAAATTCATGCGCGACACAATCACCTCCAGCACGGGGCCACGATCTTCACCCAGCAGGTGAATTTCGTCAATCACGATCAGCGCAACATCGCGCACGTAATCGCGCGTCTGCCACGAGCGACTGATACCGTCCCACTTTTCCGGCGTGGTCACGATCACGGACGATTCCTTGATCGCGCGAATGTCCGGCGTAACGTCCCCGGTCAGTTCGACCACCTTTTTGCCCAGCTTCTGCTCGATTCGCACCTTCCAGTCGTCCATCCGCTCCTTGACCAGCGCTTTCAGCGGTGCGATGTACACCACCTTCCCGGTGGGCAGCAGGCGAAACACGCGGAACATTGCCATTTCGGCGGCGATCGTTTTGCCCGACCCGGTCGGTGCCCCGAGCAGCACATTGTTGTCCGTGTGATAGAGACAGTGGAATATTTGCGTCTGAATCGGGTTGTAGTGCGTGAAGCTGTACAGCGATTCGAACTTCCGGTTGTTTAACACCGTCACCGGCAGCGGCTGCAGTGGCAGCAGCTCCGTGTGCGGTGGATGCACTTCTGGCAGGATGAGATGCTTGAATGACAGCGGTACCAGATTGTTGCTACCGAGCCAGGTATCGCTCGCCACGCGAATATAGTACTGGGGCGGTAGCGGATCCTTCAGCGGAATCGTCATGATTAGTTCCTGCTCCTCCTGGCGCATCGTTTGACGTTTCGTGATCTGGAAGTACTCCGAATGGTAGATGTAGTTGCTCTCCGGATCCTCGATCCAGATCCAGAACGATTCGGCCGTCTTTCCGTGCACGCGATCGTTCCACCGGAAGGACGCCCGTATAAACACCCGTATCCGCAGCACGGTGCGCGTGATGGGCTGCAGCGTCGCTTCAATTTCCAGCATCGGGAACTCTTCCGCGCAGCGCTTCACCATTTTCGCATACCGATGGTTGCGCAGGAAGTCCCCTATCTCCTTCTCCTCCATATCGCGCAGCGCGAGCACGCTTAGGCCACGCTTCTCTATCTTGTCCACCACATCCAGCGGCAGGAGGGTGAACTGGTACATCGGTGTCTGGAACTCCCACATCTGTTTCTCGAACATTTTGCTTACATTGAGCATACGGCCGGCCAGAATCGGGTTGTTCGCCCGCAGCACCATCGTAAACAGGGCGCGAGCGATGCGTACCGCGTTCTGCGTAATGTACGACATGTCGGACATGAGCGAAAACGAACGCACCATACCCTTGGACAGGTACGTCTGCATCAGAATGTTCACCTTGCCGTGGATGTTTTCGCTGCCACCGCGCACCGGCACTTCGCAGCAAATGTGCGTCAGCTCGTCCAGCTCGTCCATCTCGTCGTCGCGCACCTTCAGCTGCTGGAACTCGTGCGCGTTCGACATCATCTGCAGGATGTCGGCGTCGGTCATGATCGGTTTCAGCATTTCGTTGAACACCTCCACCGTATCGTACTTGATGTAGAAGTGGGACGCCGTACGACCGAGATCCGTTACGTTCAGGTCGCCGGTGCGATCGTTGTACCGCACCATTCGCGCCTTATCCAACGCCATCGCGGCCGTGTGGATCAGCTGCCGCCGTTTCACCTCCAGCGAAGGGTCCTCGCGCAGATCGTCGTAATTCAGCCCGTAGCACTGTGGGTTCATGCGCATGCGCACGAACAGGTACGTGTAGCTGAGCCACACGATCGCCTCGTCCACGTTGCTGATCGTGCCCAGCGTTACCTCGGCGTTAAGGTTATCCACCAGACACTGGATAAAGTTGGATTCGATCGGGAACTGATTGGTTAGCAGGGACAGGTAATGGTTCAGCTTGTCGTGCGTGGTAATGATCGTGCCGACACCACTCTTGTCGTACTGTGGGCGACCCGCTCGCCCAAAGATCTGCAGCACATCCAGTATACCGAGATCCACGAACGTGCCGTGCTTGGAGTCGTAAATTTCCGTCCCCTTGATGATGACGGCATGGGCCGGCAGGTTAACACCCCAGGCCAGCGTGGCCGTACACACCAGCACCTTGATCAATCCATCGGCAAAGTACTTCTCCACCAAGTTCCTATCCTGGCGCAGCATTCCGGCGTGATGCATAGCCAACCCGTTCTGGAACAGATCCACCAGCTGTTTGTTGCGACTTTTCGACACCACCTTCAGGGCGCTCCCATAGTCCGGACTGCTTTCCGGTACGAGCAGATTTATATGTCCCCGCTGCTGGGCAAGATCCTTGATCAGTGTGGCCGTACGAACGGTGGCATTGCGCGCATGAACAAACACCATCACCTGGTGGCCCTGGCGGACCATGTCGATGCATCGCTCGTAGCAAATCGTATCCATGTCCGACATTTGCTTCAGTGCGTTCAACGCCTTCACGCCAATAAAGTTGGTGCTCAGTGGAACCGGTCGGAAGCGGGAATCAAAGAAGAACAGCCCAATCATTGGATTGACTCGCAGAAACCGGGCCACATCGATGTAGTTGGGCAGCGTGGCGGACAGACCAACGATGCGAATCATACTTTGGGACGATTCCACTAGCCGCAGCGTTCGGGCAACGAGTGCCTCCACCACGGGACCACGTTCGCCGTGCAGCAGATGCACCTCATCGATGATAAGCAGCTTCACTAAACTGATGAACGCAACGTCCCCAGCACCCTTGCGCGTGACGACGTCCCACTTTTCCGGCGTAGTAACAATCATTTGCGTCTGCTGAAGCTCGGCCTTCGTCAGCTGCATATCGCCCGTCAGTTCCCGCACCGATATTCCCAGCGGTTGTAGCCGGCGCCCGAAATTGGCCGTCATTTCGGCGGCCAACGCTTTCATCGGCGCTACATACACGATCTTGAACTGGTCGCGGTGGATCACACCCTGGTCGACAAACTGCCGGATCGTGTACACTATCGTCAGCATGGCCACGTTTGTCTTGCCCGCACCGGTCGGTGCGCAGACAAGCAAATTCTCGTTGCTATTGTACGCCGCCGGATACACGACGCTCTGGATGCGGTTCAGCTCGTCGCACCCCTTGAACGCGATCTGCCCGATCTCATCCAGCGAGCTAACCTTGATTCGGTTGCTACCGATCGTCAAGGGCGGTGGATCGGTGGCCGGAATTTTCACCTCCTCAAACAGCTTGTTATCCGACCGTTCAACATTTTCCGGCAGAACGATCTTGTTGCCTGCAATGAAGCCCACGTGACTGCGCGCCTCACTGTACGAATCGTACACGTTCGGGTACTTCACCTGCTTCGACGGCGGTTTCGAGATCGGCAGCACCCCTCCCCGTGCCTTAATCTTTTCCAGCATCAGCTGTGGCATCTGTGCGGCGAGCAGCAAACTCTTCTGGTAGTTTTCACGCAGCTGCACCGGATCGATTTCGGTACAATCGCCCTTCTCGACCGATGCCTCGTTGAGGAACTTTTTCAACTTCTTCTGCTCTTTCGTCACCTGCTTGCGCATCTGTTTCTGTGACTCGGTCTGTATCGTGACCGGCATCAGATAGGCGGGGGCGTGCTGCATCGCTTCCAGATTCTGCTGGATCTTCTTCATCACCTTGATTTGCTTCAGTGCCTTTACCGATTCGATCAGATGCTTGCGGTTTTGCAGTATCTCCGGTATCACGTCCAGATACTCCATCCCCAGAAAGTCGAACAGATCCATCTGCAGTTCGTCGTTCGTTTTGGCCGACTTGAGTAGCGTCATCAGATTGTCCACCAGATCGGGTGGGACTTGCTGGGCCAGCCAGCTGCGTGTATACTTTTCCGTCTGTTGTTTTGCTCCGGACGCACCGGACGACCCCGCAACGGGCTCGGTCGTCTTTTGAATGGCGTCATAGTTCATCGTGAACGTTTGTGCCACCTGGCTGTCCAGCGGATTCACGGGGGACAGATCCGTCAGCTTGCTGTGATCGTGTTGCTTTCGATCGAGTGATAACGAGCACTCGATATCATCACCCCACACTGTTTCCGCGTGGCCATTGGTGGTGATCTCTTTCTCCTCGAGATATTCCCGACATTCGGCGTTCAAATTGCTGCTGATATCAAAGACCAACTAAAAAAAGGAACAAAACGAAACATTATCAACCAGTGTTGCGGATTGACTGGCTCTACGGGTAAGCCTCCAATGAGGTTGCTCCTTACCGTACACATTTTGTTAATCAGTGCGTTCGGTACCTGACCGAACATTTTCTTCAGCTTCGACGAATGCTTCATCATCACGACCTTCTGATCGAGGAACAGGCGCAGCACCAGGATAGCTGCCTCGTCCACCAGTTCGGCATTCTCTTCCGATCCCACCATCTCCCGGCTCAGTTCCCACAGGTCGCGTAGCTGCTTTGACAGAACGCCGCCTACTTTGTGATCCGCGTTACTGTTGATGAACAGCTTCAGCTCCTTCCACGATACACCACTTGGGGGAGAACAATGTGAACCCGTGAGTGTTATCGAAACGAGGATACTTCCACCTGAACTCTCCGCGCACACCCACCAACTCCCTACCTGGTTACTTCTTTCTTGCGAAACAGCTGTATGGCGGCTCGTTCCTTCGGATCCTGGGTCAGGTTCCGCTGTGCATCTAGATCGGTGTTGGCTCTCATGGCCCGGGTAAGTCTCGGCAGTTCCGTCATGTTTGCGCAAGCTTTGAGCACCGGCAATTATTTCACTACTTATGATTATTAGCTAGCACCAATAGGATTTAGGCGAGCGGATGTGGCACTTTGTACGATAGCTCCGAGGCAACCGGATACAGTCGCGTGCAATGTGTAAATGAAGATACACACTGGATTCCACCCTGCTCCTGAACCTGCCTTCGTGCAATGCGGTTAGTCACCGGCACTGATATGGAAACAAACGATTTCCAACCTGGCGAAATAAGCAGGTACACTACTTCTGCAATTGCAAACGTTGTCGCAAGAAGAATTTTTGCATTCCTCGTCAAGCGACCTGTCAACCGGCTTTCACGGCAACGATTCGCCCAGGTGGCATGTGGTGTGTACATAGACTGCGCGAGCGTGCTCCATTGGTGCCGTTGAATTGCCGTTGAAAAGTGCCGAAAACTGTGCCGAAAAGAAGAATATTTAATAATTTGCTAATTAACTGCGTTTCCTTCTTTGCACATTAATTGCATTAACTAAAGAAAAAGAGGGTTTCCAAAAAGATGAAGTTTTGATTATCAACGGTTTTACGCAAAATTCAAATATCAGCTGTCAGTCGTACCAGGTTTGTTGTTGTTTTGATGAACATCAACCAGTCGGCCATTCGTCCCCTTGGAAACGTTCTTGTGCGCCGCGCAATTTGTGCAAATGGAATCGAAAGATGACGATTATTGGAACGATTCGGCAAACAAATCATTCAACTTTGATGAAGATGATGTAAGTACGCCATTATATGTTGTGTGCGTCATGCTGGCAACAATCCAACCCATGCAACTCTCCCTGCTCCGTCGGTCGTTAACAGGTGGCCGTGCTCGAAATAGCGACCAACAACAAACGTACCCTGTTCGGGGAGGACACTGCATCGGAGGCAAACTATGGCACGGGTCAGATCGAACTCCCACTCCACACGATCATTTCGGACGAAAATCTCGAGCTGATATTGCAGGAGCAGTCACGCAATGAAATGACCATCCCGAAGGGCATCTCGCTCGAGGAGGAAGTGAAGCTGCTGCGAAAAAAGATACAGGAGTTTAACTACGCACCATCCACGGAATCGGTCGTGCGGAAGCTTATCCTTGGAAAACCATGCTCCCTGGAAATGTTTCGCTCGATGGCGGAAAAGGAGCAACTGCTCGACGAGGCCATCGCGTCCGGCAGCGGTAATGCGATTCTGAAAGTGACCCTCTTCCTCGACCAAACGCTGAAGAAGAAACTCTTCTACACGCTCCTTCAAACGCGGCCGGAAGCCGTCTATCATTATGTGAATTATTTGTCGCTTCGATTAAAAGTGACCGAATGTACCGATTTGTTGGTGTAAGTGTGTGCGATATTCCGTGCGAAAGAATTACATTTTTCAACCACGATTCATTTCTTTTTACAGATTTCTAGGCCGACACCACGAAGCGAGCGTAAGAGAACCACTACGAAATGGGAGTTTCTGTGTTAAATAATCATTCCTCTTCCATTTCAGTTGCTTCAATTTTCCATATTTGTGTGCAGCACATCGAATCTCGATATAAAGCGGCAACGGCTGAAAAAGATTTACAGCGACTATTTCTCTCAGCCGGGCGCGAACTCGTTCTACGCGCAATTGGTGGCCAACTATATGAATCTGTTAGGTGAGTTCGGATAGCGATCGGAAATGCCCCGCGCTCTGTAATGCTGTGCTGTGTTCCCTTTGCTTCAGAATATCAAATGGGCGAGCTCCATTCGTCGGGCGGCGGCAGCAAAGCGGTCGCCATTCAGGATAAGTCGGTGCTGGAAACGTTAAACTACGTCTGCGGGAAGTACAAATGGGGCGACACCTCGCTGCAGACGAACGACAACCCGTTCAAGCTGAGCGAGTACCACCAGGTCTCGCAGGCCCAGTTCGAATGGATCGCCTTGAATGAACGTGCGAAGCAGCAGGCGTGGCTAGACTTTGACCACATTTTTGAGCGTAAAGCGTGGTTGAATTTAAAGCAAAAGTCATTTAAAATTAACATTCCCATCGATCGTACGATATTGCGGCTGCATGCACTGCACGCACCGGATCCGGTTCTGAACACATTCCTCGCGAAGGTAGAGGATCCGCAAAGGCGGCTGGCACTTGCGAGGAAGGTACAATCCAAGCACGGCATTGTGGATGCGCTGGTGCTGCTGAAAGATCGCGCCGAGCTGGAGGCTTACCGAAGCACACTGGATAGTGGGACGGAGGAACGTTTGTATGCGGAAAATGCTCTTAAATCATTGGTGAGTAGTGATGGGGAGGATTGCGTTTGAACGTTGTAAAACAGAAAAGCCTTTACTTTGAACCCATCTTCTCTTTCAGAACAACAAATGGAAAAGTGATGCAATGAAGTTAATAAAATGATGATGAAATAAATACAACGCAACGCGTTATTCGAATGAATTCAAAATGCCTAATTCTTTACCATCGCGGACGAACATGGCCCATCGATGCGGTCGAAAGAGGCTCCTTACTTTGGAATTTTATTTGAGAATGTGCTAAAACATCAACTACAACTCGTACAACACTACTGGGACTAATGGCGCTTACTATTATTATTATTATTGTTTAGCATCGACTACTACGTGCATTAAGATATCATGGACTGTGTAATTAATAAGTGACCGACCGACTGGCCGGTCGGAGAGATACGCAATTTACATCGAAATTCTTTGCCATCGGGTTTGTGCGGCCGCCAAATCATTATCGCCCCACTGGAAATGCAAACATCGGTTGCCATGGGTAGTCACAGCCGAATCCGGGCGTGCCATGGATCGCCAACAGGGTGGAAAGCAACAGGCACCACCTATGCTATTTGAACTTTTTCTCGCCATCCCGCTGAATCAGATCGGTCACAACGTTGTCCAGCTTGGTGCTGAACGCTTCGAAGGAAAAGCGCTGCTGAACGCGCTTCCGCCCCATGGCGCCCATGCGTTCGCAGTGCTTGTCGTCTCGCACCAGCTTTGCCATTGCGGCGGCAAACTCCTTCGGCACGGGCTCGCACAAAAAGCCCGTCTGCTCGTGAATGATGGTCTCCATCGGTCCGCCACTGTTGGCGGCAATGACGGGCTTCGAAAGGTACATTCCCTCCAGCGGGACGATTCCGAAGTGCTCGAACTCGGGCGTGTAAACCAGCGCTTGGGCGCGATGCAATAGGAACAGCTTTTGACGATCGGTGGGAGATCGTAGCAGGCGCACTTTGGCTCGTATCTGCATGTCTTCCGCCAGCTCCTCCAGCTCGTCATAATGTTCCACATTTTCCATCACACGATCGTCATACCCACCGGCCATAATGAGACACACCTTGTGCCACTCGCTCGCGGACACCAGGTCCTGCATTGCCTTGAAGGCGTGCAAAGCGAGCGCAAGGTTTTTCTTCCGCTCGTACCGATTGATGGACAGGAAGACGAACGCGTCGTTCGGTAGCTTCACCACCTGGTCGGACTCTTCGATGGCGGTTTCGTCAAAGAACCTGGTGTTTAGCGACGGATACAGCACATCCGGGTCGGTTGCGATGCGCTTGAACGTTTCCTTAAACACGCGGCTGGTGAACTTGCTGTTCACCAGGATGCCATCGGCCTGGGCCGTAGTCACTTCCTCGAGGTAGTTGAGCGGCATGCGGTAGCACTGTTTCAGCAGGTTGCCCGGCTTTGACAGCAGCTGGTCGGGGTAGTGACAGTAGAACAGGATCTTTGGGTTGGGCCTGGCGAGTCGAAAAATGGGAATGCCTAGCGAAATCAAATCGCAAAACACGACATCGACCGGTTCCTTCTTGGACAGGAACAGACTGTAGTAGAAGGCAGCGTACAGCATGCGTATGTAGGCGCACACGGCGTAAAACTTGCCAAAGATGTCTCTCGGCAGCCAGTCGCCGACCGTCATCACCGGCAAACGACCATCCTTCGTCTCGTCGAAACAATGGTTCGGATCGTGATGGTTCGTCAGAAAGCTGACCGTGTGGCCCTTGCTCTGCAAAGCCAGTGCAGCATCCACGACCAGCCGTTCCGCACCGCCAATGCCCAGATCCGGATGAACAAACAGTACACGCACCATGTCTGCACGTGGCGATCAAAGAAAAGGGTCTTACTTAACAGGATGTCGAAGGGAGCAAAACGATACGATAAAAACAAAACGACCACATACCTGTGAAAAAATGCCCGTGTCGACGGCGAAAACCGCAAATACGTGTTGTGTGCCAGCAAAACAGCACCGAAAGTGAAGCACGACCGAAGCCTGTCAAAACACGTTGTCACGCGAAAGAAAAACATACTCTGCGGACGTGCTCCGCTAAACAGCTGATTGGACGCAGCAGTCCTCTGTCAGAGCAGCGGCACAACCAAACAAACTGTGTAAACAAACTGTGCAGCAATGAACGATCCCAACCGAAAAATAGAGATTGATAAATCTTCCGTAAGTATTTCGCTGCATAAAATGGAAATAGAAGATTGTGCATTGAGTTTACTTTTGTTCGTACATTGCTTACAGCTTCTCAGTTTGAAGGCGGAACTGCTGCGCAAACAGGAAGAGGTGGGCAGAGCAAAGGCGTCAACTTCGATAGACGATTTCGTGCCGAAGAAAGTCCCCAGACCGGAGAAAGATGTATCGGCGAAGCGAAAGGAACGCCGGGAAAAGAAGGATAGTTCGCAGCCGGTGGTCATAGAGCTGGAAGATTCGGCACAGCTCGCCCGGTCGAAACAAATGCTGGTGGCAAAAGCGAAATACTACGACCGAATGGTTGCAGCCGGCGGTTCGCTAAACAGCGACGAAAACAGTCTCGTTATGTTTAACAAAAAGAAGCAGGATACCAAACCGGTGTACAGCTCCTCCGAACATTCGGCCGAAGAGAGCAGCACCGACTCGGAATCGTCGGACTCGGACAGTGAAGGTGTGGAAGACGGAGACAAATGGTAAGGAGTAGCTGCTTACCGTTGAGTGTATTTCTTCGTATTGTCACAGCACGGTTTCTTCTTTTGGCAGGGTTGAGTACACCGATTGCTTAGGACGCACGAGAAAGTGTCTCAAGAAGGACTTGAAAGAGTGTTTGGCTCGTGATAAGGAGCTGGCTAAATCGATGGCACCGCGCGAAGGACAACGCAGAGAGGATTTGCAAGGTGCTTCTAGTGTGCATACCGTACCACCAGCGAGAGAGACGCTGCCTAGTACCAGCACGGATGCACAAGAAGAGGAAGACGAGGACGGGGAAATGGTCGGTCCAATGCCTCCTGCGGTGAGTCGAACTGACGATACAGATCTGGGTGAACGGTTCCTGGAGATGAAAGAGCAGTGGGCACAGCAGGAAGAAGCTAATCTGGAGAAGGGTTCCATACACTACCAGGACGTGCTGTTTAATGGTAAGTACAGACAGTTGCTTTTTGTTTATACGTTACGGAACTGTTGTATAATTGGCTTTTGCTACGAAGAAAATTGCAAATGGGTAGCTTGTTTTGTCAATGTGCCTCTTCATTTACTGAGAGACGATACTGCTACAATGTTTTTTTTTTCTATTTGGCCTAACCTGCGCGGACATGCCGTTATAGTTCTATATAGACTTTCGAAAATTATTCAGGTACCACGCAGCCGGATAATCAGTCATTGGTACGGAGAGGCGGTCCATGTAAGGCTTGAACCCACGACGGGCATGATATTGAGTCGAGCTTTTGTAACATCCAGTTGGAAAGACACTGTGGTCTATTCATGACTATGCTGAGTCGTTAATATCTCCGTGCCTTTGGCCTTTTTATAAGACACTAAGGGTCCTTTAACATGCAGGAGTAGGAATCTTTGGGTTTTGTACCAGAGTAGTACAGTCAGTGGTTTGGTCGATTAAACATCACCATGCATATTTAAATCATTTATACGTATGGATGATTGCATGATTTGAAGAATCAAACTGCCAGCAGTTAATTCCGTCACATACAATCATATTTAATTAATCAAAACGCAAAACATTCATACTTAAACAAGTGTCAATTCACGGTATTGTATTGTAATGATTGAGTTAGTTGTAATACGATGCACTCGTGGCACGAGATTAAACAATCTAAATATGCTTCTGCACGCCATTCAACTCCATCGACATCGTGTAACAACACTATTCAGCTACATTGTGGTTCGCAATCCAAATCCACCGGATGGTTGGATTCAGTTGCACCACATCTCCCGCCATCAACAAGAATTGGCCCAATGGAATTGATTTGCAGACCATCATAAAAAGGAAGCCAATGTGTCATACACACAGCCATGTGTCATAGAGCGAGGGGATGCACTAGCACTGCCATCATTGGCGTGGCCAGCTAATTTACCATTAAACGAGGGTAGCAAGCGAAGAGTGAACCCGCCCAGGGTATGTGTTAAATCTGGCACGATTGAACACGACACCGGACCACGACTTTCATGTGGTGTGCGAGAGTTAAAACTGCTCGCCAGTGGACAGGGAGGCGGCAAATACGCACTTCCGAAAGTTGTTATGCAAATTTGCACATCCCCCCCAAAAGCGCGAGATTGAGGCCGTCCCACCGCGCATTAGTTGTTAGTGATAATTTGCAGATCCACTTACTTGCGGCACGCATAATGTGGCTGTCGGAAATAGCGCCACCGTTTTCGGACATTTGAAATGTGCGCTTTACCTACCCGGCTTACGCTTCCGACGAGGAAATGTTTCATGGCTCGAGCACGTTGAATTGTGATATTTCGCACCGACCTACGGGTTGCTTGTGCCCCTTTTCACAGCATCCGCATCCGTGTTTCAGCATATTTCAACCGGGTTTTTTGTTATTTCTGGAGTTTATTTTCTGTTCATTTTTCTGGATCGACCTGTAATACTTCGGGATACTTGTAATCGATACAAATCGGCGCTAATTCTAACATTCAATACAACACGTTCCGACCGATGCAGCCAGTTCCTGTACTTTCCTTTCCGCTACTGTTGCGCTTGCTTGTGTGTACACGGTTGAACAAATTGCGAATTCGAACAAATTGCGTACAGTTTTGTTCCTTCCTCTAATACTAATCAAGCACTCACTTTCCGCGAACTCTGCTTGTTGGTTACTTCATTTCCCTTGCTTTGAGCTGTCGGCGTTTTTCTTCTCGTTCCGCCTTATTGCAATACTGTCCCCGCTAAATACTCGAATTACACCTCCGCTCGAAGAAAATGCCTAGATTTGTGAAGATTAATAAGAGAACGACACACAAACACACACACACACGAACACATGTCAACTCGACTTCTCTCTACTGGTGGCAATCGTAGCCTCGGGAAGGGAGCATTTTTGGGGATTGTTGAGCGATTGGTGTGTGGCCCCAAAACAAAACGAAGCTCTCCCACGAAGCTCATTGTGCGGACAAAATTGTGCCCGGTGGCGGGAAGATACACACAAAACTACATCCTACTGCTGCTGCTGCTGCTTTCATCCTATAATCCAATACAGCCTAACCTGGTTCTACTACTACTATTGCTACTCGCGCCGTGGTCACTTGCTTCACGTTCCGCTCTAACCGACTATTGCCTACGTGTATTGCTGCGTGTGTGTCCTTTTAGTTTGCGGGAAGGGATGGAATGAGAAGAAGTTGTTTACGATAATAGAATACATGATAGATTTAGCTCGTCGTCGTCGACGATGCAGAACGTAGCCATTAGTAGTAGTGGCTGTAGGTTTAGTGGCTGTTTTCGCTATTTACAATTATGTACAGATGTCTACAGCCCTTATCCCGCGCGCTCTCGCGGTGTACAGACAATTATTGCAGACCGAAGGACTAGCGGCGGAACAGATTGAACCGATGTATGGCACCGCACAAATAGGGTCGTTCTGCCGTGTGAGTGCGTTTCAACGGTGGTGGTGGTGGTGTACTCATGCTGCGTGAAACATGATTACTACTAATCTACTAATCGATCCAAAACCCCCCAGAAGACAGGGGGATACGGGGATGCGGGGAGATGGCAAGGACACTATCCTTTTTGTCTACTTACTCTTCTATGCACCGAAAGGAAAATTCGCTACCATTGGGTTATGGTTTTATTTTTCTTTTGCGTTTAATTTCGGATCTTGCGGATCAACGGCGACCAAGACGACGAAAACGCTTAGCATCATCACAGCTAACGCCACTCTCTCTCTCTCTCACACACACACACAAATCACTTTCGCGCACCGGGCTCTGTCGCCGGTGGTGTGAGCTTCATTCTTGGAATGCAGTCGGGCGTTTGCAAATTACGGTTCGGCCCCAACAGAGGCCCACGGTTTAGTACGGATCGGTGTTGATTGGAAAGTGTTGCAGTGTGGCAAACAGGAGCACCGAACAGCTGACAAAAACAACCAGCCGGGCCACAGAGCTGCAGGAGGATGGTGCCGAGCTGCTGCTCGTGCTCGGAATAGCGTTGCCATCTCTGCTTCGATCCGACGAGGCGGTGCCGTTCGAGTCGTCCTTGCTTCGCCGATCGGCCGTTGTCGCTACCGGCTTGAGCGTAATGGTGAGTTGCGTCGTGACGTCCCGATGGCCGGGAGCAACAATTGCACCGTCACCACCATTGTGCAGCATCTCCCGGTGGTGCTGCTGCGAGGACGAACGCGACGACGGCAGCGTACGATGGTGCGTTTCGCTTCGGTCACCATCCATACCGGAGGATTCGGCCATATCCTCGTCATCGCTGTTGTTGGGCGGTAGCTGATGATGCATACCAGCACCACCGCCCAGCCGGTTCCGGTGGTGCGCATGCATCAGCGAGGTTTCGATCGACCGGCGGATCTCGGCACGGGTTAGCTGGTTGCACAGGTCCGTGCTGCAGTAACAGTAGTCGATGCTGTTTGCACTCTTGCAATCGTTGATGGCCAGATTTTCACCGCACGTTCGTATCTCGATATCACCTGCAGAAGAGAAGGGAAACAAAAAGAAATAACAAATCAGTTGATGTCTTAATTTTGTTGTTTAACGAACAACAAGCAGGAGCGTCGTTTTCCCCCATTACTCATCGGAGGAATCAACCCTTTTATTCTAACGCCCCAACACACACACCCTCTTACAACATTACAAACGTTACAATTAGACGGTAATAAATTTCCACACCGATCGTGACTAACTCCAACAAAATCGCACGGAAAGGTTGCCGAATGGTGTTGGAGCATTGAGGGCCGTTGACGTTGACTTGTGTGTGTGTTTTTTTGTGCTTGTTTTCGGTCGTAAAAAGTACAAGGACGTCAATAAATCAGCGTTTGCAGTAGAAGGGAAAATATTCATACTCGCGCAGGATAGAAATTTGCATAAGAAATTATAATTGCGCGCGGCTCGAGACTAAATTTTTGTTTGGCGGCAGTCACAGAGGAGGGTGCAGAAAAATGCCACGTGTCTTTGTGGCGCAAAAAAGGACATTAATTTGTTCGCAAAAAAAAGAAACTGTTCGCCGATGGTTGAATTGCTTTATTGCATGACTTCCTTCACGCGATCACAACACACAGATGTTTTTTTCACAAACTGTGAAAATTTTACTGGGTTTTATATACTGTTCTTAGGGTTAGAGTGTTTTCTAAAACTAAACAGTTTTTTGGTGTGGTACACCATCTTCGTCTAATTGATTACGGTAAGGGGATTGGGGTTTTTGTCGCCTGATCACTTTCAATTTCCCATCCATTTACTCCCATTACCATGTTTGAGAAGGATTCTTTTCCAAAACCGGTTCGAGTTTCTGAGTAAAACTTTAATTTTTCATCGCCTGCTCTGCAATCCCATAAAACCGCTAACTGTTTCCGGTAGGCGGAACTGTATAATATACACACACACTCACACCGACAGTTCATAGCAACCGGCTTTTCTCTTCCGGGTTGTGTACCGTCCGGGTGCGTGTAGAACTAATAAACTTTCAATCTTCATTAAAAATGAATCCTGTCATCGACCACCGGGGAGGCTCGCTCGTTTACCGTACACACTACCGGTTGTGGTACGCACAATACGACGACGGTTGTACGGTTTTAGAACCGCACGGCTCGGCTCCGCATACGTGAACGATCCCGGGCCATAAATCCTGCTTCGAAGCGCCAGCGAAACCCCGTGGAAGGGAAACAGCATTAGCGGAGTAGGAAAACGCGGAGGACAAGACAAGCGAGGTCCATTAAGATGTCATACCATTTGCGCGATTTTCAATGTGTCACATCGAACACCGGAATCCTTCCCTTTGCTCCACATCTCCTGCAGTCGCTCCACGTGTTGCTGTGGAGAGCATACAGCCTTCAGCAGCGTAGAGAGGGATGGAGCTTTTTTGAAAGGAATATCATTAAAATTAAATTCGCTTTTCCCCATTCGCTGTGCGCGGTATTACGGAGCGTTTAGAGCGCGCTTTTTATGTGTGTGTTTGCGTTAGAACGTGTTGCCTGTTTATATTGAGATTGCATACCTTCTCCTCTCTAACTGCAACATCCCCCCCCCCTCCCCCCTTTGCGCCAACAACCATCAAAGTCTGTTGTTGATAATGATTTGTTTGAAGCATTTAAGGGATGCGGGAAAAGCAGCGGATTGGGATGGGAAAAAGCGAGTTGCCAACTCTGCATTACCCCCCTCGATCGCTCGAACGTGGGAAAGGGAAAGTGACATCCTCCTTCTTTTTGCGCTTCCGAACGTACTTTGTCCTTGGAAGTAATGTCCCGCACCCCCCCTCCATTGCCACTCCACCTCCACCAACTGCAGTTGAAGAGTTTTGTGAAGTTTGGTTGCTTTCTGGTGCGCTTTTGCTTATTGCGTTTCGTCGTGCCTTGACTTCTCTGCCCATACTTCCCTTGTGTGTGTGACTCCCCCCCTCCCCCCTGTCTCTCTCTCTCTCTCTGTGATCACATCTTTCCATCCATGGGTTGTGTTAATGAAAGCGGTTTGTCTTGCCGATAAGCGCGAACCGTAACGCAGGCCTATGCTAAAATGAGGAAAAACTTTCTACCGAGGACGAAGAAAGTTTTCCCCGGTAGCGGCAGCAGCAGCAGCAGATAGCAGATAGAAGCGACTGCATAGGCACAGCATCATCGTTACCGGAACGTTTCCATCTTTACCCGTTTCCCGTTTTTGCACAAGGGCAAAAGGTGTACAGGTACGGAAAGTTTTCACTCCCAGGCTCCGTGACGTTCGATGTGGGTTGATGCTGGTTGGTTGGTATGGATAGGTGAGGATGTGTTACTACTACTATGGGCGCTTTTGGGGACTTTCTTACCGATACCTGTTATGTCGATGCAGATGCCGATAGTGAGAGAAATAAACACAAAAACAGACGAGAGCTTTGTTCCCATCAAAAAGAACCATGGCAAACACACTTGGATAATCTAGAGGACGCAAATTGAAACGCCAAACAGCTCACACCAAACGGTCAGTTCGAACACATTGGCGTATCGCATTTAGTGACAATAATTGGCGATTAAAAAGGGCGGAAATAAAACCGCCCTCCCCGGTGTTTTGGCCCGATGAAATCCAATTTAATTGTGCACTGTTGGTGTGTGTGTTTAACCCGTTATTGCAACATGCTGTGCGGTCGTCTGTCGATGATGGCAGCAAGTAGAAACAATATAATGTAATAAATGTGGTTCTTTTCTCCTGGCAACCCTACGCCCTACCCTACGGACCAATTTCCTATTGGTTGAAACTAATTTTCACTCGCGCGTCCCAATTCCGCGTCCACTCCTGACTGAGCTGACCAGCTGTGCGGTGTGGGTGTGTGTGTGTGGGTGTGTGCGGGTGAGTTTGCGGCAAGGATTGCAACTTTTCGCCGTCAGGCCAGCCAGGTCCATGTTTTCTTTTGTCCTCCTCTGTGATTTTGGCACTATGGTGGTACGAGCTTGTTTCTGGCAAATGCGTGTAATCTTTGAATGGAACAAAGATCCCTCCCTTCCTCCCTCTGGAGGGAGAGAGCACGGGGAGCAATTTAATTAAAAACTTGCACCAGACAAAAATCGCTACCGTTTGCTGAATCTCTTGCACAATCGGTGGGTTTGGACGGCGGTATTGCGAGAGGAAAAGAAAAGAACATTACACCATTTGTGTGCATTGTGATAATGGTTGTCGTATTAATATATGCTTCAAATTTAGTATTCATATTTTGCATGAGAGACAAGAAGAAAAATCAATTTAATTCTAATGCAATGGTTTCACTTACTAAAATTGGCTGCAGTGTGCGCTCATAGATAAAAACAGAATCATTAATTAAGCTTCACATGTTTCCGTTTCCTTCCAGAGGCAAGATTACACGGCGTTGGGTACTATGCATTCTCCACCGACCAGGAGGAACGCAACCGACAGCGGGACGAGCTGGATTCAATACGCGAAACAACGATGGAAGCGCAGAAGGAGCGCGAAGCACTGCGGCAGGCACGCGACAAGCTCATCGCCGACAGGGTAAAGGCAGCCCGGGCACGACAGCGAGCACGCCAAGGTTTACCGCCCGAGGAGGACGACGACACTAGCAAGCAACAACAGACCGAAGCATCCGATCAGCTGTACGATCCGGTGGAGGAACGACGTAAACGCAAGGCGGAGGAAAAGCAGCGCAAGCGAAAGGAAAAGGAAGAACGCCGCAGGGAGCGTGAACGGGCGGACCATGTACGGCCGTGGGACGAGGGCAAGGAGCAGAATCCCGACGATAAGGAGTGGGTTCCGGCGAAGGAGAAATTCATTCTATCCCAGCACGAATGGAACGATCTAAAGCGAAGCGAACGGATTGCCGAATTCGCACCACCACCCGTCGAAACGGCCAGTACGGCACGGTCCCGGAGTTGGACACAAAAGCCACGTGCGAATAGTCGTGGTCCGTCCCCCGAAAGCGAATCGGAATCGTCCGATAGTGGTGAGGAGGTCGTCGTCGGTCCAATGCCTCTAATGACCGATCCCTCCCAAGCAGGAGCGCTCGAGGACATTCCGCTTCCGGAGGAGATGGATGAGGAACCGTCCAAAGGGTCGCTCTTTTTCACCACAAAAAAGAACCCTCCCAAAAAGGAGCTCAAGCGCCGGAATCTAAACGCGGTCGAAATGTCAACACCCACCAAGATGGCTGCTCCCGTGCCCATTAGAAATGAGCTAAGTGACGGGGAAGCTGATGAGGAAGTAGCCGTGTTGCCGCCGAGGAAAGGTGCTGAGATAGAGCCACCGGCGACGTACGATTACTACGGACCGTCGGATGCTGCGCGTCGCAGTCGTCCTGCAGCAGGCCAAACGGTCGCCCCGGAAAATAGAACAAACCTGGAGGCATCGATTGAGGCGGGGTTGAAATTCTTAAGAAACCAATCGGACAAATCAGGTGGCCCGGGGACCAAAAATCGCTGGACATCAAATGCAGATTATTAAGTAAGATAAATGGTTTTGACCGGAACAAACAGGGTTTTGCTTGAATTTAATCACAAATTGCACAGAAATCGTTCCGTTAACTAGTTCAATCCTATCAGCGTGGCGCTTAGCTGTGTGTGTATGTCATCCGAAAGTAATGTTAACGAGCAGTGTGTGGAGTTACGAAGAAATAATAATATTCTCAAACTTCAAATTACAACCGTCGTTCTAGCTGTACCGCTGCACTCGAGCGAACATAATCAAAAGCGGGCAAAGTAAACATTTGAGCTGTGTGCGCGCCATGATGGTGGTATGATGAGACCCCTGGCAAGTGCGTTAATACGAACGGTTGTCCTTCGGCGTAAACCGCAACCGAGAGTTTCAACATTCAAGGCAAGGGCACAACACATTCAGGGCTGCCGTTGGTTACTTCTTTTACTTCCTGGAAAGTGTAACGGTGGAGAGCCATATGTTTTAATGAGCAGCTAAAAAAGCCATCCAGGCACAAAAAGCCACACGCCACCATTGGAACCCGAAAGCGAAAGAGTGATACATCCCCTCGTGCATTCATACTCGATGCGACAAAGCACAGCGCTCAAGTGTGTGCACTTGTCATTTGTATCTTTTCTCGAGTGGCCCTCTCTCGCTTCATGTTAGTTAGGAATAATCTCTTACCACCATCATTACCATCAGTATCAACAGAATCAGCACCGCCATCATCATCATCATTATCGTCATGATCATCTGATGAGTACAGGCGACAGGGCAGTGTCATGATCATTATCGTTTTTGTCACCATCATAATCGTAACGTAGCATCATCTTGCCCAACGTGCCCAACGTTGCTCGGTGTTGGACACTTGGACGCGCCCGGTCTATGGACAGCAGGGACCCGTCAGAAGTACATGAACCGATTTAAAAATCTGTTTTACGATTATGTTTGCGATGATAAAAACAAACTTTACCGGCATAACGTTAACCTCGTCCGCTCGGACAAATTCTGCTACGGCCAACAAATTTGTCAAAATTTATCTCGCCGGCTTAGCTCATTACAAGACGAGGAAAGCTACTTTCTATAACGCACACACACACACACACACGTGCGAACAGACAGTCAGTAACTTACCATCAACCTGCGTCAGACAGCTCGTGTACGTTGGTGGACAGTCGAAGGCATACTTCTCCTCCGGCCGGAAGTCTTCGCAAGTGCCTTCCACGGTCGGCACACTGCTCTGGCCGTGATGCGTCGGTAGCGTCCGGAACGGTCCATCGGCACCCTCGCCACAGATGTAACACTTTCGGGCGTGCACCAACCACCCGTTCATGCATAGCAGGGCTGTAAAGATAGTGAGCAAAGCATGGGAAGAATTAGAGAAATTACCGGAAATATTTTTGCACATGCGTTAAGAATGCCATTCCGCTTTAGTGGAGGAACAATTTCCGTGCGGGTCTGCATTTTAATATGACAAAAGCAGGACCGACTTCACAAATGCTCAACATACGTTATCTTGTTAAACAGTTTTTATGAAAGCAGCTTCACTCTAACCATCGATCGATTTCAGCTACTATTTAAGCACAACTTCTTTGTAATATTTTGCCATTTAATACGTCACTTTCTATGGCGTTCTCGGTAAGAACAAAGCCGAAAATACCACCAGTAGAAGATGATTTTATTACGCTTCTCGCACATGGGCTTCCAGCACCAGCGGCACCAGCCGGCACGCCCGCAAGGCGCACGAGAGCACAGCATCATTTAATTACGGGAAATGAAAACGAAATCCTCTTCTGGGTGTTTCTGTTATGCAAAAAACATACACACACACATACACACACCCAGTTCCCCATCATCTGCAAGGAAATATGATGCGAAGAAAGAGGAAGCAAAAATAATAAAAACCTTCACTCGCTAACTGGGAGCTCAGGTTCGAAGAAATGTTTTGATAGCATACATCATACAACATATCATAGAATAGCTGACGATGGTGCAGCATAAAAGGGCACACAGCCCACCCCCACCCCCACCGATGCGAGCGACTCCCATTTGTCCGTAACCACCTTGTGGAGAATCACATGAAAGATACATTAAAGCCAATTTTCCTGCTAAAGAGCTTCTCCTAAATGGGTTGCGTTAATAGCATTCCGGGTTTGAGGAATCGGTCCACCATTGAAGTGAAATACGCCCGCACATGTGCTTCAAATTCAAATTTCTATGTAAATAATTTCACCAAATTTACCCGTACCGGTCGCGCTTTGTACCGACCACTGCAATCTATTACTTTCGCATTTCCGACACATTTCTGTGCAGCATCTGCCCCGTTTTCGAGCAAGTTCATCTTGAGGTTGATTTAAAGAGAAATAAAATTGCACTTTAAACGGCCAGCGAATGTGGGCCACATGGTTGGAGACGACTGTCGTTGGCTGTGTCCTTCCCCCATGCCGAGAGAGTAGTAGCCGCCGAATGGAAACGAATGAATGAATGAATGAATGAAAAATGACGAAATGATTGAGCAATAATCGCGCGACTGTCCTCCTCCGGCCGGTTTCGGGGTTCCCAGCGGCCAACAAACGGCCGAACCTTCCGAGAGTTGTTACGATCGACTGATTCCCATCTGCGCGCTCGGTGCCCTCTCGGTGTAATTGGAATGGGTTGTTCCCCGGGCCGACAGCCGACGAATGGCAAACCATCGCGTCACCGGGCACAGGCAAACGATGAAACGTGAGAAGCTATTTACCGTTGCCCGTGTCGTCGTAATTGAGATTTATTTAAGAGGGTTCTCGTTCTCCGCTTCGGGGATGCCGCCCGGTCAGTTGCTGGATCGATCTCGAGAGCAGCAAGCTCAGCAGAAAGCAAGCGAGCGGGTGCGCCCGCACGCCCCAGCCTTGCTATTGTCACCGCACCACGAACCAACGTGGATCCTCAATTGAAGGCAAAAGGGTTCCTTCAACCTCCTCTCCCCTACCTTCTTCCGGCAAACATTCGATCGCTTGAGCGTTACCAAGAAAAGTCGTTCAGCACACGGAACCAATCGCGCCCCTTTATCCACCCATTGGCCCGAAAAGTTGTACACCAGGTGAAACCAACCTGGCGTGGAGAAGTCTCTCCTCGAACGTGTCGGCATTGTTACATGCACACGGAGACCCGGTGCCATTGTCGAATGCTGCGATCCTTTTTTTTTTCTTTCGCCATCGCCCATCGACCTCAGCAGGCAGTTCAGAAGTCAGCAGCTCCTTACATGGTTTGGCCGGTTCGGCAAGAAAAAGGATGAAAGCTGCTCTGATGGCACTCCACAATTGAGCCGGCTTGCGGTTCACTACTCCTGGCAGAGTGAGTTGCTTTCGTTGGAATCTCTATTACAGCTGAGCTTCCCATCCATCCATTTTCATTTCTCGATCGATTGCTGGAGCAATACACACACACACCCAGTGGAGGCCATACATTACAGTTGTGGCCGATTTTTTTGCACTCTCATCGTTACCAAGAATTTCTTGTTTTTTTTTTTTTTTTTTGAGTAAATGGCTCCTTGCTTGCTTTAGAGACTGAAGAACCTGAAACCAACAGGGAATGGTTGTGTCATGCCAGTTACTTAAAATTTTAACACTCACTCAAACGTCGTTTCCAATGAATTTGCGTTCCTCGCTTGGTAATATGTATAATGGAAGCACCGAATGTTTCCGTTCCAAGATTCTACACACCAGCTTCTTATTTGATCGAACATTTCCGAGACCATGCTCTCCGCCCCCCTTGTTCTATTGTCGATGTCATCTTTCATCCAATTCGGATTTATCTATTGGCCATTCATCTCTGTTCCCAGCCGAACGCTTTACGTCCTTCGTTAGTCTGCCTTTCAAGGGCTTTAGGCTTTTTTTGCCGATACTTTCCGCCGCTAGTCTGTCGTCGAGAGCGCGCCAACAACGCGATTCTTGCACGTGCGGGACGACTCGTACGACGACGGTTCTTGCTTTTATTATCATTATTATCATTATTATTACTATTATTAGTAATAACATTACGAATTCTTCCCGTCAATTTCCCGATGCCTAGACAACTCCCAGTTCTGTCGATTCTCTGCGCCTAGCACCGAAACAGCGCCATCTTTGATTCACGTGCGCGCTTTTTATTTGATTACATTTCGTGCTTACCGCCAGTCGTTAGGCGTGTGCCGATTCGAGTTTCCGATTTGCCTGCGGACCTGCACCACCATCGGTGCTCGATGCGATGTGTCACGGGCGAGCCCGGCACCGTGCTGCTAAAGGATATACGCTAAGCTGTGTTTTGTTTTCTTGTCGCTAGGGACGACACCGTCACTCGCGGCAAGCACAAACACTCACGGCACACACACACATGCGTGCGAGCACCGGTTCCCGGGAAAACGGGATAAATATTCACAATCTTATGAAAGCTTCCGATTTCCGACGCTCGCGCATGGGTTCGTCCTCCTAGCGCCATTAGATTTCCTCGCTAGTTGCTCCGGGGATTTACCGGCTGCCTACTATGCCCCGGAGCGTTTACCGAGCGAACGACGTCATATCGGTCCCACCTACCCTCGTGCTACCTTCCTGCCTACTATGATTTCTTTTCGCTATTCACCAACGATCACCGTGTAGACGGACGGCGTTACTAAGCCGACGTTGACAGCGTGCAGAGAAGCTACGCTATCGAAGAATTCGCGACACGCCGGTGTAATTCCCTTCGAATCATCTAGCACCCCCCCCCCCCTACCCCGCGCACTGTGATGCCGAGAGAGCTCAAGGCTCACTGGTAATGGAGTCACTCGGCCGACGGGCTATAGAGAATGTGTCACAGAAACTGTCGTAAATCAATTTATGGCAATTTAGCCGCGCTGATGTACACCGTAGTAGTTTGGTATGCTTAGAGCACTACCTTGGAAGTTCTTTTGTAACAGCTTTTCTCGGCTCCGCTCGACTAGGGCAACATGCAACTAGGTCATCCCGTCAGCGCGCGACCGACCCTCGCCTGTCATCAACCATTCTCATCCCTACAACGGTACGAGACCGAGCTGAGAGGATGAGAGTCTTTTGATGCAATTAGTCAACGTGTGTCGGGTTCGGTTCGGGATGCAACGGTGATGATAACGGCCTGTTAAGGTTTTAAAGTCATGTCAGCTCGGGCACGCGGACACTTAGAGGACACAGGCACGAGAAGGGATCGAAAGTCACCGAAGCGAATAAATCTTTCTTCGTCGAGCGTTTCCGTTTTTGAAGCTACGGTGTAAGATTCGGTGATGCTGAAAAGTCCCACCTACATCACACAGACATACAAATTCACAAAGACCACGTGTACGTACTACCAGCTACACACCAGAAGCTCAAATTTGCCATAGTGCTGTGGAAAGAGCTACTGTTCGACGGAATCCTTTGCTCCGATTCGACACTGTGTCCAACTAACACTTTCGGGTCCGGAACTTTACCGGTACATTGTCAAACAAAACACCCAAAGGCGAACATGTCGAGAATGGTAGTGCTCGGAACGCTATTGGTGCCTGGGAGAGCCAACACGGGAACCTTCCAGGGTCGCTCGAACCCCGCCGGACGAAGTGAATCATCATGTCAGCGACAGCAAGTGTCATTAGATTGTATTTTGAACTTCATTTCCTGTAACTCTCCTCCTTCCACTTGAACGCTGACCGTTGGTGGGAATCATTGAAGCCAGCCGGACGAATGGACCCGAGACCCGGACCTGAACTTGGAATTCCAACCAACCGAGAAAAGCTCAACCAACCCTTTAAAATCCATCGTCACTGCTCCGGATCCAATCTCGCTCTCATCATAGCAACGCCTCGATCATGTACTACTACCACACACCCACACAGCGTGTCCTCCCGGGGACGGTAAATAGAACTCGTCGCCCCCCATCCCCCTGCCCACGATCGGAGTGGAATCGCTTTTCGGTCCAGTTCAAAAATCGAAGTTCACTCAGGTGTAAGCAGTACGAGCCGTTGTATGAAGGGAAGGACGACGGTTCTCCCCAACACCACCAGTATCTGAAGGGGAAGGAGGCAGGCGGAAGCCGGCGCGTTACAGTGGTCTGCCACTTGACAAACAACAAAGCGGAAGTTCTTCATCAAATACACCCAACCCCAACACACACACACACACACATACGTCGAAGCGTCCCAGCACCAGTGGAACACAACTGTTTCGGGTCGTTGGACTAGCGCCCGAATGTCTGAAGTACGTTGCATTTTCAAACGGGCAAGTCTCTTGCCGGATGGGGAGTTTGCACCAGCAACATTCCGCTGGTGGCGCGTGTAAAATTAACATACAACATTCATTTAGCAAACCCAGACCGTCCCCGGTCTCAGTGCTGGGCCGACGGAGACGGAGAAATGGAGCCCGAGATGCGCCACAAGTCCACTCGAAAAATTAATTTTAAGTGACATTTTGTCTGCACTTCATTCGTCCCCTAACCCGAGGGGGGGGGGGGGGAGTTGAGAAGGTGATGAAGAGGCGGGTTTCTTTTGGCAAGGATGGGGGCCGCGTTGCTTGTTAAATTCCCGCAGGGAAAAATTCACACACCAACTCAACTCCACACAGTAGGCGGTGTAAAATGTCTTGCGGGGACTTGGTGAATACGGGGGAAAAGGTTCTTTCTTTTATATGATTCGTGTCGCCCGAAGGGACACGGCACACAAAACTAAATGTTTGAAGAGAAGCATAAAAACCAACAATCGAATAAGGAGGAAAGTGTTAAAAGCTAGACGATGAAGGAAGAGAGTGTTTCCGGTTCGATGAAGCAGAACACGCGCCGGCAACACTGGGCAGGTGGCAATGAAGGATTCGCCAAAGACCACCATAACACCCGCAGCACAGCAGCACACAATAAGCGAAAAGGCTCACAACAGAAAGAGAATAATAGATAAGAAACTTTTATGCACTACAATCCAACCGATTCCGGATGAAGGTAAGCAGCATTGAGCGCCACCACACACACTGTGGTGTTCCTCCTCTCCTTCACACTTTATTCGATATACCAACGAAGTGCGCAAATAATGAACTTCCTGAAATTCGCCTTACATTGAATATTAAATACAGGATATGGAATTATATTTACCAACTTTTCGCCTGAATCAGCTAATGTTTTTTGTAGGGAGATAAAAAAAACCCGTAGATGAACACTCTAAATAGCATACACACACCGCTCCACTGTTAAAACGTGCGGACAAATTATAAAAATCATAAACAACCGACTTTTTAGGAAATGATAGCACACAATTAAACTTTCCACTCACTCTCATACACTCTCGCGCTTCCTCGACGACAACTGTGACCGGAAAAAGCTGTAGTTCCGCTGGTGCAGCAGCAGCAGCAGTAGCAGCAGCAAAGGGCTACGATTTTTGGAACCAAAACTTTGCCCATCGTTCTCCGTTATCTAACTTTCGCCAGACTGCGCGCCACAACCGAACCGTGTGCCCGCATCCCGTAGCACTTTACTCCCGGGTACTGTATATAGCTGAAGCGAAGCGAGACGACAAAAAGCCACGAAACCACCGGTAACAGGCACCGACTGCGAGCCAACTATGCGCCTGCAAAAAGTGGAGCCTACTTCGTTTGCCGGTGGGAAAAACGGACACACGCTTATACCACCCATGCTTGGAAGGAGGGTGAGGAGTAGGCGGCGATGGGAGTCAACCACTGGAAAATTTTCCCACAATCGCGGTAACCTGTGGTCCATGGAAACCAGCCGTAGCGACTGTGTGCAGTGTACATGGGGCATTAGGCATCGCAACAGTCCTGCTGGCCCAAGCCCCATCATGCTTGTTGCATTCCCAAATAATGGTACTGTACTGTTTTTCGAGCGGACTGTCCACCAAACATGTCTAATGACTTCCGAAATGATAGAATCCCGTAATCCCGGCCAGCGTTTAGCATACGACCCCCGCTCTTATCAAAGCGACAGCAAGTCTGCAAGTCGGCGGGAGCTGGAATTGAATGTTGTAAATGATCGCCTCAAGCGGTTTTGCGGGTCTCGGATGCATCACTGGAGCCAGACGGAGGAGCACATTAGAATAACACACCGAACACCTAACCTCTCTGCCGTTGGTCAAACCGACACGCTTTCGGGCGGGAGAGCCACAGAAACAGACAAAGTTTGATTCTAAACTGACCCAAATCTACACCGAAACTAACTGCTCTTCAGACCATTTCAACCGGTTTCGAGTGGAGGACACACCCGACAGCTGTGTGGTTGGTGCATTACGGTACAAGACTCAGAGTCTCCGACTTTTCGGGCATCGGGACAACTATTTGCCATGTCATGGGGATTCACAAACCCCTGAAGGATCTCCTTCCTCGCGTTCGGCTCCCGTGTTCGTCCCGGCTGACCCTGAAAACCGTGACACACTCTCACACACATACACTGAAACTTCGCACCATGGGAAGCATATCCCGAGGACGAAGGTTGGAGCAGGTCCCGTCCAGTACTTTTGACCCACCCCGGGGGCAGGGGGGACGAATGGTGAATGGTGGCGGTAAACGACGGCCGGATTTGTCGCGTAATGAAGATATATCTCTACAGTAAAAATGCTTAATGGGCGTTATTTATGGAAGGATGCAAAGGTACACAGCTCCAGTCCCCCCCCCCGCTCCTCCTTCCTGCTCCAGTCTTTTGTGTCGGTAGGTCAAAATCTGTGTATCATTTCCGAGCAAGCACTGAATTATGGAGCTCAATTTAGTTACCGTTACCTCCTCCTCGTTGCTGTTGGGTTAGATTGGGAAGCAGAACGCGTCAACCGACGGCATTCTAACCTGCGAGGCTTGATTTGCTAGAGTTTGCTATAGAAATACAAAATATTACCTTTCGCGGGTGTGATGTCATCGGGACGCATTTGGCAAACCGGGGCACTCGCAATCACTTTTCCCCGTCATGGAAAAGGTTGTTTGTGTGGTGACCCTTGCTGTGCTGCTTGCGCCAAACATTTATCGAAGCGAAAAATGGATATTATTATTTCATCCACTGGAATCGGTTACCTCTCTTTTTACCAGGAACTGGCGCTCTGGCCCCATTGTTTTTTTTTTCATTGCTACAGTTTTTCCGAGACAAACAGTCGTCGGTCGGAAAATGATACTTCATAAAGCAATGTTCGCTTCGCTTTCGCAGCTTTCTTTGTATGAAATGTGCGATTTGCACACGAAGCAAACACACAAACACGTCGAAACCATTTCTTTCCAGATAGGTCTGGGTGTCGATTTCCGATTCCCCCCTCTCTGGGCAGATACAGAAGATACAAATAATAAACAGACCAATATTTTGTACCCAGTTTGTCGTTTGTTTTCCTTTGCGCCCGACTCACGGAACGGTGCGCGTCTCCATTACAGCACCGTTGCACCGTCTAATGATTGTTGCTCTTCCCTATTCCACGTCTCCGTTCTTTTTCAGGGGGGGGGGGGGGAATGATGGAAATGAAACATAACGAAGTCAATTACCACGATGGTGGTAAACACAGCACAACACAAAACCCACGAATCAGGTGAGCCTTGGTCCTTCTTTGGGGTTTTTGCTTTCCATTTTTCCTCCCCAACACCAAGGCGGTTCATTTGAATAATTCGAACATTTTTTCAACACCTCTCGCTGCAGCTGCAGACACATGGGCACCTCAAAAAAAAGGCCGTTAAAAGTCAATAAATCCCATTTTACAACACGAAGCTCCCCCTGCTCGAAAATTCAAAACGCTCCACGCCATTGTCAGCCGTACGAGCGACTGATGACGTGGAACGGTCGAGAGCGACCTGTGCAAAAGGTGTGATATATTGTTGTGTACACGTCCCGCCGTCGTTGAAGCGAATAAAACTTTTTCCTCATAATTGCATTTCATTTCGATGCAAATTTTGTACCCTCCCCTCCCCTCTCCCCTTCTCGTTTCCTCGTGCGAAACCTTCCTGGTGCGCGCACGCCGAGATACGCAACAGGATCAGCGCAATTGGTTGGGACGCGCACGTGTGTTATTAGCGTCCTGTAGTACCATGTCCCGTAGTTCTGCTGTAAAAACGCTTAGTATTTAATGCAAATTACTCTTCATCCTCTCTCTGTCTACTGATGTGTTTTTTTCCCTTCTGTACCTTAGGGCAGGAAAGCATCCACACAACAACAGCAAAAAAAGAACAACAGAGTGGACATCCCAACAACTGATAAAAAAGGCTCTCAATAAACGGTCGAATTACTGCTCAACCGCTTACGACGCCACGCGTATGGAAAGTGGACTATCATCGGGACCGGGAACTCCTGGGGCAAGCCTACAGGGAAAAAAACAATGCCCTCCAGAGGACCACACACACATTTTTCCCCTCTTCGTGTGCATGTGTATTGGGTGTACTTTTTCGCCGGTCAAATCCGATCCCGACCGTTGGTGCTGGTGGCGGCGGCTGGGTTGCATACTTTCTTCCTCCTCGTTCTGGTCCAACTTTTGTCGACCCAGCACGGGCCCAGTCCCGGTGAAGAGTAGACAAAGTTTAAATATTCATGATCCATACGACAGCGACACCAAATGCAAACAAGTTAATTCCAAACTACGGTGGCGGCCTGTGTCCGTGCTGGCTATGAATATTCCACCACCTGAAGGCAGGAACGGTAGAACTACAACACTGTGCTCCTGTCGACAGTCGGGCGGACGACGCGCGTCTTCCCCCCCTTTTCGCCCAAATCCGTTTGTGGGTCCTTCCTTGCGCCTCGCTGTACCAGGCGCGCCAAATGCTGCTGCTAGAACATATTAGACTCTCATTTTTTGTTCGCTGGCGCACATCTACAGCCACAGAGACTAGAAAAGTTGGCAATAGTTGCTTGTAGCGTACAAAAAAAAGGGGGAAGAGAAGTTGCCGCGTGGGTTTTAATGTTTTGTTTCGATCGTGATTTCCAACAGTGATTAATATTCGCCCACCCACTCATCGTGGTGGTGGTGGTGGTGGTTTGAGTGTGACTGTGAACTCTCCCAAGGATCCTGCTGCTCCTGCAGAAGAGTCTGGAGTGTGCAGGAGGACCTTTTGTGTACAACATAAACACAACACAAAACTTCCTTGAAGGACGGCGCGCACGCCGTGCTCTGGCTGGGGCCGCCGTTGAGGTCAACTTTACGAGGAAATTATTCAACCACTATTTTATCGCTTTTAATCCCCGCAGCCAAGCCACAGCCATGCCGCAGCCAATCGCGCCAACCAGCCAAAACCACCAAAAAAGCGTGTTTCGCAAGCTGCGATAAATTAATTGATTTTGTTTCCGGCCATGCGAAACCCGGCGACCGCGGTCGGACCAGCGCCACCACCATCACCACCAAGAGGCTTAAGGCATTTTCTTTACGCCCGCCGTTTTGTTTTACCAGCTGAAAAAGGCAAAAAGAGGCAAAAATAGTAGTTGGCCTAGCATTCTGCGGTGGGGTGAAAATATCCCACCAAAAATAAGCCACCCCTTGGGGCCTTTTTTTTTGGGGGGAGGAGAGAAAAAGCTGCTATCGTACACGTCGCGTCCCAATCGATGCTTGCCGTCGAACTGGACAAGAAGTAAGAAATTGGCGGCCCGCAATAAGTAGGCCTTTCATTCGTCTCCCAAGTAACCATGGTGAATGCCACGACGGACTCAAATGCTCCGCGCTCCGAGTAATAATCGGATCGAATTAACATAAAAATATCAACTTAGGTAAATGAATTTTCAGCGAAGGAATCTTTCAATCAAGGTCGTATAATTGAAAGAGTAAAACACAAAACAATAAGCGATTCAGCCTGCGATGGGAAAACGAACGGCCCACCAAATCTCGCTCTCGCTTGGATGTTGGTCCTAAAATAATTAGGGACCGCCAGTGTTTTCCCGAAGGGGTTCTGTGAAGTAAAAAGACCATCATTTCGCAGCAGAAAGTAACAAAGATAACTAAATTCTCTCATCCTCGGAACCTTTCCCCATACCTTTTCGGTGGGGATAAATCACTGAGACTGGTTACTACGCTTAGGATGGTTAACGTCCTAACAACGTTCCTAATTCAATTTTCACTAATTAGAAATGAAAACTAATCATGGCCCAGGCAGGCTTCAAGGACAGCGTTCGGCGGATGGTTGTGTTTTTTTCTCTCTCTCATAGTCTCATTAAAAAGTAGCAAACCACCACAAGCCGTAGGACCGGTGTGTGTCTAAGGCATGCGGCTGTGGAAAGAGGAATTGAACCCCAAACATTCCACAATCATCGTACGCATCATCGAACGATCAACGAGAACCCGTTGAATTCCCTCAATGCTCCGCGCTGGTGGCATTGAATCAGTGTGTGATACGATCGGTATGCTTTTTCGGCTTAATTTATGCGCATAGATTAATTGGAACACTTCAAACGATCGGCTCGAGGTAAAATATTTGCATTATCATTTTTTACAGATTGTACCTTTTGTCGATTTTAAACCAGATGGACACGGTCGTTAGTTTGATATGCTTTAGCTAGGTGTATCATGGATGGTCAAACCAGTGTTTTTGAGCGATGTCTTCAATCCACACAACACAATACTTATCCGTGTTACTATTCAATTCCAGTGCTCTAACAGTTTGTTAGATCATTTCTAAGTCTCATGTTGGCAGACACGTATAATTTGGATTTTTGCTTCAGAACCTGCTTCAGATCCATGTAGTTTATCCATTACCCAAAATCAAAACACGCCAACAGTTTTGCATGCAACCTAAAATCTCATCGTTTGCTCCCGACGACGTGTCGTACTACGGTGGCCGTGTGTTTTTGATGGGCATC
Organism: Anopheles arabiensis; assembly: GCF_016920715.1. Lineage (NCBI taxonomy): Eukaryota > Metazoa > Arthropoda > Insecta > Diptera > Culicidae > Anopheles > Anopheles arabiensis. The sequence continues at coordinate 1,740,338 of NC_053517.1, read as the reverse complement.
ATCACCCACTCCCCCCCAGTTTCTGCCCAGCTCTTAATACGGCTCATCAACATCGGCGCACCGAAATAGCACCGGCGGCCCAATAAAACCATACCGAAATGGAGCGCTGCGCGGCGCGAATGATCGACAAATCTAGAAGTCAGGCCTCGGTTCGTCCCAGAACGCAACCCTCGCACCGGAGAGCGCGAGGGTCTCGGATCGCCGGTGAAACGGTTGCTCTACAGACGGACGGATGGACGGACGTCGGTTGTTGGTGACATCGTACCAAATGTCAAAGTATTTCCTGTCAGCGCGCTCTGTCGCTCGTTTTGATCGTTGTTTTTTCGACCCTCTCGTTCCTGTGTGTCGTTTGGGACATCGGGGAGAGAGACTGGTTTTTATTCGCACGTTCATTCATTCGCTACGCTGCCGGGCAGATTTGACGGCATCAGAACTTGCACTATTAAACACACCAAAGCCCCCCCCCCACCTCCTCCGGACAGGTTCTCCCGTTGCAGACATCTAAGCATGTTGCAGGATTTTAGAGGGCTGACATGTTGAAAAATAAATACTTTCTGCTCGCTTTTCCTCTTCGCTTTTGCTTGGGAACTCTCGCAAAAGCGTTAATTCAATTCCACGGCTAATTGGCAGGAACTTCATCGGTAACTGATGATAAACCAATACAGCCGGGCCCGTTTCAACTCCACGTACGATCGTGCCCGTCCTATTTTGTGTTTCGAGTGAGCTGCAATCAATTTTAATGATGCAAATAATAACACAAACTAGTGTCACGGGATCGCTAGATCACCGGGAATCGCTGTGCCTAGTGAGTTTGTTTATTACGTAGAATTAGAACATGTGCTCCATCGCCCGAGCTGGAGTCAACAGGAAAATGCATCAACGAAAGAGGGGAAAAAAAAGTATTCTAACCAACCAAAAACTAGTGACTAGAGCATCCCGTACGCTGAATAAACAAAAACCTCCACCAGCAGGTCTGGAATTCGGGGGATGTTGTTTTGAAAAATGTCCATCTGTTGGGAGTCTTGTTCCTTTTTTTCCCCTGAGCCATGTGAAGATCGTTCAAACGAATTTGTCACGTCCAATCGTTGAGCCAGCCCAGATGTAATCCCACCGGTCCGACTAGTGAGAAGTTTACCCAGAATTCCACCCATCTGCAACACACAAAATCAATCAAAGCTGTGTCACTTCTACTCAAAACTCCACTCCCCCTAAAGCCCAGGCCTGGGAAAGGTAATCTAGCGCGATGGTGCAAAGTTACCTACCCAGAGATAACCATTAAGCTCCGGGGGCTGATGATTAGGACGAAACAGCTTAAACGAAAACTAATCCTGTAATTCGGCAACTCTCATCACATCAACTTAATCTGGGTAATAGTATGTTTCATTAACCCTCCTCCACACACACACACACTCATGCAAGCATTAACCTTTCTCCGGTTCCACCATATCATGCACCGCGCAAAATGGTGTATCGTAAAAATTGATCTAACCTCCGCCGAGGCGAGAATTACGTCCATTACACACTTCAGCGAAGGTTAAGATCCCGCCCATGACGATGATTACGACGACGACGACGACGACGACGACAACGATGATGAGTTTCATTTTCATTTTCACATTTCCCAAGTGAATTCCCGCCCTCCAGCCCCTCGCTCTTTACTCGGTCGCTTACACTTCTTACATGATCAACTACCTTGACATTGATTTTCTTTCAGAGAGAGAGAGAGACCCGCACAACCTTCGTATATCTGCAATATGTTTTGGAAGGTGCAGAAAGGTCTGGTAGAGAGTGGAGGTTAAACTGTATGTGTGTGTGGTAGAGGAGGTATGTGCCATCAGACGATAAGCGACGCTGGAATGGTACAGAGTGGGGGGAACTTAAAATGTCGTCGTAAAATATAAACGAGGTGATAAAAAGGGAAGCACACTTAGCATCCGAATCTCCAGGGAACTTCCGGAGGTTTCTGCACCCTCGCACTCGGTGCGGCATTGGGGCCATTAGAAGACAAAAAAAGCACACCCACACACATACAAACCTCTATTGCACGGAACACCGTTTGAAATTGGTACCGGTAATTTGGGTTCGTGGTAAATGACACTGATAAACATGTGCGATAGGAAAGCGGCAGGGCAACGCTGTTGATCGTTGGTGCCGACCAGCCGACCGTTCGTTCGTTGGTCGTCACGCGATCAGCAGTATATAGTGACTCATTTCGTCGGAAATTCTGAATTTCAAACGGCTCGTTGCACACACACACACACCCAGACATCGGCAAAGGTAAACAGTTTGTATTTAACTAATTTTAAACTTTGATCCTAGTCTGTGTTCATGACAAATGGGGGAACAGGGGTAGCGTTACCAATTATAGGATAACAGAGTTTGCCCCGATTGGTACGTAATCACCTGGGGAAATGGGGAGCGTTGTGAAGGAGCAGTCACACACACACACACCTGCATTTCCGGGTGTTAAAATCGATGGTTTAATTGGACCAAAACGCACCAACCGTAAACGCGACTAGCGAACCAGAGGGAACCACCACTCACTCGATTGCTTTGTTTGCTTACACACACACACCAAGAGATGGCTCGACGGGCTGCATTTCCACGGTCGGCAGATGCTTTATAGGTGCTAATGAATCGCCTCATTAAGCACGGCTATTGGTTGAGTAATATTTGACCCCAACGCCCCCCCCCCCACGATCGATACACCGACCACTTCACTCGCACGCGTCCGACTGTGAGAGTGTCGATCCAATAAATTCTACTAAATTATTGCAATATTACGTACCCAGCATTTACCCACCCACCGCCTGCCAGAACCGAAAATTAATGAAATGCGTAACAATCATGGGCATGGTAATTCTGTAATGATGATTTTAATCAGGTGGTTATAAGCCCGTTTTGTACGGGATACGCAGCAGATACGTTGTTGGGTTACGGCGGTAACGGCTGTTGGCTTTGCTGGTTTCGGTGGTTTGTCCTCCACACACACGCACGGCCCGGAGCCAATTATGCACTGCGATGGCGTTTCCAATGCCACCACCTACAGGCCTGTTCATACAGAGGACATACCGAATTTTCTCTTACATTCCAAATAGTGAATGCCTGCTTACCCGTGCCTAGCGTACGTGTACGGTGTGGATCACGTTTCTGTTTACTTTAAGCCCTCGTTCGCTACACTTGTCAATCGTTTGCCAAAGTACACAAACAAATAAAAACTCCTTACTGCCCTCCCCCCGGGGAGCCGTAGGCAATAAGTCAGAGCAAGTGAAGTGAAATTTTGCACATTCCATCGCACATAATTTCTGCCGGCGTGCGTCATGCATGCGCGATGGGGCGGTGAACCTTCTGATGAGCGGCGAAGGAACATTCCCCAAATTCCCCACGCATAATACGCCCACCAGCCGTCACGGGGAGGGAAAATCGTGAAGCATCATCAGCAATGTTTTTCTAAATAAAGCCACCAACCAAGCGGCCGCAGTGTGTGTGTGTGTGTTAAACGGTAGCGGCAATATGCATTCCCGCGATTCAGAACTGCATTCCTATGTACGGGACCAGCGAAATGGTGAAACATCATTTGCGTTATGCCATTGTGCGTTACAAAGTATATTTTGGAAGAATTTGTGTGTGTGGCCCTGTATAGAACCATCTATTATTGGGCTAAATTTGAAACCTCTGGCACGAAACAACCATCAAACATTTTGAGCTGGAAACGTTGAAAACCCAAAATAGAACCGCCGGTCTAAGGCTTCATCCCGACATTCCCACGCTACACATCGATCGCATCCATCGATGATTGATGGCCAACATAGCCAACCCCTGTGGGCTGAGCCGAGGGTCGGGAAGTCGTAATCCATTGGAGAATTGGACACCGCCAGCCACGCCGCCACGCTACCACCGACCAAATGGAAAATGCAAAATGTGATGGATGGCACGCGAAACCTGGAGCACGCATGAGGGCTTTTTTTTAGGTTGTTCGTTCCAACGCCAATTTCTGAAGGCCATCTACAGCAACACTGACCTAACGCACGCCGTTTTGCCAGATTTTTGCCCTGGTGCGTGACTGTGCCCCTTTCGCGGTGGAGGGAAATTAAATTGAAAAGCATTCACCGTTCCGTTTCCTAGCAACCTGTGGTGTGTACACGTTGCTGTGACCTTTATCCCCGGGAAAGGGGTCGTTGTAAGAAAGTTTTGCGTGTGTGTGTGGTTTGATTCACCTACTTGGATGTTGCACAAGGTAGTTGATTGCATTTATTTCCGAGAAATAAGGCTACACACACCACTGAGTTACAGTTACCGACACACAGTTCTTAAAAGCTTTTTAAGTTATTGATCGACTTTATTCCTCTGTTTTGGTGGTTTTTCGCGGAACCGAATGAGGCGGGAGGCTGACAAAATGATGTGCAATTTTGCTGCACTTCTTCGTAGAAAAATGATGAACCTTTCAGAAAAAAAATACGTTAAACATTTCCGATTACATCCTCGCTTCCTCGCTCACCCGATACGCTCTGCAACATGCAAGGTCCGTTGACAGTGACTACACGCTGCATGTGCTGTACAGGAGCTCCCACAAAGGTACTTAATCGTATTTTGTACTCCCGTTCTCCCACTACACTCTCTCCGGCATCCGGGAGCTGAACAGGCTGAACAGTTTCCTGCATCGTTGATACCGAACATCGAACCATATTGTTTGAACCACACCCCGCCCGCGATGCGCTCTCCTTCGCCGACCGTGAGAATGATGTATTCATAAGCATAAACTATGTCCAACAACATCATCAGCAGCAGCAGCAACGACACCTTCTCCCCGTTGCCTTTGCAGTATACCCGTATATCCCGTGGATGCACCAAATCGGCACCGGACTGTAGTAGCAAAGCGTGCAGTTTTTGGTGCATAATGCGCTAGTACTGCCAGCTGACATCCTGACTGAAGCAGCTGCGTAAACGAGCGCTCTACACAGACTTGCGACGCCCGACCCAGTCGGGTCAGGTCCGCCGATAGGACGATGGTTTTGCACGGGACACTTACGGACTGAACGGGAATGGTGCGCTCGCCACCAGCCATAACCATTCTCCCGAGCTCGAGTGTGCAAATAAATTCTGAACAAATTTTCCTCTTCCCACGTAGCGAGAGAGAGAAGCAGCAGCAGCGGCCACAGGACATGATAAAGCTTCGGTCGTCGAAGGTTTTCGATGCAACCCGTTACCGGTGCGGCCCCGAAAGTCACGAAGAAAACACACACACACACATGCACCACACGGGTGCTGCAGCCATCGTCGTCGCTCGCCCATCTTGAAGCATGTAACGAATTAAGAAGCGATCGCTTCCACTAAACTTCCAAACAATTTGATTTATGTTACCCTGCCGCGCTCGTACACGACCCGGGGTTCACGGGGCCGCATTCTCCACATATGACATGTGTTGGCAGATTTTATAGCCGTTCTGGGTCGTTCCTCACTGAGTGCGCCAGTGGCCTGTGATGCGAGGTGCTGTATTTATATTATCGGTACACACTGTGTGCTGCATTGGAAAATTATTATTTTCCTTCCTTCGGGGTGCTTCGAGAGAGAGAGAGAGAGAGATCGAGTGAGAACCTGCCTTCGACAGTCGTCCATACTCGCACCAGAAAAGGGTATGGTTGTAGATGCGCGCAGCACTAATTTAATGTGTGAAATCAAAAGTTTATTGTGTCGTGTTTTATGAGCAGCCACATTGCACCAGAAACGATAACAAGTTTACCCGTCTCCCACCCACCCCCTTTGGCTGCTTTGCTGTTTTGGGTTTTCTGTGTCGGACTGTTTATCGGTCCCATTTCGAGTGAGTAAAACAGAAATTTACTTCTGTTTATCTGTTTGCTCCTTACACTCCTGTGCAGGCTGCTAGTAAAAGCAAAAGCGCTCAACAGTGAGTCTGTAATCGGGCGGGCTGCATAATTGAATACCGACAACAACCTGGCCCTTAAATGTCGCGATCATGTTGAATTTACATAATCGATGTCTCGAACTCGCGCGATAGCTTGATCTCATTTCGATCACACACACGCACACCCATTGCCAACGTTAATGTGATGTGTGCTTCTTAATCAACTACCGCAAGCCCCCTTTGCTCCATCCCATCACCATCACCCGAGCACTACCACTCGTCGTCATCACCATCATCATCATCATTGGCAACGCAAAAAGCCAGCAATTAAAATTTCAATATCTACTTAATCGCCTCCGGTCGCAACCATTCACCACCACTTCGTGCAGCACACTCAAGAGTCAAGAGGGGAAAGACACTCAAATTATGTACTCGACGCACTGGCAGAAGCATACACACACACACACACACACACACACACCGGGGCAGCTACCACGGCCACTAGAAAGGTTCGTGTTCGTGTCGATACCGTTTTCATCCCTAATTGACAGCAATTATGATAATATTCCGAACCATGTCCATGCCACGCATTACTCCCCCCCGGCCCTCCCCATTTCACGCCCTCCATCTCCAAAAGGAACAAGAAAATGACAAAACAAATAATCAGTACTTTCCGATCTCAGCATCTCAGCGGTGAAAACGTCCGAGGTGCACGGAATTACTTCGGTTCGAATTATTTTCTTACTTTATATTTTTAAAATGAATTGTACTGCTAGAGTTCCATTCCATTCCCACTCCCCCCTGAGGGGTAGAAGTGAATTGCTCAACAAGACGACCGCTCGATGGCGTCGTTGGTAATTGCCCTTCGATGAGAGAGAGAGACAGTACGCACAATAGTTAAGAGAAAACGTTCACTCGCAGCATTTCTACCCATTTAGCTCGTTCCAGCCGCTGCTGCGGGGCCTAGGCTGCTTGTTGAGGTGAAATTACTATTCTTGAACGTGTAATTGATAAGAAACCCTTAAGAATCGTTATCGCCGTCTTCCGTTTCGACTTTTGCCGGATCGCTTTCGCCGGATTGCCGGTCGATCGATATCGTCGTAGACTGACGCCCCGCCAAACCGGAACGGATGCTCCCGCGGGGTGGTTCAGTTTCAAATTAATTTGTGCTTCACGCGCTTTCGTAGTGGAAAAACTTTATTAATTAAATAAAATTTCCACCTCCAATCCCCACCAGTCGAACGCGTCCTCGCAAGCAGTAGTACACAAGTACTACTACTTCTACTACTTTCTCACTAATCAATCTTTCCCCGTCGGTGTTGCTGCTTCACACGCACCAAAGCGTTTACCGTTACCATCGGTGACATTGTGGGTGGTGTGGGTGGTGTTGGTGGCAGAATGGAAAGTTCACGCTCGCTCAACTGTCGAAAAAGTACTCCGTCATTGGTTGCTTCAAGAACACCAACCACCCCGCCCCACAATGGTCCTTTTCTTGTGGAATGAAGAAAGACCAAAAATTCACACACCCCACTAACACCACTCCACTGAGGGTTGAGGGCTGCTGAGTGAACTGGAAAATGGAAAATTGGATCAAATACGACTGACGGCCGTGCTCAAAGCGTACGCAGTAAATTCGTTGTGTCACCTAAGGATGACCAATAATTTTCAGTTCATCTGAAAGAAAAAAACGCTCCCACACTAGTACACACTTGGGTTAATTCTACAAAACCGAGTGAATATCCTTACTCATCGAAGATCATCGCTACAAAAAAAAACCACTGTCACAGAGATAAGATTGAGTGAGCGCCTGGTACACGCTTCTCTGCCCGCTCAGTGGTTGCTACACAACACGCTAACCCTCCAGCAGCAGCAGCAGCAGTAGCAGATCGATCCATTTCGGGAAGCAATTTCCCGACGAAAGACACTCCTTCATCCAAGTGTCCTTAGAAATGTTGCACATTCCTTGGCAGCTGTCATGAAGCTACCCATCCGCCTGGCTGAAGATTAATCGTACGCCGGGTGTTTCCTATGTGTCTGTGTGTGCTCCAAAGTGCAGATCACATGCGAAACCACGTTTTGACACATTTCCGATACCTTCCATCACCTGGACACGCAGCAAGGCACGCAGAAGAAGATTAGTTCGTTCTGCCAGTCTTGCATCGTAAAGCTCAATGATGCGCAAAGCATGTCCGGGAATACTGTATCGACACTACTACGTCGGACGGTCGAACGGAGAATTAACGAAATGGTCCATCGTAGCAATCGCCCACTGGCCAACGAGCAGCAAGCTGCCTTTCATCGAGCAAAAGGCGGAACATCATCACCAACATCATCATCATCAGTCATTATATGGATTGGCTCATCACGTGTGTGGCATTGTGGGTGGGTGATGTGTGTCGGAAAATCTCGAGATGAAACTGTTTCCACCAGCTCTTGAGCACCCATTCGCCTCAAACGAGCCCTGCATGACTCGGGCGCCACTCGGGCAGGAACAATACAGCCCCCCCTTCCCACCCGCAGCACTACGAGATAATGGGGAGTGCTCCGGTGTACACGCGATACCAAACGATGCACTGGCCACAAAAAGCCGCGGCAGCAAACCCCTCCATGACCCGTTGCGGTAAGCGTTACAGTTCCATCCTCCAGGGTTCACTACCATCATCTATTGTATTCCAATCAGGTGTGCTCTTCCCCGGGGAGGAGGTGTGGTGTCGTGGAAGGTGACACACAACGGTGGAAAAGGGATTCTCCTACTATCTACTCCTCCCCTTCCCCTCTCCCCCTCCAGTACGACGCATTTACACCGGTTTTCAATTAAACCCCAAAGTCCTTGTCACGTCTTTCGCTAACAATGAGCGCCATCTCTCGATCATCAGCATCTACCATCCCCTCCTGCTGCTGCTGCTGCACGGCATTCCGCGGCACGAAACGCGTATTGCTCTATCTGGGTCACATAGTCACGGTGAAATCTTCAGCACCCACAATTGTTAAGCTTCTCACGGATGTGAACACGGAAGGTGCGAGCGAGCGAGCGAGCGTTGGGGTTGGAGGTTTTCCTTTTTGCAAAGAATTTCTAATTTTCTATCCGTGGAATTTTCCAACCACCGTGCTTCTCTTTCTCTCTCTCTCTTCAGCGGAGAGCATCAAGAACGAAAGAGGACGAAAAACTGCTTGAGCTTACAAAAAATGGCAAGATACAAGAAACCCTTTTAAACAGCTGGCCCGGCCCTACACTCACAGCATCCGCGGTGCGTAATGCCGGCAATTGTGCCTGCCTGCGCTTGCTGCTGTTGCGTAAAAGCAATTAAGTAATGTTCACTTGCCAATGGCGGAAGTTTGGCGTAAAGCGTCACCTCGACCGGATCATAACACACAAGCGAAAGACACGGTCGCTGCTTACCGCGCGGACAAACGGTGATCCATCCATCCACGTTGTCTCGCGGTCATGGAGCTGGCCTGCATGGATGCATTGCGTGCGCCCGTCCCACTACACACACACTGGGTGGTCGTCCACTGTGAATGCCGACTGCTATTGCTGCTACTGCTGAGTGCGTTGAGTAAACAAGCGCATTTATGAGACCACAGTTAAATCAGCGCTAACCCGGTGTTGCGTTCTCTGACAGTAGGCAGGTTCCCTCTGGCCCTCCGGCAACCGGCAACCTGCTAGGGACGATTTTTCATCTCCCATTACACACAACCCCATCGCCGCTCCGCGTGTTGTCGTGTCTGTGTATTGTCGTACAAGTTGTTGAGACAACCGTTGCCCGCCCTGTGGTGCTTCTACTAGCGTACCTCCGACCGTGTTAATGAGCGTTCCGCTTCCGAGGAAAATCCCAAATCGTTCGAGTGTCTCGGGCTCGGAAAAGCACGGCCAGACGGCGTTCTCTAAATACATGAATGAGTCCACCAACATCCAAATGCGAAGTGATGCTGCTGGCAAAGTGGGTAGAGAGTTCGCTTCGTTCGCCAAGCACAGCATCGAGACGTACAAATTTACGACCACATGGTTGTTCGGCGCGAACCGAGGAAATTCTAAAGAAAGGTGATGAAATGTTGATGGCACGCTAGCGCTCCACGAGAGAGAGAAGCGGATTTGAGAAGCGTCGAACGTAGGTGGTGGTTGAATTTGCATTACAAAAATGTGCTCCAGCCTGGAACGGAGTTTGTATAATTTTATCGTACTTTAAATTAATTCATGTCAAGACTTCTCGGTTACCATTTCCAGCAACCATTCCCATCGATGGGCGGTTGGGGTTGTGCCGAACATACATTAAGTTGCTTTTAAATTAAATTCGTTTGGTACGTCCTAACAACATCTAGCGCACTCGTCGTCGCACCAGATGGGAGAGAACAAAGCGCCAACCGCTCGTGTGTATTCACAGAAACAACAACAAGTACAGCGTAAATCAAAATTAGCTCAACACATAAAAAGGACCTCTCTGCACGCGTTCCGCTCGCGCTCGCTGCTGCTGGGTGATCGGGGAAATCGTTAAACCGTCGATAATAATGATACTCAAATCGCACACGCCCTACACGGCCTGCCAGCATACCAAACAGCATCCTACCAAGCGCACACATAAACCTATTTGAAAGCATAATTAAATGGCACAAGCCGGCCGTTGGCGCGGATCCAACGCAAACACATTGCCAAACGGTGTGCGGCAAACAACGCCCGGATATGGACGGACGGACTCTAGCACACAACACATTGTTGGAGAATCGAAAATAAACTATTCGTCACGAAGGCTCGGAGGAATTGCACGGAGTTTATTACCCACAAAGGGGGGGGATTGGAGATTATTTTCAACTTGTGGGCCAGTGCACACAAGAGGCGAAAGACTACACACACGCACACGCACACACACACTTCTGGTAACTGGTCATTTAAGAACGCCCTTTATGCCGAGCAGTGCATAAATGACGTGAATTTATGAACATTGAATTTATGGTGTCGTCATAAAAAAATATGCTCACACAAAGAGGACAACGCACCAACACCATTGCCAGGGATCGTCCACTGTCCGCAGAAGGCTTGGGGACTGTTTGAGATTAAGTTCTTGGCTGCTGGTACGACGACGGTCGTCACCAGGCCTGGTGTGATACCCAAACGTCTCAGGACTTAATAAAGCCGCCCAGAACTGCCCAGAGCCCGGCGGCCCCGGGGTATTGCTGTTCTCAGGCTGCAATTAACATAACATATATAATTAATTCGGTGCGTAGTGCACCGCGGGAAGTTCGCCCGGGCGCTTCGGAACCTAAACAACCGGCTGCTCCGGAGAGACCAGAGTAACGGAGAACCTCATTTAGAGCCGACCCCAAAGCGGAATGAACCGATTGAATTCAATCAATGGCGGTACGCCCCTTTTCCCGCAAAAGCCCTCCCCCCTAACCCGTTCCGAGCCTTTCGTTCCGTTATCACTTAACACCTCTGTGGCCATCTCGGACTGTATGTGGTTCCGGTCTGCGTTCTGCTTCTTCGCTTTCCGCTGTAACACTAGCACGATGCAGCTTGGACCGAGCCTAAACGACTCATCTCAATCTTCCCTCGCGGCAAGTACGCCAGCAACAGCACATAATAAATACTAATCTTAATTGGAAATCACGATAAGACGTCCATCTTTATCTTTCGCCGAGTTTCGTTCCATTAGGTCCGCCCTTCCCGCGGCCACTCTGAATAGCAAACACACTCACACATCACACTCTCGTGCTGCACCGTTGAGTACTGCCCTGTCCGAACCCTGTCCTGCGGTGGAATTGTGTCCGTCGTCGTTTCGTGTGGAAATTCAATTAACTGTGCCTGCATCTCGATCTCCATAGGCGAACGGGGGAGCGAACGGTAGAATGTCCGCCGGCAGGCGCAGGGAATAATTTGGCCGGAAGCTGGCAGCCAAAATTTAAACAGCCTTTTGTCTGCGTTAAGAGCCAAATCCCCCTGCCCTGCTGCCCGTGCTGCTGCTGCTGCTGAACATAGGGGGGTTTTAGAAAATGATGACTCCGACGCATAATGCTAAACGATTGTCCGATGCGTTTGTTATTCCCATTGCTCGCTCACTGATTGCCCCGGCGCAGCTTCCAATGTTGGGGGGATCGAACGGATTCGGTGATCACGCCGCTCGGATGCATATTCGAGCGTTACCCACGGTAGTTATGCATTTTTATTGCCTCATTCCTATCCATCACCAGTTTGCTCTAATTTAATGTTATTACTCGCCCTCTATCCCTTCTTCGTCCTATCAACACACACTAGCTGTTTTCGCGGCAGCGGCAAACTGAAAGATAAAAACATTCACCATTTAAACACGTGCTGAGAGATAGGCCGCTTCCCATAGGCAGGGGCACCAGCATCCGATGTCGGAAGATGGTGGAGGTGGAGAGTGTGAGATGAGATTAAATCGACCCGAAAAGTGGCACCGCTTTTCTATATCGCACGATTTCGACACACACACACACACGGTGCATCATCGCATGGGGCATGGAAAGCATAAAGCTGCTGATGTCTTCACCAATGTGCTCCAAACGAACGAACGAACGAACGAACGATCGAGCAGAACCCCAAACCAATCAATGCATTCAACAAAGCCGGAATGCCGCCCGTGCGAAGATGACGTGCCACGAAACATTTTAATTGGATGCACCAAATGCTAATGTGGAGTGTCGTGAAGGGCCCGGCAGGGCGTCCACCGTTATTGCTACCTGATAAACGAACGGCCAAACGATAGAGATTAAGATGACCACTTTCGGATGTTTATAAATAAACCATTCCCATAAAAACCATCAACAGGTAGAGAAAAAATAACGAAGATAGAAGCATGTTACCTTATCTCAAGTCAAAATTATGTTGCAAACGAACTTTTAAATCCATGAGCTTGGCCCATGAGTCTCTAAGAATAGCAGATTAACTCTGCTCATCATACCACGACCAGCGCTGAAGTTAAAGCCCTGGCCGCACGTTAATACATCCTTTCCCAGGTGCAATTATTATTATGCTACTGCTTTAAATCCAACTGCTCTCACTGCTGCTAGCGTTTCGAAACAGTTTGTACTAAAATTTATGATAATCACATACCCGCGTACTGAACCAAACGAACCTGAGCGAGAGAGAGAGAGAGAGTAAGAGACAGACAGAGCATGTTAACTTTGCAATTAACTTTGCAACAAATTACGAAACCAAAAAAAAAAAAGAAAATTCAAGGTACAATTCCTACTCTTCCGTCAGAATACGGAACCGCAGCGGCAGCAAATGGCAAAAAAGGAGCAAACTTTCTGCCTCAGAATTACGGTTGAATAAATCAGCGCACTCTTACGGAGCGTTTCCCGATCGCACAGCAGCAGCACTGCACAGAGTAATTGCAAAGCGCTGTTCTCCCACCCTCGGGCTGTATCGCACACTTTCCCGCTTTGCTTCGCCTTGGCTTGCAGTTTTTGTCTTTGGAGTGCATAATTAAAATTATCATAAACTTTGCTTCGGTAACGCACCTTGGCACCTTGGCGACGTAAGATGCAATCGACAAATACGATGAAAAGTGCTACCAGATCTCCCCCTTTCCGCTCTCGCTCTCTTGCGCTCTCAGTTCAAAAGGGATCGATCGGAACAGAATCTATCGGTGCAGTGGTAAGGTATTGGAGACGGTTCAGCAGCAGGTCGTACAGTTTTATCATCCTTCCAACTTCCATCCATCGAACGAGATTACATTTTCCCGCGGCGGCAAAGGAAACGACAGAAACACGGCCGCCTGCTTGGATGGTATTACAGGTGTATAAGTGTGTGTGTGTTGCTGTGAGTGAAAAGCGGGAAGTAAATATTCAACCTCCCTGGGGACAACTTGAGGACATCGGGGTCCCCTACCCGAGAAGTTTGCAGTTTTGTAATAACAGGTACAACTTTCGAGTACGTCTTCCGCGCACTGGGTGCGATAAAGAAGATGGAAAGCGGCGGGCCCGGTGAGTTTTCCGGAGCAGAAGGTACAACAAGAAACAACTATGATGAAAATAACCGAGACAAAACGTACTGACATTCCTGTCATTTTCATCGCCATTTTTGATCCTGCTACGATGGCAGCCGTTCCTCTCCCCCGCTCTGCCGCCGTTACTGTCATCAGGTCAGGCGCGGGTCCGTGGCCTCCTCCTCCCCTCGCGGGGAGAGTGGAAAGTTTGAGATCTTGTGGGAGGGAAAAGAACCTCCTGGCAACTGACATCTACGGCCACTGGTGGCTTGATCGCAACAAAAAGTTGACATTGTTGAAGTGGAAACACGCCAGCAACGCCAGCGAAAGGCCGGAGAGAAGAAGCAAAAAAAAAAGAAATGCTACCCAACACACGCGAAAGATTCAGTCTCCACGAGCGGTCTTGGTCTGCTCTGGTGTGGAGCTCTGGGCATTCGAAGACATTCCGAGATGGAAGCGGCAAAAGTTCACCACCTTTGTCACTTCAGTCACTACCGCGTCAGGCGCACTAGGGCACTGCACGGTATTGCCCTTATGGCCTCGCGTATGGTTTCCACTGAAAAATGCTGCTCTCCCAACGCTATCGCATGCCGGAAAATCCAGCATCCGAAGGCAGGGGTGGGGCGCAAAATAAACCAGAAAAAATACACACCCATACCAACAAGGTGGAGCTTCCCGTGGTGGTGGCAACATGGGGAGCGCATCAGGAAAAAAAAACATAGGAAAATACACCCCCGGAAAAATCCACTGACTGAGAGACTAGTTTTTCTTGTCGTCATTTTCCACCTCGGCACCTTTCGCGGGCAGTTTTGCTGCACTGCTGCTTCCCATTCGGTTCGGTTCGCGCTCATTCCACCATCGATTCCTTCTCCGTGCGCCTTACATCCTCCTTTGCTATCATTTGTCTAGCGATGGTAAACGGAAAAACCGGTCTTCTGAAGGTGCTGACTGCGCCCGGGCAAACTGATCATACGGGGAGAGGACAAAATGTAATTTATTTCCATGGCGTTCGCACCACGATGATGTACACGGTCGTGGTAGTGATCGAGATGAAACTAAAACAAAGGTAAAATGAGAAACTCATGACAGTTTTTGTCGTCAAGTCCGAATTCCCTGGAGGGGAATTACAGTGTCTCGCCGGGCCCCCATCACTAAATATTACAAAGATTCGGAAAGGACAGTAAGAAAATCGTCCATAAATTATGAACCTCGTACACGCGTGAACGGTGTATCGGTGGCGTTGATGTGCATCATTACTCTCTGTCATTGTGTTAAATAATGACATTCAAAAGTGTCACTTCTAATCGTTTTCACATTTTTATAGAACAAACAAGTACAGAACGTATCACGCGTACAACCTTTCTAAACTTTTGCTAGGCCGGATTTTCCCAACCATACTTCAAACGCATACATTGCCGAATTTTCGTGACTTTTTCACATTCTCCCCACATTCTGGATGCTTCCGCAGTTTGTCCTGCGAGTTTCGCCCCAAGCTCCCCCAGCTTTCCTCCCCGTTAAACGTTATAATCGGATTCATTTTTTATTCAATTGTTTGCAACACCACACACACACACACACATGTACGAACGAAGCAAACAATTTTCGAAACAATTTGCTGTACAAATGCAAAAACCTTACAAGTGCCTCTTGAGCAACAACACTCCCACAACACGCCATCGCATCACACGCCACGCTGAACATAACAATTCCAGCTGCTTCTAGTCGAGTTCCTGGTTTCATTCGCCGTGCGCAATCAAACCGTCAATGATGATGGATCCTGCTGAGTAACCGAGTAACGTATGAGGAACAGCGAAAAAACCAACAACCAACAAACGGAATCGGATTCAAGTTTAAAGCTTTTTCACCCGACAAACACCAAAACGGTAACAGAAGCAGTTACAACCGTAGCCAAAACGACCCGTACAAGTGGTTCGTTCTGAGCGTAGAGCGTAGAGTCAGGAAAAGTTAGTATCATCAAACTTATTACTGGCATTTCGCAACTGGCACAAAACTCACGCCATTTTCTGGGGGCTTAAAACAACGAAAACATATTTCATGCTTCCGTGAAATCTCGCAAATATAATTGAATCGAAATGAAAGTGCACTTTTCCGCTTTGCCTTAGCTCTCCTCCAGTAACTTCCTGCAGACTGCATAATGCGGCAAAACAATCGAAGCATACACATTGGACCAACCTCTACAGCAAGTTGTGCTAAAAGTCGACCCAATTGTATCTTGGAGCACTGGGAAGGCTCCATCATCCAGGTATGACGACAGGCTGTGTCCCAACAACAACAACAACAACAACAATGATGGGCCGGGCAATGATCCGACAACTTTTCGCCGACAATTACCACCATTAATTGGGCCGAGACCGAGGTCCTGTCGATGGCTCCTGGTTGGCCGAAACCACCAAAGCTGACCATTAATCATCGAATGACGTTTTGAGGCGCGTGTTCGAGAGGTTTTTGACTTTCTTCGATTCACGGTACCCATCATCTCGAGAAGGGCCTCCGATTTTAATGGGTTTCCCATACCTCTTTTGGCCAAGCGGTGCGGCGAACGTCCCAGCGGGTGACTCGTGATATCTTCATTCCGTACCATCCACGGTACAATCAAACACATTCGGCCGTGTTTTCACAGTCTAGTTTTGCTCGATTTGTCATTGTCACGGGATGCCTGGTTTTGGATTTCTACAAAACACACACACACACACACAAACTCGGTGCTTGAAACCGTGTCCGACTAAGCCATACTGACTAACGAGGCCCGAATGTGTACAGGCCCGTGCGCCATACGGTCGGACGACTTCTGACGAGTTCCACCTGCCTGCAACCTCACAAACACTGAAATTTGTTCTTCACAGACCGTGCGCTACCGGTAGAACCCACAGCATCAACTCCAACACTGGCACTGCCTACTACGATAGCCGCCATATTTAACTTTGTTGGCAAGCGACAACCGGAACACCAAAAACAATAGCTCGATGTTAGCCACCTCGAAGCTACGGAGAACAAACGTTGCACAATACATGTTTGTGTGTGTGTGTGTGTGCCTTTGTTTGGTTACGGCATAGAAAATTGTGTCCTTGCGTCCTTGCGAATCTCTTGAGGCTCCCTTTTGGCGCCCGTGTGTTTGGTCGGAAACTCACATGTGCTCTATTGACATGTGGCTCCCCTCGCGACCCTCTCCACTGCACGGCCCAACTTGCGAGGGGCAGCACTTCAAGTGCAAAAGTTGGTATCTTTTAATTTGATCAACATAGTTTTCCATTATTGCGATATAAAACACCGGTTCGGGTTCGGGTCCGGGCGCATTCAGGCATCGACATTAAATGCAACAACACAGTGTCTGCCAAGGAAGAGCGCAAAAGGGCATGAAGTGCATGAGCTGTATGGATTCTTGTACGGCATTACGGTGTGCACTCCTGTGTGGGTGTGTGTGTGTGTGTATGTTTGGCTTGTTCGAAAACAACGTCATCTTCTCGTCTGAAGCGACTTCCGGTTTTTGTGAACCTCGCGCATTCTCCCATACCGGACCTACCGCAACGGGGCGCCCAGCAGAGCAAGGGCTGCAGCCGTCTTCTTCGGCCAAAGTTCAGTCAAGCAAAAGACGAGACGAGTGACGAACAACTTCTGGCATTATGGTCATAATATGCACGACGAGCTTTTCGGGGGTTGGGCTGAGGCAAGAGCACCCGGTGGTGGTGCAGGTGGTATATTGTTCTACGCCAAACATGCACATCATGTACGCTTCTGCAGCATGCATCAACGCAGCTACCACACTGTGTGTACTACGGGTGGTGTGTGACCTGCCCCATCCTACCGGTCCAGCAAAACCAACTGACCAAAATCTAGAGCTCGTACCGCATTCCACGAACAGGAGCATTTGCTGTGCTTCCTTCCTGCCTATTGTGGTTGTGCTGTGCAACAACTCTAATCGCTCTTCAGCTGCAAGTGTCAAAACACAGGGTGATTCTCCGGTGCACTGTTTGGAGCGTCTTTCGAGACCGATTATAATTTGCACGATAATATGTTTACCATTCATTACAATTCCACTCGCTCACATAAACACACACACACACACACGCCCATTTTAGAACACCTCCGACAGTGTCTGACGTTTGGACAATCGAGTTTTTGTTGAACAATTCGCTCAAGGTAGGCTATGCCGCATCACTTGTACTTTGTCTGTGTACCTTTTTTCTATTAGCCACCTCACTGCAGAACCAACGAAATCCCCTTGTGTCTGCTATCTAATCCTTCCACCTTCCCTCAAACGGTTGCGGGACAATGTCCGACATTCTGAGCCCGAGGATTCAATTCAATTTTCCTATTCCACCGAGATGAAGCATATTCCCTTGGACAACAGACAAACCTAAGCAAGAAACTGACCAGCCCTTCTCTCCTTATCGGTTGTCTCGCCCATACGATTCTCGCTCTCTCTCTCTCTCTCTCTCTCTCTCTCTTCCCTTTATCCAGTCGAGATGCTGCACTTCTGGTTTTCTGGTTTCACCTCAACAAAAATGCCATTCAGCGAGACCTCAACGAGAAGAGGAATATTATCGGGTTGATGGCTCTTCAAAGGAAATGAGCTTGCACAATCCTTGCCTCTGTTGGCCATGTACACACCCACCGATCTACCTGCCTGTCTGCCTGCCCTCCCGGTCACTGCTTTATTTATTTCCCCAGAAATATCACCCACCATAAACGGGTCGACCGCAAAACGGGTCCCACCCCCTGAGGGAGGGGACGACCTACGAAAACTAGAACGAAGATGTTGCCGAGAGTCCAAGGATCAACATTCGAAAGTGGACGCAAATAAACGGTGGGGAGTGCGTGTGTGTGTGCGAGCACACGAGAGGGCAATAATGCTTAGAACAAATAAGCACAAAATTTAATACCACAGGCACTTGGTCCATCGCACTTTCCCGACCCGAGCTGCCGGGTGATCCTGCTGAGCGGCAGGACGATACGAAACGATAAGGCGTAGCCCACAGCCTCCTGGGCTATTCCCAGCGGGCAAGGGATCCATCCGCCCGTCCGTCCGTCCGTAAGTTGGTTTGTGCAGAACACTCAGCAGGCTTTACTGTTTTTCCTGTCCTCCGGGACACAGATCGTCATCGTTCCGATTCTACGAGCAACCCCTTTTTCGGACCACCTGTCTCCCCGCTGTATCGGTGTACAAACGTGAAGGCAAAGCCAAGTCAAAGGATGACATAAACGTGTCCGTAAATTTTTAATAAGCCTTTGTCTGGCTAAACTTTATCGTCCCCATTGTAAATCCCTGACGTTTCACTATCGCTACAGAGGGAGATGTCCAGCAAACAGCCGCACAAGTGTTACACGCCGGACCGTCGGCCATCGTCCCTATCGTTGGGGACGGCATTTTAAATCCAGTGCATGGCTTCAGTGTCTTACCAACCCGAACAAGGCAACACCACTCCCCCGCTCGAGCTAATCTTCGATAAACGCTCACAACGCTTTCCTTTCTTAGTCACGCTGAGACACTGAAGGTTGAGGACTACGATCGTAACCTGGCGAGGGGGGGGATCTTTTTTTTATAATCACTTCCACAAGTTGGATAAATAAATAAATTACCCGAAACTAATGATGAGCTCACGCTTTTCCAGTTTGCTCTAAATTACGTCCGTCCATGTACCCTAGCGTCCTGTCTGCCGTTTTGTATGTGTGCAAATGTGTGCAAATGTATCGTGTATGGATGTTTGCTTGTATGTATGTATGTATGTTAGCAAATAATAAAACTTTTTAATGGAGTTTCTCACCACCCTCCGTCCGCTTAAGGAATAACTTTTGCCACACAGCCGTAACTGCCGTAACCGTCCTAATGCCCATAATGATGCTTATGTGTGTGTGTGTGTGTGTGTGTGTGTGTGTGTGTGTGTGTGTGTGTGTGTGTGTGTGTGTGTGTGTGTGTGTGTGTGTGTGTGTGTGTGTGTGTGTGTGTGTGTGTGTGTGTGTGTGTGTGTGTGTGTGTGTGTTTTGGGGAGCCCTTGCCGTCCCACTCGAAGGAGTCAATTAAACTAACGAGAGGAGTAAAAGATCTTGTGGGCTTTCGCCGTAGAGCGATCTGCAAAGCCGCTGAAGATGCTACACTGTGAGAGCAAGGCGTGATGCAGTCCGCCATCACCACGCGCTGTCGGCAGCTAACTTTGATATCAATTTCGTTAGGAATTTCAACATAATTAATCATGTATACATTTTATGAAACATGATCCAGTCTATCTTTGCCACACATACACACGGAGACGTGCGCGCGCAGTGAGTAAGGGTGAGAGAAGTGGAATATTTTCTATTGCCAACAGTCGCAAACAGTTTTACTTCAAAGTGATTCATGTTCATGGTAATTTGTCCTCCAGAGATTCGATCGCTTGCCACATACCTGAAATGAGACAGAAAGAGAGAGAGAGAAAGAGAAACGTGAATATTTCAATCAAAGCTGTACACTCAGCCATTACAAGCAGAATACAATGTTTATTGGAAGCAACAGTAACAGGCAATGAGTTGAGTGAGTGTGTTAGCAAAATTCATCCCTACATTATATTCCGATTGCATCTATCAACGTGACACCGGGCACAAACTCAAAACAACCACCACTCGATGATGACTCGACCTACAGGAACATAATTCTCCAGTTTCCCTTCCGTCCGCTGAAACTCGGAAGCGCAGCACGGAACGGAAATTCCAAACATATCGATGAACTATCGTTGAACTGAGCCAGTTCATGTTCGTATGTCGCTTTCACTCAACTGGCTGTGTTCTCAATGGTTATCTACAGTAAGCTATACCATTCCCAACATCATGCGGTTTGTAGTTTGACCATCAATCGACTTCCACAGCAACATGAGCGTGTTGTGCTCCAGTAACATATGATCGTGCATCATCCACAGATCTGTTGCTTAGACACAAACAAACTAAGCCTACTCTGTCTGCTACGATGAACGTTGTTGTTTCGATTGATCAATTTGTCCGTTTCGAACAAGACGTCACAACAAACGACGATGCTAGCTGTTTATAAAGCAGTAAATTCAGCAATAAAAACCTGATCTATTGTTTGATCAACTGCACCGACGGGCCTAAAAAAGACACCAATAATATCGTACAATTTAAACCAACCCTCCTAGCTCCCGTAATCCATGCTAATGCAATTCTTCTATCCAAATTCCTCCAGACAGAATTAAGAAGATTAATGCTTGTTCCTACCAACTGCTGAGGAACTCGGTCCGTTTCGCTGACTTGTACCTGATTGCACGCTAATGTAAACAGCTTAAAGTTCGTTAGCATAACCGTTGCACAACACAACACATTCAACTTCCACACCCGCCCCATATTATCAGCTTAGCATTTCCTGAACCCAGTTTTCCTATTTCTTCTCCCCCGACCCTCATGCGGACATACTAATGCTATCCCTATGCAAATGGTTTACATCACCATAAGCGCGGTGCCTGGTTGCTACTGTGGCGCTACAGCAAAAGCCAACGATGGAGAAGTGGATGATGCGAATGGTGCATTCGTTTGATGTGAAGCGTTAAGGAAACAAAAAAGAAAATTCCCCAAACCCTGTTAGAACCGGGCGGCACGAATGACACTAAATGTCTCAAACAGAGGTGGTGGGAAATGGGGACCGAAAATCGAACTTCCGTTCTTTCATCTTGCCATGCCAAAGTGTCAAGTAACACTAACACTAAACACCCGATGGAACAACGGACGTCTTTTCTTATCGTGTTTCCCCCGCACCGTTTGGCGATGTGTCCCGGGGCACGCGGCACAATTCCACTCTCACAAAGACGCCGAGCGACTGAAACAATCTGTTTAACAAGCAACAAAATAAATCGATTTTGAATCTTTTCAGCATAATCCACTGTACGCTACACTCCACTTCCCTTGCCCAGAGAAAACACCGTACAACCGTACCGATAATTTCGACCGTACGCGCGACGACATCAAGTCACACTAGTGAACATCCTCCTCGCCCAAGTCAGTCTTGTGTCAAGGTGCTGGGAAGAGATGGACGGACGTCGAAAACACATCGTTACCGCTTCCGATCGATCCTTTCGGTTTGATTAATGGAATGTAAATCGAACCATCACGCTTCGGCTTAGGCAAAAAGGGATTCGAGCCGAGCCGGTTCCGGACCAAAGTGACGTGAGATTGAATTCCATTCCAGCAAACCCACACAGCCACACACCGTCCAGTGCCTGTACCACCTTCGAGAAGTAACCCGAGGTTCCTTCTTTCCGGGTTCCGGGTGCCCGTTGCAAAAGAGACGAAATTAAAAACAAACATTCATATGTGTACGGAGCAAAAAAATACACACACACACACACACACACTGCCGGGCACATCGCATCGATTTGAAGGGTATTGGCCATGTTGACAGCATTGTCGACTGGACGGACATCACAGACAGACAGAAGGGAATGTTTTGTACTCGGGTGATTTTAAATTGATAGAACCTTTGAACACATTCAATTTGCAGATCCTTTTGCGGTGTATACAAAACCTTAGTCAACTCAGAAGAACCCATTTTGTAAGCTCCGTTTAAGCCCACTTCAAAGTCAACCGGTGGAGGTTTGTTTCTGGGAAGTGTGCCCCGGTCGCCAGTTCAGTTGCACGAATAGCATAAAGCGCAGCAAGCGGAGAAAAGTTTGTTTGACAGATACTTCTGTCTAATTGAACTTGACCCCGTTGCAGTGTCAGCGGAGTAATGATCTAAGCAGGCTGGCGTGTGCCAGCTCATCACCGACTCGTCAACTACACGAATGTTAACCAGATGTGTGTGTGTGTGTTTATGTGTCACGCACAAACGTATGACGACGTGCTGTTTTCGGAGAATTTAATCGCGTTCTGCATTGTGTCATCGAGAACGATCCCTATCCCTACACAATGGACAAAAACCGCATCCATCTCGCACATCCATCGATAGCAGAGTGTAGCGCGGCACAGACGATGCTAAGCCGGCGACAACATTAGCAACAGACACGCGGTTCGCCCACAGACACGACGGATCCCCCGTTTGCCCCTTGGCAACTGGAATGCACACGGTAGGGCATCTCGCTGAAATTGATTCAATTATGATTAGTTTAAAATAGCGCTCCTCCTCGCGAAACTCGTTTGCTGTGCTGAAAGTCTAATTATTCTTCATTATTCGCGCCTCGCTTGTCGCTCTCTAGTTTCAACGGCCAGGGCACGCTGTTCGCGTGCCAAAGCCAAAGTCTCCCATAGCCAAATATAAGACCGGGATGTGCACTGGCGCTCGCAACGCTTTCCACCTCTTCTACCAAAAACTAGTCGTCTTTTAGACGTCATCGTCGACAGCGCGGTCTTGTATTTTGGTGTGTGCAACTTTTCGACCAGTCCCGGGTGAAACTTTGTCTTGTTTCTGCTAATTACACGCCGGACGGGTGTAGACGAATTATATGCACCGGCAACACAGCGCACGCTTCCGGAACAAAGGAAATGCAACGGAACGAAATGTGTTTTCGCTGGGCTGCGCTCCAGCAATGGTCGGATCGGTTAGTTCTCGCTCTATCACTCCGTTGCACCTGTAGAAATCCAATAGGGTGCGCAGGGAATGGAAAGTGCATTCTGCTTTCTTCACGGCTAGACTTGGTCGTTATTTGTAAGACTTTCTGCAACTACCTTGCTGACGTGCGCGAAAGAACTTCTTACAATGCTACCGGTACGGATTATACGGTTTTAGTTGGGGCCGTTACGGCTTTGCTCTACATTGTGTTTACAACAAACCCTATTCGTCGATCGATACAAGGAAGCATTTCCTCTAACAGAACAACAGATAAACGCGCTTCATTTATTACTCTTCTAATAAACAACGATCATTATCTTCCCTGTTGAATGTGTTATTAAATTTCTACCTCGATTGCTATTTTTAGAGAAAAAAGCACAACTTTCGCAATTTTTCGACACCCTCTCACTAATGTATGCTAAATTGGGTAAAAGTGTTCCAACGACCAACTCACGCTGTCACCATTGATCAACATTTTTGTTCACCATCACTTTAGCAGCAACCTTTGCCCAAAAAACAAAGCTCTACTTCGATCCTGAAATCCTGAAAGCATCAAAAATATAACTTCCACTACCTTTCCTCCTTCCTCCTTCCACTACCTTTCGTGTTTTGGCGCCATACCACGCCATAACAAGACTACAATGCCCGGCCACCGCCGAGGTGGTTTTTGGCAATTTTTTACACCAATCCTTGCGTACGTACCCCTGAATCTAATTCAATAAAACGTTTTGCCCGTGCGCTGGGAAAACAAAAGGGGTGATAAATTGGAAAGATTAAAAAAAGGGTTTCCCCCGGTAATATTCCCGGGCCCAAATCCAGCCGGGCGCCGCCCACCGACACTTTGGGACACCGACTTGCCAACGTTTCGTCCGGACAGGTATATTAATGCCACAGTAATGGATTCCGAGCGGAAAGAAGCCTCGGTAAAGTCGCTTCCCCCGCCTGCCCTTGTGAGCCCTTTATGCCCTCTCCTCGGATTCAACAGCAAAACAGAGTTCCGTCTTGACAGGGATCAGCTGAAAATATGATAGGATTAAGGCCGAGCGATGCCTTGGGACGGTGGATGTATCCGAATATTCCGTGTACAAAAAATCGAGCCGTTGCCTTACCAGCAGAAAAAACGACCGTCTGGTAAAGTGAAATGTAACAGTAAATACTTTGCTGCAAGTTTGTTTATTTACCTTCCATATTGAACTAGACTCAGATAGACGCAACGGTACGTAAAAATCAACATTACTTTGATACCTGCAGGCTCATTTGAACGGATAGTTCAAGGGCCAAAAGCTCCTGTACTAGTCACTCATACATTTTCAATCACGAAAAGGAGAGTTTATTTTAATGATTTACTACACTATCCGAATATTCATCCAACTAAACTCAAAGCTATATCTACACCAGAGTAGATCGGGCAGTAGTGATTTACAAGTTAACGGTTGATTGAACCGATGGCACCTTTCGTTTAAACGATTTCACAACTTCCATAACGCATCATTTGTTTACAAAAACAGTAGAGACCGAAATCGCTGTAATGGCTAATTGATTTCAAGCAGATGTAAAACATTACAAGTTATCAAGATTTCACGGTTTCTTGCCAACCCCAGGTGTCCCGGTGTGGTGACGCATTACATCACATCCGATGGTCGTTCGCTTTGGTTGGACAGCAGTTGAAGATTGAAAGCTACGATAAAGCGAATCGAAGATGAGATCTCATTAAACAAATGCCCTTACGGGAATGGAGTCGCACCGAACGTGTTACCAAACTGGTTTGACGATCATGCACGATCAATATTTACATAATATTAATTTCTCGCTTCTTAGCTGCTTTTATGGTGTTTAGTTTCCGTTGTTTCAAGATAAGAAACAAACCGTTGGTCTCAAAATAGATCAGTTTTTATTGAAGGTTTAAAAGATAGAAAAAGAAAACAGCTCAGTCAGAATAAA
Organism: Anopheles arabiensis; assembly: GCF_016920715.1. Taxonomy (NCBI): domain Eukaryota; kingdom Metazoa; phylum Arthropoda; class Insecta; order Diptera; family Culicidae; genus Anopheles; species Anopheles arabiensis. The sequence goes on along the minus strand of NC_053517.1, from coordinate 1,715,047 downwards.
ACGGGTTTGATTTTGGTCCGATTTCCGCTTTTTATCCAGCGAATCCAAAACCGGCGCCTGCAGTCAGTCTGCTTCCAAAGAGTCCGCCACTACCGGCTAGACTTCCTCCGACGTTCAACCGGGAGCCAACATTGGATGCAGCCTGAATGCCGCTGGCCAATCCACCAAAGAGTCCTCCGGCAACATTGCCAACCACGTTTGTGGCAGCACCGAGCACATTGGTAGCAGTTCCAACGACTCCCCGCACTGCGCCACCGGCCGTATTGATCGCAGTTCCGGCCAGGTTTCCAGCCGTATTGACAGCAGTGCCAGCCAAATTGCCAGCCGTATTGATCACACCGCCAGCCGTGTTAATTGCAGTTCCGGCCACATTTCCAGCCGTATTGATCGCCGTTCCGAGCAGCGATCCAATCGGACGAATGCCAGTGCCAGCCGTGTTAATTGCAGTGCCGGCCACATTTCCAGCCGTATTGACCGCCGTTCCGAGCAGCGATCCGATCGGACGAATGCCAGTGGCAGCCGTGTTAATTGCAGTGCCGGCCACGTTGCCAGCAGTATTGATCACCGTTCCGAGAAGCGATCCGATCGGACGAATTCCAGTACCTACATTGAGTCCGGTTCCTGCTCCGCCAAGATTGATACCAGCACCAAATCCGGCACCGAGTCCTCCCAAACCTCCACCCACATTTATTCCAGCACCGATACCTCCTAGACCGGCACCAATACCAATGCTTCCTCCGATTCCTCCCAGTCCTCCAATGTTAATTCCACCTCCGATTCCAATGCCAACTCCACATTTACGTGTTGTCGTGCTGGTAGCAATCGTGGTAGTGGTAGGTGCAACAGTTGTGGTCGTGGTAGTTGGGGCAGCAGTAGTGGTCGTAGTTGTCGGGGCAACTGTGGTGGTCGTGGTAGTAGTAGGTGCCGCAGTAGTGGTCGTAGTAGTCGGGGCAACTGTGGTGGTCGTGGTAGTAGTAGGTGCAGCAGTAGTGGTCGTAGTAGTCGGGACAGCAGTAGTCGTTGTGGTAGTCGGGGCAACAGTAGTAGTCGTTGCTGTCAAACTTGTCAAAATTTGTGTCAACAAATTCACCAAGCTCGAATCAGAAGCGACGATGGTGATAGTATTTCCGTTGAGAGTAAGAGTTATAGTCACACTAGGGGCCGCTGTCGTGGTCGTAGCTGCAGTAGTGGTTGTGGCAGTCGGTGCAGCAGTAGTGGTTGTGGTAGTCGGTGCAACTGTAGTAGTCGTAGTTGTCGGGGCTACTGTAGTTGTAGTTGTGGTTGCAGCGGTTGTGGCAGCAGTGGTAGTAGTCGTAGTTGCAGCGGTTGTGGCAGCAGTAGTGGTCGTCGTAGCAGCAGTTGTTGCAGCCGTCGTAGTGGTGGTAGCAGCAGTGGTGGCTGCAGTAGTCGCAGCTGTCGTAGTGGTAGTAGCTGCTGTAGTAGCGGCAGTGGTGGCAGCTGTCGTAGTGGTAGTAGCTGCTGTAGTAGCGGCAGTAGTGGCAGCAGTGGTGGCAGCAGTGGTGGCAGCTGTCGTAGTGGTAGTAGCTGCTGTAGTAGCGGCAGTAGTGGCAGCAGTGGTAGCAGCTGTCGTAGTGGTAGTAGCTGCTGTAGTAGCGGCAGTGGTGGCAGCGGTCGTAGTGGTGGTAGCAGCTGTAGTAGCAGCGGTAGTTGCAGCAGTAGTTGCAGCTGTCGTTGTTGTCGTAGCAGCAGTAGTAGCCGCAGTGGTGGCTGCAGTAGTGGCAGCAGTCGTAGTGGTAGTAGCTGCTGTAGTAGCCGCAGTGGTGGCAGCGGTAGTGGCAGCTGTCGTAGTGGTCGTAGCTGCTGTAGTAGCAGCAGTGGTGGCAGCGGTAGTGGCAGCTGTCGTAGTGGTAGTAGCTGCTGTAGTAGCCGCAGTGGTGGCAGCGGTAGTGGCTGCCGTCGTAGTGGTCGAAGCTGCTGTAGTAGCAGCAGTGGTGGCAACGGTTGTAGTAGCGGCAGCAGTTGTCGTTGCTGCAGTTGTTGTCGTTGATGTTTGCAACGCTGCTACAATAGCCAATATCGTCGACAAGTCCGACGACGCTAAAGTGATAACACCTGCGATGGGATTAATTCAAAGTTAAATTATTAATTTCCGATAGTTTAACCACATTTTGCACTCTTCCTTATTGCACTCACTTCCTCCAATATTGATCGATACCGTTGCCGACTGACTAGCAACTGGGCCGGTGAGTAAACACACGGCGAGTACCAGAGAAGCCAAATAGTTCTTCATTTTGATCACTACACGGCAGCTATCGAAGGATAGGTTCTGAAGATTGAAGGACTTGCACATGCTTTATATACATCTAGTTCAGACCACATGTGCGGGTGCGCGTATCACCTATATCTCACGTGTTAAGGCCACTGTCTGCAGACGTATCCCAATATAACAGTTTGCATTGTCTCGCTGTTTCGCACGAGCCAATATATGGTACACCGCATAAATGAATGAAAAGTTATTATAGTCTAATGAACCACAAGTATAGTTCTACAATCCGATCACGTCAATAGCTCTGGTGGTAAATAGGTTGTTCTTTCTGTCGTGCAAAGATCTTTTTTGGCTTCAAAAGACTCTTTCTTTGTTTCATCGTCGACGATCTGGCCAGCAAAACAAGTAAAATGTTTGAAAAGATTTTTCTAGAACTGAAGCACTTTTATTTTTTGTAAATAATCATATTCACATACATTCACAGAGCTATAAACCGTATTACATACAAGTGAAACTTATCGAACTCAATAAAGAAGTATTGTACTAGTCAATGAGCTTATGCTCCACCCATGCATTTGTTATGCTGTAACAGACCACATTTAAAATATATGTTGCACTATATCCACAAATCTGTTCAAAACGTTATATGTGAAGCTATTTCTGACAAAACAGAAGATATTTAATGAGTTGAAAATACAGTACATGTTTGTTGCATGGATTCTTTATTTTTGAACTTAACATATTAGCTAATAGTAACAGTACACATTTTATCAGCACCGTCTATCAGCCCATTAGACCGGCGCGGAATCCAGTACGGAAACTGCCTCCAAAACCGCTGCCAGCCTGCAGATTACTTCCAAAGCCACCGCCAGCCTGCAGACTTCCACCAAATCCACTTCCCACTCTTGCTCCAATACCTCCGCTGAGGCCTGCATTCAGACCAGATCCAATTCCAGCGGCAGCATTGCTTAAACCTCCAAGCAATCCACCTGCTGCATTACCAACGGCTCCAACTACATTCCCAGCTAAATTAGCGGCCGAGCCAACCACGCCAAGTCCCGTGCGCACAACTTGGCCTACGGCTGGCAGAATTCCGAATCCTCCTACTTGTGGAGCTCCCAAGCTACCTCCAATTCCTCCTCGGAGACCCACTCCAAAGCCGAGCGGACCCAGGCCTCCTATGATACCAAAACCACCTCCCAAACCGATTGGGATACGTGTACCGCACGGTCTTCTGGTTGTGGTAGTAGTGCTAGCTATAGTTGTGGTGGTAGTGGTTGGAGCAACTGTGGTAGTCGTCGTAGTCGTTGGTGCAGCGGTAGTAGTCGTTGTCGTCGTGGGGGCAGCGGTGGTAGTTGTAGTGGTTGTTGGAGCAACAGTAGTAGTTGTAGTGGTGGTTGGAGCTGCAGTGGTAGTGGTCGTCGTGGCCGCAGCTGTCGTGGTAGTTGTTGTGGCCGCTGCTGTTGTAGTTGTAGCACTCGTAGTTGTTGTGGTCGCCGCCGTTGTAGTAGTGGTTGTAGCCGCTGCCGTAGTGGTTGTTGCCGTAAGGCTAGCAATAATTTGAAGAACAGTATTCACCAAAGAATTGTTGGAGGACGACACAGTAACGCTGGATCCGTTGACAGTAACAACTACACTAATAGTGGCAGCTGTTGTAGTTGTTGTGGCAGCCGTTGTTGTCGTCGCAGCCGCAGTGGTAGTAGTCGTCGTCGGAGCCGCAGTGGTAGTAGTCGTCGTCGGAGCCGCAGTGGTAGTAGTCGTCGTCGGAGCCGCAGTGGTAGTAGTTGTGGTCGGAGCCGCAGTTGTAGTAGTCGTTGTTGGTGCGGCAGTAGTAGTTGTAGTTGTTGGGGCGGCAGTAGTAGTTGTAGTTGTTGGGGCGGCAGTAGTAGTTGTTGTTGTCGGTGCGGCAGTAGTAGTTGTAGTTGTCGGTGCGGCCGTTGTAGTAGTAGTCGTTGGGGCGGCCGTAGTTGTAGTAGTAGTCGGAGCAGCTGTAGTTGTAGTAGTAGTCGGAGCAGCTGTAGTTGTTGTAGTAGTCGGGGCAGCTGTAGTCGTTGTAGTTGTCGGAGCGGCCGTAGTCGTTGTAGTTGTCGGAACGGCCGTAGTCGTTGTAGTCACCGCCCCTGCTGTAGTCGTTGTCGCAGCTGCAGTGGTGGTTGTAGACTGCAAAGCTGCTACTATTGCCAGAATGGTGTTAATATCGCTCGAAGCGACTGTGATAGTACCTACAGCAAAGAATCATAAATATCGTATGCAGTAAACGATTCATCATGTCTAGAAATTCAAACAACGCAAATGCTTACCTCCACCAACATTTATAGCTACAGTAGCTTGGGCCTGCACTTGACTGATAAGCAGACATGCTGCCACAGTTAAAGTTAATAAAATGTTTGTCTTCATTCTCTCTTCAAGTGTGGCAGAAGATATTGAATGCTACAACCGAATTATAGCCCGCACGCTTTATATAGGAAATTTGCGCAAAATAACCACCAGGCGTATATTTTTGCAAACAATTTACAAAACAAACATCATTTTCACACATCGCTAATGAGCCAAAGTCTATGGTAGAAAATTCTGAAAAGAACTGATTCTTTATCGTTCCTAGTAGATTGAACAGTACAAAATTGATCTTCAGTTCTAAGTCACTTGTTGCAAGTCTTTTTTGCAAATACGCAATTTCTGTAAGACAAATAAAGTAAAGACGGACTATAAACCATTGAATTGTTTACTTTCAAGACCACTTTCACCAAAATATTTGAACACCGCTGTACAAGTCAACCGCTGGCGTATAATTGCTTTCTTTGATGCTCAAACAGCTTGGCTCCGACGCTCTTTTAGACTTGTGCATAATAAAAAACTGCATTATACTGAGCTGGTGAACAGCTTTTGCTTCATGTTGTGGCTGTTTTAGCAACATACAATCAAATTTTATTGTGAAGCTTTGATAGCGACGACTAATAGACAATTCTTTCCACTTGAAGTCAATTTTCCGATTCCAGTAGTACAACTCAAATCGATGCTTTTATTGGTGTAAATTTATAAGTCTCACCGATGAAATGTAGCATTAAATGCTACATTTTAATTTTTAAATGCTAAAATTTTTAATTTAAGTTCGCTATCAACGCAAGTGACTTTGGCATCCACTAACTACTAACTAAAATATTTGGCCATATTCAAAAATAAACTAGCACAGGAAGTTGGATTTTATTATTTAAAACGCTCAATTTGAGAGAGATTCCATGCATCGAATCTTTTCACAAATTTTACTTTTTATTCGTTGAAGCCAATGGAACATCAGGCAAACAAAAAAATTGCCAAATTAAGTCTACACACGTGTGTGAAAACTACGACAACCTATGGTTCGAAAATACAAATCAATCTATTAATCAGCACCTTGTTCATGTGACCCTTGCCTATGAATGTTAACTATTCATAAAACCCACGTTGACACTGACAAGCCCTGAAGGTCGGAAGAACGTGTTTTCTTCTCACAGTATAGAGAAAGTGATTCTTCTTTTATCTGTGAAACACTAAACGCACAACAGTTACCATTCAAGTGTATATCTTTATTGTAGTTTTATTCCCAGTGCCCTAACCCATCAACGCTACACCACCTCTGCCGCCCACACCAATGCCAAAACCACCGCCCACACCTACCCCCGCAGAAAGTCCTGCACCAGCGCCAACCACAGCACCAGCCGCATTTGCAATTCCACCTGCTATATTGCTAATGCCCTGCCCTATTCCATTCACAATGCGCCCAGCAGCAGTCAGCACGGGTCGGGCAACGAGACCAATAGGATTAACAACCGGAGCGAACGGTACTATTGGACCGGATGTGATGAGCGGAGCAGGAGGAGCGACCGGTGGCCTTCCAATGCGTATTCCTCCGCCAATGCTCAGGACACCGCCAGGACCACCGATACCGATTCTTCCACCAAATCCGAAGCCGAAATGCTCGTGGCTGTGATCGTGTCTATGGCAACCACCTGCGCGACGAGTTGTCGTCGGTGCAGCTGCCGTCGTTGTGGTGGTCGTTGTCGTGGTGGAAGATGTTGAACTACTCGCTGCTGCGACAGTGGTTGTGGTAGAGGACAGTTGATTAAGCAGCTGTGTCAGCAGTGTGAGCAGTGAAGCATTGTTAGCTACCACAATAACGTTAGACCCATTGTAATTGATCGTGATAGAGATCGAAATAGATCCTGACGCCTGAGTTGTAGGAGCTACGGTAGTGGTCGTGGTCGTTGTTGTGGTTGCTGCAGCAGTTGTGGTAGTTGCTGCAGCAGTGGTGGTTGTTGTTGTGGCTGCTGCCGTTGTGGTTGTGGCCGCAGTCGTGGTCGTCGTTACCGCTGATGTAGTCGTTGTTGTAGTTGGACTAGCTGTGGTTGTTGTTGTTGTTGTGGGTGCAACTGTAGTAGTTACGGCAGCCGCTTGTAAGGCAGCAATTACAGCCTGAATTGTTGCTACGTCAGATGCAACAACAGTGAGGATGCCTGAAACACAAATGCGCACCAAGGTAAACGAAAATGAACCTCCCTAAGGGACAGTCGCTGCTCCTTTGGAGCCATACTCACTGCCACCGATGTTGAAACTGACGGTACTGTCAGGTGCTTTTGTCGTGGTCGTGGTTGGTGCAGCAGTCGTTGTAGTGGTCAGTAGACCTGCCACCGAGCCAAGTATGGGGATGGCAGATGGTACTGTGACGCCGAGCGTGGGCACTGTTACTCCCAACGTGGGAACTGTAACGCCCAGCGTTGGAACTGTGACTCCCAAGGTTGGTACGGTAACGGCGAGTGATGCAACTGTTACAGGAGGTACTGTCACTCCCGGGATCGAGACAGTTACGGGCGGAACCGTAACAGGTGCGACGGACACGGAAATAGGTCCAACAGTTACCGACGGAACGGTGACAGGCGCCACTGATACCGTCACCGGTCCAACAGTGACCGGACCGACCGAGACTTTACCAATCGCGAGTCCAGCCCCGCTACACAGGTGCCCGGTAAGGGCTAAAAGTGTCACGACTGTGGCGAATGTTTCTTTCATTGCGATACCTCCACCTACTGCTTCCGAAATAGCAACTTCACGAAACATCTCTCTTTTTATATGTCAAGCAGCATCTTTCATGTTAGCACCTTCTAAGCACAATAGCTCATATTGTGCATACTTGCAAAACCAAACCAATTGTATGCCGCTGCCATTTTTGCAAACAACTCTGCCGGATATTTGTCCATCCTCATGACTTCGGCGAGTCGTTTTGCCAAATTAAGGCATTTGCTGTGTAGAATGGAACATTTGGTACGACGAAGGATTGAACAAACACCACACTTCTAATACAAAGGAGAAAAGAGTATGAAGCATACTATACTACTACTTATTACGAAAACAAATGATCCAGTGGTATATACAACATTTTATATATTCATCTACATAGGTTTAGTAGAATTTTATCTTTTTGTAACATTCATATTTTGAACAATGCCATTGATTGGTATGTGACTGTGAATGTTTGTGTTGATCTTGACAGTATTTACTTTTGTAGCGTACTTTTTGACAATGACAGCGACACAGCAGAACGTGGGCTTCTTGGATCAATTTTTCCAATTTAACAAACACACGATTTGCAGCCTAAAAGTATGCTATCCAACACCTTCAAAACGATCAATGGTTTGATCGATTTTTCAAGAGCCTTATCAACGGAGAACACACCTGCTCATATAAATTTACTGAATGTACTTGAAGTGCAGGGTTGTTTAGTGTAGGGCAGTGTTACCACCACTGGCAATATCATGAGACCGAAAAGAAATCTAGTAAAACGCATTCGATAATTAACTAATGACAATGATTCATTCCATGATGGCGTTAACATGGAAGCATGCTGTACATGCTTCCAATCCTGCAAAGGGGTAGATTTTGATAATTCTCCTTTTCTCTGATTGCGTTTCATGATTACTATCCATTGTGGTACTTCTTTGCACGCAATGGCTCCGAAACTGCACGATCCTTTCTCATGCGACAACCACATCGGTGCACCATTCGCCCTCCTGGGGGAGCCAATGGACTCAACAAATCCGGGATTTTTTATTACTGCTTCTTCCAATCCCAAGCGCACGGTACCCCGTAGCTTTAATTGAATTAATCAATCTGACGAATCATACAGCTGCCTTTCGTCATGGAAATTTTCAGCAAAAAGAGGAGAAGAGTTGTGACCTCGTCTGGCTGGCAGCATTGCGAGCCATTGGCGAATAATTGCATCTGCATTTAATTTTCCAGAAACACTTCCGTGCACTGGGGAACCCGGCAATCTAAAGCCTGTATCGCATACGACCCCCAATAGTGGTTTCTTTCGACATTCGCACAGGTACAGAGGGGACACTCCAGGCAATTCCGATCTGCTCATTCATTCTCGGAAATCCTTGCCTATCACACAAGATGATACGTAGAGCATCATGCCAAAGTCCGCTTTCCGTATTGAACCACTTTCAAAACACCCCCAAAACCCTCCGTTCCCTATTCTTCGGTGATCCGGCAACTGGCATAACGGCTTGCTACAAACGTTGACTGAGCGCGCCTTGAGTACGATACTACACCACTCTGTGCTTCATTAAACTTTGAAAGTGTACCACATTTTAATGGATATACACATATAAGACTACCTCATCAGAAAGATGTGTCGCTGCTATCGGTGGTGTGCTTGTGGGAAGGCTGGCTGGCCATGTTGGCGAGTGCACATGCCGGATGTGGAGCACAGGTGCCCAAAGCCGACCGAAAATTTCCGGCACCACACCTCATCCAATGCAAGAACGCAGGACATTATGAAATCGCCCCTGGGACTGCTGCTTCGTTGAATTTACTCAAAAATCACACATAAATACGTAAAACGAATCCGAATACCTCATGTGACAGGAAACGTGAACGATTGCGCTGGGAAGTATTGAGCGAAGGGCTGTTCTTCCTAATTCGTTATGCGTTTCCTCCAATCGCACGGGTACAGGTATCTTAAAATTTTAGTCATTTTGCCTCGTTATATATTCATGATGATTTCCATTAGATTTTCCGTTTCGCTTGCTTGCCTACGGAACGGGTTTGCCTTTCCCCGGTTCGGCAACATTCGGCAAAAAGCAAACGCTGCACAACCTAGATCGGTGTTCGGTTTTTTTGGGTCATTTTCTGAAGGAGCTGCTGCTACAGTATGCACAATATGCTTAAATAATGCAAATTATTATTATTCTACAGGTCGATTAAAACCGAAATCATTAAGCGACGGCGAACACTGCTGCTTCGCACTGCCACACGGCAACGGATTTTTCATCATCTTGTCAATTGGGAATTAAAAATTCATCACTCAAAGAACGCAACGCCCTTCATCGCCCTCCCCTCCCTCTGCGTTCGAAGCGTCCGGATACAAGCAATCAGGTCTGGTCGTGCTCTGATCTAACGTTGTCTAGCCCGATCCCTGTGAATGGCGCTTCGTCGTGCACAGCCTAATCGAATCACACTCTGATTAGCATGCCAACGGAAATAGAAATCCTGTTGAAGGCGTGTTAATCCCTCCCCTACTTTTCATTATTCGGGAGAGACAAAAATTGGCCAGATAATAACAGCTACAGAGAGAGAGGGGGGGAGATGTCTCACTCTTCTTCCCGCTCGGAGAAAACCAACATTCCGTGACGGAACGTTATCGATAACGACATTACCGCCGTGGCTAATGCTTCCGATGCCGACTCTGTTGCTGATGGGGTGATTTATTCACACGGGAGCTGGCCGTAGGAGCGGACAATCTTTTCTCGAAGGCCCCCTATACTTTATTCCCTTGAGAGGGAGAGAGAGAACAACTTCTTCGGTTTAGATTCGCGCGTTCGGTAGTCTACGCCACTATCAATCCTCATAAAAGCGTAATTTCCTGCGTTCGCGAAAGATGAATCGCCAGCACATTCAACTGGTGGTCGATGGCCGTGCTCGTGAAAGTACACCGTGTCTCAGGGCGGAAGTGCCGAGTCCACTTCCTATACCCTCTGTTCCACGTCCAGGCCCCAAATGTACCGAGCGTGACTTTCTTGGTCCGATGCAAAGCACACGATCACGCGCACCCTCCTGGCCATGGGGGTTGAGAGGATTAAGAGTAGCCCAGCTTGCTCCCGTCCCCGCAGTGCTGCTAAACCATCACGATATAATGCATTTCAAATTGCATTTTTCCCGTCCGAGCTTGCGTTCCGTGCATAGAAAATACATAAATAGTGGGATAAAATATGTGCTTCAGCACGCGCACCGCTTTGCAGCACGTCAGCAGAATGTGCAACACATTTTCCTTCAGTTTGTGTCAGTATCATGCCTGAGCGCGCTTTCCGACCTTCCACAGCAAACGAGAGCATACGGTACTACGGAGGCTTCATCCCTGTGTTTAATGCCATTTACTGGCGACCGATAAGGTTTGAACGGTTTCTAACTTATCCTTTCTTACGTTGATTTATCTGCCACTCCTTCCACGATAAGCAACACTAGCGAAGTGATACTGCTAGTTCAGAGGTTCATTAAAAGCTTTGGGTTGGGTTGATTTTCCAAACGATTCTTTGCTTTTCTTTCGTGTTTTCTTTCGTGCCATGTCTAAAGGACTAGAACGTTATGTGTAAAAAGTGATTATGTTTGTGATAAACGGTACGCCAGAAAGGTTTCCAACCATCTCCTCAGTCCTTCAGCAAATACTTACTATCTACGATGCATTCATGACACACAGCAAAGTTCATTTCACTTACCTGTGAAGTAGAAACAAAAGAAAAACTGTTTTAAAACGCTTGTTATGTGCATAAATCAAAACTATATCAAACTGGCGATCAACACAGGAAAAAGCTACCAAAACAAACCCAATACAATACACATTCCCTACCATCAACTCCACCGGACCTGCTGGGAGTGGTTCGATCCCCCAACAGGTGTCCTAAAATTTCTAAATGGAATTTTAAAATTTCACTAACTGCATGAATTATGCAGCAGAAAACTTCCTTCCAATGGGTTTCGCTTACAACAAAGCATACTCCTCTGTCTCTCTCTCACTCTCTGTCCCTCTGTTTGTTACTATCTTTTTCTCCACAGCTCTAACGCAAGGAGGGATAACCATACTATCCCATCACACCGGCAAGCAACGGTGGGAGACGATTTAAATATTCAAACCCAAAGTCGGTCAACCGTCCGGGTGGTCGCTCGTCAAAATTGCATCACCAATTTCGATGCCGTTTTACAAAAACAAAAACCCCCAACGACCACATCCACACACACACACACACATTAGCACGGTCGATAAACAAACATTCGAGGCAAAAAAAACAACATTCCACTATCACCGCCTACTGTTGCCGGTAGCTATGCTGCTGGGGTATCTTGCTGGTCGTTTCGGGCAGGTTAAGGTTTGCGTTGCTCTCGCACACCAAACTCCAAACGATGCCGAATTAAGGAACGATTGGAAAAGAAAATCGTTTTGCACACAGACCAAAAAAAAACTGCTACCACCATTGCCAGAGAGCAGGCTACACACAAAGCGAAAAAAAAGGATAACTTCCTCGGAAGCAGGGCCAAATATTGAGCTCTTCAAAGTGCGACCAACAACCTCCAGCAGCTAGACGGCTGCCAGACGGGAACGAAGATGCCCGAAAAAGTGCTTTCGCTTCCAAAAACGATCATACCGGAGACGGCACTTCCCCTTTTCCCTGTCTTTCCTGTCGCGTGAAAAATTCGGTCGCTGTTATTCTTTGCCCCAAACGTTCGGAAGGATCACTTTAAACCTCCGAAACTTTGCACTAACCCTCCACACGCACATACACACAACACACCGAAGTCCCTTTGCCCGTGGCTGACATTTGGGCCACTTCAAAACATGCTTGCTTCCTGAAAGGGATGCTGCTATTGTGTTGTTTGTGCTAAATTCCTTCCCCGCTTCCTTTCCACCTCCCCTCCAATTGGCAATGCATTTTCTTCTTCCGCTCATTCCGCTCACTGCTCAACTTTCTGGAGGCGGTGGGCGCGCAATATTTTTGGCATCCGATCAGAAGGCTCCACAGAAGGCTCCAAACCACCCAAGCCCCACACGTGTGTGCCACACGAACCAGCGGCAGTATATATGTGGGCGAAAAATGCATGCTGCAAGTGCAGAATGAGGGAGAGGAGAATACCATCTTCAGCACGTTGCAGATTCCACGCGAAATGCCACCCCAATCCCCCACGCCCACACGCTATCCTTGCTCAGATGTCAGATTAACCTGCCCGCCATTTGCCAAAACGAAGCTACCCACACCACACATACGGTCGCGGTCGCTTTTATAAGCGAATTCCGGGAACCAAGCCCTTCCAACCACACTCGCAACCACTTTTCCTCGTTTTTCCTGTGCAGATGGTTAGGAAATATTTCCCCCCCCGCGTTGCTACATCCCTGACCTACCCCCAATCACGTTGAATGGTGCAATGTGAATGGGGTAACATTTAGCCACACAGCCCGAATACGACTCAGTACAGTGAGCGAGCCCGCGTCGCTTGTTTCGGTTTCGGTAGCTCTAGCTGTCCGGTACAAAATCAGCATTTGAAATGTGGCCAATGGTCACACACACACACGTAGAACGGCCACTCACCTAGATCGCAAAAGTGGATTTGAAAACGGAGAGAGCTGGTGGGAGTAAAGGAAAAAAAACCCTTTCCCGAAACTTCTGCTGCCAAATTCGATTCCATTCGATCCCGATGTGAATTGTTTTAATGCTGAATTCATTGAATGCTGCCAGCTCGCGGCCAAGTCCTTGCCAGAGCTTCCGGCTCGACACATTCCCGGTGCTTCCAATGCAGAGGTAGAGTGGTGAAGCTACTCGAAACCGCCTCCCCCCCTAAGCCGGAAGGACGTATGAAATCGGTCGGAAAATGGATAAAACTGTACCACAGACGTCCGCGGGGCTAAACTTGCTCCAGCTTCCCTATTTCGTCGAACGAACGAACCGGCAATGAAACCGCAGGAACGACAGGGACAAGAACGAAAGCACTGCTGCTGCTGCTACTGCTACGAGTGGCGCTGCTTAATTTTCATCATACTTTTTCCAAGCTTCCGCTACTGTCTCCTCATTTATCAGTGCCGTGTCGAACCGCTTCCTGCCTTTCCGTGCGATTTCCGCATTTAAAAAATCCCTGCCCCCCCCCGAACACTCAAACACTGAAGGATCACGAAACTCGGCGCAGCACCGTCATCAGAGCCTTCGGCACGTTACTCGGAAACGAGTAGCTCGATTTCCGGCACACACATACAATCAACACCGGAACCACGTCGCGAGCACCGCGCCCTCGGCCAATCATCTCTGCCGCCTCCATCGCCATGCATATCAAGCATGGCTGTACCCCGACCGTGACCAACTGGACCGTGGCGGGAGCGTGATCGCGAGCGATAGTCCTGGTTTTCTTTTTTTGTTCGCATTGTGCACTGCATCCCGAAAAGCTCCGCCTCACCTATTTTGCACGTAAAACGGCGTTGTGCCGGCCAGTGCAAAGTGCATTGCAATGCATTGCCATTTTTGCACTCTGCCGGCTGGATCCGTCCGTGCCGTCTCGGATGTCTCATGCCTGACCGCACACCGCACCGGATCTGGAGCAGAACGATACACACCCCGATACCGCACCAATCAGAAGGGGCTTTGGATGGGAAAACATGTGTATGTTCTTGACGTACATCTCTCCCCCCGTTCACCTATCGCGCCATTTCCCGTGGGACATCCTGCACACCGGACCAAATGCCGCTGTCAGTGCCGTGGATATACATGACCGACCATAACCATCGGGATGATGATGAGGATCTCGCCCATTCCATTGCCAGCTTCCTGTACCGAGGTTCGGGGTTCGAGGAAAAACAAAACAAAAAACAAAACCTTCACAGATCGGTACTATCCGGGGAAACCACGACGAATGATAATTGCTTAGCCGAAATTCGATGGACGAGGAAAGCTCTTTCTGTCTCTTCAGCCGGATGCGATCCTTACCGTCCTTGCGGTTAAAGCATTCAAAACAACAAACACACATACACAGAACATTCGGTAAAATCGCTGCACTCGGTGGTGGGATTGCATTTCCGATCCGATCAACATGCCAATCCTCCGGAGCTAGTGGCAAATAATAACCACAACACACTCACAGAAGAGAAGGTCGTACGGCGAAAATTCGTCTCAATTATACTGCCCCGAAAGCTGATGCTGCCGGGGCATGAGCAGGCCGGTTGGTTGGTCGGTTCCAATAAATATTATGTTTTATTCATTTTAATTGATCCATCTCTGGCCACGTAAAGCGCACGCAGAGGGCTGGCAAAACTGAATACGACTTCTGTACTTTGCAATAAACTCATGGCGTAATGATGAAGAAACGGATCTCTCTGTCTCACACACACATGTATAGACCATACACGATGGAGACAGTACTTCCACTGCACTGCTGGAAAACTAATGAGGCGCATGCATTCGATAGCTTTCGTTATCATCGATGAATTTTGATCCACTTGCCGATACGATACATGCGCTCTCGAGGGAGGCTCGGGGGAGCTGTATGTGTATGTTTTCGTGTTTCACCATCCACCTTCTTAGTGTAGCTTTCATTTTTCACCCTTATCACGGATGAAATATTTGCATAACGAGATTCTGCATTCGTTTCTCTCTATGGTGCTGCTACTCCACGCTACTGCATGCGCGCCATTTGAAAGAGCTTTACCGCACATTGCTGGTGGATTCTGCATCGATGGTTTTAAAATTGCTTCCCAGCCACGCGCAATGAACAATTTTCCCCAAGCATAGATAATGTGTAACATATTTGGATGGTTGGCGAAACGATGCATGCAAAGGTATACGATCCAACCTAGCTCAATATTTCCACCAGTATTCTCGCTCTCCAGTTTTCATCCAACTCACGTAGCGAAGCATATAATTGTCACACATCAACAGACTTTGGGGAGTTGGTGTGCAGGGCTCGATGTATTGATTTAAAACGGTTTCATCCATCATTCTGTGCTCGTTTGTTCATTTCTACCCTTCCAGACGATGACAACCGAATGTCGCAGAATCGAGACACATACCTAGCACAAACTAAGATTGACAAAGCGGGCGTCTGTCAATGTGCAGGCGGCATTTGTCAGGCACTTTATCTTACTATCCATCGGGGTGGAGGGTTTCCTCTTTCTGCCTTTCCAAACTCGCCGTGTTTAGCGCGAACGAGATACGATTGGGAAACGCTATCTCACTGCTAATCGCAACGTACCGAGCCGTACTGGAAGTAAAAGTATTCTAGCGACAGGGGAAAAACATAACATGGCAACACACAAACACACAGACGCAACAACCCCCAGGTCCAGCTAGGGTGTGTGAATACGTACAATTAAGGCTTCAATTCTAGTCCGGTTTAACCCGCGCCACACTGAATAGGGCGTTAAATGAGAGCCAAAATGATGACACTTTACACGCTGGTCATTCGATGAATGGAATGGCCAGTTAAAAAACGTCCAGTCATTCCCCGTATCTCTTGTATCCCGATATCTACCTCATCCCTAACCTTTTTTTTAACTGTAGCGGAAAATAGTTGCTATGTTGATTTTACATTGGCTGAGAAACGGTCCAGCAATAAACTGGATAAAAGCAATTGGAAGAATAAAAACGACGTCCCAAGAGATTCTATCACATTAAACCTTACAAGTTAACAAACCATTTTTCGCTTAACATTGTTCATGTAGAATCATTTCCGTGATTTTAACTCCATTCCTAAAACATTCGCGCAACACCAATGCACCAGCGCTCGCTGCTGGCAGGTCTCCAAACGGGACACACAAATTCCACCCAATCCGTTCATCGAAAGCTCCAAAAACTGCTGACGCCTGCCATAACGTGCACTCACACTACCTGCTGCTGCGGTGCTAGGGCTAGTACGTCTACGCTCTGACCTGTCATTAGCATTTATTTCCATCATGAAATTCCAGTTGCAGCGATTTCCTTTTTTACACACCTTCCTACAGCAACATCGGTCCTCCCCTCCAGGGTAGACACCGTGCCAAAATGTCCACGATGCACTGTCGTCGCTCAATTAATATTCATAAAAAGCATTTTACGAAAGGCTGCCGAAATGTCGCCCAACGTTTCACACACACACTCTCTCTCTCCCATCAGTTTCCGAGGTCAATCATTTTGCGACCCGACTTCCTGACACCTGACCATCATGTGACAGGTGGAGCAGCGCGTCCCGGAGCACTCGATGTGCGTATTGATTTTCAGCAGGACACATTGCACCGGGGGAGAATGTAATCAATTTACTGACCATCGGAGGCTGAACTGAATGGACGGATGTCCAGGACACTGGTCTGTTGGTGGTGTTGGTGGAACCGGGAGGAAAAACTCAAATTTGCCAGCACACAATTGTTCGGTTTACCGATCGAAAGCCAACCCCCCAGGCCGTAAGGTTCATCCGTCAGGAGCGCTTCGGCCGATCATACTACCGCAACCTGCCAATAAAATCGAACGCCGAGCCTGGAGTGACACACGCACACACGAAAAAACCGCACACCAAACCAAACCTGACTGACTGGCAAAAGTGCAACGAGCCATTTTCACCCTACCCTCTCATGATCACTCCCCATCCATACCTCTATCTCTATCTCTCTCTTCCTACCACCACCGTCGCACCATCAACGGAAGGTCTCCACTTGCCCTGGAGCAAATCTTGCGGAAGAAAAGTGCGATATCGATTTTTCATTTGCATCTCCGACCGCCGCTCTGTTCAACAACGGGATTTGGGCCGCTTTTTGTGGACCGAGGCCACTACGACGACAGCGACGATCCGTTGGCGACGGCAGTCGGTGCCAAAAATCATGTCATCCCCTCTCTCGTCCGACGCGGCCAAGCCATCGGGTCCAGCGCTTATGAGATGGCATTCAGTATGCAAAGCTTTCTTGGCGATTATTCCTTTCCGGAGCGGCACAGAGATGTGGCGTGATTTCTCCACAGTAACACACCACAGTCAGAGTGGCCGGAGTGGATTTGCATTTCCAACCGAGGAAGATTGGCTTTAAAATCTGAAAAATGTTTATTCTAAATTATGAAGCCAACACAGTATGAGCTACACATTCCACCGCGAACCGGAAGCCTATAACGTTCACGAACGAAGACGACACCACCAACGACACATTGTAAAACAGGTTCTGAGCCGCCAGAAGGTCACACAATTTATTCGCAACTCAACGAACCGCTGTCCTCTAACAGGTTGTGCGAGATTCGCCAAATATTCCGGTTGAATAGATTAGCCAAAGAAAAAAAACCAGCCAGCTCTTTTATGACCTTCATCACGCTGTGTCCATTGATGATTGTGACGATTATTTACGAGGATGGGTAGAGAATGCCCAGCCCCTTCCCTTATGACACGCGCGAGAATGATTGTTAAAAAAGGGAGGAAACAAACTCCCATTAACGTGCCAAGTTCTTTGGCCGAAACATAAAAATGACCACCCGTTGGGTAAACATCAATGCGTCAAGGCTCGGGGCCGATCGAATCAGCACAATCGCCCACTCAAACAGCATCATTAGCCATCGGCAACAAAACGATTAGAGACGAAGCTCGGAGCTATTGTGGCGCAAGAGCTGTTGTGTGAGCTGCTATAGACAGGGCGCGCTTCTGCCCAAAAGGTTTCAAATCATTTCGTTGCGCCATTAATGGTTACGCGGTATTATTATTCGCCACGATCACGATCCAGTGGGACGTTCCGGTAAAACAGATTATCTTGCTCTGGTCACACCTTTGCTGGGCTGATTGAACTCGCTTCATTTTTGCCAGCAAAGCCCACTAGCCCCGCTCGAATGGCCAGTCCAAACAGTTCTCACAGCATCCTTACTGACTGAAACTGAACACGCATAGTTTGTCCCTCGACACCTTCGGGCCATCTTCAAAGGACGGCTTCCGAACACCGTTTATTTTGCCAACATTGTGAATTCACCCTTACCTGATGCTCTTAAAAACATGGCGAATCAATATTTACAAACCACTTCAAAATTCTCACCACTGTTACAAAACACTTCTGCCACACACACACACTCGCTTCTCCCCGATCCTTTGGGGAGGGATAACATGTGATGGAAAGGTTGACCTGAGCTCCTCAAAACAACACCGAACAGAGTCCGAAGTTTGATGTGACATTTGCACAACGTATCCAGTATAGTGTACACGGGGGTTCTATGACATGTACGGGGGGAGAAGGGACACACACATGACCGAGAACGGTGGAGCAGTGAAAGTTTGTCAATAGAATCTGCTCAAGATGCCAATTTGCTCCTGCTCCTGTGGGCAACAGCCCGCTATCGAAGCACCGGTTCGCTCGGGCGTGCCAAAAACAAGCCATAAATTTGTAACCAGCCAGGTAGCGCGCCATGTCTAGACCACGGTTGCTGCTGGTAGCTGATGCCAAGAATTCCAACCCATCGTGCTCTAGACGACATGGAGCTCAGCTACCTACAAATTGATTACTTTCTAATCTATAATGCATTGGTAGCAGCAGCAGGTCAAACAGCAGCAGCAGCAGCACCACCACCCCGCACTACCATCATAACTTCGAACCTTGTTATCTATGCATCATCGACCAAGAATTCGGGACTCGTAACCCGAACCACCTCTCTTCTCTGTCAAATACCAAACCAAAGGATTATTTTAAGTTCCATTAAACATCGCCTGCATGTGAATGAACATTCGCACACAACACTGATGGGGGGGTTCCCGCCCTGTTCGTCGGAATCCACCGACAGTTCAGCAGCAGGTGGTCCTGGGAAAGTGAACTAAATTTATGATCATTGTTATGCTGTCCATCTCACAACGCCCTGGCGCTGCGCTGCTGAACACATTCTCCCAGCACCAAATACAATGCGACCCGGTGTCAAACGGATAGGGCCGGCCACCGATATATAACCATAAACAACCACACAAATCAGTTGATTTATCTAGCATGAGTTAATCAGGCCGAATTCGTGCTCGATTTAATTCGGAAATGCTACCGACACATTCCAATCTCCTACGTTTTGTTTTTTCTTCTTCCACCACACAATCTTGTGCATTTGGATGGGATGGCATGGTGATTGCATTATTCCGAAGAGAGCATTGAGGCGAGTTCATTCACGCATCGCGACTGACACAAAAGCGACAACATCGACATGACTTTATTAGCAGCAGCAGCAGCACATCAAGCACACGCCCCAGTGCGTGCACGATGTGCGTAAAGATGTGAAATATGCAAACCATGATTGCCATGCTTCTCATGAGTGGGCTTTAAAAAAAGCAGTCCTTCCAAATGACACACTCTCGGACACAGTTTCCCATTTCCCCGCGATGCACGCATCAATTGTGTTTCAATGCAACACGTGACCCGCACAAAATCACTCACACACGTGGTCCTGGGTAGCAGCAGCAGGCCCGCCGACACACCAATAAAGTTCGTGCTCGACGGCACATACACGCATTGCTGACAGTAATTACATTATTGCAATTGCACCAAAGCCAGGCCCCATGCAGCACAGTGAGACACGCGCTGGAGGGCGGGGATTGTTCCCCAATCGCTTGCGACCGGTTAACCAAATCGAATCGCCCAGCAGCGTCGAACACTAATGATTCAATTACGTCTCTTAATTAGCTATAATTAATGAACTCGCGACGACAACAAACGCCAAACTGCCTAATTGACAGTCGACCGATTCACAATTGTACAATTGTACCAGTCAAAACCATACAGGGCACTAAGCAGGATAATGCTAAAGGTGATAAGTACTCCGCTGTCGGTACTCCGACGGCACCGATCAAAGTACAATCGTCTCTGGAGGGATCTTTTTTGTGAGTGTGATTTATTACCATTTCACCTCTGTCGCAGAGCAGCCGTAAAGCCTTGAATTGTATGGGGGAAAATGCCTGACGCTAATTAAACGCCAACATACCATAGTTCAGTAGCCATTGGTCCTTTGTTTCCACCTTACGGCGGAGCAGAATGAAAGCACATCGTCAGTTTCCAATTTATAAGGCGCGGACATAAATTCTCCAAGGTGCAGCAGCAGCTCCCACTCAAAACCATCAAATTGTGTGCGGCAGTAAAAGCAAGGGGGGAGGGGAGCCAATTCGCCCCGTTTTTATGTGCCTCGGACCCTCAAATTCGGCAAAATCAAAATGAAAAGAATCAAACAACATCAAATCGTGTGCAAATAAATAAGAACAATCAAGCGAAGTATAGCCGACTGTGGCCTCCTATCGGAAACACGTCGGACGCGATTTCTTGGCACATTTCTTTTTTGTCGATCTGGAGCTGTTTCCACCTCGCTTCTCGCTTCTTTGCCACCGTCTAGCAACAAAAGGGCATTCGGTGCCCCACACGCACACACAAACACACAGCACGGTTGCAAAACTTTTAAATTTAATTTACAATCGAACCGAGCCGAAAAACTTCCCGGCCCCGAAGGCCATCGACAGTGGCACCCCAGCCCAGCAGCAGCAGCCGGGCCGAAGAAAGCAAACCAGCGTTGCGCCCTTTTCTTTTACCAGAAACCAGAACCAAAATTAATGAACGGAGGATTCGTTGTGCCATTTCGTGTGTGAGGAGGCTTGCTGTTTCCGTTTCGTTGGTCGGGGTTCGTTTCTTCCTTCGCGTATCGCAGCACCGAACTAGGTGTATTGTTTTACGATATTCCTTCGCCAGCCTACTACCATCCGTGGCCTTCGGGCCGGTAACAAATTTCGGAAGAGATCGATTGTCCTTGCTGGCGGGGTTTTATTATTTATTTTGCTGTTGTTGCTGTTGCTGTGGCTGCTGTTCCTTCTTCTGGTGGCTGCTGGGAAGGCGGCGCAGAT
Organism: Anopheles arabiensis; assembly: GCF_016920715.1. Classification (NCBI taxonomy): domain Eukaryota; kingdom Metazoa; phylum Arthropoda; class Insecta; order Diptera; family Culicidae; genus Anopheles; species Anopheles arabiensis. The sequence continues at coordinate 1,693,965 of NC_053517.1, read as the reverse complement.
CTCATCATCGTCCCGGCCAGTATCATCCAGCATCGAAATGGATCCGGAGCCCGTCCGCCCGGAGGGCTGTTTGTTTCGTTTACTTTTGCGGTTTCGATTTGTCGTGATTGATTTTAATTTGATTTACCCTCTCCCAGCACACCGAAAATGTTCCGGTGTCGTCCTGCTTCCGGAAAAAAAACCAAACGCTTCCGGACAAGAAGGTAGAACGAGATTGATTTTTCCCTCCAGACATTAGCTCTTTCTCTCGCGCTACCTAATCAACCGTATTTTTTAATCATGTGTATTTCCCTTTTCCAACCACGAAGCATGGGAGGGATGACTTGGCTGTTCTTTTACTGAGCCTGAACCTTACCTTCCTTTGGGCGGTTCGATTCGTGAGTGAAATGTTTCCGGCAAAAAAGGACAGAAACTCAACTGACAGAAAATGACTCTTTCATTAAAATCATGTTAATGTAACCGTCACACGCGCGACACAGAAAAACACAGCACAATTCGCAAACGGAACAACCGCAAAGCCGCCCCGCGCAAGCAATCGCTCGGCAACCGACCGGCACTAGCACGCCGGGCGCACCAGAGAACCACGAGTGGGTGAAATTTTCAATTTGCCTCAGTCAGCATGACTCACCACCACAGGTGGCATAATTGAACCGCGGCGCCCGACGGTCCCATCATCCCAGCACAGGGCACCCAGCATCCCATCTTTGATGCATGAGTCCTTCGGTGGTTTTGACATATTTTATGTATGGTAAAAGAGCTTATCGTGCACGAGCAATGGCGGAAGCATCAGTAGCAGCACACAACAAACGCACCGAGAAACCCCCCGCCGGAAAGATCGCTCGCTGTACAAAGGCTCAATGGAGGATTAAATTGAGCGATCAAATCAGCTCCAGCGAACGGGACGGAGAGCGTGCGCGCGTGGAAAGGCGAGACATTTTTCATTTTTACTAACCACCCAATCGACCAGATTCAAACACACGCTAAGCTTGTCAAAAAAGCGTTCAACTGCACCGAGATCCCTACGATACACAGGGCGACGTACGCAACACGCACGATCAAAACCCGAGACACATCGCCTCGCGTATCGGGTGCAATATTTAATTTTAAATAGGCCCATAAATCGAATCGGTACTGAATTATTATTATTGTTTTGTCCCGCGACTCGACGACTCCCCCGGATGTCGGGGCTGGACTGAACCAGATCGCCCGGCGATGGGTTGGGCCGTTTATTTCCTGGCATGCAAGCGCGCGCGCGCTCACTTTGCACACAAACACACAAACACACAAACTTATGGCGAAAATCTGGCCAATAATTTTCGACCTGCCCAAGCTCACTTAATCCTGTTGCGCCGTGCATTTCGAGCCGGTGCCGGAGACCCAGCGTACTACACATAAAAATGCAAGCCTGTCCAAACAACAATACAAGGGTGAGAGCGGGCGGAAAAGGGGTTTACTTTGAGGCAACCACAGTGGGACGACGGGTGCGGTCACAGATGCAGTGCTCAAGATAACAGCATACAATAACGAATTCCCTGCCGGGTGGGGGGGGGGAAGGAAAGCCCCCCACCTTCCCCTCAACAACATGCCAATCCATCGAATGCAATAAATTTGTGAACGAATGGCAAAAGTCGCAAAAACGGTTTGAACGATATTTACCCATTGTTCAAATCAATAAATCGCTCGTGGCGGTTGTAATTGTGTGCGTATGTGTGTGTATGCATGGAAGCGACTATGGTGAATGTATGGCCAATCACGGTGCACAGAACGTGTAAATTTAATTCTCATTTTGTTTTATAAAATTATGAGTTTTTCAATTCCAGCCGAACGAAGGCAAGGAAGTTTTTTTTGGGGGGAAACGACGAAACGGACACCGACCGTAGTATCAAAGCGGATAAATTTTAATCAATCCAATCAACATACAATTCTATCGGGCGGCAGTACTTTATCATTTTCCCATTTTTTTTTTTCCTGTCGTGTTTTCCATTTTATTTTCGAACTATTTATGTTTCGCTTTTCCCGTTCCGATGAGATAAGTGCCTATTGAGGTCAATGTTGATGTTCGAATGTTTCCACACACACACACACACACACACACACACACACACACACACACGCGCGCGGCGAGCACACATGCGATCAGTAAACATGAAACAACAACAAAGCGGAAAAAATGAACGGAAAACGGTTGAAAACATTATAAAAAACTGCCATCAAACAAAAGCGCATTCAACTTTCCTTGCCGGCGGGAACAATTTCGGTTTTAATGCCGACCATCGGGTAGCGTCCGATTGAGCAGATGTTGTCACACACACACACAGATACCCTTGCCACCAGTCGGACCGCGGGCTGTTTGGGGTGACACATCCACGGTTCGCAGCCGTAAACATAAAACCAGAGACAAACAACGGAATGGCTCCTTCCGCCTCAGTTCGCTTCCATAGTGCCTCTCTCCTCTCACTCTCTCTCTCTCTTTTCCCGCTTATGCTCGTTACACGTTGGACCGTAATCCTAAAAGTCGGGATCAAGCCGGTATGAGAAAGGGCTTTAAACAGATTTATTGTGGAAGGGAATTAGTTTTATTGCCCTCTCCCGCCGGTGTACACATGCTACGCGGTGCAGCAGCAGCAGGGAGGGGACAAAAAGGATGTTTGAATTGTTCCGCACTCGATAGTGGAACTGCGCCAACCACCGACCGCTGACCAGCTGACCGATGGCTGATGGGCCAGTCCACAACACTGCTCAACCGATTCAAACAAAGGAAAGTGAAAAGTTCTGGCGAATGTTCTGTCCCCGCTCGCCAGCAGGGAGGGAGGGTGAGGGTCAAGAATCAAACAGTCGTCGGACCTTAAATGGCCGGCAAATTTTATCTGTTGATCTATTTGACGAGTTTATTGCGCGACAGATTTAACAACAGTCCAATAGCAACGACCGCGGATTACCGAAAACATGAACCGGAAGCATGCTCCATACTCCCCGGGGTCTCCCCATAATCAAACCTTCTGTGCAAGTCCTGGGGATTGTCCCCGTAGCGCTTAAAAAACCACAAAACCACCCAGAACTGGACGTTTCGTCGTCGTCGTGGTCGTCGTCTAGCCGCACTCATAACTCAGACCCGCTATCGTTGCGGCTCTGTGACAAGTAACAGCGGGTACGCACATTTATATTGCCACACGCCACACGACAACACGACAACGTTCTTCAAGACGGGGTCAACCCATACGTGATGGACGAAGCGAACAACAAAACCAGCGGAGCATAATCGCGCTTGCTATCTATCGGGCCGCCCGAAGGTATCATATCAAGATCAATAGAAACCAGTCCCACACCCCTTGACGGGGGGTTGATTGACGGTTTTTTATTCTCTCTCTCCTTCTCTCTCTCTCTCTCTCTCTCTCTCTCTCTATCTCCGTGATTTTAACTCAAAGTGACCGCACGCACTAACATCGATCGATCATCATTCAACGTCAAAAATGGACACACTGAATTATCGATCAACGGTGTCATTAATAGTTAACCGTCAACCGTCCGGCTTCGCCTCACCAGCAAGCAGGCAAAAATGGCAAAAACAACGACAATTTAGATCATTTAGACGATTGAAACAAACAAAAGTACTTGCAATAATTGCTAACAACGAGAACGAAAGTGTTGTTGATGTGTCAACCGAGCAACTTTGCAACACAATGTACACATGTTGACGCTACCTTTTAAGTTTGTTTAATCGTGCAAAAATATAAATACCTCCTCCTCAACGCTCGAAACACTCTCTTCCCTAACATCTTTGGAGAAAACTTTAAGCAATACCCTTTACCTCAAAAACACCACCCCACCCCGCCTTGGCTCGGAAGGTGCTTCCTAGTTTTATGTCTAAAAGTTTATACACTCTAAAGCAACACTTCTTTTGCCGTTGCTGCAGGAAACTTGCAATCGAGAACAACCACCCGATAACGTACCTTCGATAAGAACCGAACAAACACAGCACAGTGTCCAAATTAAATCGACCCATGCTTTGCTGCTTTTGTAGACGAGAATAGGGGATGGTGGCTCTATTGGCACTAGCGCGGCCACTGCAACGAAAAGGAGGTCCAACCAACAAACCCTAATTAAAGATCATCTCCATTGATTATCTCATTATCACGCCAAAAACCTGCCCTAAACAAAGCATGTGCTTTAGCTGCACTGTGATGCTGCTGTTGTGCTACCTTCGATACGAAACATTCCCAAGCTAGCACGACACCGTCCTTCATTGCCTTGTCCATTCGCCCTGGCAGTATCGAATAAGAAGGGACGGTGTACGCTGCAGTCATTCTAGAAACCATTAATTTGGGTTCACTTTGTTTTTCTTCTTCTGCCCGAACTACCGAACTACCGGGGCGAGTTCGGGGATAAACCCGCCTTTTCTTTCGCCGGGGCTCTTTTGCTAGCGCCATCCGACTAAGAAAGGTTTGCATTCCTTTCCTCGGCAAGTCAAGCTTTCAGAGTCCTGCTGGGAAAGGTCTCTTCGTTACGGAACCTTTTCCCCGCCACACAGCAAGATGCCATCAACTAACTGCTAAGGTAAGGAGGCTTCAGGACTACATCAAGACACGGTAGGGGCGGCGATTCCTGCATCGAAAGTCATGCTGTTTGTCCCTATCCTTCTCGCCTAATCCCAGCGTAGGTCATTTTTATTTCCGGTCACAACCATGCGGACACCCCTTTTCGACGTTTTGGTTTTGTGGACATGTTGACCGACAGAAACAGAATATCCTAACAAGAACCATCATTTGAAACCGCCTTTTTTATATATTCTGTTCGATTTCTTCGTTTGCTGGAAAAAGCCACACACACAAAATGCGGTGCGTGCCGCTTGTGATTAGACCACTCCAAACCCGCCAATTCAAAGAAACGGTTTGGAGGGTTTTTTTCTTCTTATTCTTTCTCTCGTGCGTCTTCAGGGTCGCCCTTTGATTATGACATTGCCGGTTGAATGAGACGTTACTGCCACCGCTTGAATGCCCCGTTGTGGTGTCTCGTGAGGAGAAGTGAGATATTAATGGCACCTCATCAATCGTACTAATTTGATGATTGAGATGATAATCGATGCATGTTAATCAATCCAATCCAGCCAGGCACTGCCTTCCCCCCCCCCCACGATCAACCATGAAACGCACAGTCATCAATATTATAAGGGTGAGGGGGGAGCAGCAGCAGGCTAACATCATGGGCCGTGTTTCGGTGGGAAACTTGTTCCCTTTCATTTGGCGTGAAGCTTGTTCTTTTTGTCGCCTACTTTGAAGGGATGGAATAACACAGCATAACAGTCACAACATAAAAAAACCACCAACAACAAAAAAAACCCCAGCAATATTCTATCTCAACGAAAACACATCTGAAAGAAATATATCTTTTGCAGCGTTTGGAGAAAGGGGACTTATGGCAAGATACAGGGGAGAGCTCGTAAAATTCCGTAGGAAAAAAACAACAAAAACAATAACACCGAGGATACAAAACAAAAACTTTACGCCAGGCACACACCAACCATGCTTTATGGTTCTCTCGAGAGGTCGGCGCTCTGCGCCTTAAGGCAGGCAGGGAGGCAAGCATACAAGCGCCAAGATAAGTACGCACGATATCAAACGAACGAAGGCAGGCGGGAACGCACTTGACCAACGCAACAACCCGTCACACAGCCAGCCGAAGAAGAACTAGACGCTTGAGCTCTTCTGGAGTGGTACAGACAGGCAGGCACACGACGGAGGCCCTGGCACAGAACTTGTTTTTGCCATTTCCTGTTTGCTCGACTCAATCGAAAGGCGCGACGAAAAGAACATGTAGTAAGTACCTGGAGCCACAGCCCAAAACAGAGAGGCGAAGCAAGCGAAAAGGCTCGACAGAAAGAAAAAAGGAATGCTTATCGCAAAATTACCTTCTAATACAACCGCGATGTACACCCAACAAGCGTACCTACACCTTCGAGCGAGGGAAGGACGGTTCCGAGACCGAACACCGTCGTACGTTTGCTGTTTGCAGGCTGTGTAGAATCACGGACAGTGTTGACATAAGACCTGCGTGCCTCCTGCGCCATCACCAGCGACAGATGGGCAATTTAGGGTACCGCAGCGCTGCCAAACGGTCCCCCCCCCCCAGACCCTTACCCACCCATGACGCCTGACAAAACAAATAGCCATTCAAAGCCAAAAACCAAACCAAAACCTGCGAAATGTAAACAAGCCGTGTCTGACGCCTTGGTACGGACCGGCCAGGAGGAAGCAAAGCAAAGCCAAGCTGGATGCTCCGCCGATAATTTGATGTAAATGGTTGACTTTGGGTAGACTTTTTTCACACCCTGTAGGGGACCGTTTTGGGATCTTATCGCCGGAAGTATCGGGTGGTCTTTGCAAGCGTTAGTAATCATCCATCGGAGAGCGGAACTGTACCAAAGTGTCTCGTTTACACATCAGTTTGATCGGAGTCCATAAGTCAATGCAAATGGGATAGTGTTTTGGATATTTAGGCAATCGGTGAGTTCACATCACAGTAGGCTATGTACACATAATCGAAACGCGGGAATGGCTTCTTGATGGCGCTTTGTGAGATAGCTCTTCAGTATGGCTTTTATATTTCGCAAAAGGGAATGTCCTACATTATTGATGTATTGGATCAAGGCTGTTACTGCCTCTCAAATGCTGAGGTTCATGATAGGAAATCGTCCTGAAAGGACACTGATGGACTATACACTCCCGAAGCACTTATTTAGAGCAATCAGTCATTATCGTTACGAATAATTTAGCATCGTACGTCCAAGACAATGACTGTCAAACGTTCGATAAATAAAAATAACGACGTCATTCCGAACGAGTTCCGCTCTGATATCTCTGAGAAGCAACGCAACCCCGAATGGGGGGGAACGCATCGACCATCTCAATTTGCGTGCTGTCATCCATAATTAATCAATCGACAACGACAGAAGAGCATCGCTACCCTTCCCACGTGCCACTAACCAGTGCTGCTGACTTACCAGTTAGTATCCCAATCGCGCTGATGTAGTTCATGTTGAGTCGTTCAATCGACGGCGTTCTTGGATGTATGCGAAAAAAATGCTTATCTGCCTGTGTCTGCTTTCGGCAAGAGTTCCAGGAAATGGAAATTCAGGATCGGTATAGGCTTCTTCCAAGAGCCAAACAGGATATCGCTACTCAGAGGCCTCTGTTTCACACTTTGGACACTTTGGACTTTTGCAATCCACACACAGCAGAGGCATACACAATCGTATGCCGCACTTTTTCACTAATGGCGCGAAACGCGAATCACAAAACAAGATTTCACTGCACAGCTTTTTATTTTTTTTAAATATTGCAACTTTTCTAACACGTTTAACCACTCATGCACTCGGACGTAGCAGCTTCTCTGGTACACAGGTTATACACTTGGGACCTCGGCTGCAAAAAGGTTTTGTGAAAACTATGAATAATTAATCGTTAACAAGCTACTGCTGCGCTGGGAAAAGTCCGGCAGTCCAACGGTTCTTCGTTTCTGAGACACTCCAATTGCCGGTTACTTGGATTGCCGATCCAAGAGCAATCGAATTGCAAAATGTTTACGTCGCCCTTTCACTCCGGTACACCACCTGGATGTTTTGCGGCCGTTCCTTCTTCACACACACACACACAGCTTCGGGGCAAACTTCCGCCAAAAACCCGAACACCGTACCAATTGGATAAGCAATCAAATATTCCCGCACCACTTTACCACCGCTATCACGCGGCCAAAAACTTACGCTTCGACGGTAAACAAAACGTAACAGGGACGCTCTGTGTGCGTGTGATGAGAAGCGGGCTGATGTTTGCCCTCCGCCCGCTTTCCTTGGGAGAACCTGCCGCCCGTCCTGCTACTGACTACTGGCTTGTTTGTTTTGACCGTCACACGGCGTTTGGGAAAGGTCCCCGGTAGCGTGTGTGCGGGGTGTACGTAAGGGGGCGTATTGCGCGCAGATTCTTGAAATGTAACACTCACTTTTCCGTTTTCGTTACTCCACGTTTTCTTCGCCTGCTGCTGCTAGAGCAAATGTGTAAGGCGGGAACTTTAGGTCAGGTTTTGACACATCAAACGGTTCACTGCCTTTCAATTCTGCGTTGGGATGTTGGTTTTTTTTTGTGTTCACCCGCCTCCTTCGATAGAATTCGAATGTGGGTTGGAATGTTTCCCCCGCACGCGCGGCAGTGGAGGAGAAACCCTTTGTAAACGCGATCACACACTCACGGTCCGTGATCTAAATAGCGACCCGGACACGGGTAGATAAGATGGGAAGGGGGGGGGAGATGTAACCACGCACGAGGGGGAGGGGTTGTAATTACCTGCCGTAGAATGTCGAAGCTGTCCGGCGGTTCGCGATCGTGAAGCGCTTTAATTATTCATTCAATTTACTCTCAACTCGATCGACCGGCTTTACGATAGCCAATTAACGGCTAAATAAAAGCAGCACGTTTCGCGATGTTTTTTTGCTTTTTTCTAAGTCTTTCAAATGGTTTTTCATACGCGTGCGAACAACTTGACAAAGGGACAATGTAGTTTACTCCAGCTCACTCACTAGACGGTTCACAATTACTATCGACGTAAGCTATCGACTTTTCGTGCGAATCTGCGGAAGGGCAGCGCTCGTCTGCTTAGCACGACCGCTCCGGTAGAAGTCTCGTAACGGAAAACGCATCGAATATTTCGCGACTGGCCAATGTCGCCCGTACTCTCTCGCTTCAAGCTCTCTGTTTCTCTTTTTCTTCGATCATCGCTTCTCGCAGTGTTCATGATGTGGTTCATCTCCCGTGTTCAACGTTTGAAATATCCGATACAATAGCGTGTAACAGGCAAGCGTTAGGCACTATGATTTATCTTAAACAGTTTTCGTTTCCTCTTAAAATTTGTCCAAGCTCTTTCAAGGTTCATTTAAACATTGTAAAAAATGCTTTAAATTCAAATATGCTTACCGAAACATGTTGGACTGCACGTGAAGAGCGGGAAAGTGAGAGAGTTCGTGAGCGTGTTCATTCGCCCTTAAAATTTCTCTCCCGCTTGAACATTACCATCATTAAGCGTAGTTTCGCATCGTCGCCTGTGCTACAACAAGTTTGCAGCGTAAAACATACAGAATTCACCCGACTTTGGAATATCTCTTACTGAGCGGAAAGCATTTAGCTTTTTAGGTCATATATGATATTTTTCTCATCAATGATTGTAATAGGAAACTGACGAATTCACATACGCTAAACAAAACTATCACACACTAACTAGCGTTCTTAATCCCATTCCAGAACATTCCTTCATTTCATAAAGCATAAATATAAAGGGAATGGTATGGAATGTAAGGATATAGGATAAAGGATGTATGTTGGTACTGGGCCATATCCGTTTATGTTTTCGTTCAACCAAAATCTGTAAAATAAGAGAAAAAATAAATAAATAAAAAATTTAACAAATATTTTTTAATTCATTCACCACTGGCGAGTTAAAACGATGCTGAACCAACTTCTACAATATTTTTTAAAAAATAATCAACATCCAAAACATGCTGGAAAGAGTATTAGGCTTCAATCGGATACAATTTCATGAACTTCCAACAGTTCATTCATCTCATTGAAATGCTCTCTCGCTTTCTCCTCGCGTCTCGAATTTATTACTCTCCCACGTGCTTTCTTCCCTCTCTCTCTCTCTCGAGCATGCTTTTTTGCTCAATCAAAACAGCTGTTTGGCGTATGTTTTCCTTGCACCGCATGTGCATGTTTCGCATAACCACCCGCGCGCATAGCAGAAAATCATCCACTTCACTACTTCCACTCTCGTCCTTGGCGCTAGTTGTGGCATTTCACCATTCTCTTGTCTTTTCCTTTGGAAGAGAACAAATCTTGTGAAGAATGCTATGTACGACTTGCTTTTGCCACAACTGGCCTCTCTCGGGAAAGGGAATATGAGGATGAGCTTCAATCATACATCGATATTCAACGATCGGTCCTTTTGGGGGTTGTTATTTTAAGTTCAAAGTTGCAAGTTCCTTCCTATGGTTCCCGCATACCTTACTTTCAAAAGTGTTTCCAAAACATTGTTTTAGCTACTTTCTCGTCTGAAAGGAAAAAGGGGTATTATTTACACAACCACTGAAGGAATGATAATGATCAAAGATAAAAATAACATCATACATTATTGCTTTAGTATTCTAAATGATTACTTCAATAGATTTCAGCTAGCCATATAGCTCTTGCATTGTTCTCTTCGCAATTACATTAAAATGTCTCGCTGCTTACCTGCAAACCACCCAAAGGACACGCTACAAAGTCACATTGCCTTCTAATGGTTAAGTAAGTACCTGGCTTACTTTCATTTTTTTGTCGTATTCCTATTCTCAGCCTTCTTTTTCATAACTATTGCCATCCTCATGCAATTACGCTCATTCATCCTATTTTGGCGTAGTGTTGCCGTCGTTCGACTGTACGACCATTCGTCGGAATAACTGTTTCCGATCACATCCCAAAATTCCATGCATCGTTGAATCATTCAAGTGGGAATTCTTTATCGTTTCATACTTTCTCAGGCGAATACAAAAAAAAGTACAGATGGGACACGGCGACGGCTATTGGTTGATGATGCTGCTCGTTGATTCTACTCCACCTCTCCCCCTGGTCGGCTGAGGTCGTCGTAGTAGCTGGGAAATATTTTCCCGTGATTGACTTCAACCAAACCCTAAAAGGACGAACAACTTATCTTAGCTACACTGCTAGTCACGATAGTCATATACTTCCCTGTCTTCCCATCCTTCCCGGCATGTACTCTCTCTCATCTACTGCTGTGCCCCGCGTACCAATCGTGTTTCTCTAGCATCCTTCGCAAGTACTTCGAAACTCGACGTACTACATCATCTAAATTGCATACCACGCAGACGAAAATGCGCGCACGTGAGATGCTTCATGAACTTGAGACCTTCGCCTCCTTTGGCAGGTGTAGGAAGACCAAGCACGTGGAACCGGTATATGCTCCACTTTCTCGCAAACGAAACGTCCACCGAGCGAGGAGCCGGCCGAACCCTTTTTATTGCTTCCGGCCATTTTCTTAACATGTGGCATGTTAACCCGCATTAAACGTCATCATCGTACGTTCTCCTTTTCCACACCGTTTCCGTTGCCTATTTGCTATTTAGCAGCACCGTGAATCCCCCCAGCCGATCAGCCCGGAACGGGCTCTGTCTGTATGGTTCGCTCTAGCCCGCCAGCATTTTGCTATGGCCCTGGCTGAGATAATATCGTTACCGATGATGCATTATTTATTGCACATGTTTGCCGACACAGTTTTTGAACTGTGAATGGGGATTCGATACATCGGATGCTGCTACTTCGCCCGCGCTAAGTTCAAACCACTAGCATTTTTCAGCCAGAGTACGGCTTGGTACTCTCCCTTATGTTTCACAAATTCATCTCCACTACTACCCCTGGCCACTATTGATTCGCCTTATTTATCATCAAATAGAACCCTTTACCCGTTCTCAGACCGTCAGTCAGCGAACGTGCGAGCGAGCAAATCATGAAAATTCATGGCTAATTATATGAACCCGACCAAAGAAAGGATACACATTCACTATCAATGTTTGCTCAACAAAATATCCCGAGGTGAAACATCCCTGGAAGGTTCACGGGTCTATCTATCCGTTGAGGAGAGTGCTGCTTCGACGTAGCACAATTCCTTCAACCTGTTCGTGATATTAGGCACTGCAACTGTGCTCTATATGCAATGCTAGGAAGCAAAATAAACACATGCGATAAACACACAAAATTCTGATATGAACCAAAATGATGAAATGAAATAAATTTGATATCAAGACAGATAAAACAAGAATATGCTTTGAGCAAGTTGTTGGGCAAAGGAACACCAACAAAAGACAAAAGACAAAACAACACCGACAACAACATCGCACGCCGGTTAATCGCACATCGCCATACACAACACTCCAAGTCCGGGGCACATCCCACAAATCATAGTATTGTAAGACCACCTGTATCAACATGTGAATTGATACAGAGAGGGCTTATTTATTGCTACTATTCGATGCCATTGAACCAAAACAAAACTAAAACTAGAACTGGATACAGCACTATTTCACACACCATCTCATACTATCTAATGTTTCAATGAAAAGTTTGTTTCATTCAAAGTGCGACGCTTTTACTTACCAGACAGGCCCGTCCCACTCCGCCGCCACACGCACGTGTTTAGTCTGTGGATTCACCCGTTTCAGCGCTTGCCTACCGCGTGGACACAGATGCTCTCGATGTGTAGTGGAGTACGCTGACTGTCTCGGCTGCCGCGAAAGGTTTTAGGGCAATGAAAACACGCTGCCTTGTGCAATATGCTTGATTAACTTCGGTAGCTCCCAAGCATGTGCCATGTTCTTTCGTGAATTATAATAGATTGTAAGTAGTATTGCAGCAACTCTCCGTGTATCAATTCTTATATTCTACGTCTATTGTGTATCCTTCACACATGGTTGTTTAATCAACGCGTCTTCTATCAGCTAACTCAACGAAAACAATGCGTTTTTCCTTTGTAAAGCGTACACCTGTCATAATCCTAATTCTTAGTGTTTCCTCCCATTTCTTACTTCCGGTTTCGCTGTGTGAGCACGAAAATTTACAAAACTTGTATTGCCAACCATGCTTTCCTATCATCACGTGCAGCCCAATCACTTACAGCGCGATGAATTGTGTCTGTTGTGTGTCGTTTCTTGCTAAATTGTGCTACAGCAATTGTCGGTAATTGCTGTACTACCACAATAAGTTGCTACTGTTCTCTTCTTCCATTTGTCGGAGCGTTCCACCACACAGCGCTTCCTTCCGACAGCTGCACAGCCTCGTACGATATAGAGGGTAGGGCCCTGTGCTATCCTAATTGCTATGGCTTACATTGCAATTTCATTTTTGCATTGGACATATCACACTATTTTATCGAAAACTGGCTACCAGAAGGATTATTAAAAGGGAAAGGTGCAACAGTGTGGGCTGCCGAGCCTGGTATTTCTACAATTTTCTCTTCCAAAATAGCTGATGTTTACACTATAACTGCTGCTGATGGTGAGAAAAACTTTCATACAAGGGGCAACAGACTGCCATACGATTCTAAATGCTGTCAGCGGACAGATAGTTCCTATTAATCGTAATAGTATTATCGAATAAAAATAAATTAAATCAGCTCACAGGCTAAGGCGATTTCTAATATTCAAAAGTTATTCTACCGGCCGAAAGAAGCACAAGATACGCAAATTCATACAGCATCGCGCGTCTAATTCTGTAAGAAAACCCATACGCAGCAACCGAATGCGGGAAAGAAATACGACGTTTAAAACATTCATACAGCTATAGATCAACCAAATTGACGGTATTTTTTATGGAAATTAGTAGACATCATTGCTCGTTCACTCGCCAATGCGTGCCTGTGCATGACCCTTAGTCGAAAGATTTTCTTTAGATGGAAAGTCCAAACACCGACACGATGCAGTACATGGTCTTGTTCTCCCAGCGCACTGTGCAAGAACCATCGGTTTCGTTGTTCCAGTAGCACGAGCTGGCCGTATGCAATCCAGCTCCATTTTTCTGCATTATCATGCACGTTACTAGACGCAGAACATATGAAAATAAAGAGAAGGTAAAGAAAAGTGTGAAATTTTGCTTTTGAAATCAACTCCAACAACATTTAATCGGATACACACTTTCCGGCAACGATGGATACATGCGAAAGCGACACAACACTAACGTTACGATGATTTAATTCCATCACACAACATAGTAGCCACAGAGTGCGTGCAGCACGCAAGGCTCCGAAATGGTGTGTGGTGTTGCGTCGCAATAAAATCGTTAATATATTGCCCCTTTCGCGCTCCAGCACATTACTGTCACCCATAGACAAAGACAAAGCCTCTCTTTTGGCGCAAAACAAAAATTCGATCTATTCCAATGCGCCCCACAATATGATGCACTATAAAGTCACACCCACGGTTGGATTGGAACAGCCTCAGGCGAATTCGCTATTAATGATTTGCCAATATGAAAAATCCATACCATCTAAGCACATAAACACAAACTGTTTGTACACGAGTCAATTCGAATGAGATAGCTGTTCCCTCGCAGAATTTCTAAGGTCAGATCAGACCCAAACAAAACGGTAGAACAATCGTTCACACTATTCTAAAAACTGCAAACACAAAACCAGCTTTTCTGCCAATTGACGCACTTTCTCCGCTAGAACAATAGCGTCGTTTTAGGATTTTAAGTTAAAGTTACAGCTTTTACGAACAGTTCAATTGATTGACCTAAGTGCTTTGAACAGCGCCCTGCTTGAGGAGTATATAAAACCAAAGGATCTTCGATCAGACCAGAATCATCGGTTATCTTTAGCAACTCATTTCAACGGACAATCGACGAAATGAAGCAGCACTTCCTTACTGCCGTCCTACTCGCCGTGTGCTTGTTCACCGGCCCAACGCTTCAGCAAATCGGGGTCGGCATCGGTGGCATCGGCGTCACAGTCCTCGGATCGTCGTCACTGATTGGGGTCACCGTGGCCACGACTGTAGCTGCAGCAGCAACCACCACGACTGCCGCACCAACGACCACCACTACCGCTGCTCCAACGACCACCACTACCGCGGCAGCTGCTACGACTACCGCTGCCGGAGCCACGACTGCCTCCGCCACAGGAAATACTGTAGTGTTTAATATCAATGGAAGTACGTATAGAAAATAGTTGCAACCTTAGCACCAACAACTTAACGCACAATATCCGTATGCTCTCAGGTATCGTAACCGTCGCCTCGTCCGATCAAGCCACGATCGCAGCTATTGTTGCAGCCTTGTCGGCTACTACTACCGTCGCAGCAACGACCACCACTGCTGCCGCTACGACCACTACTGCTGCTGCTACGACCACTACTGCTGCTGCTACGACCACTACCACTGCCGCCACGACCACTACCGCTGCCACAACTGCTGCCACGACCACGACAACAGCGGCCGCTACTACTGCAGCTACTACTGCAGCCACCACTGCTGCTGCCACTACTGCTGCTGCTACCACCACTACTGCTGCTGCTACCACCACTACTACTGCCGCTACCACCACAACGGCCACTCCCTCCATCTCGATTACGATTAACATGAATGGACAAACGGTTGTGTTGAGTGCGAGCGACCCTAACCTGCTCTCAATTCTCACCCAAATTCTAAACAATCTGTCCTCTACTACGACGGCTGCCGCTACCACCACTACCACTGCCGCGGCAACTACCACCACGGCAGCTGCTGCCACCACCACCGTCCGAGTTGGCGGATGCGGAGGCCGCGGAATTAGACCCGGAATCGGTTTCGGCGCAGGAATCGGCTTCCGTGGCGGTGCCGGCGGTGCCGGCTTTGGCATTGGCATCGGCGGAGGATTCCGAGGACCCGGCCTTCTTCGTCCGGCTGTCGGAGCCCTCACCAACGCGGCAGGTGGTTTGCTGGGAACAGCCTTAGGTACCGCTGGCAATATTGCCGGATCTGCGGTGAATCTCGGCGCGGGTATCATCGGCGGTGCGGCTAATGCCGCTACTGGCATTCTAGGAGGAGTGCGTAACGCGATCGGAGGTATTGGAGCAGGACTGCAAGCAGCTGCCGGTGGCGCACTGAACGGCGGTCTGCGTGCCGGATCGAGTTTTCCAACTGGATTTAATGGAGGCGTAGGCTCGCGCGTCGGATTCGGAGCCGGATTTGGAGCAGGTATTGGCTCGCAAGGAATGCTCGGTGGTGGAATCCAAGCTGGTGTCGGTCTCCGTGCTGGCTTCAGCGGATAAGCAGTACCACTCATCCACCCGCAGTACCCCCGCCACCCCCACACAGACCGTGATAGAGATTCTCGCGTAAGAAAAGATAGCCACTACTATACCGACACACAACGTATACCGCATGCATATATACAGCAATAAATTAAAGAATCCATGTCGAAACGCGCAGCGTTCCTTACACTTAATCCGACTTACCGATATATTTGTACGGCTTTTGTAGCTTAGTTAGCACGCTGAGGCAGCTTTCCACCACCGATCCGGTCCAGTTGTTAACTTTGTCATGCTGGTAAGCATTACCTCCGATCGTCGTCTCGATAGCTTCCTTGATGATTTTGCTCACATCGTCCACGACGAATTGGTGCTGGTGAAGAATTAACATTGTGCATTAGTTTGGTTTGTTTCCCCCCTATAAGAAGTAACCATTCGCAGTCCTAGCCCGGTCCGCCAACTGGGGACGACTGAATCGCAGCGGAAGTAGCGGAAACAAACAACCGCCAAAAGTTTCAACATAAGGAAAGATGTTTTTATTTCCCATCACTTCCCCGCCATGTGTACTTGTCCCGTTGGGCTACTGGTTCCTTCCAGCGAGGGAAACAACCCCGAGGAAGTTAGCGTCAAACACGAATTACTTCGCGCCAAAGTTTGATCAATGCAAGCTCTACGGGCTCGAAACAAGCTGCTACGACTGCTGCGTGTTCCGAACGAGGTCACAACAAACAAAACGTTCGCATTTTCCCACTTGTTTTCTCGCACACACGTTTTGAGTTTCACAAAGATTACCGCTAGATAAATTACCACCCACATGCCGGAGGAGTCAACTTCCGCACATGTAGCTGCTGGGTAAATAAGCCATCACTACCGAGCCATTGCATGACCAGGTGCGATCAATCGCAAAGAATGGCATCATCGCACCCGCGGATGGGGCGTCGGTGACGCATTCTTCACACATTCTTCCCGCAGCCTGTCTTCTTAACCTTTATGTGACGCCATTTGTGTGGTCTATGTTTAATGAAGACGCTACCTTCAATTCGAACCGGATCTTTGCTCTAGCAAGCGCAAGGACAATGAACGTTTGTACCCAACCCAAGCCGCCGTCTCATTGCGCGGCATTGATGAAGATTGTAGAAGACACGGCTGACCAATTCTAGCTTCAGCAGGAATCGTACAATACAATACAGGCAAACATAGAGCAAAAGGGGTCGCATAGTTTCACCAATTCAGCCAAAAGTAGGTGCCCTTTTAACCACCTCCCCCATCGCAGGGCCATCGGTATCGACCACCTTAAAAAGCAGCAATGACGGAATGCTTCAACGTCAGCTGGCCATCACCTGCGCCAATGCTGCGTACCTCTCACAGCACTGCCCTGCCCTGCCCAGCACCCAAGCGGACCGGAATGGATGACACGAAATGTAACTACACGCTTACCTCTTCTTTGCCGTCCTCCATGCTGATTTGGTGATGGGATCGTTGCGGAATTTGCACGTTATCACTGGCTGTTTTGAATAGGCCGATCTGCCGCTAAACGCTGTTCACCATCAAGTCCTAGAACGTTCCGCACAGCTACTTTGCTTTTTTGCCAACGATTTTTGACATCGCTTGTGTTTCTTTTTTCCCCAGAGCCGTCAGTTTACACTGCACAGTTTCAATTCTCCATTCAGTCTGCAACGAACCTACAGCCGACCCTATTCAAATCGTCGCGCTATTGTATACGTTTTTGTTTCATTTTTACAAATGTTACGATATGTTAACTTTTTTACACGGTTTTAGTTACGCAATAAAGAAAAATATAGTTCACAAGCACCTACATTGCCTAAACAACGAACAGTCGTAGAACTCAGTCCGTAAAACTAAACACAGATTTTTTTGACACATAACGCCAAGCAATAGACGTCAGTGTATTCACCGCAAAGAACGGCTCATAAACAATCCTGCATACCGCAGATTATCACGAGAAGCGGCACTTTTGCTGGGTTTTCTTCAAAATATACACTTCTACCAATTTAAACAACATCTCAAACAATGGCAGGATTCAACCCGGTGGATATGGTGGAGGAGGATGCGGCAGATCTTCAGTTTCCCAAAGGTAAAAGTGCTCCATTGCATCGTTTCTTCGCAAGATTGTGCTGACCCGATGGCGTTTGTTTACAGAGTTTGAAAGCGCCGAAACCCTGCTGATTAGCGAGGTGCACATGCTGTTGGAGCATCGCAAGAACCAAAACGAGTCGTCGGAAGAGGAGCAAGAGTTTTCCGAAGTATTCCACAAAACGTACACCTACACGAACGAGTTTCGGAAATTCCGCAACAAGGAAACGATTGCCAGCGTCAGAAGGTACCCTTGGTTGCTCTAACCAGTTCACTTGGTTCCCGTCCGTCCTTACCATTGTAGTATCTCTGATTTCGTTTGTTTCTAAACACAGTTTATTGATGCAGAAAAAACTTCATAAGTTCGAGCTTGCAGCGTTGGGGAACCTTTGCCCGGCTTCGCCGGAAGAAGCAAAAGCACTGATCCCTTCACTCGAGGGCCGCTTCGAAGACGACGAGCTGCAGCAAATACTGGACGACATCGGCACGAAGCGTAGTTTGCAATACTAACGAGACAAATCCTCAGTATGGCACATTGTAACTAAACGCATCAGCGAGCCCCGTAACTGTAAGATATATAAAATGAACACAAGACACATTCAATAGCAAACGTGCTCCATACTTACGATGTAACTTGTGCTTTCCGTACGCTTCACGACTTAGCAATTTAGCCAGCTGTTGATGACACTTGCAGTACGTTCGCTCCAGTTCGTCCACCTGAGAATTTTCGATGAAATCGCCCATTGTACTGCTGTCCGGGATATCGCCTCGGGCGTCCATTTCCGTGTGCAGTACAGTGTTGTTCCACTCGTCGCGCAAAATGTGCACCAAGTTTAACAGGCGCACAATGCCTTCCATGACCGGTTTGCTATCGTCCTGCTGAAAGCAGTGATCGAAAATCGTACCAATGTACGACTGATGGACCGTTATCATTTCACTCAAATTATCGGCCAGATCCAGCTTCTCGTCGAGCTGTTCGCCAAACGATTGCAGCACGTGCGTCATCAGATGGGAATGGATGCACTGCACCGAAAATATCATCCAAAACTTGAGCATTGCCAAACGCTTCAGGATCAAATCGAGCATGCCGAAGCTCGCGTAGGGAGGCCGCTTTTTCAACAGTTCCGGAAAGCGCAGCATTTCCAGCGTACCGAGCGCCCATTTCACTTTCAACAGGAACCGAAACACGCTATTGTAGCTGGCCATCGTGTCGTCGTTGATCATGTTGCTCAAATCGTGACTTGGATTGTACAGAACGCGTATTTCGTCGATCGCCAACAGTACCGTGGTTGTGTCCAGCTTGTAACCAGCGGTCCGATTTACCTCGACCGTGAAAAGTGACGTCATGTCGTTGAACCGTGACGCTAGAATGTCGTTCAGCTGAATCGTGAGCAGATACGGGTTGGCCCAGTTTTCACCTGCCTCGATCCGGCGGAACAGATCGCTGTAGAAGTAATCCATCAAATCGCTCGCCTCGAGCAGCAGCACTTTGCGAATATTTTTCAAATGGTCCATCACGTGGAACTCGTCCTTGTAGATGTACGTGACGTAGTGGTTGGCTGCATGCCGTTTAGTTTCCATGAGATTTTTAATCGCATTAAACAGGACATGCTCGAGCGGCAGCTGCAGGGTAGATATCGAATTAAGCTTCATATACAGCGTGTAAGCGTTCGAGAGTGTTCGATCGGTACGTCCTGCGGAAGACTGAGATGGTTCGGAAGCTTCAGTCAGGCGATAGCTCTCGTCCACCAGCTGCAGAGTGCTATTGAAGGCCAAAAGCAAGAGATCATCATCACAAACCTCTCGCATTTGTTTCCGAAGATTTTCCACCATGGAATGTTCTCTTTCCTGCAAAGTAACGAAAACTCTCATTATCAAAAAAGAAATGTGTACGCTTTACCAAGCACCAAGCCAAGTACGTACCTCTACTGCTAAGGATGCCTGTGGATCAGATTCGCAACCGCTCTCCTTGGGATTTTCTGTACGGAATCTTTCCAGCTCGTCTACGATCGTTTTCAAAAAACTGGTATAGATCAAATTCTCGTCCGTACCCTGCTCCTTGCGCATATCGCTTATCCTATCCAGCCCGTTCAGAATGTTCAGCGTGTAGCCGGCCTCCAATGAGTGGTGCAGCAACAGCTTAATGATTGGATCGTTTTCAATCACCTCCGAAATGGCCGAACTCACGTAAAAGGATCGTATTTTGCACTTGGAAAACATCCGGGCCTGATACCCGGTCTGCAGACCGGTGGGAGAATGCTCGCCGTACGTTTTTTCCACCAAAAACTCTTCCCGCCAATCATCGAGACGGCCTTCCGTCCACCAGGTGTCGATCATGTTCATGTAACACTTCAAAGCGGCCAGCAGCAACGCAAAGGCAAGATTTCCCTTCTCAAGGTTGGCGCTTAGCTTGACGCTTCGGAAAAGCCCCGACAGCAAATGGGCGACCGCAATGTGGGCCGGGAATTTGGTCCAGTCCAGCACGGAAAACTTGTGGATGTCGTACAGCTTCTTCAACACAAACAGTTCCGGTTCCAGCTCATGGAACAGCTTAATGATCGTGTGCGTCTTGCCTGGTTCTTGCTTGATAAGCTCCTTTTCGTGCCGTATCATCACCGATTCCATGTGGTCCAAAAAGCTTTTCACCCCGGCCGCATAGCATTCGAACGAGTGTGGCGCCGGAAGGCTTCGCGCCGTGTGTTCCAAAATGCTTCGACAAAAGTTTCTCAACCGATACGCGATAGTCATGTACTCGGTAAAATTCAACAGGAACGTTTGTATGCCGTGTTCGGTGGTGCTGGATAGCGAGACATTTGTGTTGATCCAAATCTGATCGTCATCGATGCGGAACAGCTTGCAATCGACGGGGTTGGTGAACATCCACAGTATCTCTCTCAGAATGCAATACTCCGACACGGTGGAGACGGGATCGCTTTTGAGAAACCCATGCGACACCTTTACGATACGCTCGGTCCAGAAATCACAAAACGATGCCCCTCTATGTTCGCTGTTTACCTCCACCTTGTATTGGGGATCGTCCCACCAGGCAGATTGAACATTTTCCTGCAGCCAATCGATGGCAAATTCGTCGCTGAACGTTTCGTAAGATTCCTCCTGCCTTGGTGGCTGAATCTTACTAAACACCACCATTTCGGTGGACTCAGCGGTCTTACCATCCTCCAGCTTGTTGCCCACCTCAATCGATTCAACCTCCACCTCCTTCTGCTCTATACTGTGATAGTATCCCGAGGCACTCTCCTCTAAATCACTCCAATCACTCAGCTCCGAGCCTTCATTATCATCGCGAGGTTCGAGCGGAAGATTGTCCTCGAGCAGCTCTGCAATTAGTTCTTCCCGTTCCTTGTCCTGCAGTTTTACTTCCGCTGGTTCAGGTTCAAACAGTACGATCGTTTCCCCCGTCCGCAGACGTTCCTTTAAAGCTCCGACTGGATTGTACGCAACAGTTAGAAGAAATAGCAGTACCGACCAGTGTATGTCGTGCACATAGTGATCCAAACATGCCGGATCATTGATCAACTCCTCGTAGCATCGGCGCAGGTGACCAGCCTCCGTGGTAAAGTTGGTAATTTCCATGTTTTCTATAACCGCCTCAATCTTTCTCCGTATTTCATGACTATTTACGGACAAGTACCGATCGCTTCTTATCGTTCCGAGGGTGAAATTATAGCAAATACTGAAATTCTCCTCCGATTCCTGAAAGAGAATGCAATCCGGTCAGATATACGCGGAGGTTTCTGAGCTAGCGAAACGGGGGCCAAAATACTCACACTAAAGCCGGTCAAGGATTTTATCAATTCGGGGACATGCTGTAGCACCAGGGCTTCCACTTCCGCCAGCATGGTCGACATGGCTTGCTTTTTGTTTTTTCCAGTCCTCACAAATTTTAAGCATGTGCAATTTCCAACACTTTTCTTCCGACGCGAACTATTCGTAGCGTTGCGGGGTTTTCGCTTGTTTGTTGTGATTCCTTTCTTTCGCGTGACTTCGTCGAAGGGCACCATTTGACAGTTGCTGTCAAACGAAACCGCCCGTTTTTTAGCATTTGCAATGAGCAGAAGAGAAATAATGTTTAAAAAATAATAAAAGCATGGCGGAGATGGATTTTCAATTCAAATACGAGTGTTTGTGCACGAGCCCCAAAAGCATAAGAGTTAACGATATTCACAACACCGACTATCAACGGCGAATAAAGGAACGCATGAACGAAATCGTCGATCGATCGTGGGACGAAACGGATCCCAGCATCCTTTCGCAGTTGGTAGGAACCAGTAGAACCATTGATCGGATATGCGGAATGAGTTTAACGTGGTTCTTGTCTTTTTTTGTGTGTTTCAGACAATGCTCTCCCAATGCATCCCGCTTACCAGCAATGTCAATGCGACCTTACCGGACATTACCATCCCCGATCATGAAAAAGGATTGGCGATCATGAAAAGCGTAAGCAATAAATTGCCGCCTTCCGGATGTAGTTGCGCTTGTGAAGCAATATCCAACGTATTATCCACCGTGCTGGACGCAGCATTGGCGGAGGTGAACATCGAACCACTGCGGGAGCAATCCCTGCTGGAAAAGGTACAACTATTAAAACCGTTTGTGCCAGCGTTCCACGATGATGTTTCCTTGTGCAATTTCTTCATGCGTGCCTGGAAACAAGCCGTTCGGTTTTATTGTCCTAGACTGGTGGGCGAACTGGCGCAAGTCTACCCACAGTTTCTCGAACCACTCGTAGACGCACTGATGAAAGTACAAGACGCCGATTACGGGTCACTGCAGCTGCTGAAAGAATTCCAATTTTTATCCCGCTGCCTTACGATAGGCGAATCCTTCTATGCCATACTGTCGTATCTCGCCAAGCAGGACCGCGTTCGTGCCCAGCCCCTGATTAGCGCTTGCATTCGCTCTGCCAAGGACCAGCTGTCCAGCAAAGAGTACTACGCACTATTCCCGCCGGCAATTAGACCCTACGCCATCGTAATGAACGAGATTATCAATCCCAACGATACCGACGTGGAAATGCTAATCGGTCAGTTACGAAGCGAGCGTCCTCACGAGTACAAAATTCTCATGATGATTTCCCCCGTGTTTTGCTGCCTGGATGATGCATTGCCTGAAGCAGCTAGCTGAGCGGAGATTAATTAAAAATTGTAAATAAAGCATGTGAAATAAAGGATCCAACGCTCAACGTATTCTTTTGGCTTCGGTTGAACATGCAAGAACAGCTGTAAACTGTTTTCGTGTGCGTTTTCACTTTCTTCTCCCTTCGCCAACTGGCTCAAGTCACTTTCGACTTCGACACAGTTGTGCGCTTGTTTCGCATTTGACAGCAACTGCCAAGGGGACGAAATTCACAACACTGCTAATTCTGTGCAGGTGAAGTACGTCGTGTGTGATTCGGAAATAAACCATCGGAACCTGGAACTGTTTGCCAAAGATGAACAAGACGCTAAACTAAAGTACTTAAGAACAGTGCCGTGTGCGTGTGTGTGTGTCTGAAAATCCAAACTGTGCCTACTCTCCCGCAAAGTGACCAATTCGTTTTGTTAGTTTCGCCGTGCTGGCTCGCCTGCTGTGTTGTGTTCGGTCCAAGAACTACGCAAACGATTTACACTATTGGACAGAAGAAGAAAAAAAACAACAATCGCATCTCGATCTGCAGCAGGTAAGTGGCAGTCGGTACGTGTAAAACCCCGTATCCCGATATCATTGCTCGGCAAGGACGTTCGTGTACGGCCACAGATTAGCATTTGTGGCAGCCAGGTGTCTGTGCATGTTTCATCATGCTGCGTGTGTGTGTGTGTTTTTTTTATTGTTCCGCTGACGTAGCGACGGGCTGACGGGCAGGGAGAAGCGCAGCTGTTATTTACATTGATCCAGTTTCATCTCAAGCTCCCGGACAGTGCGCCACTGCAGACGCAGTGCGATAGGCTACCAAAGACAACGGATAGACCAAAGCGGACGGAGCGATTGCGGAGTGTTTGTTTCCACTATCTTCTACGATTGTGTTGCCATCCACCCACGCAGCGAACGGGGTTTGCTTCGTGGGCTTTATCGGTCAATGTAAACAAAAAGTCCAGTTATGATTGCATCTCCACCCCCATTCCCGTTTCATCTTTTATCTAGGTGCTTACACGCCGCGCTGAACGCTGCTGTTACTGATTTCACGCATGCAACGCGTCGCCTACTTTTCCTCTTCGCAGGTAGTGCTGCTAGCCAGCCAGCCATGGGGAATGACGACTGAGCCCGACGACTGAAGAGGGAGAGTGTTCCAAAGGGGGGGGAGGGAGGGAACAAAGATAGCCTGCTTATCGGGCTTGGAGCTGCGACGTGTGTGTGATGCTGAAGATGCCTCAGTCGACGACCAATCAGCATAATAGTGCTGGTGCTGTAAACGTGTGCAGTTCCCACCAGCAACAGCTCCCGTTCGATACAATCACTGGAATGGCGAATGATTCGAGACAGACGGTGGCTGCCGCAGCAGCCCACAGCACCACCGGGCATGGTACGAGTGTGGCACCGCGATCTAGACCGAAACCAACGCAACACCACACGTCGAGCACGCCTGCGATTGGGCTGACGCTGGCAGCGATACCGCTGAATCCCTCGCCGAAAAACGTTATTTCGCCCATTCCGGCAGCAGTCGTCGAGTGCGACAAGTTTGTGGCCAACTTTGACGATAAATTTCTTGGCGCTTCGATACCGAGGCACAGTCCAGTGGACGGAGAGGCAAACAGTTTAAAGTAAGAAAAAGCGAAAACATACAAAACAGACAAATTCCGTTTTTAAATCAATTTTCTGCTTTCAGGTTCAGTGTACCATCGGCCGCAGTATCACCTGCCGCTCTGCTGTCTCCATTTGAGCAGGATCCAATGTCCACATCCACCACAGTGTCCATTCGCCCGCGGCCAACAGTGTTGTCGCACTCGCAGCAGCAGCACCAGCAGCACATACTAAGCAACTCAAACAGTGAAAAATCGCTAGTCTCTCCGTTGTCCGGATCGTCGACATGGAACCCGTTCGGAGATCCATCGCCTTTCAGCCCCATCTCGACGCTGACGGAAGATCAGCTGTTCGGGGCGGAATTCGATAAACTACGCCTCGAAGGCAGCCAAACGTCTATCGTGACCTCGCCGGAGGAAATGAAATCGGACCGCTGCGTGTCGTACTGGGGCTCCCAGCGGGGATCTCTTTCGCAAGCCCTCTCTACGGGTATGATTGCTGCTTCGAACGGAGCCTTGGCGGGCAAAGATATGCTCACACTCGAGGAAGATCCCTTCGGTTCTGCTCCGTTTACGCTGCCGAAACGATTCAAACAGAAAAGCAGCTCTGCAAAGCTGGCATCGAAAATAAGCGATCGTTGGCGCTATGCCGTGGGCAGTGGACAGGGAGGCACGGGCAAGGAAAGCTTGATACAAAACACCCCTACGGAACCATGCAGCAGCAATGGCATCGACGTGGCGGGCTTGAGCAGTGCCCACAAGGACCTGGACAAACCCGCGCTCGGACCAAAGAACCTGAAGCTAGACGATCTCATCGGCAGTGGAGAGAAAGGTTCGCCCAGCTTCATCAAGCTACCGCTGGACGATCGTAACAAGTACGAAAAGCTCAACTCTAACGACATCACATCGGACGACAGCGATTCGGAATATTACTCCGAATCCGTCGGATCTCTAGCTCTCGGCGTTGGCAGTGCGGTCGGTGGAGCTGGTGGCGTTGGTAGTTACGCAGGTCACATGCACACCGGCGCCACCGGCAGCACCGGAGGAGGAAGTGCAAAGAAGCACAGCTTCAAGCAGTTTGTGGAGAGCAACATTCCAGAAAAATTGCAAGCCGTATACCATAAGGTGGACAAGAGTCAGATGAAAAACGTGCAGCTGGTGAAAAAGCTGCGCAGTAAGGTGGCTCACGCCGGCAAAGACTCGTCCTCGCACAGTACAGCGGCAGCAGCGAAGGGAAGTGAACGCCGATCAGCGAAAAAGGGCGCAAATCGCGAGCAACCGAATGCACCGGAGAATGGTAATGCTTCCGACGATGATTCGATCGGGTCGGCATCGGATCTACGGGCGAATGATGATTTCCCGGAGGGAGATGAGGCGAATGCGAAGGTTCCTGCCTGTGAACCGGCCCGCCGAAAACCGTTCGGGCGCGGAACGTTCGGCGGTGAGGGAAGTGTGGACGATTGCATCAGCGAGAGCATCAAGACCTGCGGTTCAAGTGCCTATCACGCGGAATGCGAAAGTGTAACCACCAACGAGGACAACACGAGCCGAATCGTGACCAGGGTGCGCGTCAAAAAGCGGGACCACATGGACTCCAAGCACAGCGTTATCGATGAGGACGATTCCGCGGAAGAGGACATGATTCAGGGCGAAAAGCCGCTGCTGTTGGACGATGAGCTGGACTATGAGTCGGCTGCTGAAAACAATACCAGCGGCGAAGAGGTCCTGATGGATCCGTTCACGCCCGAGGACGATATTGCCGCCAAGAAGCGTGAGTGCATTAACGACGACGAAGAAGCGGAAGCCGAGCTTGACCCGTTTGCGATGGCGCCCTTCCGCAAACCGTTTGTGCCAAAGCGGAACAGTGTCATCAAGTTCCTACCAGAAGTGCATCCCATCCCAGAGCACTGTCCGACCAGTGGGGGTGCCGAGTTGCTGCCCAGTGAGTTCGTCACTTCCACGCCGATAAAACCGGCAGCTACAATCAGCTACGAACCTGCACCAGCGACGTGCAACGACTTGTTCGATTTAAACATAGCCCCTACAGCAACGACACAGCGCGAAAAAAGCTCCCCCAATGTTCGGCGCGATCTATTTGGACTTGAACCGTTTCCAGTCGCTCCGATAGTTCCCACAGTACCGGCCACATCGCCTGGAATAATTGCCTCTCTGCCGCCTAGTGTCATGGTAGCTTCTCCGCCTACAGTAAGCAACGCTGTAAAGCATCCAATGAAAGCTCCTGCCACAATGACACCTCAGGAACCAACAATCTCACGCGTAACTCTCGAGTCAGGTGGAGTCACCTTAACTCACATTATTCCTCATACCGGTACAGCTTTACCAACGATCCCCATACTGCCTGTGCCAGTAGCAGCAGCAGCAACTGGTACCATGCCGACAGCTTCACCCTCCTCCGCATCTCTATCCACGATAGTGACTAGCCATTCCGCATCCTACAGCAGTAACCTGCACCATGCAGTTGCAGGACAGCAATACCTGAATGCGAGACGCGACTATGTAAATTTCAGCCAAATTCCCTCGCACAGCGTGACCTCCATTTCGCCGGATAACAACTACGTCAACTTCTGCCCAGAGGACGAGGAAGACGATGACGTGCGTAATCTCAAGTCGGACGATTACGACGACAATAGCAGCGATACGGTTGTGAAAGTGTCCTCCAAAGGATTTCTGACGAAAAAGCAGAAGGTCAAGTATAACCATCTGCAAGAGAAAAGCAGTGGCGGCAGCACCGGCCATGGACGCAGTGAGGAGCTGGCCAGTAGGCTCGGACAGAAGGTGAAGGCTAACGTCAGTGGCTACCGCAAAGCCGTGCTGGAAAGCGGCGTCGCAGTGATCGGAAAGAGCAAGAAAGACGACCAAACGTCTCGACCAGCGAAGGGAAGCTCAAAATCAAGCTCGAAAGCGATGGGATTCAGCAACATGAGCTTCGAAGATTTCCCCTCGGATGAGCTGGCGGATGAGTCGGTGGGAGCGGCCGATGGTACTACCCGGCTGACGACGGGCGTCGCCGGCGGAAAGCTGCTGAAGATGGCCCCGTTTGAGGTAATCCGAAACGAAAAGATGCTGCTGGAGGCAGAGAAAAAGTTTGGCTCACTGAAGCGGCGGAGCAACCCATTCTCCTGATTGTACGCCGAAGGATATAAGAAGCGGAAATGAACCTTGGGAAGATCAGGATTTTGAGCAGGAAGAAGTACATTATGGCTTCATTAATTTTACAACTGTTCACAGCTTGGAATGGCAACTACTACTCCAGCTCCGGAGAGCATGCATGGTCTGGCTGGCAGACCGTTTGGCTCTTGGAGAAAATTGATCAAAAAATTCGCTAGAAGTAAAACAGCATGGGCACGATTCTTTAGAAGAACTCGCGACATGCACCGAACCAAGAGACTGGAAAGCTTCGTAAAGATGAGTGAAAAATAGTACTTTCAAGTTAGCGACAACACGCTGATGCACCTGTAAACCGGTCGTAATGAGCAAAAGGGCACGAGCACACAGCACAGATAGGACCCAGAGCCTCATCGATCCAGTAAGATTAGGCTGATATTTTATCTAGGCGTTATTACCAAACTGTAGAATTATGGTATTGTACATGTATTGTGTGAGTGGTTTGCTTGCGCCCTAGAGAGCAATGTGGTATGCTGTTTGTGTGGACCAGTTTCACACGTTTGTTTGTATTATTTTGAATTATCTTAAGCTATTTATTATAGTTTCAAATACAACTGAGTCAATGGGGTAGCGTAGCGTAGGTCTTACAGTAGGATTGTAGGATGCAACAGGCAGCCCGGAAGGCAGGCGGCAGCTACATACATATGTTCAGTATTATCAGGTAGCCAGGTAATACGCAATGTGCATTTCTCTTCACGTCATCAGTTAATCCCGTATCAAAATTAGTACGCCTTGTGCAACAGTTTTGGGTTAGTAATCGTGGCGTGTGGCGCAGGGACAAAGACAAAACAAAATCCAGAAACTTAACCTTGCCTCAAATGCTAATCCACCTCTAATTCCAAGTTTATACAGACTGCAAACTGGAAATATTCTATAAACGCAATCCCTGTACGATCCGTATATAGTATATAATACGTATGTGAATATATATATTTATATAAATTACTTCAAACGTGTTGTTTTTTTTTTGTTATGGTTCTATATGTTAAAGTTTCTTTTATTTGCAATTGTAAGACAAACTACGCCTCTCCTCCTTCCCTGCTCTCTACAGTAGTAAACTTTGCCTGAGCTTGCGCACGGTCATGTACACCGTCTGATACAGCTGCTCGTCCTGGTCGCATTCGACTTCGTGCGTCTGCAAGTTGATCACGATGCGCTTTCCCCGCACGGTCACCGTTAGCCGGTCCGAATCGATGAACTTCTCCATCGACTGCTCGCCGAACAGTTCCTGTAGCGTTTCGATCAAACAGTCCTGGTAGTGCTTTTCGTCCACCTTCGACATTCGCGTCCCGATGACGCTGCTGCCCGCAATGTCGCACTGCAACAGGCAGGCCATCACCATGTCCGCATACATGTCGTTTACCGGTGTCGCCTGCCATTCCAGCGTAACGATCTTGCCGTCCGCCGTAAGATCAATGCAATCGCACACCCGCAGCCGGGCCGTCGCAGTGCTTCCTTCTGGTATGGGGGTTTCCACGACCGATCCCGGTCCACCGGCACGCTCTAGCAGCAGCTTCAGCACTACGGTCGACCCGGGCCAATGAATGCTTTGCTTTTGTGTCACGATCGACATGCTCATGTCGGTGTACTTGGACAGATCGGTTGGGGCCAGCAGGTGGTACTTGAACTCACGCTTGACCAACACCCCGCTCAATCGCTGACAATCGGCCGGTTCCCCTACGGCCAGCGTTCCCATAACCTTGGCCGTTTTCTCCCCCCGGAAGTACAACTCTACCGGTTGCGTGTTGCGCGGGTTGTGGAACGTAATTTGTACTTTCGGGTTGGCTTCGTACTCGCGCATCAGGGCCGACTTCAGACGGCCCATCTCGTTCTGTTCTCCGTGCACCAGCACCACGTGGGTCGGTTGCAGCAGTCGAATGAATTCGCTCGTCTGCTGGTAGTCCGTGTGTGCGGAGAAGGAAATGTAGTCCACGGACATGTTGAGTGGCAGCTTCTGGCCGTTCATGCTGGTGATTTCTTCCGGCTCAAACAGAATCGTCTTGGCTAGCGTCCCCTCGACACAGTAACCGGCTATGATGACGCCGTTCTTCGGATCGGTACACCACGACTCGAACAGCTCGCGGGACAGACCGCTCTGCATCATGCCGGGCGACGCCATCACGACGCACGGTCCGACATCGTCGAAGTGATCGATGCCCTTCAAGTTCGAGATGAATCGAAACACAAACGGATTGTTGATGGCAATCTGACGCCGGATCTTATCGTTCATCGCGTTGATGTACGTCTGGTACACGGCCATACATTTCTTGGCCAGCGAGGATGCGTAATAGATGGGAATTTCCTGCAGATCCGGATTTTGACTCCAGTACTCGTCCAGTATGAGCAGCAGCTCCTGCGCTCGGCCAAGCGCGAACACCGGAATCAAGCACCGGCCACCCTGCTGGACAATCTTTTGCACGAGCGAGGTAAATCGATTCTCACGATCCTCGCGCTTCTCGTGTATGTGCGTTCCGTACGTGGACTCGGTGATCAGCACGTCCGGGCGCATGGCCGGAATCTCCGCCGCCATCAAATGCCGATCCTCCTGGCGGGAAAAGTCGCCCGTGTACAGCACCCGAATGCCGGCGATTTCAATCATAAACATGGCCGCACCGAGCACGTGGCCCGCGTTGTACGCCCAGAACCGCACCCCCAGAATGTCACGCTCCTCGTGGAAATTGATCGTTTCGATCTTCTCCATGCTGGCCTCCAGATCCGCCTCCGTGTACAGCATTTGGTCGGTGGAAATGTTGCTCACCTTAATGTAATCGGACAGCATCCACCGGTAGATGGCCTTTGTAGCGTGCGTCATAAAGCATCGGCCCTTGAAGGAAGTCTTCTGCAGAAACCAGGGCAGCGCACCGCAGTGGTCCAGATGGAAGTGAGAGATGAACAGCAGATCGATTTGATCCGCATCGATCAGATCGACGAATGGCAGTGCATCCATCCCGGACAGACCGGGATGGATGCCGCAGTCCAGCATGATCTTTTTCCCCTTGAACTCCAGCATGATGCAGGATCGGCCCACTTCCTGGCCCGCACCAAGCGGGCGTATCACCATCAAATCGCTTTCCTCCTTCAGCAGCCGTGCCCCGTTCGACGCTCGCTTTTGAGCCATTGTGTGCGCTGAAATCTTAATCTGTTGCTGTGGCGATCTTTTGCCGGTCTTTTTGTGGGATAATTTAACTCTGCGTCGTGTAGTGAAGCGTCGATAAACACACAATTTTCACCACCAGCTTTGTTTTGGCGTGTAGCTGCTCGGGGCCTACGCCGGCTTGCTATGTGTCAAACGACAAGCAGCTGCCGCTGTCAAACGGTGTGTTTGAGGTAAACACGCGGGCACGTGCATTTGTGTTGTGAGGAACTGCCGCAGAGTGTTGTGTGATTTTACGGGGGAAATTTCAACATTTTTTAATCCGTCCTCAAACATTCAAAAAGTGCTCCACATGTAAAGATGCCACGACCGAGCGGCAAATGGACCGAGCTGTCCACCCCACTAAGTGCGCCAGTGCTCGAGGTGATAAAACGGCTCGGGTTCGATAAGATGACACCGGTGCAGGTAGTACGATGAAAATACCGAATTGCTAGCTTCTTCCCTAACCGAGGCGTGTATTTTACAGGGAGCCACCATTCCCCTGCTCTTGTCCTACAAAGACGTGGCAGCAGAGGCGGTGACGGGTTCGGGAAAAACGCTAGCATTCCTCGTCCCACTGCTGGAGCTGCTGCTCAAACGGAAGCGAAGCGAGGCATGGAAGAAGCATGAAATCGGAGCCGTGATCGTTTCGCCCACGCGCGAACTAGCCACTCAGATTCACGACGTGCTGTCCGAATTTCTGGCCCACGATGAGTTGAGGTGCTTCCGGCAGAAAATGCTCATCGGAGGAAACTCGGTAGAGGAAGACGTGATGTCGATCCTGAAGCAAGGTGCCAACATACTCGTTGCCACACCCGGTCGCTTGCAGGATCTGTTTGAACGCAAAGGCGATCTAAATTTGGCTGCAAAGGTCAAGAATCTGGAGCTGCTTGTACTGGACGAGGCGGACCGCCTGCTCGACATGGGGTTTGAGGCGACAATCAACACGATCCTCGCATATCTGCCACGCCAGCGTCGTACGGGACTGTTTTCGGCAACGCAAACCAAGGAGGTGAAGGATTTAATGCGCGCCGGTTTACGCAATCCCGTGCTGGTTAGCGTCCGCGAGAAGGCAACCACAAGTACGCCGAAGCTGCTGCAAAATTACTACCTGATCGTCGAACCGGAACAGAAGATGGTCGCTATGCTCGAGTTTATAAGCTTGCAACAGATCAAGAAAGCGATGCTGTTCTTGCCAACGTGCGCTTGCGTTGAATATTGGTCCGTTGCTATGGCGGCCCTGGTGCCCTCGATGCAAGTGCTGGGGCTGCACGGGAAAATGAAATCGCAACGCTTCGGAATACTGCAGACGTTCCGCGAAGCCGACAGTGCGCTGCTGCTCTGTACCGATGTGCTTGCCCGTGGCGTCGACATTCCCGAGGTGGACTGGGTACTACAGTGGGATCCACCGTCCAGTGCGGCCGCATTTGTGCATCGTGTAGGCCGCACAGCACGCCAGGGATCGGAAGGTAATGCGCTAATTATGCTGCTGCCGACCGAGGACGCTTACGTGGACTTTCTGACGCGCAATCAAAAGGTTTCCCTCAAGGAGGTGGAACTGGAAATTCCCGAAGCAAGATTGGCGGAAACGTTACGCACACTGCATCAGCTGCAAAAGACGGATCGCGCCACATTCGATCAAGCGAATCGAGCGTTTGTGTCGCACGTGCAGGCGTACAGTAAGCACGAGTGCAATTTAATCCTGCGATTGAAGGATCTCGATCTCGGTAAGGTAGCGACCAGCTACGGACTGCTGCAGCTGCCCCGCATGCCCGAGATGAAGCCACAGTTCAAGGAAACGTTCCAAGGACCAGAACAGTTGGTGGACGTATTCAAGCTAGCGTACAAGGATAAGCAAAAGCAGGCGTCATTTCAGGCGAAGCTGAAAACGTACGCCGAGACAGGCGAATGGAAGGGGAAGAAGAAGTTGATCCGGAAGAAAACGATACCCTGGGAGCAGGCCAGCAAGGCACGCGAGGAGCGGAAGGAAATCCGTAAGAAGCGAAGGGAAAAGAAACAGGTACGAAAGGCCGCCATTGAGGCGGGTGAAGCAGTGCCGGCCAAAAAGAAACGGACCAAATATTCGCAGGAAGACCTCGAGGAGCTGGCCAACGATATTCGATTGTTGAAAAAGGTGAAAAGGAAAAAAATCACCGAAGAGGAGTACGACGATAAAATGGGCATCAAGGATGGGGATGGTTTGGATGACTCTGAATAAAGAAGACGCTTACACGCGGCGTACGGATTACAGCTAAATAATGTTTCTATTCAACGAAATCATGAATTCGACTCTGTAACTATTTAAAAGGAATCATTCCCCTTTCGCTATGTAGCTAGTATTTACGTTTAATTTTAAGAAGAGGCAGGTTGCAAGTCCAGCACACGTCCCTCGAGCACGTGCAACCGGTTGTTGGTGGCATTGGTGAAGCCCTCCCGCGTACTGAACACGATAAACCCGTAGCCGCGACTGATGCCGGTCGACTTGTCATAGATTACGTTGGTCGAATGGACGTGACCGTACTTGGAGAAGTACGTTTTCAGCTCCTTTGTGCTAACCGTCCACGGTAGGTTGCCCACGAACAGTTTTTGCACCCCTCGGGCGATGGTACTGGCGGCAGCTGTGGTGGAAGACATGGCAGTGTATCGGTTGTGGCTAATCACTCGACTGACCGACGACCGTTTGATTTTATCCGATAGGCTTTCGTACTATTTCCAGCAAGTGCACGGTATGGTTGCCCATCAACTCTTGCGGGTCGACACCGAGATCCTCGCTCAGATTGTCCAAGCTAATCACGGAACACACCAGGTCCCACTTTTTAAGCAGATTCTCGATACACCAGTCGGCGCTCCGTTCCTGATAGGTGCAGATGAATTTCGCTCCCGGATTCGCTTCGAGTATGAATGATATCGTCACTAGGATTTCCTCAAACACCGACGGGTCGTAGAACACGTCCGAGCCGAGGATCAGATCCAGTGGGCCGAGCTGCAACACCTGATCCAGAAACAGTCCCCACGTCAGCCCGATAACCTCGATGTCCTTGCCCGGGCCGGGCACTAAATTGTTCAGCCTACAGCAGCGTTGGATGTGTTCCAAGGTTTTCGGTAGCGTACTGCAATCGCTGAGTGTTACGTGAGCCCCACACTTGGCAGCCAGCAGACCCGGCAGTGCTGTGCCGGCTCCTATCTCCAGTATCCGCTTGTTGATGAGCGAGTGCCGCCGTTCCCAGAGAAACCACGCCAACACCGGGGCAGAGGGCCAGGTGTAGAACGAATATCCTGGCAGTGGAAGCTGCAAAGCAACGGAATCGTATAGAAACTTATTCTCCGCGTGTGGTGCGTGGTTCACAAGATCGCGCTTTGACACTTGGCCAGAACGCAAGCGTCAGCCCAACAGCAAACAAAATCAAACAAATACCGTACACAAACACTTTTCCCAATGCCATCA
The DNA here is from genome assembly GCF_016920715.1 of Anopheles arabiensis. Taxonomy (NCBI): domain Eukaryota; kingdom Metazoa; phylum Arthropoda; class Insecta; order Diptera; family Culicidae; genus Anopheles; species Anopheles arabiensis. Next base: position 1,659,556 of record NC_053517.1, on the reverse strand, counting down.
GTGCGCAACTTACCTCCGGTATGAGTATTTCCAGCTTTTCACCCACATACGAGGCCCCGTGCCTAGATTTGCTACCGAAAACAAACCTTTTTATCTGCTCGCCATCGTTTTCCATTTGTTGGAATTTGGTCATTTTCGTCCAAACTGACCCTTGTTTGGGGCTATTGTACACATTTCACACTGGTTGACCACTAGGACATGCTCACGGTAAAGCGACGGGTATTATTTATGGCGCATGGTTGTTATTTATTTTGTTTGCGTTAAAGTGCAATTCAACCCTCATCATACTGAAGCCGAATGAAATAGAATTGGCGAAGGCTTGCAATCCATCGCAAATGTGATTGGGATAAAGGCGAACGGAATGAAAAACTGAAAAACTATGGCAATCAATCGTGCTGGCACCACTGGCATGGCTGCGTCGATCCAGCACTCTCTTGCACACCGGACGAATGTGACAATTCGCGCGTTCGACAAACGTAGCTCAGTACGGCTGTAGCTCAATATACCGAAATAGGCACGAACTCTCAACAAAACAAAACATGTTAAAATGTGGTAAATACAAACGTTTTCTAGTGTGGAAAAAACATTTTCATTCACCAAAACAGGCGAGGCGGCTTTTTTGTACAAAGTTTTTGCTTTTGAATGCGCTTGATGCTTTGATTTGAATGCGCAACCGACAAAGTTCGGGTTGGGTTCATGGGGATTTTCGTTCATAAATTTGGATATAAGCTAAGTTCGTCGAACGCGCGAATTGCCACATTCGTCCGGTGTGAAAGGGCCCTCAAAAAATTCGTTTACATCTACATAGTTGAGTTGAAGTCGAAAACCAATCAAAACAAACCCAATGCTAATTCTACTGCTCAAGCCGGCTTCAAGCGCGTTCTTGGAATTACATACACAAAAACCCGAATTCAATCGTACTCGAACCGGAAGCATAGGAAAGGTGCACAAAAGCACAATAAACAATAATAAAAAAATATATAAAACACCCTCGTCGGGCAAGCTGTCACTATCGCGAGGCTTTTTGTAGGGATAAAAGTATCCTAAATTTGGGGAGATTTCTTGAAAAATGTTCCGTAACAAGTAAATACAACTGCTACAGCTACGGACTAATGGAAGTGATACTCGTTCAACACAACAAACCGTAAACGGCATTCGAATGGCACTGTGAATAGATTGCGACTTGGTGGAGAAGCTTGGCAAATCTGTAGCCCAGGAACTAATTGCAATTAGATGTTAATTAATGTAATGCTTCACCTGGAACCATCCGAAATCTGTATGCAAAATGCGAATGAAGGGCATCACACTATCGGCTATACTGGAGCAAGGAGCGACACGGCGCCGTAAATCACCTCCCAAAGAAGAATGTCCGAAAAAGCAAAAACGTGACTCTTGGCGAAAGGTAAACAACGGATTTTGAATGTGGCATGGTGTGTCCTTCGTTGGCTAATTATCCTTTGTTTGCCTTTTCAGATAGCGGCAGTATTAAACAAGTGCGAAAGCAAACGTACCCACGATGAGGTACGACTGTTGGAGAGTGAGCCGGAAGTGGTAAAACAAATTCTCGAGCGCCGCAAACGCAATGTAGAGTACAAGGAGCGCGTGCTGGAAACGGAGGATGAGCCAGAAATTATCGAAAAAAAGGCGCTGAAGCTAGCCCAAGCGATTGCCAAAGCGAATCATCTGATCGTATATACTGGGGCGGGAATAAGCACGTCCGCTAAAATACCAGACTATCGCGGCAGCCAAGGAATATGGACGCTGCTCGAGCAGGGCAAAGACATAGGAGAGTACGATTTGTCTCTGGCCGACCCCACCTACACCCATATGGCGCTCTTTGAACTGCACCGACGGGGCATTCTAAAGCACGTACTGTCACAAAACTGCGACGGTTTGCATCTTCGTTCGGGGTTGCCTCGCTTTTCCCTCTCGGAAGTGCACGGAAATATGTACGTGGAGGTGTGCAAGCAGTGCAAACCGAACGCCGAATACTGGAGACTTTTCGACACGACCCAGTTCACCGCACGGCACTACCACAAGACGAATCGTCGATGCCGACGCTGCGGTGGGCCCCTGATCGACACGATCGTGCATTTTGGCGAGAGAGGCCAGCTAAAGTGGCCCCTGAACTGGGCCGGCGTAACACCCCACACAGAGAAGACTGATTTAATCCTGTGCATTGGCTCGAGCCTAAAGGTGCTTCGGAAGTATACGTGGTTGTGGGCCACAGATCGGCCGATCAAAAAGCGGCCTAAGATCTTTATAATCAACCTCCAGTGGACGCCGAAGGACAAGGTATCGACGCTGAAAATAAACGGTAAATGCGATCAGGTGATGATGCTGGTTATGAAGCACCTCAACATAGATGTGCCGGTGTACAACCGGCTGAAGGATCCAATATTTGCTCACGCAACTTTGCTGCTGGCCGACGAACAGCACACTGCTTCACAGCCAATGCTGAAGAAAACCACTGCCACCACCAAAGAAGAAAACACGGAGGAATCAGCGAGCAGCGAGCGAGAAAAGGAAACTAAACCAGAAACGAGTCTTTCTGCCAGTACATGCGCATCTGCACAGCAAATGTACCTTAACAACTTAATCCTTGCCCAACAGCAGAAAATTAGTACCAATTATAATATACTGCTAAGCACAGCGGGTCGTTCAGAATCGCGAGGATCACCCGGGCCCGGCCATTTACCTCCCCTGGTACCCTGCTTGACGACATCTAGCGGTGCAGGTCAAACGAAAAACGAACCGAACAACAATCCGACCACAAGCAGTGAATCTAAATCACCTCCATCTTCTCCTCCTGCGAACGTGATAAAAATCGACACTGCATCGAATCTGTTCGGCAATCTACGACACGTACTGACAACCATGAACTCTGTAGGATGTTCTGGCCTCTTGGACAGTAAACCACGGCCAGTCGATGAAGCTAAGAGTGCGGAAAAGCTAGGTAAGTGGAAACTACAGTTCATAAGTAATATTGTAAACGCTTACATTAACTTCTTTTTTAGTACAAGTTCCCGTGCCACTATTGCTACAGCCAGGTGTAACATTAGTTAAGCAACAAGTAAAGGAAGAAAGCAAGAATATCTCTGAAAAGAGCGCTTCAAACTCAGGTGTTCTGAACAAGTTGCCATTGTGTAATAACATACAACTTATCGTGAAGCCGGTAGATGTAACCAATCCGCCGCCAGGTTTGGTGCCACTAAACCAACACCGTCCTGACATTGTAAACCCATCATCCAGTTTCGTTTCCTCTGGTACTGCAGTAAATGAAGCAGAATCAAAGTTAAATAGTGTACCAAAAGTGGAACCTATAGAAGAAACATCAGTGGGATGCAAAACTGTGCCAGAAAAGCTTTTGCAGGAGTGTGTCATCGAACACGATGCTGAAAATGTGAAGAGTGAAAATACATTGGTTTCCGATGAAGTGAAAGATCAGAATGCATTTGCAGCTATATCGTCGGAGTTGCAGAGGACAGAAGGAAATAAAAATGAAAACATAGCTGTGACGGCTCCGGAACCCATTCAAATCAAACTGGAATGCACCCAGGAGAATGGCATGAGAGAAGAAATTCCTGCAATGGATGAAGCTATGGATAAACCGACATGCGTTAAAGATGAATGCCTTGTGGATACATCGATTTCAAACACATCAGTACGAAACGAGTGCGTAGAAGGACACGAGAGTGTAAATTCTTGCGAAAGGCATAGCCTTGGAACCAAACAAGAGGATATCACTGAAATAGAACCGAAGATAGAAGAGAACAAAAGTTCAGAAAACACTCTTGACTCAACCCCGGAAATGGGTGGAACATCACAGGAAACTGTAACTGCTTCATGTACAGAATCTGCAATGGAACTAGCCGATAATGTTAACGAGTTAAAATGCAGGCCGCATGCAGAAGATGTCGTCTCTTTCCCCGATATTATCGAATGCATTACGATAGATTCATCATCTTCAGAGAGTAATTCTGGGGAGAACCAAGAGATAGACTTTGACGCAAATATTCCATGCTTTGCCGTTGGCACTTCTACTGTATGTTCGGAATCTGGCCAAACGCTTGCAACGGTTATGAATAAACGGTCAGAGCATACCGATCAACTCGGTGATAAAGAAACTAAGCATGAGGAAGAAGAACGCCGGGAAGATGACAAAATGGTAAGAGAAGAACTGTTACCGACACCGCATCCAGATAATACAAAAGAATGTGAAACATCAGATAAAGAGTCATGTATTGGATCAGATATACAACGAGTAGGCACTTTATCGATGTCTGTTGAAAATGATAACTTCGTTGGAAATGAAAATAAGGCTTCAAATTCCGGAGCAATTTCCGACGCTATCGTGGCATGTGAGTTAGATGAACTGAGACACAGTGCTACAACAAACCTTGAAAGTGAAGATGAATCATCATTTAACAGGAGTTGGCCGGAATATGAACAAAAACCAATTAGTCCTTCGCATTTACCGAAAAAGAATGAAGACCAGATCGATTGTCGGACTGACGGCAGTTCACAAAAGGAACATCTAAGAATATTAAGCAAAGAGACTGGCTCACCAATTCACAGCCAAGAATTGGATAAACCAGTGTCTACTTCTTCTAAGGAGTCCTCAAAACAAGAAAAAGCTGAGTTTCCAAACGAGCCAACGCCAGATACTTCTGAAGATTCCAAAGCAAGCAACGTAAAGGGTTCTTTGAATGAAACAACAAACTCGCCAGATGAGGATGTCATAAGCAGCCAAGAGCATGATGCGGCCCTAAATGCAGAGAATGTTATTGATTGTGAGTCGTATGAGCCATCCAAAATTGTTGAAGAAGTGACCAAAACTGATCCACAGACAGAGCCAGTAGTAGAAGATTTATCGGTTGGTGAATTATCTGCTAAAGGCAATTCGAATTGCAAAGCGGAGCAAATGCCGTCATGCCATGAACATAATCTTTGCAAACCCGTCAACCATTCAGACCAGTTGGAAGTGTCGAAGTTGTGTGATGTTTCGAACATGATCAACAACAAAGACGATCGGACAAGCTCGACCGAGGAAGAAACAGCCACTGTTACTGCTGAACAAGAAATACCCATAACGAAGTCTTTTGGTGGGACAGAGGCAATGATCGATCTGGGCAGCGAAGAGTCCTGGCGCAGATATGAGACATTCGATGACATTGAAATGATTCCAGCAGATTTATGTGTAACGCCAACGAAACAAACTAAAAGTGTTAATGCAACAGCCAACACAGACAGTATCCGGGACGATGATCCTGATTGGAAAGACGAGAAGGTTCAGCATGATTCATCTGAGGAGGAAGTTGTCCAGTCAAATGCTTTCTCCAATGTTATGTTGCGATCAACAGACGTAGAATCAAAGACGATAATTGCTCCACAATCAATCAATGCAGACGAGAAGGACCATCACTCAAAGGACATATGTGGTGAACTGACCAGTATTGAATCAAACGATGCTTTGGATAATGATGATTGTCGTAATGAAAGTGAACAGGAATCATCGGTTAGTGATGTACCGTTAAAGTATGAACCTGATAACTCTCCGCAAGTTACTGAAATTTCTGCACCACTGATCACGAGGAATGCATGTTCTCCTATGAAAAGTGAATGTTATCAAGAGCATATTGATCTGACTGCCAGTGATCCAGAGCTAGATCAAGCTGAAACAACACATAACAATGATCAGATTGAAACGATCAGCGGAATGGATGATACAGCAGAAGGCTCAGCTAACAAAAGAACTTCCGAAGAGGAACTTCCATTAAAACATCCTGAAATTAGCACCGATGTTTTACCTATGGATCAAGACGAAAGATCTTCCAACTTCATCCCTCAGCCGTTGGATGAACATGCTCTGAACGAAAAAGAACCCAACGAGCAGATGGACGATACGAATAGAAAGGAGGATTCGATGTCAATTGAGTCCGACAACTTTGCTGAACCTTTTACAAAAGGTGAGTAGACATCATCAAAAACGCCCATATATGTTTTCTTTTTCTAATCCATACCATGATTTCCGCAGATTTTCCAAGTAACAGAAACGATATCCAGGAACATATTGAACAAAGTACAGCTTGTGCAAAGGATGTTGCAATGTCAAGTGACTGTGGCACCTTAATTCAACCTTCCACAGAAAGTAAGTCCACATTAGACACGGATTATAAGAGTGAATGAAATATATAATGGCATACGTTGTTTTTCTCGTACTAGGAAACAATCCTGAAATCCTGCAGTGTATAGCAAAGAGCACAGAGTGTGCCCCACACCAATCGTCACAGCTCAAGCCCACACCGCAGCAAAACATGGTAAAAGTTGTGCTTAGCAATAGTGCGCTGTTAGAACTGTACGAAGCAGCCCCAAGATTCACCGAAGTTTATCCGCCAGCGCTGAAGTTGATAGCGCCGATCAAATATCAGCTGCCGCCACAAGTGGCTGCCAAAATAGCCGAACCCATTATTGATCTAACGGAAGATGAAGTCCCCAAAAACGATAAGACTGATGTGGTTAACCAGGAGGAGCAGAATTCTACACAACCTCCAGTAACAGTGCATGCGCCGGCCTCTAAACCGATGCCGATGCCATCCGCATTGTTGCTCACTGCACCGATGCACTGTAATGCGCTCAAAGTCACCCCAGCACCAAACGGTGCCGGTCATATTATTCCACCAACACCAACCGCTGGCGTGGGAATGACTCCATCGTTCATACCTTTTCAAGCTGCCCTTACACCGAACGCGACCGGTGTGGCCGCGTACATGCTAAAGAACAATAGCTTCATCAGCACGCAGGCAAGATTCCCGAACCTGTTAGGTTTCCCTACCGGAATGGGTACAAACTTAGTGCTGCTGACAAGCCCACTGAAAAGTCAAATTGTACCCGATAACGTGCCGACGTCTGCTTGCTCTTCAACGACTGCCACTCCAACCACACCCGCAAAATCCTTCCGACTTGAGTCAGACGAACAGACGGACGACGATGACGAGGGCCGAGTGAAGAAGCGTCGCTCTAAGCGTCTCGAGTCCGTGCGTTTGCACAAGCAGCTCGCAACACCGGAAAAGACGGACTCCGATACGGATACTACGATCGATCAGTCACCACGGGAACGGCGAAGAAGCAATCGCTCCAGCCGGTCCCTGGATGGAGCAAACGAAAGTGACGAAATGGGTGAAAGTAGTTGTGGTGGTGGCGGTGGTGGACGGTCACGTAGTTTCCGCATTCGCCGAAAGCCGGAGTTTTTGAACATTAAACATCCAGAGAAGAAGAAGAAACGGTCGAATGACGAATCGTCAGAGACGGCCACGTGCTCGAAGCCTGCGGCGAGCGAACATGTGACAACGACAGCGGCGACAACTTCCACCACGGCGGGCCGGTTATTCACGATAGCTGCCCCAGTAGGCTATTTCCAGGCTCCATTCGCCGCAACAATTGGGACGAGCTCAAATGCTGCAAGTAAGTAACTTTGAACGATAAAATGTATCATTAATGCGTGCTGGGTTGTGCAAAAACAAACAAAAACACCTCTTGATAGCAGCGTTGTCAGCAAAAGTTCGTTGATACGGTACAGTACGTGCCGACTTTCCACAACATTGATACAATGGAAAAAGTTATTTGCATTCGGGAAAAACGAAATGTATAAGGTCATTTGATAAAGCAGTAACAACAACAACAAAATAATAATTTAAATCAGATCACTAAAATTACTCACATAATACCCAAATTAATCGTATTCTTCGTTCTCTTTCTTTGCTGACCAGTTATTTCGCAACAGGAAAAGTACAAACGTATCCTAACGTACTACAAGACCGCGATACAGCAACACCAACAACAGACCAGCACCGCGAACGCCGCCTTGCCACAATGGTACGACGTGAACTACGCCTACTCTGGTCTGCACAGCATTATTCATCCACCGCCGCCGGACGTGAACCTGTGGGGCTGTGGCTCGACGTTGAAGCTGGAACCACAGCAACCGCTGGAAATAGAGTGCAAATTTTGTTTCGAAAACTATTCCCAACACAGCTGCCAATTCTATCCCCCGCAGCCGGCAGAGTTCACGGTCAAATCATACCGCCGCGGTAAGCCAGTGGTCTGCGAATGTTGTGATTTCTCTGACGGTGAAAGCGAAAAATATCAGCCAGACATGCCGGAAGCAGCAGCGTCGTCCCTTGCATCGACATCGAAAGCGGCTGCCGGTGACGGTGGTAAGACCATTTCCTCCTCTTCTGCCGTTGAGCGAACCGATTTGCTTGAACAAAAACGACGCCCACTGGCAGACGAAGAATCGAAGGAGGCGGACGCTAGAGTGACCAAGCGAGCGAAGTGTGAGTCGGAGTCGGCAGTGGGCGATAGTGCGTCACCGTCCACCGTCACTAAAAATGGAACCAATGGTGCTGTGCATAGGCCCAAGGTCAAACCGGGCTGGTACGGAAAGGGCTACCGGAAGCACCTGCGGCGCAAGAAGCGCACAAGTCAAGGGTGAGAAGTTGAGCCAGGTAGAAGGTAAATTTACGTTTAGTTTGTGTGTTTGTCCTTGCTCTTCGGCAAGGGCAGGGAAAGCAGTTTGCTGTAATTATTTCCTCAAGGTTAGCGTGCTCTTCAGCTCTATGGAACGAAAGATAGAAATAGGAAGGTGCCTTGAGTTAGGTGATAAGGGCCAACTTAAACCTGGACTGTACAGTTTTTCTTGCTTAATCTTGGTGTATGTTTATTTTACACCATAGTGTGTTTGTGCGAAAGCTACATTTGTAACATTTTCCTTTGAATGTTCCTTTTTTCATAAGAATTATCGATCGATCGATTTCTGTACATACTTGCTTCGTAAGTGACGATACTCAAAGCTCATCCTACTCCTTTATCGATTCCCTCGCGGAAAAATTATGACGTAAAGAGAAATAGATTTGTAGTTCAGCAGCACACAGGACAGCGGTTGAAACGTTTAATTAATTACATAAACGTGCGACCTGTTTGGTTTGTTTGTTTTTTACCTCCAAGCGTTTAAAGCGATCTCAACATATTGCCCTGTAAAATAGTTTTCAATCTTTCATGCGTGTATTTTAAAGCTGCTGCATAAGCTATATTCCATCTTCCACATTTTGAATTGAAGCGTTCCGATCCCATCTTACACGTGTTGAAAATTAGAATGAAAAACCGACGTTTTTTCAGCAGTGGGAGCAAAGTTTTGATAAAGAATCAGTTCTATTTATTTCGCTGCATTTATGCTTAGGCGATGTTCAGTCGTCAGAGTTTTGAAGGAATTCGGAAGTTTCAATGCGGACAAGCTAGCAGTGGTGAGAACTAAGGTAAGAGTAAAATCAACCAATTGGCCATGGTGTGGTGGTGATGTGCAAGCGGTACGAATAAAAACCAACTCCATTCAAAGTGCAACTGGGTTAAGCTAGCTATATTCCATTCCGAAAGCAAACCAAACCATATTTGATCATTCACTTCACCTCACAACTCAGCCATTCAAGGCAATTTGGTGGGCTGAAATAAATTTGTCGCTCTTAGCGGCTAGAAGGCGAGACGTGGGACGTTTTAGCAGGCAGAAATGGTCATACAGGGTATGAAGTGAATCAACGTGGGACGTTCGGAACAAGTTTGTAATGAATTTCGCCTACCAGTGGCTTCGTGGTGTTTTCAAACTGCCGTTGTGTGCGTTGGCGTCGCCCCTCCTTTTGAAAGATTTGTTTAGTGCGGTCTTAAATGGTTACGATTTTATGCTTCAATATGCACGAGACGCCAGCCAAGCGGATGACGTTGACGGTAAATAATTGCCTTTTACGGACCCGTCCTACGCTCCGCTTGGATTGCTTCAGACTGCGCCTACTCCAAATATGGAACGACGTGAAATCACGTGTGCCGAACACTACACCATGATGATCTCATCCCCCCATGCTCTCTGTCGCCCAGCAACGAGACAATTGTACCCATGTTCCACTGAAACCGAAACCAGTTAAATGTCATCATAATTGTATTGCTCAAAGCATAAAATTCTTTAGTTTCTTGTACAGAAATAATTTATTCAATTATTTCCTCATTTTTGAGTGAAGGAAGATTTACGAAGAATGTACAAAGACTATCTTCCATCTTCCTTCAAATGTTATTGTTGTTGTTGCTGTTGCTGCTGCTGCTGCGGGCTGCTGCTACTGGGAAAGTACCTTTGTTTAGTACTCCTCAGCGCCTTCGCCCTCACCCTCGCCGGAGTCCATTCCGACCTCCTCGTAGTCCTTCTCGAGGGCGGCCAAATCTTCACGGGCCTCGGAGAACTCACCTTCCTCCATACCCTCTCCGACGTACCAGTGCACGAAGGCACGCTTGGCGTACATCAGATCGAACTTGTGGTCCAGACGGGCCCAGGCCTCGGCGATGGCCGTGGTGTTGGACAACATGCACACGGCACGCTGCACCTTGGCCAGATCACCGCCCGGCACCACGGTCGGGGGCTGGTAGTTGATGCCGACCTTGAAGCCGGTCGGACACCAGTCCACGAACTGGATGGTGCGCTTCGTCTTGATGGTGGCGATGGCCGCGTTGACGTCCTTCGGCACCACATCACCACGGTACAGCATGCAGCAAGCCATGTACTTGCCGTGGCGAGGGTCGCACTTGACCATCTGGTTCGCCGGCTCGAAGCAAGCGTTGGTGATCTCGGCCACCGACAGCTGCTCGTGGTACGCCTTCTCGGCCGAGATGACCGGGGCGTAGGTGACCAGCGGGAAGTGGATACGCGGGTACGGCACCAAGTTGGTCTGGAACTCGGTCAGATCCACGTTGAGGGCACCGTCGAAGCGGAGCGACGCCGTGATGGACGACACAATCTGGCCGATCAGTCGGTTGAGATTCGTGTAGGTCGGGCGCTCGATGTCCAGGTTGCGACGGCAGATGTCGTAGATGGCCTCGTTGTCGACCATGAACGCGCAGTCGGAATGCTCCAGGGTGGTGTGGGTGGTCAGGATGGAGTTGTACGGCTCGACCACGGCCGTCGACACCTGCGGGGCCGGGTAGATGGCGAACTCGAGCTTCGACTTCTTGCCATAGTCCACCGACAGGCGCTCCATCAGCAGGGAGGTGAAACCGGATCCGGTACCGCCGCCGAACGAGTGGAAGATCAGGAAGCCCTGCAGGCCCGTGCACTGATCAGCCAGCTTGCGGATGCGGTCCAGCACAACATCGACGATTTCCTTTCCGATCGTGTAGTGTCCGCGGGCGTAGTTGTTGGCGGCATCTTCCTTGCCGGTGATCAGCTGCTCCGGGTGGAACAGCTGGCGGTACGTGCCGGTGCGCACCTCATCGACGACGGTCGGCTCCAGATCGACGAACACGGCACGGGGCACGTGCTTGCCTGCGCCAGTCTCGGAGAAGAAGGTGTTGAACGAGTCATCACCGCCTCCGATCGTCTTGTCCGAGGGCATCTGACCGTCCGGTTGGATGCCATGCTCCAGACAGTACAGCTCCCAGCAGGCGTTTCCGATCTGGACACCGGCCTGTCCAACGTGTACGGAGATACATTCACGCTGTGGCGAAGAGAGGTAAGGGAGGGAAAAGGTGGCGAATTAGAACATTTCTTTTCATTTGGAGTTGCAGAGTCGGACTGTACTTTTGCCGGAAGGTATTGGCGGTTTGTTCATCCCTCTCCTCAACATTATGGCCATCGAGCGTGCCAACATGCAAAATTATTCAAAGGACTTTTCGCTATTGCCTCAAGTGATTAAAGATTCAAAGCCAGAAAACGGGCTTATTTGTCTATTGCCCACTGAGGCGAACCACCAGGTTCCCACATTCACGATGACCTCGCAGACCCCGACGACCTCTTTTCCATGCGCACTGGCTCTGCCTGTGCTTCTCGCGAGAGTTGCTTTTTTCCTACTGGAATCCAAGATGGCACCGCACTGCGGTATGCGGTCCCGATGGTGTGACTCATCGCCAGCAGGGGGCCACCATCCAGATCGATTTCGACCAACGCCCTTTTTTCTTCTATGAACATTTTTTACGTTTCAGTGCATTTTTGTCGCTTAATGCGCACCAAGAACAGGTACGGTGGTTTCTTCTACACTAACGGTAATTGAAGCAAATAAATGAAGGCATCGTGGCGGGTGCCGAAAATAGCCGGCAAGCCAAAAAGCGGATGACGTGGAACAAGCATCACCGCGAACGAAACGAGGTTATGTTCGATGATGCCCCGATTCTGCCGGAAGGGCACAATTGAATTGACGGACATCGTTCTGGTCCTCCCCCTTGCTTGTTTGACCAATTGCTGTACTCACCATGTTGACTAAATGCCTTGGTTAACACTTCACACAGAAAACTGGAATAACTTCACGTTTGTACGGGATTCCGCTTGGCGCAGCTGACAAGGACGCTTTCCAAACAGATTCGGTTTGAATGAAACAGCCGCTGCTTTTCAGTTTTATACAATCGACAGGAACGCTCTGGAAACCGGACCGACGCTCTCTCTGCTAACGGTCTTTTCTCGCACTTGCCAATTATCGCGTGGGTACAGTCTATGGTTCGATACTTCTGGTGGATGAAGGCATCGCGGAAAGGGAGAAAATGATGGAAACGGCCTATTTGTAGGCAATTGGAGTGGTGTTATTTGTGTGTTTGATCATTTATGGATTGTTTTGAGGAGGTTCAATTAGAATTAATGCAGGAATGGGGCATTTTTAGCGACATGTGCATCTCGGCAGGGGAGCGAGCGAAATGGAGAGAAAGCGATATGAGAGAGAACACAAGAGAGTATTTTAATATTGAGAGATAGCTAGACTTGATACATGGAGAGAATATTTCTCATCATCCTACCATGTAAATTTTCTGTTCCTATTAGCTAGAAAGAATAATCAAAGAGCATTTGGCAAAAAACAAACAAAAAATACTAGGAGAACAAAATAAAATAAAGATTTATGTGGTAAATAATAAAATTGATTTCATTTTATTTTACAGCAAATAATCTTCTATTACTGCTCGATAATTTCGTTATTCCATTTGCAACGTCTAACCACTGCTTAATGAAATGGAACGATCGTGTGAACACTTTTCTCTCCAAATTTCCTTCCGCTATTCTCTTTCTCTCCGAACACAACAATTTCTCTCCATTTCGCTCGCTCCCCTGCCGAGATGCACATGTAGCTAAAAATGCCCCATTCCTGCATTAATTCTAATTGAACCTCCTCAAAACAATCCACAAATGTTCAAACACACAAATAACACCACTCCAATTGCCTACAAATAGGCCGTTTCCATCATTTTCTCCCTTTCCGCGATGCCTTCATCCACCAGAAGTATCGAACCATAGACTGTACCCACGCGATAATTGGCAAGTGCGAGAAAAGACCGTTAGCAGAGAGAGCGTCGGTCCGGTTTCCAGAGCGTTCCTGTCGATTGTATAAAACTGAAAAGCAGCGGCTGTTTCATTCAAACCGAATCTGTTTGGAAAGCGTCCTTGTCAGCTGCGCCAAGCGGAATCCCGTACAAACGTGAAGTTATTCCAGTTTTCTGTGTGAAGTGTTAACCAAGGCATTTAGTCAACATGGTGAGTACAGCAATTGGTCAAACAAGCAAGGGGGAGGACCAGAACGATGTCCGTCAATTCAATTGTGCCCTTCCGGCAGAATCGGGGCATCATCGAACATAACCTCGTTTCGTTCGCGGTGATGCTTGTTCCACGTCATCCGCTTTTTGGCTTGCCGGCTATTTTCGGCACCCGCCACGATGCCTTCATTTATTTGCTTCAATTACCGTTAGTGTAGAAGAAACCACCGTACCTGTTCTTGGTGCGCATTAAGCGACAAAAATGCACTGAAACGTAAAAAATGTTCATAGAAGAAAAAAGGGCGTTGGTCGAAATCGATCTGGATGGTGGCCCCCTGCTGGCGATGAGTCACACCATCGGGACCGCATACCGCAGTGCGGTGCCATCTTGGATTCCAGTAGGAAAAAGAAAGCAACTCTCGCGAGAAGCACAGGCAGAGCCAGTGCGCATGGAAAAGAGGTCGTCGGGGTCTGCGAGGTCATCGTGAATGTGGGAACCTGGTGGTTCGCCTCAGTGGGCAATAGACAAATAAGCCCGTTTTCTGGCTTTGAATCTTTAATCACTTGAGGCAATAGCGAAAAGTCCTTTGAATAATTTTGCATGTTGGCACGCTCGATGGCCATAATGTTGAGGAGAGGGATGAACAAACCGCCAATACCTTCCGGCAAAAGTACAGTCCGACTCTGCAACTCCAAATGAAAAGAAATGTTCTAATTCGCCACCTTTTCCCTCCCTTACCTCTCTTCGCCACAGCGTGAATGTATCTCCGTACACGTTGGACAGGCCGGTGTCCAGATCGGAAACGCCTGCTGGGAGCTGTACTGTCTGGAGCATGGCATCCAACCGGACGGTCAGATGCCCTCGGACAAGACGATCGGAGGCGGTGATGACTCGTTCAACACCTTCTTCTCCGAGACTGGCGCAGGCAAGCACGTGCCCCGTGCCGTGTTCGTCGATCTGGAGCCGACCGTCGTCGATGAGGTGCGCACCGGCACGTACCGCCAGCTGTTCCACCCGGAGCAGCTGATCACCGGCAAGGAAGATGCCGCCAACAACTACGCCCGCGGACACTACACGATCGGAAAGGAAATCGTCGATGTTGTGCTGGACCGCATCCGCAAGCTGGCTGATCAGTGCACGGGCCTGCAGGGCTTCCTGATCTTCCACTCGTTCGGCGGCGGTACCGGATCCGGTTTCACCTCCCTGCTGATGGAGCGCCTGTCGGTGGACTATGGCAAGAAGTCGAAGCTCGAGTTCGCCATCTACCCGGCCCCGCAGGTGTCGACGGCCGTGGTCGAGCCGTACAACTCCATCCTGACCACCCACACCACCCTGGAGCATTCCGACTGCGCGTTCATGGTCGACAACGAGGCCATCTACGACATCTGCCGTCGCAACCTGGACATCGAGCGCCCGACCTACACGAATCTCAACCGACTGATCGGCCAGATTGTGTCGTCCATCACGGCGTCGCTCCGCTTCGACGGTGCCCTCAACGTGGATCTGACCGAGTTCCAGACCAACTTGGTGCCGTACCCGCGTATCCACTTCCCGCTGGTCACCTACGCCCCGGTCATCTCGGCCGAGAAGGCGTACCACGAGCAGCTGTCGGTGGCCGAGATCACCAACGCTTGCTTCGAGCCGGCGAACCAGATGGTCAAGTGCGACCCTCGCCACGGCAAGTACATGGCTTGCTGCATGCTGTACCGTGGTGATGTGGTGCCGAAGGACGTCAACGCGGCCATCGCCACCATCAAGACGAAGCGCACCATCCAGTTCGTGGACTGGTGTCCGACCGGCTTCAAGGTCGGCATCAACTACCAGCCCCCGACCGTGGTGCCGGGCGGTGATCTGGCCAAGGTGCAGCGTGCCGTGTGCATGTTGTCCAACACCACGGCCATCGCCGAGGCCTGGGCCCGTCTGGACCACAAGTTCGATCTGATGTACGCCAAGCGTGCCTTCGTGCACTGGTACGTCGGAGAGGGTATGGAGGAAGGTGAGTTCTCCGAGGCCCGTGAAGATTTGGCCGCCCTCGAGAAGGACTACGAGGAGGTCGGAATGGACTCCGGCGAGGGTGAGGGCGAAGGCGCTGAGGAGTACTAAACAAAGGTACTTTCCCAGTAGCAGCAGCCCGCAGCAGCAGCAGCAACAGCAACAACAACAATAACATTTGAAGGAAGATGGAAGATAGTCTTTGTACATTCTTCGTAAATCTTCCTTCACTCAAAAATGAGGAAATAATTGAATAAATTATTTCTGTACAAGAAACTAAAGAATGTTATGCTTTGAGTAATACAAATATTATGACATATCACAGATTTCAGTGGAACGCGGGTACGATTGTCTCGTTGCTGGGCGACAGAGAGCATGGGGGGATGAGATCATCATGGAAATGTTCGACACACGTGATCTCACATCGGTCCATATTTGGAGTAGGCGCAGTCTGAAGCAATCGAAGCGGAGCGTAGGACGTTTCCGTAAATGGAATTTGTTTTCGTCGATGTTGATCTGGCCTTCGTTACAGTGCATACAATCGATTTCCCCATCCCTTGGTTATGGAAGGAGCAAACACGATATCATGTTGTGGATATCAATCTTGAAATTATATAAAAAAGTTCTTTTACGCTTCCACATCTCAATAAAGATCCTTCGAAAGAAACACTTAATTCGATGGAAAAACTCTACATCGGTTGAACTTGGATAATAAAAATGCAAGGAACTTTTTTGATCGTTACAGTGAATTCTGTTGAAGAAAAAAGCTTTTACATTTAATTCTGCTTTTCCTAATTATAATTTTCCCATGTATTCCTCTCATTCCATGTATGAAATGGGCTGTGAAAAAGTGTTTCAGAATCACCCTGTGGTGCTGCATGGGCATCTTTATTAAAATGAATTGAAATTAATCAATCTCTTTTGAGAGACAGCCTTTTATAGTTTAAGTCATTAAGTCATAAAAAACTCTCATTTCTTTTCACTTTCAATTAATATACGCTCCTTTTTTACGTCTCTTTTCAAACATTTGGGAAAATTTAGCGATTTCCGAACTGAACTTTCATTTTCGTTTGACAACTGATTAGCAAACGTCAACTCGCGAGGTGGAAAGTTTGTCGCAAGCAGAGTGACCAGAAATACCGATTTATCTGTATTCCTACCGATTTTTTATATGCCTACCGATTCACAGATGACCGCCCTAAAACTACCGATTTTCCATTTATCCTACCGAAAATCACAGATATTTGATTTTTCAGTCGTTTAAGCTTAATCTGTGGCGCTTGGGATGCCATTTCAAGGATTGTTAACCACATTTGTTACTTAACGCGCTGATGCACGTTTGTTTGCCTGGCACTTTTAATCCGTTAAAATTTAATGTTCATAATAAGTAGAAAATGTCAGTTGCGTGGATTCCGAAAATTTCTCGTTAAAGAAAAACATTTAAATTTGAATTTGAATCTCGCTGTCGGCGGTTAAAGCTTACCCGA
This sequence comes from Anopheles arabiensis, assembly GCF_016920715.1. Classification (NCBI taxonomy): domain Eukaryota; kingdom Metazoa; phylum Arthropoda; class Insecta; order Diptera; family Culicidae; genus Anopheles; species Anopheles arabiensis. Next base: position 1,642,534 of record NC_053517.1, on the reverse strand, counting down.
CAGACAAAGAGAATGAAATTTTCAGGCGAGGGGAAGGTACCCAAACAGCCAGCTCGTACTTTATAGCTGATTTAGGGCTGTTTAACGAAAAATCGTTCCGATGTCGTACTTTGTGGCTGATTAAGATATAGACGGTACTTTGCGGAACTATGGAGCTTTTTAACAGGCACATGGTACTCTTTGGAACTTTGCGGCTGATTAACACTATGTGTAGGGCTCATGATGGAACTTTCAGGCTTGTTAAGAACGTGTACCGAACTTGGTGGAACTTCATAGCTTTTCAATGCATGACATCGGTACAAGGTGGGTCTTGTCGAAATGTCAAAGACAGACGCCGCCAATCATCTCATTGCAGCTGTACAAGTTAGATTAGTTCTTTGAAGGAGGGATTTTGAAGGAATTGATTGTGATTGTACAGTAAATTGTGATACGTTTCGTGTAATTTATGAATATTAAGGATTTAAAAATATACACATGTACACAAACAAAACAAATCCTGTTGTTTATTTCATCGATGACGCTTGCTTGAAAATAAAACACAAAGAAAAATAATCCCCGGCACCGTAGCTTATGGAAGCTGCTTAGGCGCTATTTAGAAGGACCGCCTGGAACTTTGATGCTGTTTATCTACTGCAAAAGGCGAATTAGAGCAGCGATCTTTAGCGTGCCAAAATGAGCTGCTTAATCAATTCTGGCTATTTGGGTAGAAACACACGGTGGGGGTCCGGCCCAAGATCGGATCCGAAGTCCGTTGTTTTGGGCTGATAATTAATGAATGGCGGATGGAGCGCTACCACAGGGAGAATGCGCTCTCTTGCTCATTCTTCTTCTTCATTTGGCACAACAGTCGCTGCCGGTCAAGGCCTGCCTGTACCCACTAGTGAAGTGGGCTGAGCTTTCAGTGAGGCAGCGCTCTAGCAGCAATCGAACACGACATCGAACATGAAAAATATATGGGATTTGACATGTTCGATTTGATAACCAACAAATCGAACATGTCAAATCCCATACATTTTTCATGTTCGATGTCGTGTTCGATTGCTGCTAGAGCGCCGGGTGACTTATTGGTACCACAGCAGGATAGTCAGTCCTACCTATGGGGGGTCGGTCTATTCGGGGCTTGAACCCACGATGGGCATGTTATTAAGTCGTTCGAGTTGACGACTGTACCACCAGACCGGCGCTCTCTTGCATGCCTTTAAAATACACGAGGCGCCGTCAGGGAAAAGAACGCTCGCTCGCGCTGTTTCATTGTATTTTCCTCATATCCTCATTCCTCCTTTCCGTTTCTCCCCGAACAAGCTGCACTAGTGCGAGCGAGACACCGATACCACCATGCCGCTGCGAGAAAACCAAACTGAGCGCGCAGGCTGAAAGTGAACGCACACTTTCACACATGTGTAATTGTGTGAGTGCAAAAACTGTATGGAAACCAAAACACGCTCGCGGCTCTGCGTAATTCCGTGTATTTCCAACCGTCTCCCCCTGCTTCTACATGCCCCTCGTCTGAAAGTCTCACACTTTTTCATTTTCTTTGCTAGCAGGATAATTATTAAAATAATTGATTAAATTTAAATTGTTGCGTTCTGAACAGTGCTCCTGCCGAAATCTGCGAATATAATCTGGCCACACTGGTCCGCAGGTCATGCGAGCTTTTTGGCGGCCACCGTCGCAAAACCGTCGCAAAACGTCAAAACCGGCGTCGCATGTACTGCAAACCGACGTCGCCAGCGAGCGAAACTCGCAACGATTTCGAGGCGCTGGCGACGGTCGTTTTTGACGTTTTGCGACGGTTATTGACCTTTCGAGCGAGCTTTTGCCCTGCGAGCCAGTGTGGCCAGATTATATTGGCAGATTTCGGCAGGAGCACTGTTAAGAACGCAACCATTTAACCGTCTTGTGTACGACCAAAAAACATTACGTAATCGTACAACCGCCTACCCGGGTAGGCTATACAATTTGTATGGAAGAATGATGTTTTTTGTGATTAAAAGAGTATGGCTGGTATTATTTAATCCGTTCGTAGCGGGAACGTACGGCGCTCACATGAAATTCTAGGGATGGCAACACATTTCTTGCGCCCAGCCCTACAACGCCGCCGTGTCCTACAACGTAACCGTGCGCATAAATGTGACAACTGTTCAAACGTACAGTGAACATTTGCTGCGATAGTCAAGTGGGCAACCAATTTTTTGTGCAGCTCTGTAGTGTCTAGTGGTGTTTTCGAAATTTATTTTTGTTCATGAACAGTTGTTCATGAACAACAACCTATAGTTTTTGATGAAAATAATATTCTACTAACGATTTATCGATTGATTCAAGGTGAATTAATCATAAAACTAGTGGATTATTTAATTTTTATATGAATTTGACATTTCTTAGACCATTATCCGTGCAAATCGATTAACCGGCAAACGCCCGGTCCCGAGCTGCCCGGATAATCGACGTTCCACTGTATATGCTACAAGACTGTTGTGTGTGTCGGGTCGCAGCTTATGATCGAGTGCGAACCCTCGGTAGCCCGATCGCTCCCGAAGCTTTTAACGGCCATTCGGACGTCGGATGCTGTTTTTTGAGGAAATTGTACTGATTTGACACATCAATTGCAAATTGCCAAATAATTTCCGTTTTGATCGAATGTTAAAAACTATTTCAAAAGGTTTAAAACAGTTATATTCAGTCAGAACCATATCAAATAATTCATAAAGTGACTAAAACCGCCCCCTACTTGCAAAATTACACGAAAATTTGTGATATTTTAGCTGGAAATCACGAGATTCGACATACGCGGAAATTCGAGATACGCGGTATTTTTAACCGTGTATCTCGGGGACCGCCTGTATATTTTATAGATCGTCAACATATATGTTTATACAACAAGCAAAACAATTGAAAAATGTATATAACTTTTGAAAGAAACGTAAGTAAAACTTAGAAAAAGACATAAGCATCCACTTAAAACATGTGGCAAGGCCGGTTGGGGTGTTGGAGTTACTGCACATTTTTGATTAAAAAAAATATTGATAGGATTTTTAAAATTCTAATTTTACAACGATATGTTATAAAACATTATTATGAACTTATAAGACAGTTTTCATTCAAATCTTACAACAAATTCAAAAGATATACTTTTTTAATCACAAAAAACATCATTCTTCCATACAAATTGTATAGCCTACCCGGGTAGGCGGTTGTACGATTACGTAATGTTTTTTGGTCGTACACAAGACGGTTAAATGGTTGCGTTCTTAACAGTGCTCCTGCCGAAATCTGCCAATATAATCTGGCCACACTGGCTCGCAGGGCAAAAGCTCGCTCGAAAGGTCAATAACCGTCGCAAAACGTCAAAAACGACCGTCGCCAGCGCCTCGAAATCGTTGCGAGTTTCGCTCGCTGGCGACGTCGGTTTGCAGTACATGCGACGCCGGTTTTGACATTTTGCGACGGTTTTGCGACGGTGGCTGCCAAAAGCTCGCCTTGCCCTGTAGGCAAAGTGACCAGAAATACCGATGTATATATATTTGGGTTTGAAGGAAAAAATCTCAATTTTGTGTAATCATTGAACGATGAAACTCAGCCAAACAATCAAATCAATCTAAATAATCCAGCGAAAATCAAATTACAGCACGTACGATAAAATCGTATCCAATGGAGCACTGCAGTGGCCCTAAGCGGTCGCGTGGAGCCCCAAGAAAAAGAACTTGCCACCACTGAGAAAAAAGAATGAGCGTCTTAGTCATTCTTTGGTTTAGAATTCCTAGTACCATTTTCAGATCAACACTTCAGAAAGACCTTCATTTGTGTAACCGCTGAACCAAATCTAATCCATATCCTAAGTAAAGGATGCATATTCTTTTGAAATGGAACTTTAATTTTGCGCATTAGTACCCCCCCCCCCCCCCATCACGCTTAACACTTCTTTCGCTTTCACTTCTTTCAACTCGAGTTAAGTTTCGAGTTTTAACCTACCGAAAACTACCGATAAAATTTTGATGCGCCTACCGAAAACCGCCAAAATAATCTGGCCACACTGGTCGCAAGAAACTTTGGAGGAGCACTCGCAGTGTTGTCGTGGGAGATAGATAAATATTAGTCTAATTATTCTAAGCGCAATGACATTGTGACGTGTACGCGAACGTGTGTGTACCTGCTGCCCCTGCCGCCATCGCTTCCGCACACGTTTCTGCGGCCCAGAGGGAGGTGGGCCACCTTCCCTTGAAACGGCCCGCTATTGATCGGGCGGAACACTCGCGCTCCTCGAACGAAGCCGTCGCCCCATCAGATGAAGCAATTCAACGGCTCCATCTCGCCGTCCTCGTCCTCATCGTCCTTGCCGTTCGCCAGTTTGGGATCGGGTAAGACCTCTTCCAAGCAGTCGTCCGGCTCCACCATCATCGACACCGGGATGTATCTACGAGATTGGCGGAAAGCGCTCCGTTCACCACCGTCGTACAGGATAGGCAACAGGACGATCCGGCTACAGGTACACTTTACCTGGGTGCTGGCGACACTGTGCGCGTTCCTGCTGCTCGTGCTGTACATCTCCTCCAGTCCTTCGTCGTTGCTGAGCGATGGACCGCCGACGAACAGCTTTCTGCGCACTTCCGCCATAGTGTACAACCACACCTATCCGCTGACCAGTCCGATCGTCAGTAGCGGCATCTACTCGTTCCGGGTGGGCATCATTGCGGATTTGGACACCAACTCGGCGCTGAAGAAGAATCAGTGGGGCAGCTACTATCTCAAGGGCTATCTCAGCTTCATCCCGTCCAAGCGTTCGATCACGGTGTCCTGGGACGAGGGTGAGGCGAAGGCACTGCAGTCGGGCTTTGCGCTCAAGGGCCGCGGAATGGAGCTGTCCGAGCTGGTGGTATTCAACGGCAAGCTGCTGACGTTTGACGATCGTACGGGTTTGGTGTACGAGATTGAGGGCGAGAAGGTGATTCCGTGGGTGCTGCTGATGGATGGCGACGGCCGTACGTCCAAGGGCTTCAAATCGGAGTGGGCCACGGTGAAGGATCAGGTGCTGTACGTTGGATCGATGGGCAAAGAGTGGACGACCTCGGCCGGCGACTTTGAAACGCACGATCCCATGTACGTGAAGGCTGTCACGGTACACGGAGAGGTAATTGCCGCGAGCGACGAGTGCAACGAATACCACGCACCATCGCTCGCGTACCACGCACATTCAACGTTATTCTCGATCATTTCAGGTGTACCATCTAAACTGGATTAACCACTACAAAGCCATCCGGAAAGCGATCGGCATCGAGTGGCCCGGGTACATGATTCACGAGTCCGGTGCATGGTCGGAGGTGCACCGACGGTGGTTCTTCCTGCCCAGGCGCTGCTCCCGCGAGCGGTACAACGAAACGCGCGACGAGCATATGGGATGCAACTTTCTTATATCGAGCGACGAAACGTTCCAAAACATTCGCGCAATCGAGCTGAAACGGAACGACGTACCGGCGACGCACGGGTACTCGAGCTTTAAGTTTCTGCCCACCAGCAACGATGAAATTATCGTTGCCCTATCGACGGAGGAGCTGAACGGCAAGACGTCCAGCTTCATCAGCGCGTTCACCGTCGAAGGCGAGCAGCTGATGGTGGAGACGCGCATCAACACGGAGTACAAGTACGAGGGGTTAGAGTTTATCTAGAGCGCGGGTGCTGGGCGGGTTGGGCACTTGGGGTTGCCATAGTATTCCACTGTTTTTTGTACATAGTAGCCATGAGTCTGAATGTTCCCGCTCGCTAGGCAGCTAGGTTAGACAATGACACTTTAATCCGCAACTGATACCGCTTCCTTGGCACGGGCCCGGTAATTGGGTCAAAACACTCATGCTCAATGCCAAAATAGATCATCACCTTGTTTGTTTTCTCTGTTTGTGTAGCATCAGGGTTAGGTACTCCCCCAAAGGAGGTACACAAGCAGGACATCCCTTTCGTGCAGGCTCGTGTGTTGGCAGGATGGCCAAACCATCTCGTTGTGATATAGTATTTCTGTTTTGTTCGTTGTACAGCAATTATTTTTAAATAAACACAACCATGTCGCTCTAATTCGAACGGTATTTCGAATGCTGTTATCAAAAACCAATTTGACAGTGTAAAAAAAAAAGGTTCTGGCTTGGGCTGATAATTTCCCCTACGTGTTTGTGTGTGTGTGTGCCTATAATCCACGCGCCCCATTCCAGGAAAGCAACCACAACAGAGAGCAACAAATGCCGGCATAATCGAGTAGGCGAGTCAAACGGAACACGTGAGAGCGAGAGAGCGAGAGAATGGAATCCTGTTCGCTCACGGAACACATTTCACCATCCTCGTGCAAGGAGTTCCGCGTACAACGGACGGAGAGATTATCCGTTGTCGTTCGAGTCAGTCACACCAGGACGGAGCTGCAATGCGACGAATCCCGTGCTTGGCCCTTTAAAAAAGCTGATTCCGAAGCACCGCACGGGTGGTACTCGAATTTGTTAGTGAAAACAGTTCCCTCTTCCAGTGCCGGTGTGCCTAAGTGGTTCGTAGCTGTGCGTACTTTCAGCACAAAAACCAGCGATGCAAACCCGGTAAGCCTTGCGTTGCCGCGTTTCCTTATCCATTTCTCTAATCGCTTCGGCGAAGTAGTGAAGCGTAGCTTAAGTGTTAGTGTCTGCTTCGTTTGGATGACAAGTTGTGAAGGTGTGAAAGTGTGAACCGAACCGCATGTTATCAGTGGGATGGTGTGTTTCTTTTGTTGACGTCGTCGTCGTCGTCCCTACGAGGTCATGCGGGTGGCCCTACCAATTTTGGGACCGTCACTCTGTTGTTAGTGCGAGCGGGGTTTTAAAACAGTGCTGCCTTTTGCGTTGGCTTTGGTGTTTGTTGCTCAGTGCGTGTGTGGTGACGATTGCATAAAGTAGGCAGATTCGGAATTCCAGTGGCTCTGCTGTGGTGTACGGGGCGTGGAGCAACATTTCGGCGGATCGAAGCAACGCCTGCTATTATTAAACTGCTGGCTCATCTGGTATGCACTTGTCGTCGCACATGCATTGAATATTCGATCCGAAAATCGATCCCTTCACACCCAGAACACAGAACACATCATCTTCGTTTGTACGCGGGTTTGTAAATGTTTATTGAATTTCCACGTCCAAACCACCATGAGCAGTATCCAGTAGCCTAAACCTGTGCCAGGATGTGACAGTGTACCCGGCGTCGTTCACTTCGTGCTTCATTTCATGTCTATTTCTAGAATCGAATGGCAAATCGAAATGTAGCCGCTATCCAAACGCAATCATTATCAAGGGCTGTTCCATCGACAATACAATTCTCTTGCTCGATTCGAACGGATGCCGGAACCGGACGTTTTCCTTCCGCTCTCACGTCCGTTTCTAGTCGTGTATCCGGGTATGAAAAGCTATTTCAATCATGCAAAACTCTATTGTATTTTGGTTTTGTTTTCACTGCCGAAACATTCGCTTCCCAAATAGTTGCCATTTTAGATGGACACTTTGACAGTGTTGCGGCGCTTTCACGTGCCACACCGGTGGCCAATTTACTGCAGAGACAGCACAGGGTACTTTGCAGATTTGCGTGCCATGAAATAGTATATTGCGCGCCCCTGGGGACCTGGGGACTTGGAGTAAGAAAAAAAATCAATTTCCCGCACAAAGCGTTGCAAGATCGAACAAAAGCAACGAAACGTGCCCATCGAGCACGAATTCTTTGCGGTCCTTCTTTCCTTACTCAACGTCATCCATTGTGACGGCATGAAACGATTTTGTTACCATTAAAGATTCAAACTTGTACAACGCAATGATGATGTCGATACAATGAGCTTCGACCCATTCGACAGCCGCTCATTTCATGGTTCGTTCAATGGGTTTCTATGTCTTTTCAGAGTTTAATTACTGCCGACGGGTGCTTGTTATGAAACAAATCCTGCTCCCCACCGAACGATAACGTGCGAGCGGTCGAATGAATTAGTGCGATTGGCTAGAATTTGCTGCAACACAGCCAGGGTGTGTATTGATTGGCGCTTGATGGAATACGCTGTACCGCGAGTCACACAGCGAGCCAGTTAATACGCGGGAACCTTTGCGGGAATGTGTACCGCTTCCGCGCGAGAACCAACGATGGACGAGCTGCAGGATTGGGAGTACGTCAAGCGGGGCATCACCCTGTGGCTGAACAACATGCCCAAGGCGGCGGAGGACAGCTTCAAGGATCGCCCGTCCAGCGTGCATATTGTCGCTGGGCACACATTCATCTCGTTCATGGTAAGTAAATGGAGTGTTTTAACTCTACTATGTCTTCTTAAAGCACAGCATTCTGTAAGCTCAGCTGCAAAACAGCTTGCATACTAAAAGAGCAAATTGTTGTTGGTCAGTTTTGAATGTTTCGCTCTCTCCATTCTTCTTCCTGCATCGCTTTGTTTCTTTGTGCACTGCTGTTAAGAGACTTTTGCATAGTCTGCATCCAATTTTGCTATCTGTTAGACAATCGCAACTGCAAACAACAATAAATATAGCAAAACAATAACATCTGAGCGCATACAACCCTTAAGGGGAGTGAAGCCTTGCAGTGCTACGATGTTGGTGATAGCAAATGCGCCTTGTCAGAAACAAGCACCCGAGAACATTGAGTGGAAATGGCCTGCCTGTTGTATAGGTGTACGTGCACACTCACCGGATGAAACTTGGTTCAAGCCGTAGCGGGCCATGCATGAATCGGTTGCCATGGTTAGTGATGTAGCATGCTTTGTCGTTTGAAGCGAATGAAAGCAACCTTGCGCCTCCATCATCCCAAGCACACGCACACACGTGGTGTGAAGCCTCCGTCGGCGTGTGCTTTTGTTGCGTTCTGCTGAAAGGGGCAAGAACCAGCCAGGAAACAATAATATAATCGTTTGGATGAAATGGCTTCCATCCGTCCGTCCGTCGCACATGTTTTGTTACATTCGTCGTTAAAAGTGTCACTTGATAAATTGTTGCTACATTAACGAATACACATCACCCGCGACCGGGGCGGGGTGGTCTCGCAGACAAATTGTTTCCAGCGCACGGTCTACATGACGATGCCGGGTCAGAATACAATCTGGCTCCCTTGATGGGTAAACGAAAAAAGCGACAACAACTGTTTGCACTACACTCGAACAAACAACACGGTGGGCTGAGGACGACGACGCCTACGGGACGTTTCGCTTTTGTTGAAACGTTTGCTCATAAGTGATAAGTGAGTGGGGGGGGGACGTAATAGCGTAAGCTAGAGGGAGTTAGAGGCAAGAGTTCCCTATTTTAGTGTGTCTCGGCGCCTAATGAATGAACCCGACGTCTTGTGACAAAGATTAATTAGCACACTCGAATGTTGCTGGGGAAATTAGATTGAAATTTTATTGCACGACTCCATCCACTGATGGTTGCAGGATGGTTTGTTTGGTGGTGTGGTTTGGTCTACTGCTTTTCACTGTATGGTGTTGGTTTGAAGGGCTGGGATTTTAGAGCACCAGCCGAGGCAGCACTCCTGGGCGACGGATCCACGGACGGCGTATCCAGGGACGACGAATCACGGCAGGACGAACACGGCGGTCTAGGATGGCGACGGCCTGGAGACGGCCAACTAGATAGCGTTTCAGGTAGTCCAGCTCCTGCTGGCGTTCTTCCAGTTCCTCCGCTACCAAGCGTGCCTCTTCAAGTTCGTCACTTTCTTCCGATTCTTCGGACTCGGATTCATCCGCCTCCTCCTCATCTGCCTCTGCCTCCTCCTCCTGCTCCTCCTCTGGGTGGTCCTGGTCGGGTGATCCATCCTCCGGGACAGGCTCTGGAGCATCTTCGGGCAGTTCATCGCCACTTGGGGGAAGAGGTTGTTCGGCGTCATCCAGAGGAGCTTCTGGTTTATCGGCCAGCTGCAGCTCGTCCAGTTGCAGCTGCAGGTCCGATGGCACTTCCGGTACACTATCAACCTCGGCCCCTACGGCCAGACCGACGCATAGCACGAGAGCAAAGGCGTATAACTTCATGATGCTGTAGTAGACACGTATCACGTACTGTACTTTCCACTTACAGATGGTCCCGCTTTTTATAGGAGAAGTTATTGTTGTCTTAAGGTAGAATAGTTACACTACTTGAAGCATCATTAGATCGAACATCGAACACACACACAAACACAGTTTGTACACAGTAGATAAAATTGAATCGTCGATGAAGTTGACATCTTGTCCTTATGAAGTGCTTTTGCCGGTAAACCCCACCATCATCGCATTACTCACGCAGTCAACGTGTTTCATTATCATAATTTAAACAGAAAGCAGCAACGTGTCTCATTCGCAAGAAGAGTGAGTTGAATTTTTCATCAGACCGATTTCTTTTAGCATTGATTGAGGCTGATTGCACCGTGTAGTGTGTGCTCAATAATTCAATCCAATTTTCTTTTCCTTCTCAGCATTGTCCTCATCCGAAAAGGCTTAGTTTGCATATCAAAGCATGCTTTGTTGGCTCTGGTGGCGGATGGTGATATAATTTCATGCAAAATTAAGCACAACCCAGGACACAGAATAACACAGATTTGCCAACGCACATTCTGCTCGCCTCTTTGCAGAACGCCGTGATATCGTGGGAAACGGAAAAGATGAACGAAGCCCAGTCGCGCCTACGCGAACTCGAGAAGCAGTGTGCGGGCGACGTTGGCTGGCTGAAATCGGTTCGATCGAAGCTGTTCGGCTCCAGTGAGCCTCGCAAATCGCTCACCGAGACGCTGGAGGAGCAGATCATTTTGGCCGACAGTCAGCTGTGCCTAGCCATACTGGTGTCGCTGGGCCAGGATATTGGAGGATTCGTCAAGGGCGGCTGGCTGTTGCGCAAGGCGTGGAAAGTGTACCAGCACACGTATCAACAGATTTATCAGCTGTATTCCGAACAGCTGCAATCGGATGGCGACGCGTCCTTCCCGCAGGCACCGCTGCGGCTACAGCAACAGTCGAAGGACGGTGATGCTGGGATGAGGGTTTCGCTTGACTTGGGCACTCCTTGTTCGGCCGATTGGACGGTACCAAATTCGACGCTTCAATCTCCGGACGATTCCAGCAAGTGGTATGCGTTGTTAGCTGATGAAATCTGCCGATTTTGTACATATTATACTATCTATTTTTCATTTCTAACACAGGTCATCGCACCTTGAAGCTCTGCGCAAATCGAAAACTACAACCTTTGAATTGGCAGACTCTGGCCGTGGAGAAGGGTCGTCATTTAGCGAGCTGACGTCGAGCGAGTCCGATCCGAGTGGCAGTGGTGGAAGCGTGAAAAAAAGCTACACCACAGACTTTGTCGGCATTACGAGCCCTTCGCGTGCTGGGAGCAGTACAGAATCTCTGGACCACAACGATACGAACGGACTGGAGAACGTTACCGTTGCACGGGATCGTTTAATGTTGGATCTGGGCCAGGGAAGTGCACGTCGTGTTAACGGGCTCCATGGCATGCAGCCACCACCAAAAGCAAGCCCAAACTGGCGGTCGTTTAATACTCCTGCTGGCGAGTCCCATGCCTCTGACGAAATACTGCCCGAAGACATTCATCGCCTGATGGGGGCGATCAGCTTCGGATATGGCGTGTTCCAGCTGAGTATATCGCTGTTGCCGCCGAGCTTGCTAAAACTGATCAGCTTTCTCGGGTTCGAAGGGGACCGGGCAATGGGAATAGCGTGCTTGAGCTTTTCCCGCCAAAGCACCGACATGCGCGCCCCGTTGGCCACGCTGGCCCTGCTATGGTACTACACGATTGTGACACCGTTTTTCGCACTGGATGGATCAAACTTGAGCATGGAAATTAGCGCCGCACAGGAGCTGATTGATGAAGCGAACGAGCAGTTTGCGAAATCTTCACTTTTCCTGTTCTTCCGGGGTCGTGTCGAGCGGTTGAAGGTAAGCCATAAGGGTAGGGAAAAACAATGCCAGAGCAGTGACACATCTGTTTTCCGTTGTAGTCCCACATTCAGGATGCAATACGTGCCTACGAACTGGCCTATCGTTCATCGGCTCAGAGGGAAATCAAGCTGCTCTGTCTGCACGAAATCGGATGGTGTCGGCTGATACAGCTGGACTACGGAACTGCGATGAGGAATTTTAAAGAGCTCAAGTATGAGGCTTCTTTATGTATGAGAAAGTGTACAAATGCTTACAAAACGTTATCTTCTTTCTTCCCCCCAGGGTATGCAGCCAGTTTTCCAAGAGTTTCTATTCCTACCTGACCGCAATATGTGAAGGTTCGTTTGGGCAGTTTTCCAACCTTGTCAAATGGCGGGAAGAAATACTGGAATTGATCAATCGCTCGCCGCAGAAGGTAAGTGTACAGGCACAGGCACAATAAGACAGGGTAGCTCTCATGTAATGCTAACGGACCTTTGTAGGACTCGCAAATCGAACGGTACATATTTCGACGCTGCTTAAAGCTGCCGCGGGCGGAAAGTGGAGAGCAGCCCAAGTACAGCAGTTCGCTCTACTGGAAGTATCTGGTGTTTGAGATGCTGTTTCTCTGGAATGCACTGAGCAGCTGTAACGAGGAGCAACTGGCAAGCATGGTGGCGGACTGTTCGCAACCAACGGACGCGTTCAGCGAGCCGATGGTTGGAATCTCCCGGTTGATTTTAGGTGCCTGTCTGAGCTGTCTGGCCCGCTACGAGGAAGCAATTGGCGCGTTTCGGGAGTGTATCTTCATGCGGGAAACTTTAGAGCACCAGGAGCAGCAGGATATGCATATTTCAGCCTTTGCATACTACGAACTGGCCGTGCTGCTGCTTCGCCAAGATACTGCGGGCGAAGATGGCAGAGCAGAAGCACGCCGATTGCTCCTGCACGCGCAGCAACACTTTAAAAACTACGACTTTGATAATCGCGTCAGCGTACGCATTCACACCGTGCTGAAGAGGCTGGATTAAGGGGCTGCAGGCGGTCGAGAAGCGCCTTGCGGGAAGCATTTTATAAGTTTAGACGATATAGTTTGATAGTGCCTTATTTATTGAAACCACACACTAAATGTTAGCTTGCGAGTAATGGAGGTAATTTAGGCAGAAAAGCAAAAAGCCGAAAGCTATTCCAAAGATAAGAAGTGTGAAAGGAGCACGCATTTAACGGCGCCTCTTATTACGTACTTGCTGGTCAAGGAAGATAGATAGGATGCCACACACACAGTGTCACAGTAGATAGATGCGTGTTTTTTTCTTTCTTGGTCACCAGTGCTGATGCAAAGTAGAAGCAATGTTGTTGATATGTCCCAATAATAATCCCCAAAACAATACAAAGCGCAAAAGGTTCAACAATCGCTAATGGAAAACAAAAAGCGTAAACAGGAAACAATAAATTTTATACCAATACCAAATTTGAAGCAATTGTCCTATTGTTGAAGTCACAGAATCGCAAACTATCGCAATAAAAATAAAAACCCCTGATTAAGAAGAGCATTAGTGCCGGTGGTTTTAGTTTGAGGATTTATTTTAAGTAATAGATAATGCTGTGATTCGTGTTCGTGCTGTGTACAACAGAGTTCCCTCAACAGTTCGCCTGTGAGCTTTGTTTTTGTCGCTATATTAGAGTAACTATACCATTTTCATGCACGGTATCCGGTAGTGGTGGTGTCGATTCGGCCTTCGGGAATGTAAGGAACAACGTGTCTTTGCACTCGTTACATGGTTCTCGCTTAAATAAAGGGGATACCGGGAGACTAAAGGGGGGTTAATGTTGAGGCGAGCTTAAAACAAAACATTATGTATCAAAAATCTTTGCATGATCCTTGCATTCTTTGGCGGCATGAATCACTGAGACCACTTTAAATCACAATGCAGTTTTATTAAACTATTTAATATTTCATATTACACAAGAAACAGGGACAGGGAAACCCGTTTTCGCTCCTGCTCTTTTTGTTTGACAAGCGTTTGAGTTTTCCTAGTAATCCGTGATGCTGATTTGCTGTTATTACTACTTTGCTGATGTCCTTTGAACGTGACGGAAAACGTTTGTTTGACTAGAATCGTAACATGCTAACTTCTTGCTTTTCTCTCTCTCTCTCTCTCTCTTTCACTCTTTCGCTCTTTCTTTCTCTCTGCCTCTTTGGTACCCTCGCCCTTTGGAAAACTGATCCTATTAGGATTAGTGTCAATAAGTGAAAATAGCGGCAGAAGGACAGCTTTTGCTTATCCTTCCACCATTTGCATCACGATTGAGTGTGAAGTTTTGAAAAGGCCGAGGGTGTGCATTTGTATTTAGCGTTTAGTTCCATTGGATGGTGGTTTAACAGCAATGGAAAGCAATTCCATAGTTGGGTAATGTGTATCGTTTAAAAATATCTCTTATCCACCTACGTTCTGATTTTGGTCGTCATAAAGTCTTACAGTTTATCATTTTGTTGGTTTTTTTTGTCAAACATTTTTCCTTGATGTTCTTTCTCTCTCTGCTCTCTGCTATCTGGAATCGAACGATCAAGCGATGATAAAATGGATGCGAGTGTGTGTTTTACTGTTAAGAGAGTTGTTTGTTATCTGGAGTTTAAAATTGAATGATTTGGTAAGGATATTTTTGCTCAATTCTGTTGGAATAATCGTGCAAAGTATTTGATTTGCTTTTGGAAATTTCCTTCTTCTGGGAAATGTGTGTGTTTTTTATCTTCTCTACTTACAAAACGAGGTTTGGAATGTACACAGATAAAAAAAATGATGCATTGTTGCAAGTGGTTGAGCCAAAATGGAATATGGAACGCGTATCAGCGTTTCCCACACATTCCGACACGCCTACTAAGTGTATCTATTCCAGGTAGAGGAAATGTAACTTTTTCCTCGTTTCCGAGTCCCTGGGCAGCGCGAGGGCCCATTTGCGCAGGCCGGATAAAACGACCGAGCTGACCACTAGCAGCGCCCCGAGCACCGAGTAAAGGCTAGGAGTTTCCTTGAAAAACATAATCTGCCAGATGAAGGCAAACACGATGTCGGCCGAACGGGCAATCGCTACAGGACCGGCCTGTTCGTATTGCAGCGCGAGCGTAAGCAGTATCTGGCCGCCGAAGCTAAACAGCGCCAGGGCTATGACGAGAAACCGATCCGTACCGCACAGTGGCCAACAGAGCGCTCCAATGTAGTAGCACACCAAAAGCGTGTACAGCAAGGCAAAGGCGCCAAAGTTGGACATGATGACGGAGAAGTGTAGCCCCTTCAGGGCGCGCAGCAGTACGTACGCGTTCGCACCGAACAAGGTCGACGAAAGGGCCGCAACCGGGCCCCAAATGTCGTAGCTGTTTTCCATGATCTGTTCGTCCACTATCGAGACCAGATTGTCCCCGAACAGAAACGGTGGCTTGGTGATGAGCACCACGCCGATCAGTGTTAGGATAATGGTGATAACATTGAACATACCGCAAGCCTCGCGCAGGAAAAGCCGTGCAAAAATGGCCACAAACACGGGCGTCGAGAAAATAATCACGGACGCGTCCGCAAGCGGCATGTGGCGAAAAGCGTAAAAGCTAAGCATGAGTCCTGTGGTTCCGACGAAACACCGCAGCATAAGTATGATTCGCTTTCCCTCCGGGAAGAAGGTTTCCTCCCGATAGATTGCGATTGGTATCGAGGGCAGCAACACGCCAATGAATCTGCAACCATGGAAACGGAAGGCGATATGATTGGCTGGTAGGTAGAGCAAAATGGAGAATACGCATACGAACCTGAAGGTGGCCAGCTCGATGGGGTTTACATCAACAAGTCCTTTCACAATGACGGAGCAGAGTGAGAAGAAAAATGACGAAACCGTAGCAAGGATGATGCCCAGATAGGGGCAGGAGCACTGCAGCCAGGACAGTGACCGGTGGCCTGTGGTGCCCTGTAACACCCCGTCCACCAGCTGCTGCAGTTCAAGATGTTCGGGCATTTTGTCGTGTTGCTGTACTTCCCACGCGGGCTGCTGGTGTCGTTCCGCACGTCCGTCCGTCCGGTTTAGGGTTTTGAGCTGCTGAGCGTTCTAACAATTCTACTTGCAATTAGCTACAACCTTCCTCGACGCGGCACTACAAAAAGAAGGCTCCAGTTTACAAAGGCGTATCCTCGCTGGGTGCGACACGATAAACAAACCTTCGTTTCGGTCGCATATTTTTCTGCCACGGCGCTCTAGCACAGGACGGAACCGAGTAGTGGAAGAATCCGACGCACCATTAAACCATGTTGAATTCGGAACGCACTGTTTGTTGCTTGGCGGAGGCGGGGGCACACGGTCGGCACATTCACATTCTCTGTGTGTGTGTTTTACTAAAACACGCTTTCACCAATTTTGCAACTAAAGCCTAGTCGGAAAAGTGTCTCCTCACTGTGTGAAAGCATTTAAGGATTCTGGAATCGATCACCGTGCACGGAAGCGGAGGTACGTTCACAGTCCTTTTTCACACTCACACATCAACAACACAACTGACGTTTTGGTACTTCTCCCGTTGACCGTTGAACGCACGCAGTGGAATGGATGGAAAGCAAAGTAAGCCACTTTATCAACCTTTTCACTGATGAGTGGTTTGTGTAAAATATAAGATTCATTCCGCAATTCGCTTTTGGGATGTCGTCGAGTTAGAAGAGAAATCAAAACATTCCCAAAGAATATAACCACGCGTGTTCGAAAACGTTCGAAAAAGGAGTTCAAATTTCGGCACCGTTCGGCACACTTCGGGCTCGGTCGTTTTTGACAGCGGAGCAGTTTGTTTACGGTGCCAAAACAAGAGAAAAAAACACACATCAACAAACAAACGGTCGGTGATTCGCGTGCAGTTTAGTTCGCTTTTTAGTTTTTTGTTAGAAATGTGCAACTGTTTCTCTAATCTTTACAGGTAGTTTTACAGTGAGTGCAAACACACCACCATCAGCTATCGTACATTAAAGGTAAGTTTATTATGCGTGTGTGTGTGTATACAAAAGTAACGATGTACAAAAATACTTGTATTTACGTGCGGCGCCACCCAGGTCAGCAGGTTGGCTGATGCGAATAATATTTTCAGAAGCGAATGCTTATTTGTCCATTTGATTATGTGTAAGCGCTGCCACGGGTTTTGCTAAACACCGGTGGTTCGCTCCTCCCTCCCTGTTTCCGTATTGTACCTAGGAAACGATACATTTGCACCAGCTCCTCGTACGTAGCTGGTGTCCTGTGTGTTACTATTTCGGTAAAGATTGGATCGGTAGCACACCCCCCGGGGGGGATGGCGACGGGTCGAAGGAAGGGACCGCCATTATCAGCCCAAGTCCGCTATGACGTTGTCCAGGTCCGTCTGCAGCGTGCAGCACTCCTCGCGCACCTTGCTAATCTCGTCCTTAATACGATCGACGTTGGCCTGCAGCAAGTAGTTGCCCTTCTTCAGCGAGGCCAGCCGAGCCTCGTGCCGTTTGACTCGTGGTTCAAGGTTGATCTTCTTCTTATCATCCGGAGCATCCTAGAAGAGCAACAGCGAAAAGAATGCGTGTGAGACTCGTTTGTTCCATAGCAAGAGCAAACTGCTTCGATGGCTTACCTCTGCTTCATTTTCACTCTCATTTTCGCTTTCCGATTCCGATTCCTCCGATTCACTTTCCTCCTCCTCTTCCTCCTCTTCCTGCTCGTCTTCCGGTTCCTCCGGCGGTGGTTCCTTGGCTTCGGCATTTTCATCATCGTCATCCTCCAGCTTCATCATGGCGGCCATTTTTTCCACCTCCTTCTGAAGCTTCTTATACTTCTTCTTCTCAGCCCTGGAGGCGAGAGGAAATAGATGAATGAGTCATTCCATCAAAGCGTGCGTTCCTTCCCCAGCAATACTTACTTGAGGGCATACTGGTTGGTTTTCATGGCATACTTTAACGCCTGCCGTTCGGCATGCTTTTCCTCCTGCTTCTCCTTCAATCTCGTGAGCCGGGCCTGCAGCATGTTGACCTCGCGGTTCAACCGCTTGGCCAGCTTTTCAGCCTTCTTTTCCTCGTCCTCCTCTTCCTCCTCCTCTTCCTCCTCCTCGGGCTGCAGTTCCGGTGAGCTTTCCTTCTGGGCCGACTCGGTCGCTCTGCGATCGTCCGTAATGCCCTGCGCGCAAATGCCACCCGAAACAAGGAATTAGTGGACGTACAGATCTATTCGCTTAAGCTACAACAACACACAAATAGACGAATCGTCCCTATACTAAAGCCACCGATGCTCCAACTGCAAGATCAGCATTATATTGATGGTAAGCAGTACGCGCGTGGCAGTACGCAAAGCTACTTGCGCATTCAGTACGATTATCAGATACGCCACACAAAGATACGCCAAAACCATTTATCATTCCACATTACCTGATGCTCGTTCAAGTAGAAGTCATCGTCCGTTAAGCACTGCAGTTTAAAAAGGATAGCAACATAGAACGATTGATTAGCGTCGAGAAAAGCAATAGCGAGAAGAGGAAGCATTGAGAGAAGTAAAAGTTTAATGTAAACTAGAATCTCCTATGACATTGTGTTGTTGTGTGTTAGCTGTTTCGAATCGTTCCGTTAGTGACAATTTGTTTGGCCAATCCAAATGTAGCTAGGTTCAATTGTTAAAGTGTAAGATCATCCTCCGGCTGCGGAGCGGCTGGCGGGCCGCACTCACGCGCCCCGTGCGCCATTGCGCAACATTACCTGGAGTTTGCGCTCAAGTTCGGCGATCTTTCGCTTCTGCTCTTCCGTCTGCTTGTAGGCCGTGGCCAGCTCCTTGGCCACTGTTTGATATTTTTCCTCCAGCTGCTGCGACTGCTTCTGCGCCTCCAGTGCTTCGTCCTTGAGCGACTGTATTAGATCGGACTGGGGACCGGTAACGGTGGTCCGTTCCTCGCCGCTCAGCGGGTTCCATCGCTCCCGGGACAGCTCGGCCTCGAGGTTCTGTACCCGGGCCTGCAGCCGCTTGTTTTCGCGCTCCAGTGCCTCGTTGTTGCGCAGCTCGTGCGCAAGCATCTGCTTGGTGCTCTGCAGATCGTCCCGCACCTTGTCGATGTCGTCCAGCTCGTCCAGCTCCTCTTCCTCGGCCGGGGGCGCCTCGAGGTTGGCGCGCGACTCCGACTTGGCCAGCTGCTCCTCGAGCGTCATCTGGCGGCGGAACTTGCGCAGGCCGCCGAGGATCGGTTTGCTGCGATCGTTACACTTGGTCGGTTTCAGCTGCACACCGCCCTGGATTTGCTTCAGCAGCTGATTGTGTGCCGTAGCCTTTTCCGTCTCGAAGATGAACTGATCCTTGACCTTGGTGATCGATTTGGAGTTTATGATCGGATGCGATCTATTGGGACCATGGGTGATGTGGATCAAGGGAAGGAAAATAAAAACAAAAACCATCATCATTCAGTGTACGATCGTGCTAGATCGAAGGGCAGGATCACGGAAATAGGATCTACTGGGAGCGACTAAGGACAGGGGCATTGTTACACAAAATCACACAGAAAGCAGACAAACGGGAACATCCAGATTAGGAGGAAACACAAAAATTGAAGGAAAATAAGAAGATCGCGGAAACTTCGAGCCGTGCCGGGGGATGGTTTGGTGGGCCGTCTCTGTGGTGTACCTGTCATTACACTGAACGTGTCTCAGTTTTCTGCCCTGCTCAACCTCCTTCATCATGTCCGACCAGTCCGGACGTCGACGTGGACGACGTCTGCAAGAATGGAAGATTTATAGAGAATAGAAGGTAACAGTTGTTAGTTGACTATGACGACGACGACGACGACGAACAATTCACGAACACGATCTATTAGTGACGGGGTGAGTTTTAGTACACGTGGGTATGTGTGTGTGTGTGTGTCATTGGGATTTGAGGGTTGGTTGTGAAAGTGTAAGATCACATTGACGATAACAGACAGAGGCTTGCAAATGGACAAGGGGACAGAGTTGGTTGCTGATGAAGTTGTGATCATTCGTTCGTTCAGTTTTGCCTATCAAACTGCATTGGCAGTACACTTACTTTAGCTTGTCTAGCACCTCCTTCTGTTTGTCGGATATTTCCTTCTTTTCAAAGTCCGGCGGAGGCTTCAAGCTCGGCGGCGGTGGAGGCGGTGGTGGTATGTTCGACTTTGGCATCGGTGGTGGTGGCGGAACTGGAACGACACAAGCAGCAGTGGGTTACTTTTGGGCACTTTTACCATTCGGAAATGGAACGCTTCGAGCCGATGAATCATTCTCGACGGTGCGGCACCTTAAAAAAGGCACTTCACAAGCGATAACCGCAGTGCAAATAGCGCCAAAGGGCCACCAGGGATTCTCCGCTTGTTTGGACGGGCGGGGATGTAGGTTTCTAGCTCAAGGTTAGGTTCAGTTTGAACGCCATTAGCCAGCGCACTGTACTTACTTCTTTTACTGCTTTCCGATTTCAGCATCGACGGTTTGTGCGGATAGGCTTCCTCCTTCTTCGGTATGTCCTCCAGCAGCGGCTTCTCCACCTTTTTCAGCTGCACCTCGGGCAGCTTCTCCTTGACGCGCGGCGCCTTCAGATTGGAGGGCACTTTGCGCAGCTGCACGCGGAAGTTTTTGGCCGGCTCGGGCGATACCGATCGCTCCTTGGGCGGTGGATCTTGCTGCGGTCGGACCACCTTCTTCAGCGGCGGTCTGATGAATGGTTTCGGCTCCGGCGAGGACGACTTCTCGGACACCGACCTCGAGGAGGGTTTGCTTTCGCTGTCCGACTTGTCGGGGCTCCTCGTTGGCGTCACTTTGCGCAGCTGCACCGGTAGCTTCGGCGGTGGCTGCGATGATGCGTCATCTGGGCGCTTCAGGGTGCTCGCCGGTTCGGGCTTCTTCGGTGCCGGCTTCACCGGTGGCGCCGGCTCTTCCTCGGACTCTGTTTCCGTTTCGTACTCCGTGCTTCCCTCTTCCTCCTCCTCTTCCTCCTCCTCTTCCTCTACCTCCTCTTCCTCTTCATCCTCCTCGTCGTCGGACTCGGGTGTTGGTTCCTTGGCCAAGGGTTTCGGTTTCGGCTTAGCAACCTCCCGGTGTACCGTCATGACGGGTGTCGTGTTTTTGAGCCCTGTGGCCGGTTCGGCCGGTTTGGTGAGCGGAGGATTGACGGGCTTTTTCTGTGCCACTACAACAGGCACCTTAATTTCTTTCGACTGCAGCTTGGCCGTCGTTGTGGGCTTTGCCGCCGCTTTGTCACCATTTTCTTTGGCCGGCACGGTACTGCTGGCAGCCGGCTTCTTGACGGCCGTGGTGGCGGCCGCTGGTGACGAAGCTTTTGCCGACGAGCTTTCCGTTGCGGTCGCTTTTGACGAGGGTGACGATTCCTTTGTGTCAGTGGCGGGCGTGACGCTGGCTTTGCGTGCCCAGGCCGGCGGTACGGATTTGTTTACCGTCTCGAGACGATCCTTCAGCCACGGGGGACGGCTGTTTACCGGCATTATGTACCGGTTGGAGTCAGGTTGGGCACTTGTGAGTCAGGTGGGCGACAAACTCAAGCTTGCTCTCGTTGCTTCTGATTCACGGTCAATTGTTTGTGGCACTGTTTTCTAAATGTACTATCGCTGCTACCGTTCGTTTTCACCAAAGGCACCGTTGTGTTTTTTGTCTATGAATGCTGAATGATTTGCTTTTAAAAATAAACACATTAATTTAGAAACAACTTGTATGAATGTGTCCGTTAAAAATATCTGTGATTCATCTGGGATGGCAAGTGGCTTTAAAAAAAAAACATCATAATGATCAGATTGATGATCATCAGTTTGTGTAGAAGGTGTGTATGGGTGTGTTATCAAAAGATAGAAAGAGAGAGAGAGAGAGCGAGAGAGAAAGGACAGAAACGTAATATTGTACATTGTAGCCACAAGAAGCTAGAGCAAACCAATCGACCAATCTTCTTGTCAGCCCGCAAGCAAGCAAGACGATCGCGGGTTGGATTTGCAATTAAAATTTTCCCCGCTCATCCGGCGCGTATGTGTCTTTGTGTGTGTTAAACTGTTTGGCTTTGTCGCAGCCGTTCCGATGACGTCTGCAGCATCAGTTTGTCACATACTTTTGCTTGGGTGGGGGTGATCGACGAAGAAGCAGGAGATGACAGAGATGAAATGTGGTATAAATAAAGGTGTACAACATTTGCCTAAAAATAAAACACCAAACGATCGTGGTGGTTTCGGAGAGCGCGCGCGGGGATAAAGCGATTGGCCAATGGTGGTGGTAGGGAAGGAATGGGGGAGAGGGGGGGGGTGTGCAAATATTCGCACACGGTTTGTTTCTTATCGAGGGAAGTCGTTGCATCGTGTAAACGGGGAGCTTTTGGTTGGTTTTTATTTCATCTTCTTCCATGATACAGGTGGTCAATGATGCACACTGAGCTCTGTTGGAAGTTGCAATCCATTATCGGTTAATGTTTATCATTTTATCACGTAATGATCACAAACATCTTCTTCAAACAGTAACCTTTTCTCGATCCTCGCTTTCGATCGCGTTTGTGTTGGGTTGGAGTTGTGTTTTGCGCTGTTGGTATAATTCTTTAATAATTTACCTAAAACCAGGCATAAACCTAAACCATTCACAACACTAACCTGTACCTTTCGTGTACGCTTCGCGTCAAATCGCTTAATGAACTGATTTCCTAAATCAAGACCATTAGTCCAGCGAACCTATCGCAATCGAACAACTGCCGCAAATTTGCGTGGGAAAACGCCATAAAGCGTGGCGCACCCTTTCCGTGGCGACACAATTACTTCGCAAAGGCGGCAAGTATCTGCTCATTTTAATTTTGCTAAGGCGTTGCCGGACGTGTATCTTCTTCCAATCTCCCCCATTTGCTCGTCCATGACATTGGCGGCTGTGTATTGATGCGCGTCTTTTGTACCCTTGAGATTATTAAGCGCGAGTAGAGCGTAAAGCCCTTGCCTTATCTTAATTGAGCGATGAATGTAATAGGAGTGATTAACTGTGTTTTACGAGGTTTCCACTGTCAGCACCCCTTAGACGGCGGTGACGGTGGTGGTGACGAACTAACCTCCCAGTGGATGTCCCAGCACGCTCTACCGTTCCGTGCAATAATGCGTAACGTGAGGCGATGTTTGTTTGTTTGTTTTTTTTTGTAAGTTTGCTAAGAATAACTCCTGCTCAAAATGCTTCAAATCTACGAAGAATAGCTATTTAAAAAAGAAAACAAACCCACAAACACACACTCACACGTGTCTCATAGAATGGAGGCGTACGGTCTTTCACTTCGCTTTGTCAACAACGCTACGAAGCACGGGAGAAAGACCGGAGTGCGAGGGAAAGAAGGCACGAAATCGACTGGACACCGTCGCACGAAACATTTGAGTACGTAGTTTTAATTTAGAAGTGTCAGCCAGCTCCTCCGTTCGCACGATTTAGTCAGCCTCCCTCCGTTGGACCATCGAGTGGAGTCGGGGGGAACGATGTTAAACAAAAAGGTCAAGACGACAGTTTTATTGGAGGCCGCTGGGGCGGCGCAGTGGCCGTGTGCTTGCTGCTGAAGGCCACAAGCAGCAATTAAAGTGACCCACCCGCAAGGGGTTTAACGGACACGCACCCGCATCCGAAGGATAAACCCACTATGGGGTGCAAAACAA
Source organism: Anopheles arabiensis (assembly GCF_016920715.1). Taxonomy (NCBI): domain Eukaryota; kingdom Metazoa; phylum Arthropoda; class Insecta; order Diptera; family Culicidae; genus Anopheles; species Anopheles arabiensis. Next base: position 1,619,018 of record NC_053517.1, on the reverse strand, counting down.
GAGACAACTGTCCCTTTACGATCAAATGATCCTCGGGATCGTGCGCGACACGATCGTCTGGTTAGGTTTGAGAGTTTAAGCTTAGAATATTTACATTGCGTGTCTGGCCACGGACATGGCCGTTGAATACGGTGGCGCAATGATTTGGCAATAAATTTCCCCGAATGACGTCACATGGAAATGGCTGTCCGTGGTATCGCTCTATCTGCGTGTGTGTGTGTGCGTATGTCTGTGATATCACTTCACGTTGTGTGTGTGTGTGTGCGCATGTGTGTGTGGGCCGACAGATATTTGTGTGGGTGTGTGTTAGTATGAGCATAATTTTACGAAGAATATGAACTCATCAGGAACTGTTCTACCAGACTTCAAATCACAACACACAGTAATGCTCTCGCAACGTAACTGGGACGGTGTAACCAAACAGAAAAAAAGGAACTTGCAATCTTCTTTTCCGAAAGAAATGTCGAACATTTCACTCATTCAGAAGTGGGTCAGCAACACGTCGAATTCCGCACCCGCAAAGACGACGGATACGCCTCCCTCTCGCCTCGTACTTGCTGCGCACACGACGGATGCACCGTCGTCACACGTCGCCACAATCCCACGTTTTTCCTTGGTTTTGGGGAAAAATTACACATCAACACACACACGCACACACACACGCACACGCACTGAGTGGCACAGTTTGCACTGTGATAGTGATTTTTACGTTTTGGTTTTACGATCAAACGATCGAATTGTGCGAATTTTCCTACGCACATTCACCAACACGCCGATCAAGAGATCATACCACACACACACACAAAACAGCATACCAAACACACACACACACGCTTTCCCTTGCGTGAAGAATCAGGTGAAATTGAAATTCTTGGCTCCACCTTCGTGTGTCGTAGCTACGTCTACGACACGACGGTGCGTTACGACACGGGATTTTTGCACCACGAGAGCCATCGATGGAGGGTCTTTTACACGCACTTTTGCTAACCCGCCCCTGGAAACGACTCCACTCCACCACGCTCCAAAGATCACATTCTTCACATCACAGCACCTCCGCGACGGGATTCGGTTCGTTCGGAATGGAAAGATTTCCAACCCGCTTGCCCGTTACCCGTTACCGCTTACCCCAGAAGAAGCCCGAGACTGCTCGGAATACCGATGACGTGACTGACGGTTTGTCGCACCGTGTGTATCCGTTCTTTTTGCTCCTTTCTTCTCCTTTTTCTTTCGTCCCTATTGCTCTGTACCTATCGGAAAATGCACCCCCAGCACGGCACTGCTCCGGAGTGGTTGCACTGCGTACGTCGGTGGCGGACCGACCATTGACGACTGTTGCTTCTCACGCACGCACGATCGCGGCGCACGGTCGCGAAAATGGTTGCGAGAGATTTGCCCCCAAAAAAAACCCTCGGCCCGAACGCCCAAAATCACGAGAGTTTCCCCCGTTGCTGCACGCTCAGCCGTGTATTTTGGCGCACACGACGACGGTTATAAGGTGGTTTTTCCGAACACAGATTTCCCCCTTGCCTGCTTGTCTCTGCTGCCCACACACACACACACACACACACACACACGTACTGATCGAGTTGTGGTTGCCGTTGTGCGCAAGAAATGCACGCGCAAAGCTAAAATTAAAATTCTTCTTGCTTACTTTGGTCGCTTGGTGTGGGATCATTTTCGGCGGTGTGCGAGTGGGACGGGGCGTGTCGGAAAAGCGGGGCAAAAAAATGAGAAATTATGTCCATTTTCTTTCGCCGATCGTGATCGTGGCTCCCTTTCTGTGGGTTTTCCTTCTCTCTCTAACTCTTTCCACTCTCTCCACTCTCTCGTTCTTATGTGGTTGAATTCACAACACCAACAGACCTCCCGGCACACGTCACGAAACATCGTTTAGGAAGATCATTAGGATTTGCTTTGTTTACCGATCGTCGATTGTAGCATGCACGAGTGCCACCCTATATTAGGCTGGGGCTGTTTTCTTGTTGGTGCTGGTTTGTTTTTGTTACGCATCGACAGAACCCGCGGCCGCAGCACCCCAAACTCAGCTGATTTTGGTGCCTTTGTACGCAGTGGCCACCGTGTCAAGTTAAAATTAAAAAGGGATGCCTCAGTTCGATTCCGGTTGCGGCAATGAGGCCAAGAGCAAGATGGCGAGAAGCTGGCACATAAATTACGTGATACAGCACCTAACAACATACGATGTGTGTAAGACCTTGGTGGTTGTTGTTATAAGGGTCTCTGATTCGTGCAAGGGCATGCCAGCGGGAACAGATGGTAAAAGTGATCCTTTTTCGTTACTAATCGTTGAATATGTTTTGAATTATTTTATTACAAAAAAAAACACACACACTTTAGGAACATGATGGTTACCGTATGCGAAGGAGAGGTAGAGCGCACGTTAATAAGCTATTTAAGAGTTTCTTCAATACTTGTAGCATGTAGGGGCCGGTTCCGTTCGCCACTGTCAAACACTGTTCTGATCGACAATGTCCGTCATCGGATCGAAATGGGGCCAGGTTTTGATCTCCTCGAACAGCCGATCACCCGGACATTCCGTCGTGCGTACCTGCCGATGCCCCAGCAAGGTGTAGTTCTGTGCAATCAGCCCATTCCGGACACCATACTCGATGAGGTTTTGGGCGGCCGTGAGCATGTTCTTCGGTGGCAAATCCGCTGCAAAGAGATCGAAATCGTCAGTGTCCTGTCCTGCTGCCCGGTATTCTGGCACATTTTTTTTTTGTTTCTCACTTACCAACCCAATCACCGATCAGACAGATCCCAACGCTGCGGTTGTTGTATCGGGGCGCATGAGCGCCAATCACATTGAATCCCCGGCCCTGGTACACGCGCCCGTCGCCACCGACCGCAAAGCTGTACCCGATGTCGTTCCACTGACGCACGTCCTGGTGCATCTTCTGCATCGATTGCATTGCCGCGATGCACTGCAGCCCGTTGTAGCATGCCGCCGGCCTGTACGAATGATGTATGATGACGTACGGGATGGGACCGGCGAAGTGTTCGATCTGTTTCGGTGGCAGAGCACTCCAAAAGTCTCGCGTCACGTAGGGCACCGGGTCTACAAAACAATAGATGAGGTTAAGCGTGGATGTAATTTGTACTTGCTCCGTACGTCATTGTTGGTGCAGTAGTAGTATCGGAATCGTCGGAAAAGGGGAAAAGTTCCATTACCGCATCACGAATGACTGCAGCATGCAGCTGAATGACGGAAGCAATGATCACGATCGCGTACACGATCACGATTAAACTGTCCAACTGGCAGTAGGCTCTAAATATGCTGACATTTGAGTAAACTACCGGGGGAAATAGCTGGAAGTAAACACAACTTGTACTGCCAATTTGTAATCTAATGTTTGGTCAGCTGTTTGCCAACGCAAATGGTATTTCAGTGATAAGAAATTCATTTACAATTCAGTCGCTCGATCGTTGGACGTCATCGATAGTATGCAAAGGTCATTGAAAAGAAACAAAAATGTAAGAGGGGCAAAAACAAAAAAATGAGTCTGTTAAGCAGGAGTTAAAAAATGACAAATTCCTCAACCACTTAATACTGCATTCTTCGTGGTAAAATGAACCCACCAGCAAGGGCTCTTCATTGCAGGGGATTTTTAAAACTTGTACACACACAGGTGACGTAGAGATGATGACCGTTCGTACTGGCCTTCCACTTAGCAAGCCGCAAACACAATGACACAGTGTGTGGCCAAAGCTTGTTTTTTGCTGTCCATTAAGGTAAATTTGATTCGTACACACAAAAAAAAAAAACAAAAAAACACACACTTACCACATGCTTTACTATCAACCGCAACGTAAAATAGGGTAAATGCTATGACGCCGAAGTAGTAACAAAAGTCTTTCACAAAGTCCATTTTGCGGCAACAATTTAGTGCACTAACTTCTGCGTTAAACCGTTCTTAAATCGCTTCTTGGGCAATCTTTCTTCACACAGACACACACACACACACTGCAGGTACAGTTTTTTTACTGGTAAAGCAGTATTTTCGTGAGCTATTTGTTGTACAGTGTTGTGTGCGTTGGTGCGTTCAGCAAATAAATCACTGTCACTACTGGCGGGATAAGAACCACGGGAAGGTTACCGATTGCACTTTCATGTCGGTCTGCAGGTGCGGTATCTAGTAGCCTGCGCGTGAGCTTGACAACGAACCCACTCGATCGAATTATTTGCGTACAGAGAGCAGTGTCGCGCGTGGTCTCGACGCGATTGTTGATAGCGTGGAAACGCGTAACGTATTGTTTTTGTTCGGCACGGGATGGCGCACAACTGTTCGGTGGTACGCGCTCAAGTACGCGCACTTATTATCGCGGATGGCTCCGGCGCAGGTTGAAATGATACTGTGGCGGACGAAAGCGACCGGCTGGCGTTAAATACAACACGAGCTGCGTTACCAATTTCAGAGACAACACAGCATGAATGACGAGCACCGGATAGAGCGAAGCGTTGTGTAAGCGGAATGTGTGCACCGTGAGCGCGAGAATGGCGCGATTACTGAGAGCAGAAGAGATCAATGAAGATCCCCGTCAAGTGGCCGGCTAGAGGGAGGAATGGGAAACACGGAACAGGTTGCGGCGGAATGGAAGGGTTTGGGCTGTGAGAGATCGGACAGGTTCAACCGATTGGAGAATGGCTCGCCTAGGGGTGGGTCGTGAATGTCGGTGCCCATTTCCCAACGGTCGTTTTTTGTTCGCGGGGAATCACCGCGGGCCGTGTGTGATACGACGCTCGGAGATAGTTGTGTTGTACCATGTGCTCAGTAAAGGATAAGGTGCCGAGGATCGGGAAAATTCCTGCCAATGATTCATGTTGGCTATTAACTGACCTACCGCTCAGATTGGACTATGTTACACAGCGTTCGATTGCATGAGATTTATCTGTTACCAATGAAGCATTAATATTTGTTCATGTTCAACTCCCGTTCCATGATCATATTTTCTATGGCCGATTTTTAGGATGGTGCTCTTTAAAAGAAAAGACACTTTTTAGAAATATTATAAATAAGAGTGTGTGTTTAACAGTAAAAGTGACAATAACTTTCTGGTCATTCGTTTACCGGTGGGAGGGAATGTACCGCTTATGATTGTACCCATTAGGGGTGGAACTTCTCACGCGAGATACATCGGGGGAACTCAGTTTTTTTTTGCTCGATTGTGTTTGTAGAGTATCGCCGGTTGTGTTGTTTACCCTTATAAATGTATGTATATGCTCGCGAAAGTAAACGAATGCGTGGCGGTAAAGTACAATAAAAAATAAATACAAAATGAATCATAACTGACCGTACCGTCTCGCGAGGGTACTTGTTGATTTAGTTCTTATCAAAAGTGGGGTTTATTTGCTACATTATCAATGATGGCGCTACCGTGAAGCAGCAGCGGCCAATTGAAAAGATTGTTTTGAGATCGATACAGTTAGGTAGCTCTGTTTTTGTTTAAATGATCGATTATTTCACTTACTTTGGAGAAGAAATGAACAGCAATAATGATGATATTCGACTATTCTGTTTCTCTTTTAGCTTTATCTGAATAGTAACCACTGCACCATTCCTCCATCGAGATCATCACGAGTGCAAACGATCGATATCGTGCGGTTAGTTGGCTCTACAGAAGAATGCGTAGCGCAAAGTTACAGGCAGCGCTGGTGAAACGACGGGAAGCGGAACAGATCAAGTACCAAAAGTCAGCCGCGGTAGAACGGTACTACGACCAGTGGGGACGCATCACGAGCCGGTACGAGTCATGGACAACGCCCAAGTACTACCGGGAAGCGGAAGAAGCACTCCGGAAGCGAGAGGATGAGAAGAAGAAACAGGAAGCACTGGAATCGAAACGTGCCCGTCTAAAGGAACTTTTACAGAAGGAAAATGAGGAGCTACAAAAGGAGATGGAAAGTACGCGAATCACTGTTTGCGGTTACGGTAGAGCTACCGTGGATATTCAAAATTTCCCTTTTTTTTACTTTTCAGATATATCTCGCCCAAAACCGAAGTCAGTTTCAACTGAAATCCTGGAAGGAATCCGATCGCGGTTGCACAGTGCGGAAGAAGCAAAGAAGCGCATGGACCTGGAGGCAAACTTGTACAGCAAGTGGCGCCTGGGCTTTGACAAAGACGCAGTGATAATGGACTCGAAAACGACACACCAGGCGATGGCCAAGCTGAACTGGATCGATCGGCAGGTGGAGCTGCAACTGCAGGACGAAAAGGATCGCCACGAGCAGCAGGAACGGCAGCTAAAGCTGTCCGAGGAGGTCCGTCGAAGGGAGGAGCTGATGCTGGAAAAGAACCGAATGCGCGAGCAGGAACTGAAGGAACTTCGCAGCATGCAGGAAATGCACATGGCGGAGCTGAAGTCGCGGGAACAGGAAGCGAACGAGCTGAAGATGTACGAGGTGCGGTTGAAAACGAAAAAGGAAGAGATGGTCAACGAGTTGGAGCAGCTGCGCGTGTACAACGATGTGAGGCGCGACCGTGTGGTGGCGATGCATAACTTAAGGCGCATAAAGATGCTGCTCCGCGAGCGCTCGGAAGCGGTGCGGAACGATCTGCAGCATGACATTCAGCTGCTGCAACGCATCAGCAGCGATAATCCCGCATCGTGCGACAGTGCGGAAGGGATCGAGTACTTGCGGCGCAAGTTTCAGCTCCAGTACGATCTGGAGGTGGAGCAGCAGATGACCATCGAGGGCATGTACGAGTCGGAGGCGAAACACAGTTTGGCCAAGTGTGAGGACAAATGGAACAGCGAGGCGATCATTCGAGAGCAGCAGCTGCGCTGCCTGCTGGAGGACCGGCTGATGGACTTCGAAACGAAGCTGGTCGACTGTACGCAAAGGCAGCGCGAGCTTATCGATGTACGCGAGCAGCACATCAAAGCCATCGAGGGGGCCAATCAGCGGCTGAAGGAGCTGATGTCCGATAAATCGCGCGATGAGTTTGTTACCTCGTCCAATAACAGCGAACTGCGGGACCTTCTAGTGCAGCGTGGTGGTGGTGGCGATGGTCCGGATAGAGGACACCCGATTCCGAGGCGACCTTCCACACAGAGTTCGCAGCGGAGCAGCACTTTTAGCAGCATCTTTCCCTTTGATGATTATTGCAAGGAGCTGAAACTGACTGAAAATCGCACCGGTAGACCGAACGGCGGGACGGTTGGGGCCCCCGAAGGTTTGACGGCGCCCCGGTTTGGCAAGAAGAAGGTAGCCTGGTGCTAAAACACGACATCCCATGCCATACGATACGACGCTGTTCTGACGATAAATCGAGCTTAAGGAGTAATATGTATTTTTTTTAGAATTTTTATAGTAATAATTTGTGGTGTGCCTTTTAAACAATATATTTATTTTATACAGAACACTCACGTTTTATGCGTTTCAGATTTTTTTTATTATTTTTTTAAATTCTACATCCATCAACCCACACATTCCCCGGATCACGTTAATTTGACCTTTCAAAAAGACTATACCATATGAATGTTCGCGCGTGTGTGTGTGTGTGTGGGTGGGGTGAATGAAATGAAAGGATTGAGCGAAGAAGAACGAGAGGTCCGACGTGAGGACGTTTCCCTCCCAACCAGTTCCTGGCCACGTACACGCACACGTACCATTGCTGCAGAGTAAAGACATGTCCAAGCGCACACGATATTATGGTTATGGTACTGACAGGGACGCTACAGTTTTGCATTATGTGATTCTGGCACCGGAGGAGCTGCATCGTGCAATGATAACGATGAATGATCGAGGAGGAGTTTGCATCGAATTCTGTCTACCTCTTGCGGTCTGGACTGCTCACACCACAACTATGTCTAGAGGAGATACGAAATCCGCAAATAATGTTTGTTTAGCCCTGCCTATTGGTGTGTTTACGTATCATAATTTACGTTACAACGACTTGGTCGTCAGCAAGCTTACGCGAGACACGATAAAACAATATCAACTATGTTGCTGATGGAATGATGGGTGGTAATTGGTACGACGACTACGCATGGCCATTGTTGTTGACCGTTTACATGCGTTTATTGCTTTTTCGGGGCCACTTTTTCAACTGATTTTAGCAAAGGAGTCTGTGTTGAGCCTATAGAAAAGGATCGTAATCCAGATGGACGCGTAAGGAATGGTAAAGGAAAACTTCCCCTACCCACAATTCCGCTACCCTGCCGCTGAAGTGTTCTCACCGTTGTGTTTTGTGGCTTTGCACAAAAATACACACATGATGGTAATGGGGGTTTAATGATGACATCTCTATTTCCTAGAGCGACGCGCTTTGCTTTACATGTTTCCCTTCCAAAAAACAGCTACAGCCATTGTCGAAGAATATTGAATGTTGAGTTCTAGAATTCCATGCTCTTCCGAAACCATCGTTACTCTAAAACAGAAAAGCCTAACATTCGTTTCGAAGCGATTTCCTTTCAATTGCTTTTGTTTTCCTTTCGTTCGAATGGATTTGTGTCGTAAAATACATCCTAACTTACGCAGTGTGTGTGTGTGTGCATTCTTAAAGTGTAAGAATGCCTTTTTTCAGAAATCACCACCCTTGAATCGGTTCGATCTGAGAATATGTATGACGAATCCATTTTACAAACTCCATGAGCCAACGTCCGCGTGAAAACGCTTCGTTTGTTTTGCGCTTTTACATTTCGGGCAAAATCAAGTGAAGAGGAGAAATCTTTCTCCCTTCCACCCCATTTCGGTGTGTATGTGTGTGTGTGTGTGTGTGTGAGAGAGAATGTGACGTGTAGTGATGAATGTTGCATTTGCGAATCCGTTGTCCCTCGACACCAGCCGTTTACATACATTTTAAATAATAATAGTGATAATTATTATTTAGTGTGTTATATAAAAAAGTAATAATTATTAATAGGACTATTGCAAGGTCAAAACAGATTGCACTTCGATAACCAACTCGGTGCCTTCCGTGGTTCGACCTGCGGCTTAAGCTGATGGCCACCTTTCGGTGGGTTGTTTGCTTCCTGCAAAGAGAACAAAGAACGCATGAAACGCGTCTCGCAAAAGGGGAAAACAAAGGAATGTTTCAAATCGATCGCCCCTTACCATTCGCTTTTCCATTTTACACTTAATATCCCGGGCAAGAGTGAAAAACGCGTCGTCCACGTTGATGCTTGCCTTCGCAGATGTTTCCATAAATTTAATACCATACTCTACAGCTAGCTGTTCACCACGGACTCGGGTAACCTGAAGGGCAAAGGAAGGGAGAGGTAGCGTGTTAATTTCGGTGCTTTTCCATCCCGACCGCCTTTTTCCATCTCCGTGTTCGCGTATACCTGTCTTTTTTCATTAAGCTCACACTTATTGCCGAGCAGCATCTTTTCCACGTCGGCTGCCGCATTTTCTTCGATGTTTCTAATCCAGTTTTTAATGTTCTCGAACGATTTCTCCTGTGTGATGTCGTATACCAGCATGATGCCCATGGCTCCCCGGTAATAGGCGGTCGTGATTGTACGGAATCGTTCCTGTCCCGCTGTGTCCCTGCAAAGGTAGGAAAGATGTGATACCATGCCATGAAGTCACGGGAGCAGGTTCGCTGGTAAAGGGTAAAGTTACCATATTTGCAGTTTTATCTTTTTCCCATCCAGATCGATTGTTCGGATTTTGAAATCGATACCTGCAAGAAAAAAAAACATAGAAAACCAAATATTAAGATTATTTTTACTCGGTACATGAGCTACATTCCAATCCAGCGGCTGTTCTTGATCCTGATGCACCATGCATTTGGGTAACATAAACAAGTAGCGCTATCCACCTAAGATGAAAGAGTATCATAGCATTGGCATAGATTCCTTCGAACGAAGGTGAAGCAGAATATGTCCGATTTGTTTTGAAAACGATTAAATTCAGACGGTCAAACTTTGGTTCGACGATTACCAGCGCTCCACACAACACATGGTTACTATGGAGATGATTTCACGTGTTAACTCGATTAACCATCAGACCAACGATGAGACTAAGCAGCAGGCAGCAGGCACTTGCTTGCCAAACCTTCGACCGGCGTTTGTCGTTGTATCTGTCAGTACACAGCAGTAAGCAAGAGTTGGCAAAGGAAAGGACGGTCCGAGCAGGAAGGGTACCGGGATGTTTAGAGGGACCCGACCAGAGCACAAGAACATGTTGCCTGTGTGGCGCAGCAGTATGCTCATGCAAAGATATTTTTATCTTATTGTCATTCTATTTGCATTTTCTTCCTCCAATTCTGTCGCGCATCCCTGACTGAGCGTGTGCTGCAAACAAAAAAAGGCAAGCATTTCTAGCTGGTCGCCATAACTAGACAGGGCATCATACATACAATTTGCCATATTTTACGTTTCCGTATCTGATCCGCCGCCGCGCAACCGGTTGCGCGGTTGCGGTAATTCCAAATGTATCCAAACCAATCGACTGCGACGGATCGGAATGAATTAAGACGAAAGCTGCACCCTGGCAGAAAATGGATGGGCGTGTGAAGAGGGGTGAAGAGGAGGTACTCGTGTGTTTTATTTGAGCTGTATAAATAACGCTCTCTTTTGGGGGGGCTGTTGTATCTCGTTGGAAAAACAGTTTCATTGTTTTCTGGCAGCTATGCCGTTGCCTGCATCAGCAAATCCATGTTTCGCCTGCCTTTATCAATTACAGTTGCGGCAACAATTGTGGACACGTTTTGATAACCTCTCTGCTGCTCCGTATCATCCGTATCGGTTCGAATAGTACGAACAGAAATTATTAGTAAATACAAATACAGCTCCCGCCAATGGACGTCGAACGATGACGGACCGCTGCTGTTCGCAGAACTGGGTTAGTATCAGCAGGAATCGATATTAGATAAGCACACAGGCGCAACCAGTCGCGTGCTTATCTAAATTAGCTGAACAGTTCATTCTACAGTGTTCGTTCTGGGTGGTGGCAGAGGAGCATGTGGTGCAAAATGTACAACGCCGAATAGACGAACAGCAGAAAAAAAGGAAAACAAACAAAACTTCTTATCGGACTTTCTGTGGAATAGATGATGGTTGGGGGGTCTTGTCTGAGCCCGTATAGCTTTGGAATGCTCCTCCTTACAAGCGATCTATCAACGCACGCACACATACACACATAAACGCACCAGCTGAAAATAAAAGCATATCCGTTTGACCGGAAAGGCCTCGCCCACTAGAGAGGAGGAAGCGAACCGGGGCTATGATGGATCTTAGCCGGGGACCAGCGGCCTTTGCTTGTACTTTCCATTTAGCTTCCATTTAGCTTGTGCTCCAGATCGTCCGAGAAGGAAGTGAGTGGGTGGATGATTGGGTGGGTGGTGAGCGGAGCCGCAGTAAGGAGGCTTCATCGCCTTGTCACGACGACAGGTGTCGTCGTCGTCGTCGTCGTCATGGTATTACTCATTGTAAGACCAGTTTCTTTATGTGTGTAGTCGCCTTATTAAATCTCGCCTGCTTGCTGCCCGTGTCGAGGGCGCTCCGCACAAGGTCGCCATCATCGTGTTTATTACTCACCGATTGTACTGATGAATGTGGTATTGAAGGCATCCTCCGAAAAGCGGAACAGTATGCAGGTTTTGCCGACGCCGGAATCGCCGATCAGTAAAAGTTTGAACAGATAGTCGTACGTTTTCGCCATCTCTGCTGCTGCTGTTGCTTCGTTGGACTTTGGGCACTGAATTTGCTGCTGCTGCTGTGGGGAGTCCGGGTCGTCGACACTACACGGTTGCTTTGTGATCTGTCAGGGCGAGGTGCAAACGGGAGAGAGAAAAAAACACTCCGTTCGCGGCGAGGTCCTCACAAAGCGTACAATTCACACCCGGCAGTGCACGATTTCCAAATCCGACACTTTCACACGAGCCCTAGAATCAATTCGCATGCAGCTGGGTTCGCGGTCGCCGCGGTTGAAGAACTGGCTCGAAGCACGGAGCAATCGAGTCAAGGCGAAAGGCGAGAACGGATCTGAAGGTGGCGGTAACACGGCGGTGGTGGTGCTCCTTGCTTCGATTCGCGTATGCGATATGATGAGTCCGATGACGATGAAAACTTGCTAATAGCAAGCGAACAACGCGGCAGAGGATAACACACCAACACACGGGTGCTGGCAAAGTTTCGACAGGCTGTGCGAGCCTACGCACCGTTCCGGAGTTGGTAATAAAGCCGACGAAAGATGAAATTATTAAAAAAAAACTTTCCTTTTGCCACACCGTTCTGTGGAGGTTTTTTCTACTGTCTAGCGTAACAACGTAAAACGAAAACGGGAAAATGGGAAAATGGACTTGAACGTCGCTTTTTGTTTCAATCACGCACGCAGCAAACGTCAAACTGGCACGTCAAAGCTCCCCCGATTGGCACGAAGTGCTGCGTTTTGGTCATCGGGGAACGGAGAGTCGATGTTTTTACACCAAATATTGTCACGATTGCAGCGCAAATTGTGGAACGATTTTTTCAGGGGCTTATAAAATGGGTTGGTTTATGTTTGCACGCCGCTTAGCATAGGAAAATCTGCAATTGAAGCAAAGTGAGCAACTGGAGCATTTTGACAGATAACAGGTGGAAGTTGCTCAATCAACCGCAGGCTGTCAACGCACTAGTGGCTCAGTGTGTAGTGATGGGCCTGTTTGGTCACAACAAAAAGTAAGGAATAAGCGTATAAAAACAAGATAAAGTGCAGAGATTCGATTTGGATATGTTTTTCAATTCAGTCGCAAGTGAAAAGAAACTGAAAACCAGTAAAATAAACAGAGAAATAAGAGCGTATAAAATAAACATGAGCAATTTTGTCCCCTTGCTCCATTCGCATAAGCCCACTGTACCGAGCGGTTTGACGTTTGGAGCGAATAGATTCCAAGAAGAGACCTTTAAACAATTCCATTGCGGAAAACGGAGGAATTCGCTAGTGTGTGTCCCGCTGGAATACGGTTTAGAAGGGAACGGTGTCAGGTGTTTTAGATTAATCACCGCGTAGCTAAATCAATCGTCGCTATTGTGCGCTTTGCGGTCGTGTGGCTACAGTAGTTTAACTAGCCACACACAGCAGACGACGAGTTGCAGTGTTTTTATGTTCCCTAGCGCGCGTGTGTGTATGTGTGTTTTTATGTGCAATCAGCGTTTGATTTTTATGTGTGGTGCGACGTATCCACGACGGTCAGCAGCAGCTAGTGTACAAAACAAGGGCCTCGAATTGCGTTGTACTACCACCACTATCGCCGCGCACGCAGACGGGGTGAATTTTTCGCGGCCTGCCGATCTGTGAGCGATGGGGTTTTCCTGTTGAGTCGCAAGGAAGCGAAAGGGGGCAGCAGCAGAAAGGGCTAAGAGTGAACCGCAAAGGCTGATTACACGGTGGTGCGACCCCAGAAGGTGGTCCAAGTTAAAGAAAGTGTGACGCAATGAAAAAATTGCTTGTGCTGATTACTGCTTCTGCTGCTGCTGCTGCTGCTTAACCCGCTATCTTCAGCGCATGTTGTCCGAAAGCATGTTACAACGGGGAAAGCGAAAAGTATAGGCGCGGTGGTAAACAAGTAAACATAGGGGCACACCTCCCACCCGTTCTCAAGCCGCCGCCGCGTTTGTGTGATTGTGTGTATGTGTGTAAGGTGTAGTGTGCTGTGTTTTTGTTAAAAAGGATCAAATTTGCGACTGTGTGAGCGTGCGCTTGTCCAATAGAAGAGCGAAAGAAAAACAGGGTTTTACGATCCCGAAGGCAAGCGAGTGGCCCAGCTCCGTGCAGTAGGGAGAAGGGAGCCCGACAAGTGAGCCATGTAAAGTGACATGAAAGAGCTAGCAGGCCTGCGAAACACTGGATAACTGCGTAGTGCTACTGCAGCGAAGCAGGAGCCGAACGAGACAGGCGGGGCTGACAGCGAGGTTCAGGGTTCAGGCATCTCCCGATCAACGCAATTTTCACACAGAAAGCAATCATGGGAGCCAAGGATTCGAAACCGTCCTGCATCAGCTACGAGGAAGCCGTCAAACGAGGTAAGTAGGCAGTGGTGGTGGAACAGCTTCATCGTGTGGCCCCCTTCCTTCGAGTGGGTCAAAACGTGATGCACACCTGCAGCCAGTCCATGCATCCGGCGGCATCGGGGGACCGCCACTCGATGAATCCACATGCACACACATCGACACGACGGGCAAAGGGAGAACACCACCACTACCACCACCTGCACGCCACCCGTCGCCATCGTCTGGGCCGCGAATGAGAAAGCTAATTAGCAAACATCACGTCAGCGATAGAGCTGTAACGTTAGCAATGTAATGTGCCCACTTTTTGCCGTGCTTTGCTGCGCCCGTCCGTCCATCGCTGAAAGACACAGAATTTATTACGCCTGCTTACTCTTGTGTCGTTCTAGAACTGTCGCATGTAACCGAGTTTGGCCAGTAGGCTGCGGCTGCTGCTGTTATGATGTTCGCAGCTCGCAACCTCGCAATTGCCGCGAATTACGTCCAAATTACGGGCACGGCAGACACCACCGGCAGAACAACCACCACCACCGCGACACACGACAAAGGAATTTATTGATTTTCACGTTATGCTGCAGTTCCGTTTCGCTATTTGTTTGTTCCCTTGCTGCGTTGCTGCAAAAAATAAACCCCCTCCCGACAACCGCCACCGTCGAGTAGTGGAAATTTCTACTCGTCATGGAGCGGTGCTTTCGCTGGATCAGACGGTCGGCCCTCGGCCCTCTACCCCCGTTACCGCTATGTAACACACATACGGTGCGTTGTATCTAGTGAGCTGAGCAGACGCCTTTCTTTGTCCCAGCTCCTTGGGTGTGGCGCAGGAAGCGGGGACAGGCGGGCGGGCGGTCGCAGGACATGCTGCAGTAAAGCTTTATTTGTTTAAAATATTCAAATCAAACAAAACCGCTACCGGCCGCTTTTACGCAAACGCCCCACGGGAGGAGTACGACACATTCCTTGCCGCTTGTGTCCGGCAAAGATTAGATTAGACAAGCCAGCCTGTCACTTGGTGGAGCGAGCCTTTTCGATGCAAAAAATAAGCAACTTCTGTCGTGTGTATGGTTTTTACTAGAATGACAATTATTTTAGTGCTTTTTACATTCTTCAAAAATGGTTGGTCTTTTTCTGGTCGCTGATGGAAGTTGACCCTCTTTTTTGTAACCGCTCCCTCCAAGGCGGGAAGAAAAAGGGATGGAACGGCATCAATCACTCAACCCACTGTCCGTCCCGTTGCCCCGTTGTCCCCAAATGCGTATTTCGGTGGAATGAATAACGATTAGCTAATGCTTTCGTCATTAGATCACACCAGGCGGCCGGCTGATTAGACGACGATGGCCAATCGACATGCCGTAAGGGTGTAATTTTTGGGAAGAGGGGAGGACCGCCAGCCATCCGTGTGCCACAACGGCGGCAGAACGCGTCGGGCCACACTGTGTTTACTTTGTCCGTTTGTGTTCGCTTCGTGGTGCAGCAGTTGTCCCTGCTGATAGCGTTTTATCGCTGCTGCCTGCCGTTGGTCGTTGAGATGATGATGTTTTGCTAATTTTCTGAGCTTTCGCACTGGTGTGTGCGTGTGTGTGTGTTTTTTGTTTTTTTTTTTTTGTATTCGTCGCAAGTACCTTCAAATTGGCTAATGAGGAGGGTAAAAAGCATTATACACAAATTGAATCGAGGCATGAACGAGTGTAGGATTGTAGTAATGACCCGCCGTAAGAGCCGCGCGCATCTGGTGGCAAAACCACGCTTCGGATTGAAAACTGTCGCAATGGAAGATTGATTTGCCCGAGGAGTAGTGGAGATAAAATTTAGAAAAAAGAGCTTCCTCTCGTTTGCTTTAATTACGTATTGAATGTAGGCCCATTTGAATTCTTCCGAACGATTGTAACCTCGACACAGAATGAAGGGTTTTTTTTGGCAGATTTTCCACAAAAAAAACCCAATACCATCCACGTTCTTGCCCGCCAATATGGGTGTGCGCAAAGGCGTGCCCGCAAAACGACACAAATTATCATACGTCCGTCGATGTGTCTGTGTTTGTTTAGCAGATTTCACCAGATGGTGACAATTCGACTTTAATCAAAAGCCAAATATTTACTCCGCGTTGTTCCGCGAGGGCTAAAACTGAGGAGATCTGTGGCCGCGCTTCTGTTGTCTGTTGGCTAGATGGACGAGTAACCAAAATGTGATACAGGCCCCCACAGCATGGTCCACAGCAGGTCCACACAGAGCAGTAAGTGAATGAACCGCTGGGCGGCCGTCTCTCGGAACCGCCATGGAACGGTTTGCGGATGTCGCTAATGACTAGCACGTCACTTCGTGTGGCGCTTTTGCTTGTTGGTCGGTGTGTGTGTGTGTTGGTATGTTGCTTGTACGGGAAACATAATATAAACCCATTTTTGGCGTGTGTATAAAATGTAACAAATAAATAAAAGCGTTCCGGCGTTTGCGCAAGTGGTGTTGCTGCTTTGCGCGAGCGATTACTAACAAGTTGTGAGGGAATGCAAATGGTTTGTGGAATTTTTGGCAAGTGTCTTAATGTAATCTACTGCAATAATTCGTACGCGTTTGCGCCGACCCTTTCCCGTGCGGTTTGTACGAACATTGCGCAAAACTATTTGCAGCTTTTGAGTGCAACAAATTATACGCAGTACGCGCCAGGGGAGTTCTTTCGCTATCGATAGATTGTTGGGTCGATGTTACCCCGCACCTGACTAACCGTAAGCCCCCCGCAGCCAGCAGGTGCTCAGGAAGATGCTTATAACGCTCTAATATCGTAGCCATACAAACTGCATAGAGCTACATTGCACACCGCTGGCTGTTTGCTATTTGTTGATTATTCCGGTACTCCGGTTGATTTGTGCTCTTTCCCTCTCTCACTCTCGCTCTCTCTCTCTCTTTCCCTCCGCGATCGGATGTAAAGACTGGTTGACATTGAAACACGAGGAGTAAAGGAATGGCCTGCTTCGCACATGGTGGTGGATGCTGTTCGTTCGGAAAGGGGGGGGGGGAGGGAAGTGCATGCACGCGGTCAATGTAATAGAGTGGAACCAGTGAGCTAAGCCCGGGCTTTTTCCCTGCACTTGTAAATACCTTCGTGTGAACGGAAATGCGCTCAACGGAATAAGGAATGTGTGTGTGTGTGTCTGCGGTACTCCAGCACAAACATGCAACTTGCCCGTTAGTCGTTTCAACGGGGAGCACACCAGCGGGACCCTTTATACAACGGAAACAGTTGTTAACTCTTGATGCACCGTTTCAAGTCTTTTGATAAAAGATGAAACGAAATTGTATACGGAATGGCTGAGGGAGTTATCTAGCAAACAATCCCGAGAGTGTCTTTTTTTCCTAGCAAATCTCCAAGCTACTACTCGACTCAATTGTACTCAATTGCTATGGCGTTCGAAGGGTTAATCGTTTTTATCTGGCCCGAAGGGTTCTATCGCAATAGTGTGAGGTGTGTGTAGCGGATTAAAAACCTCTTGGTTGGTGGTCGTTTTTTTTTAGCAGAAGGTGCTACCATGCAGTAAACTACTCATAGTAGGCTGGAACGTGTTGGGGCTGTAAAGGCAGCCATATCAACCAGCAACCGTTCGTACCTTGTTCTAGGTGGCAATGGTGGCTGGGTGTGTCTGAGGCCGCCTGCTAATAAATGAGTGCGAGATATAAAGCCATCGAGAGTGAAGTGTTGTGTCTGACAGGCCTCGTAGAATAGTGTGAAGCAGTTCCATTGACACGATATTTTTGGTATAAAAGAGGGACGAATATCTCCTCGACTGTATTTCAACTAATCTTCACTGCTTTCTCTCTTTTAGTGACCGACTCGGAGCTGCGACGAATCAAGGATGCGTTCAAACGGTCCGCTGGCACCGCCGGATCCGTGCTCAGCAAATGTGCCTTCACGCAGGATGTGCTCGGCGACGGCGTTCCCTCGGTGGTTGCCGATTGGCTGTACACGGCTTGCGGCGGTACGGCCAAAGGTATCGCCTTCAAGGAGCTGCTGTGTGGCCTCGTGCTCCTCACGAAAGGAACGCAGGATGAGAAAATTAAGTAAGTGTATGTGTGGATAGAGCGAAACGAGGTGTCGAAGTCAAGGCCGAAGCTTTCTTATCGTTAGACACTTCCACCACCGTGTCCGTCCGTTCTCTGTGGTTTTGTCTACTCCTTCCAGAAGTGTATGTTTACTTCTACGATTCTACGATACATTATTCCCCATCGTTCGCACGGGCCGCTTAGCCGAAGTTGTTGTTGACGTTTATTTATATTGTCTTGTTATCGACGGCGGGTGCGATATCGCTTCGCGCTTTGTATCATCATTGTTTAACGACAGGTCGGTCGATATCAGCGCGTTTGCGTTCGTTATCGGCGATAAAGATACGCAACAGTGCGATCGGTTCGATTGGTCGCATTCGCCTCCGATGAAAAGCGGGGCGATAGTACCCCGGAGGGATAGAACCTTTATCCCTGAAGGCTTACGAACGATGATGGAGCGACTACTTGTCACAGTTACTTGCGGGTTTCCGTTTTATCTGTTGGCCTTTTTGTTGTTATCGTCAAATGATGCACCGCTGCGGTTTGCTTGTTTTGATTCCAACGCATTTGCCGCATCGAAGTCCCACTTCCTCTGTTCGATTCTTGTTTCACCGTTCGTTCTGACGTTGACGGTGGTTTAGAAGCCGCTGCGGTATTGCTATCTATGCTTTGCCGTGCTGTCGTTTAGCAGGCATACTGGTTCGGACGAACACGCGCTGAAGGAAGACGCGTTGCCGGAAACGCTAATTGAACACCATTTGGGGGAAATTGCAGAAATCTGCTAAACGAAGAAGCCACGTTACAAGGGTAGGCAATTATTCAATTAGAATGCAAGGCCATACCTGCAGAGTTGTGGCGTATGGTTTCGACCGACGCTGTCTAAGTCAGGGCCGTTGACCTTTGGTCGGAATGGTCGGTGGATAGTTACTTTTTGTTGCCATTTACGAACAAATTTGCTGATTGATGTAGGTTTTAGGGCGTACTGTGGATTAATAAGCAAACACTATGACAAAATCGAAGACTGGTTACATTTTGCTAATGATGTTGTTTGCACATGTTGTTTTAGATTTCTCTGGACACTGTACTGCAACGAGTCGGGCACGCATATACTGAAACAGGAATTCCAAAAAGCCATGCAAATAGAAACGACCTACCAAAGCAATGCCACCAACAGCCCCAACAACAGCACCACCAACTGTAGCAATAATAACAATAACAATCAAACGGTCGCGAATAGAAACAATCACCAGCAGCAGCTGCAATGGAGCCGATATCAGGTGTCACTGTTCGGCCAGAACGATCGCGTCTCGTTCGAGCAGTTCAAATCGTGGATACAGATGCACCGCGGCGCAACGGCCCTGTCCAAATGGTTGCTGCAGGATGCGTGCGTCAATCTCAGCTCGGAGCTGGAAACGCCCACTTTCTACCAGAGCTTGGCCGGCGTGACGCACCTGGAGGAGCAGGACATTGGCGACCTGGAGAAGGTGTTTTGGCTGCTGAAGGGAGCCGCTGTCACTGGACAGCTGGATCTGGAATCGCTGGGCCCGCTGGTCAGCCCTCCCGTCCCGAGAGCCGCCCTCGGGGGTGTATTTCTGGCGTTTGACGAGAACCACGACGGGCACATCGATTTCAAGGAGCTGTGCTGTGGCGTGAGTGCCGCCTGCCGCGGGCCCAGTGTGGAGCGTAGCAAGTTTTGCTTTAAAGTATTCGACATCGATCGGGACGGTGTGTTGAGCTTTGTGGAAATCAGGCAGATGGTGGACATACTGCTATCGGTGGCACGGGAGTCAAACGCTGCCATTTACCGGAATCTGACCCACGAACGGGTGCTAGCCGAGCTGTACCGGCGGGCAACGCGGGCAGATGAAGGTAAAGCCAATGGCAACGAAACCGATATCATCAGCGCATCAAACGTTCCCGAGTTTAAGTTCACCCAGGAAGACTTTCTGATATGGAGCATCGAGAGCAGCTCGAATCTGGTCCAACCGTTTCTAGATCTGCTGTTCGAAGTGTGCCACATCGTATTAGGATTGCGTCCCCAGTGCCGCCATCTGGAAGGCGACATAGTTCGGGGATGGTTGTCGCGAGAGGTCCGTCGGGGCTACAAGGTGGGACAGTTTTGGTATTTAATATCGTCCGACTGGTGGCAGCACTGGTCGCAATATACGCACCTGTCCTCGCCCAGCTCGTCCTGTGTACACTGCAAGACAACGGGCACAAGCTATGCGAACAATCGCGCCATTGCCGGCGCTGGCGGAGTGCCTTCGCTGATGCCAAACGGCGGAACGAGCAACGGAGGAGCGGTGGATGAGGCAATGATCTGTGATGAAAGCTTTACGTCCAATTCGACCGAGAGTATGGGCGATTTGCTGGGGACGGGAGATTCATCTAGTCTGGGCTCGGGAAGCAGCGGAATTTCGTACGGTCGGCATGCAGGTAGCGCGCCCGGAACGATCGACAACAGTTGTCTGATAGCGCCGAACATTTACAAGCAGATTCCGACCCTGACCGGCGAAGGGGGTCGCTTGAAGCGCGATCTTACGCTGGTGCAGCATCGAGACTTTGAGCTAGTGCCGGACTCGCTCTGGAAAGCGCTAGCTCAATGGTATGGCGGGCCGCTGCCCTTGCCAAGACAGGTCATTCAGCCCCACAGCAATGCGGGGGACGTGGAGCTGGAGCTCTATCCGCTGAATTTGAGAATACTGCGCCACCAGAGCCAACCGCCACCGCACCAGCAACAGCACGGCCAAATGGGAGGTAACAGCGCGTGGGCCAGCATGTCCGGTGGGTACGGTGCACTAACGACCGGAAGCTATCCGACCACGGTTTCCTCGGTACCGCCGGTTTTGCATCCGCCGAAGAAGTATCTCGCTTACACGGCTGCGTTCAGCCGGTTGGCTACCGTGAAGCAAGTGGCCGAGTTCCTATGCCAAAGATTGAAGCTAAAACCGGAGGACATTCGGCTCTGGCACCTGGTACCGACGCCGACGGGTATCAGCGAGTTCCCGTACCTACTGGAGGAAGATCACTTGACGCTGCACGAACTGTCGATCGGCGACAACGATCAAGTGCTGCTGGAGATCCGCAACAAGGATCTGACCTGGCCGGAAGAGCTCGGATCGTTGGCTCTTTCGCAGGGCTCGGGCAGCACTAGCATGGATCGGCGCGGGACAGTTGCCTCGATCCAGTCGCAGCATCCGCCGGGCGCAACGGGACTGCACAACCTGGGCAATACATGCTTCATGAATGCGGCGCTGCAGGTCCTGTTCAATACGCAGCCCCTGACGCAGTACTTCATACAGAAGAAGCACCTGTACGAGCTGAACACGTCGAACAAGATGGGCACGAAAGGGCAGCTGGTGCTGCGGTACGCTGAACTGTTGCGCGACGTTTGGACGGCCTCGACCCGCTCTATCGCTCCGCTGAAGTTGCGCTTTTGCGTCACGAAGCATGCGCCTCAGTTTTCCGGCGGAGGGCAACACGATTCGCAGGAGCTGCTCGATTGGCTGCTAGACTCGCTGCACGAGGACTTGAACCGGGTGATGGAGAAACCGTACACGGAGCTGAAAGACTCGGACGGCCGGTCGGACGTGATCGTGGCAACGGAAGCCTGGAGTCAGCATCATGCTCGCAACCAGAGCATCATCGTGGATTTGTTTTACGGGCAGTTAAAGTCGAAGGTAACATGCCAGGGCTGTGGACGTGATTCGGTGCGTTTCGATCCGTTCAGCTTGCTGAGCCTACCGCTGCCGGTGGAAAACTACACCTACTGTGAGGTGCTCGGTGAGTACAAATTCGCCGTAGTGATCAGCAGCATTATTGATTTAATATTTCGTTTCGTTATCCTACAGTGATGCTGCTGGATGGTTCGGTACCGGTCAAGTATGGTCTGCGATTGAACTCGGAAATGAAATACTGGGATCTGAAGAAACATCTGAGCGAGCTGTGCGGGCTCGAACCGGATCAGATGCTGATCTGTGAGTTGTCCAACTCCCAAATACGGCTCGTACTACCAAACGAGCATCGCATTAAGCCGAGTACCGCGTGTGAGCTGTATGCGTACGAGCTACCAAAGGTCGACAGTGTGCTCCGGTCCCGTGCCGGCTCCGAGCTTGGCATAAATATCGAGAAAGGGCTGAAGGACATACAGCGGAATCAAGGTACGTTCACGGCACTTGTTGGTATGTTAGGCCACGGGTTATATGAAACAATTGGACTTTGAATCATACGCATCTAGTGGATCTATTCGCTGCTGTTTGTACATGTCATTATTGTTTCATATTTGTTTGTACCGTTTTCTCGGGGCTTTAGGACGGAATGGATGGGAAAAGCGATTGTTTGTTTTTGTGCGTTTCGATCATAGCGATATGATCTAAGATGCTCTCAATGCTGATTTTAATTGTGTTGTTTTTCTTTTTCGTTTTTTGTTTCGCATGTTTTTTAAAACTTATTTTCTGATTCATTTTCCTGTTCTCTCTTGCGTACATTTTTATAACAATCCTTTTTTATACGCGTCTCATTCATGTGGCATGCACATTTCTCATAACCAAAACCACCGTTTGCTTCCTTCATATATGTGTGTTTTTCTCACTTTTCATCTTTCTTCCTGAACTGAATCCGTCCCAACACACATCATTGCCATCATTTGTGCCCGTGGTTCTCATCAATTCGTGCATCATAACCACCACCATCACCACCACCAACTTCCTTCCTTCTTCACACAAACCGTTCGTTCCGAAAATCTGTACCGTACTGCAATCCAGCTCTTCTACTACCATCATTAGACCCGCACCAGCTCACGACCAGCTCGATCAACACGACGATCTCGTCCACATCGTCGTCCGCGTCCTCCTCCTCCTCGACGGCCACGGCAGACGATACGGCGGCCATAACTGGGCGCAAGCCGGGCGGCTCCTCCACAGGTCGTACCGGTGATGATGGTGGAGCCACACTGCTAACGAACGGCATTCTCTACAATGGTGGTGAAGGCGTGGGAGGAGGAGCAGGAGGTGGAGGAGGAGGAGGTGCCGGTGGCGGCAGCGGAACGACGATGGCTAACCGTAGGACCTCGGCCACGTCGAAGGTAAGCCGGTGCTTTGGCAACACACTCTGCATGCCCCCGAATATGTTGTGCTTCAAGGTATGGTTGTGTATATAAGTTTTTTTCTTTACTCAATATTTTGTGTTATCGTATACGTTACGTACTTAGCTAGCGAAGAGCAGTTCTTTACTTTCAAAACAAAAAAAAGTTTCAGTTGAGTTGAAAGGTACTCCCGCGATACCCTGATGGTATGTAACTCAATTGAAAAAAAAAACAAAAACTAAACCAGAATACTTGCTAAAGATGAATTCGGCAGGCCCGGTGAATGAATTTCCAGAAGGTGACGATGTAAATTTCATTTAAATTGTTCTTTTTCGTTTGTTATACACGTATTTTTTTCTGGCTACACGCTCCTTAATCATTGTAAATATGCAAGCAAATTTAAAAAGCACCCAAACACTCATACGATCTAGCTAAACGAAAAAGGTAGCCGTTAAATGGATAACAAAACTAACAGCTCCAATTGCTTATTGCAACTGGAAGATGTTGTATTTATTTGGTCTTGGAGTATATTTGGACCTGTAAGTAAATGGAAAACAAACAAAAAATGTAAATATATGACACATTGGTTTTGCTTCTTTTTGACTCGTACGAGAAGGTTAATATTTTTGCAATAAGTTGGTAATTGAAGTTGTGTAGTAAAGATAATTATAGCTTTTTTGGTATGATTGTTCCAGCAATTTACCAATTACTGTCGTAGACATCAGACAATTAACCCTAGTAGCATAACTGGTATTAAACCATCCTCACGCGAAAATACATTTCAGGGGGCATTTATTCTTTTTCTTATTATTAATGTAATGATTAAACCAAGCGAAAGCAGCGCTAGTTTTCACCTGTAATGTAATGTGTGCGTTATTAGTTGGCAATTGTTAGCGTAGCTAGAAGAGTAGGTGGCATTGCTGCTAGCGACAGAGAAAGAGTGATGTGTGTTGTGTAGCCTCTGTTTGTGTGTGTGTATGTGCGTGTGTATGTGATGATAAATCCCATGTTTTACAGCACATTCCGGAAATAAGCACCAGTCCGGACAGCACGTTCATTTACGGGGCCGGTCAGTACAACGAACTCACCGGGTACGGTACCAATGGGTATGGGAACGCGAACAGCGCTATCGGGAATCATCAGCACGCGTCCGCCACCCAGCAGCCATCGAAAGATCCGAACCGATCGAAGACGATATCGACCACCAATTTGTTGAACAATGCCGATAACGGTTGGAGCAACGGGAGCAGTGCAGGGGGGTATGATTCCCCGAACGCGCACCACCTACACCATCCGTACGATTGTAACGATTGCGATAACGTTTACATGGGAGAGGACATGCCCCCTTACGGTGACCAACAACAGCATGGCGATGCGATAAGTCTAAGTGCAATTAGTAAGCGACCGCACCCGCTCGGCGGTGGTACGGCAGGCGGACTGGCCGGACAGCGCAAGACCAACTATCTGATCGCGGTGCACCGCAAGCTCAGCCGGCAGGATACGTACTTCCTGTCGCATCACAAATCCAAACCCGGCCTGTTCGGCGTGCCGCTGCTGATTCCTTGCTATGACGGTGTCACCAACAAAGAGCTGTACTGCTCGGTCTGGTTGCAGGTGGCCCGTTTACTCAGCCCACTGCCTCCAACGCCGCCCGACCAATCGAACCACGCAACGGACTGGTGAGTCATTGATTTCACGTGCTTTCGAGCGATTAAGCCCGCGTACAGGCGGGGGCACAGGTCCAAAATGGGTGATAAATAATAACGATCTATTTGTCTAATCTTTTGTTCTTTCCTTTCCTTTTCGCCTCCCGCCGGCAACGCCGACAGTGATGATAGTCTAGGGTACGATTTTCCGTTCACGTTGCGAGCGGTCGGAAGCGGTGGCCGTATGTGTGCCCTCTGCCCGTGGTCACGTTTTTGCCGTGGTTGTGAGATTCCGTGTAATGATGAACCGCTGCTGCAAGGGTTGATTTGTTCGGCGCCCGGGTCAGCAAGTAAGTGGATACGATCTTCCGTGCTAGACCAAAGGGGTCATACAACAATTTAACGCCACACTGTTTTCTTCCATTGACACAGGCAATAGCTCAACACCAAATTTATCCTCCCGTGAACAAACTCCGACGCTTCGACGAAAGTTTTATGCAGCGAACTCATCCGGCAGCTCGTCTTTGGACGGAACGACCAATCACCATCAGCAGCAGCAGCCAGCATCGATGGGCTCGTTACCGGGGACGTCTTCCTCGCCGATCTCGTCATTGCAGAGCTCGATCAATGCTCGATCCATCCAAATTGCCATAGACTGGGATCCAACTGCGCTCCATTTACGGTACCAAAGTACACGCGAACGGGTAAGTGGAGGGCAGGCTGGGTGCGGCTAGTTACAACTGGAGGAGGGTGTAGCAACAATGCTAATGGTTCTTCTTTTCACACATCTCAATAAACGTGTGCTCTAGTTATGGACCGTACACGAATCGGTGGCCGTATGCCGCAAACAGCAGACGGAACCGGTGGATCTGGATCACTGCCTGCGCGCGTTTACCTCAGAGGAGAAACTCGAACAATGGTACCACTGTTCGCATTGCAAGCAAAAGAAACCGGCCACCAAAAAGCTCCAGATCTGGAAACTGCCTCCCATATTGGTAAGAAACCGCCTGCTCAAAGCAATTGTTTGTATGTGGTGTCATGACAAAAACCACTCTCCTGACTCCTCCATCATTATCCTGCAGATTGTGCACCTGAAGCGCTTCAACTACGTCAACGGCAAGTGGGTAAAGTCGCAAAAGGTAGTCAATTTCCCGTACGAAGATTTCGACCCAACGCCATACCTTGCGTCAGTGCCGCAGGAAACGATTCTTCGGCATCGTGACCTGCTCGAAGGCGTAGCGTCCGGTCCGCGTGGCGATGGACGCAATCGCGACTGTCACGAAGAGTTTGTTGAGTTTGATCGCGAAATGTCCATGATCGATGAGGCGAGTGATGAGATTTCGCTGTCCTCGCTGCGGATCAATGGCGTCAAGGGGAGCAGCGACGGTGGGGATAGCGACGATTGTGGTAATAACAATAATCGGCAATCGGATCAGTCGGCGGATGAGGAACAGAGGAGCAGTATTATAATACCGGCCATTGCCGGTTCCAATCATGTGGCTAGTGCGCGTTACCTGCACGAGAGCGACTTGATGGCTGGCGGAGGCAGTAGTTCTTATGCCGGCGGTAGCGATAGTCCGGCAGCCTCGACGTCCACTGTTCGAATAAAGTCGGCCAGCTCGGTTCGGAGCAGCGATTCCACGCGACGACAGCGGTTAGTGTCGACGAGCCTGACGAAGACTCCGGTCATCGACGGAGAGTTTACAGATTTCCACAAACACCACCTGAAGCCGGAGTGTGATCCGTTCGAGTTGAAGTATCAGCTGTATGCCGCAGTGGTAAGTGTGCGCAGTGCTTTTCGCGGCTAGTTTGCTCCATTGGGCGGAGTGGAGTGGATAGTGTATTGAATTGTCTTCTTCCATCACTTTGCTTTAGTGTCACTCTGGAATGCTTAACGGGGGACATTACATCTCGTATGCGGCCAATCCGAACGGGTCGTGGTACTGCTACAATGATAGCTCCTGTCGGGAGATACCAACGCGGCCAAAGATCGATCCTAGCACGGCCTACCTGCTGTTTTACGAGCGGCGCGATCTCGACTACGGGCCGTACCTACCAAAGGTAGATGGAAGGCAACTGCCAAGCGAAGGCCTGCTCGACATCGATGACAGTGATAATGATTTGAAAAAGATGTGCTCGTTAATGTAAGACCGGACGATTGTTGCTAGCTGGGAAAGGTGCGATCACAGTGCAACGCATCGGTCGATCGGATCGGATCGGACGTAAGCATACAACAGCAAGGTAGCTAATCGAAACGAAAGTAATTTAAATGTACGCCATTTCTTTCATAATCAGAAAAGCAACTAGTTCCGGATATGTAGTCTAGCTTAAATTGATCAAATCAAAGTATAATCAAAGCGAGTTTTCACGTCTTATATGCAATCGAACATGGGATTGTTTATTGCAATCCACATCTTACAATGTGCAATCCACATTCTTGGAGAGAACGGCAGGTAGAATCGATAGGACGGTACGGCGGCACGGTGAAATGTGAAACGGGTTGGGCAAAGGGTTCGGTGTGATGTGCGATACGCAGAGAGGAGGGATGCATCGTATTTTAGTTTTTACGCGTTGCTTTTGCAAAAATTCGCTAGGCTTTACATTTTTCTACGAAAAATATAGCGAGATAAGCATACACAGATAGCGCAGAGCAGCCTGCTTTGAGTTGGCCGATATGATATGAACGCGTGTTGCAACACTTTGAATGCGCTGTGATGTACTATTTGCAGAGAGTGGAGGCGACAGGGAACATTCCATAAGCGTGCAGACTACGGTGAAGGATGTCAGTAGGCTGTGTAGAATTAGCGCCGCTGGGAATGTGAGAGATGCTGTTGTGCGTTTATTGTGCTTAGAGTGGGTTTGATTTGCGAGCGACCTAGCGAAGTTATATTCAGGAATTTACTAATGGAATATCGATATTGTAAGCAATAGATATTATTGAGGGATCGGGGCGGTCATCGAAATTAGCGGCTGGCCAATCAGCCAGCCTGCCAGCTAGCCAGCTGGGTCTAGCTTCATCGTCTGAGATCTGTTCTCGCTTGTATGTAGCGCTTCACAGCTACGAAACCAGCACACCACCACCACTTTACGGTATTTGTGCAAATTTTGCTAACGTTATGATGGTTTTGTTTTCCCTGTTTTTTTTTTAACAACTGTTGAGTTGATCGTGCACGTTCATTGTTGAAAGTCATTATGCCAAGATATTGTAATGAGAAAAGAGGAAACACTCACATACGTGGTCGCACTACTGGCCGGTTCCTTGTTAAACTGTAATACGAAAGCTGTGTTGCGTGAGCCTAATTAGTTTTTCTTCTACTTTGTGTAATATCTCGTTACGTTTCATGTGTCATGCTTTTTTTAAAATGATTTTTATTAATCTGTATATTCGTTAAAAGCGTTGCGCGACCTCCACATGAGTGAATGGGATGATTTTCGCTCAGCATCCGATACCGGCTCGTTCGATTGTGTAGAAGAAGGGGAGCGGCGACCACGCTATTACTGTTGGTTTAGGTTGATCCATCTGTTTACTTGTTATTTTTTGTACATGTATAAGCTTTTAGTTCGGTAGTTGTTTAAAATAAAGAAGTAAACCCGAATCTACACGTACGCTAAGAAAATATGTTCGGGAAGGTGGCGAAAGGAAAGAAAAAACGTGTCAGTAGTTTTACAATGAGTTTGTTTATTCATCTTGATGCTGTTGTAGCACGTGAATGCGCACGTGCGACACGAAAACAAAGGTTCTCCTACACTATACAGCGAAAGTTCTACGGCGCAAAAGAAAAGGACAAAACAAACTATGGCCATATGGTAATGCCTTATGCAATTAGAACTGGCGGGCCTGAGAGCCAAACCCGAGACCAACGCCACGCATCGTGTGTGTCACCTGTCGGGCAACTTCGTACTGCTGCTCCATCGTCGAGAACAGTTCTTCCTGCTTCTTAATACTGTCTCCCGTCGATTTGCCGCCATTTGAAGGGCCGCTCGCTCCCGTCGCCCCTGAGCTGGAGCCTACCTTTGCGGAGAGGGATGTCGAAGAGGTTCCTCCTGCCGGAACGGGCGATTCCCCTTCCTCGCCCGGCTTGGGCGCTGCATCCTTCACTCCCATTAGGCGCAGGAATTTCGACGCAACCCGACCGTCCGTGTCCTGTGCAAACTTTGCCTGCTCCCATTTGCTTATGTTCGAAGACACCTCCTTGCTTTCGGTTGTCTTGTGGCTCCAGAGCAATTTGCGCTTCTGCACTTGATCCGCATACCGGACCGGATTCACCACGCCCGGGTTGTAGTAGGACGGGAGCGGTACACTGTCCACTGCCTTCTGGCTCTGCTGCAACACATCGATCCCCATCTTCTCGAGCTGTGCCGCCTTTGCGGTGTTGCGCAGCAGCGCACTCCGGGACAGTAGCACACTCGTGACGGCCGGATCTTGTTGAGCGGGTGGTGTTGCCAGCGGCAGAGCAAGCTGTCCGAGCTTCGATTCGTTCGAAAGGGTCAGTTTGGCGGCAACGGCTGGAGGAATCAGCGAGCTGATCGGTGGTTTCGTTGGGATGCTCATTAGGGAAGGTATGCCTGCAGTCGGGACAAGGCTAGGAGCCGCTCCCAGCAGCGACTGTGCGACGGGCGGTGTGGGCAACAGCGATACGGGTTTCGTCGTCGGGCTTTGCGTAAATCTGCTCGGAGTTGGTAGCAAACCAGCGCCGGCGTAGGAAGCGTTTGTCGATGGTGTTTGTTGCTGACTGGTGCGAGGCGGCGAAGACTTGGCGCCAGATCTTGACCGAGACCGGGAGCGGGAACGTGAATCGCGCGCTCTCGATGATGGTACTCGCTCGTTTGGTGAGTGACGTCGTCGGTGGCGTGATTCGCGTGATTCTGAGCGTCGACTTCTACGGTGATCCTTGTCGTAGTCTCGACCGCTTCTCCTATCCTTACGATCATCTTTTCGATCGTATCCACGAGAGTCGCGTCGATTATTATCACGCTCATTGGATTTGCTATAAAGTGGAAGGAATGCGAGTTAGTATAGGATCTAAAAGTAGCAGAAAGCAGAAAGCAATTACCTCCAATTCCCTCCCCCACGTCGTTGATCTCGGTGGTAATCGCTGCGAGAGTCCCGAGCCGAGCCACGATCACGATCATAACGGCTACGTTCCCGGTCTCTATCCCGTTCCCGCTCGCGCTCACGTTCACGATCGCGGTTACGATCCTTCGGGCGATCCTTTTGGCGCTCTCGCTCCCGATCTCGGTCACGATTGCGCTGTTCACGCTCCCGTTCTCGTGTGCGATCACGCTCGCGCTCACGATCCTTGTCACGATTTTTACGCTCACGCTCACGGGACTGGCTTCGGTCGTGCTTGCTGGCATCGTGCCTCGGTGGGGAAGATTTTCTTTTATCCTTCCGGTCTGCTTTCATTGGACTCTACAAACAAACAGGGAAGTTTATTGAAACGATCGAAAGGAATTGGTAGCCGCTTGTTGGCAATTTCATACCTTATTGTTACTACCGTTACCAGCTGAACGGCGCTGATCGCCCGAAGGCGATTTCGATTGTCTGTTCTTGCTATCCTTTTTCCCGGATGATGCTTTCTCTGACGATTTATGCTCATCAGCACCATTTTTGGCCCGTTTCGATCGCGATGCCGGCGAAGGGCTGCGGGACGGAGACTTCGAGCAGCGGGAACCATCCGTTGAGTTAGAACGTGACGAGGTTCGCGACGACGAGGATGACGATGATGAGTTCTACAAAGAGAGAAGCAAACGCCATGCGTACGTCCCAGCTGTTGTTTTATACTGCACTCAATCCGCTCGCTGTCGAAGCAGTGACGGAATCGAATCGAGCTCGATTCGAACCCGAAAGGCGTCACGCACTAGGCGAGCACAATTGTTTGCAGTAAGCTTATTTGGGAGAAATAGGTTCCTTCTTTCCATAGTTCGATACATAACATTCAGAAAGCGGCGCCGATCGATACCATGGATGGGTGGTGGGCCCAGAATGCACCGATATACGTACTCATTACAGTATTTGTAAATTACGCTTTAAAAGAGTAACATTATTGGAAATTGGCGGTAGAGAAGAAGAAAGGGTGAGAAATGTGTCGGTTTCGGTACAAATTAGGTTGCTTTTCTAGCCATACTTACACAGCAAAGCTTCTTCTTACTCACAGCGGATTGCGAAAGAAACGATCCGGTGCTGGGGATTGCCACTCTCTGAACGTTTCTCACAATCCGCAATCCCTACGCCCCATCGTCATAAACATCGTCAAAACCCGCCCTTTTTCTACTGCTAGGCCGCGCGTGGATCTGGCTACGGGATGTTGGTGTCCAGAAACAGACTGGGCAGTCGCATCTTCCAGGAAAGACAACGCTCCCGATGGAAGAGTGGGAATGTTCGGCGCCTACAGTCCGATGACCGCGCTTGTCGTAGTAGTGGTAGTACGGGGCTGGTGACATGAATCCAGCAGGTTCGTTGCACTTGGGAGGTGCTTTTGAGTTTGTGTTTGTGTGTGTGTTTTGAGGGATTTTGTGGCATATGCATTTTTTTTAAAAAGGCTAAATGATTGAGGTGTTCTTTGGACGACAACATAATATGCGTCAGGATTATTGGCAATTGACAATTGGCGGTGGTTTCGAAAGAAATGAACGAAGTACTGATCGGTTAGTGAGAGATTCGAGAGATGTGAACGGGTTTTGGAGAGAGATAGAAAATACAAAACAGCTTGGAACATTGGAATGGAGAATTGAGCTCGCTTTTCATAGTTTTTCTTTAGAAACATTTCCGTTCAAGTAGTATAATTTCACGTACAATTACAGATTGCGTTAAGATAATGTAGATTATTTTTCTTTTGCTATATGATTCAGTGGACAACAAGCTAATTTTACAGTGAAAGTGGGAAATATGAACAAGAGAAAGGTGCTAAGCCTAAGTGCATGCATATTTACCTTGCGTGATTTATGCTGGCCCTTGCTTTCCTTTGCATCCTGTTTCTTATCCTTTTGGTCGCGGGCTGACGGCTGTTTGTCGGCGGTGCTTCGTTTGGGTGATCCCGCCGATGCGGACGAGTTCGACGAACCGGTCGGTGAAGCGGTATGTTCCTATGGGAAGGGGCAACTATTCAGGATACATACAGGCAAGACAGGCAAATGGTGTTATTAAGGTGGTCTTTACAACTGATGCTTTAATGTTTCTTCTGCTTTGCGGAAACAACCATTTTCCCCAACCAATCCGTAGCGTTCACCACTCGACTGGTAGAATTGCTTTGGAATTGACACTCTCGTGACCTTGAGCCAGTGCATCAGCAATGTTTAGTAGGGACAGTAATAAGAGACATTACGCTAATCATCATCATCATCTATAAACATGGAATCACATCTCCCCTCGTGATCGTTTTGACACCATTCAACTTGAGCACAAGTGCAGTGGCTTAAAAATTTCAGACAAAAAAAAATCAATAATCTTCAACCGCAGGAGATGCACGCGTTACTGTACCCACTCGTATCGTATTTGTGCGATGGTTGGTTAGCACATCCAGCCAGGCACTGCTCGCAAGCTATATTTAATTTTGAAAATTTCTTTTTTTAACCATTCAACGGCTAGTGTCACGCATTGGTTAATCTGTACCCTTTTCTGTACACAGATCCGGGATAGCTTCCGTATATGGCCATTATCCCCCCTCAAAAAAGGTCCAGCTTCCGTCGCTCCTGGGGGTGTGTGCACGATCACAATGCTTCGCACCGTACGCGATATCAAAATCGTTTACAGCCTGTAGCAAACATGTAAGACCAAACATTATAACCATTAGCATTAACTATTTACCCGATTCGAGTCCATATCCTCCGATTCATCCTGGTCCGCGGCCTCGTAGTTACGTAGAAAGTCCATGGCGTTATCGAAGCCTACGGACGATGGGGGTCCGTTCGGGAGAAGATCGATATCCTTGCCACACAGCTCACTGCACGGCACAGTTCGGGTTGATTTCGTCGGGAACGCGTAACTTTGCCCAAGTTATCAAATACTCCTCTATTCCGATAGATAAATTCGTTCCGGAAACAAACAAACAAGGTGTCAGAAAATTTCCAAGAAACTTTTTCAGGCTTCTTTCCTGTGTTCTATACATGTGCAGTGAATGCTCCGCACGGCGTATGTGTGTGTGTGCGAGTGTTTGCTTGAATGCGGCTGTCAGAACGTCTATATGGGTTTCTTGAGTTCTTGAATGAATTCAAAATGCGTCGAATCGTATCACAAAACGATCGTTTAAATACCGATTTTTATTAAAACTAGAATGGAATAATGATTCACAAAACAGGTGATTCGATTTAATCGCTTAGAATGCTTGAAAGACCCGGGGAGGAAGAGAAAGATACTGGATTTTAAATTGTAGCACCGACCATCGCAGTGGGTTAAGTTGCGTATACACGGCGGCTATTTCGATCACATCGCTGAACCCTACTCAAAATTCGAAAATTTACTTTTTCTATGACAGAAACTTTTAAAACTAATTTATAGAGAGAAGTTATAGCAATGCTTTCCCTTATCAGTGTACATTTTATTTTTCTTCCGAATATTTCTTATCAAAATTATAGCTCTCCATCGTATCGCGCACAGCTTTCAGCTCGCTGAGCAGCAGCAACGCATCGTTACGGTTGAGATTCACGGTGTGGGCCGTTTTTCTCGGCAAACCGTCCACTATCTCGTTCTGTATCCCGATCTTGAGCTGAATGCAGTCGATCGTATTCTTCGGAATGCTGCAGCTGAAGGTGTCCAGCTGATTGATGCTTAAACTTTTCTCCCGCAGTACGGCCCGTATCTTTTGCACGTAGTCGTCCAGCAGCCGACAGAGGATGGCGGTATGCTCCTTCGGCAATCCGAGCTGCTGCAGTTCCGTGCTGAATTCTGCACTCTCCGTGTTGTACCGAGAGGCACTGGTAAGCAGAAACCGTAAACAAGCGATACCTCCCTTCGGCCCGTCCATGGAACCTTTAGTGATGGAATAGATTTTGCTAATCTCAGCTTCCTGCAATGTACGTCGGAGGCAGAGAACGCGTGTTTTTTTAAGGCAAAAACAAATACCAATCCATAACGACGATCCTTGGACTTACCGGTATTTCTTCGCCTAGAATCGATTTGGCCGTATGTTCTCCGAGATCGTTCAGCTGACCGGTGGTGAGTTGGGCCAGATTGGAATGGATTTCGGCCAGCACCCAATCGGGACAGTCGCCATCACCGCAGAAGCGAAATTTCTAAAAGCAGACCAAGCAGTATAATGAGAACACACTCACAACGGGGTACTTCCAGATCGTCGATACGCTAAGCATAAAAGCTAAATGATTGGTTAAAAACTTTCACCAACTTCATTAAACGGAATGGGCCCAGTTAACGGCGGGACAGTTTGAAAGAAGTTGGCAAAGTTGGCGCATAGCTTGGCAATCGGTTTAATTGCTCTCTTCAACCGATGACGTAGATTCACGGCAGGCCGTGAAGAGCTGCCCCGAATACAGACGTCGCAGCGCAAACAACATGATGGCTTTCGAAATGGAGGGCCCAACAGGGCGGTACGGGGGTTGTAATGATAAAACTTGCACTCCGAGCCTCAAAGACGCACCTTTTGCAGTTATCAACTGTCCCGAATCAAGTAGCGTGATCACAGCTGCTCCACAACGACAGATATGTTTTCGTCACGAAAGCAGGTCCACCCTTACTGTACCTGCACTACTTACTGCCAGGCGATACGTTCAAAGGCCAGCATAGAGTGGGCATTATTCGGGCACAAAAAGGATTTTCCCGGCTACTGGGATCCGACTGCTGCTGATCCGGTTGCTTTGGTGCAACTTTTCAAATGAGTGGCAACGTGCTTCATCGGTTCCGCTCGGTTGAACAGATTTGATTGCACGACAAGGCGGACGGACGGACGGACGGACGGACGACGGCCGGACTATCCTACCTGAGCGCCATTATTTTCCGGTTGGCTGTTTGATGCGCCCCAAACCTAACCCCAGCCGGTGTCATTTAAGGTTAAAACTTTTCATTACGCACGTCCCTTGCTGCGAAGGAGGCGTAAATGACTTCACCGGGTCAGGAGGTGCGGCGACGGCGACGACGACGACGACGTTTTGATAATGGGTGTAAATCTTAAATCAAGGCAGGCCATCCTATCCCTCCCATCCTTCCCATCAGCATCGCGCGTTAATATTTTTCGTTTGTTAGAAATACTTCAATCGGTTGTAATTGTCAGCAATCAAGGATGCTTCAGTGGCAGTGGTTGGTGGTTGGGGGTTGGGTGCGAGCACACAACTCCCTTCGGAATTATTTTACGAATCGATGATTTGTGTAGGTTTCCACCGAATGGTGGGCCCCAGCGCTGATCTTATTTTGGAAAGGGTAAGGGAGTGTATAAAAAGGACATCCGCCGTTCAACAGGTGCGTCAGTTTGCGTTTGACCGTGGCCGCGTCGACATGCACCCGACCAGGACGACCACGACGATGTCGCGTTCGGCTTTTTGAGTGTGTCCGCGCGGTGTGTGACAAGGGTGAAAGTGACAAGCAAACACGCGGATAAAAAAGCAACTTCAGTGCACAGAGAGGACACACAGAGCTATTTTTGGAGCAAAAGGATAAAAAAGTGCAAAAAAACCGGTGCGGACAGACGCAGTGAGTAGTGTGAAGTGTGCCCAGGTGACGGACAGGAAGGATGGCCATATTTTGTCTAGTTCTGGCAACGGCTGCATTTGTGCTGGTCGGTGGCCCTCAGGCATGCCGCTGTGATCGCCCACCGACCGACGAGAACGGGTTCGATGGTGCGAATATTTGGAAAAGTATCCGCGACCGGCTCCTGGCTGGCGCTGGGGATCCTGCCGGCAGCAATTTGATTTCAGTTGCAAAGATGCCCCACGAAATGGGTCCCACGTTCGCGTGGAACCTGCGGCCAGCTGGATCCAGCCCGACCGAACCAATGCTTCTGCAATCGCTGATCAATCGCTACCGGAAGTACATGGTGGAACGATTCGTTCGATTCGATGACGCCTGTTCGCTGCTGTTGGGTGGCGAGACGACGCTCAACGGCGAAGATGAATCGACGGACGGCGACGGCGACAACGAGGACGACAACGGAGAAGCGTTGCCGAACCGAAGAACGACCGACGTTGGGCCAGCATCGATGGAGGGAAGCGGCATTGCCGTCGGTGCGGGGCGCGGTGGCGGTGAGTCGTTTCGACCGGAAATCAACGGTCTGTTTATTTGATTTTGGAAGTCGCTCGAGGAGGTTCTCTGTTAGCTTTCCCCGTTTAGGAGCATCGTGTATTTTTGTGCGCTACTCGCTCTACACACAAACACACGCGCGCGCGCGCTCCCGCGGACATTTTACACGCGGAAGTTCTTGGAGGGTTGAAGGGTGAAAAGGGGTAGGTTCTTTTTTTGTTTTTGGTTGGTCGCATGTCCACCCCACGAACACGAACGATGTCAAGCAAAGCGTGTTGTTTGCTTTCGCTTGTTGTTGACCGGGGGACGGTCCTGTGAGCCATTTTAGCGTGATTGCTTTCCGCGGGCAGGGTGTGTTGGGAGAGGGGGAAGTTAGTTGAATTAATGTAACGCAATCATGCAATTATGGCGTGGCGGACTCGGTAGGATGTGTGAAGAGTACGTTTTAAGTGTACTCGGTAGGGAAGCAATTAAAAAATGGCGCATTTTAACGGAAAACTCTGAACCCTGCTGTATTGATTACCGATATGCATGTCGAACGATCGGTTTATGGGGCTTGCGAGAGATTGCAATACAAAAACACACATTTTAAATAATTTGCATTTTTTTGTTGCTTTTCAGCGTCAAATCCAATGCTTGAAACGATGCCGCTGACTCGACCAACCCGCTACGAGATGTGCTCCCGAAACGCGAAACAGTACTACCGCTGTCTGGTGGAGCATTTTAACGATCAGCAGCTGCTGGGCATGCTGCAGGATTATCTCGAAACGTACTGCGACGGTGTCCGGCGTGGCAGTTCGGTGGGGCCACAGAAGCGGGATACGCCACGGTACGTGTCGAAGCAAAAGTTCCACTCGTGGGGTGGCAAACGGAACACGGCTCAGGTGTTTTACCCCTGGGGCGGCAAACGCAACATGCCCCGGACGCACAAGCAGCCGAAGGTGGTCATAAGAAATCCGTTCCATTCGTGGGGTGGCAAACGAAGCGATCCACCAGCCGCCTGATGGACCGGTGAGCAGCCCCTGCCCGATCTCCTCGCATCTCAGGTAGCAGCAGCAGCAGCGGCAGCGGCAGCAGGAAGGTGGTTCGATCATCGGCAGTAAGATGATGGGAACCCGGCCAACGCCGCTGGCCCGCCTGCCCAACCGTCACCGGCGTCACCGATCACCAGCCGAGTTCGAAGCTTTCCCCTCTGGTCCGTGCATGATTGCAGTTTGTGTGTATGTGTGTTTGATACTACCAAGATATTGTTGTTATCATCGTCCAGTCCAGTTGCTAAGCCGATCATTATTGCTCCCGTAATCAGTTCGCCGCCACTCGCCACAATTCTCACAACAGAGCAGCAAGGATATTTCAATAAACAATGCGTTTGCGAACCGAACAGAAGATGGCATGTACGATGGCGGTGTTGCGTATGTTTTGAGGTTTTGAGGAACAAAAAAAAAGCCCCGAAAGAAACTTACCATTTTGATAAGCGAATGCACCACCCACCGGAAGTTGGGAAGAGTGTAAGGCCTCGGCTGTATCAAAAACGATCACCTTCCTCTGTAAAATTTGAACGTGCAGAGATCACAAAGGAAATCGGATGCATTAATTTAGTGCTTTGGACTGTGGTACAAAGTATAAAACACGAAGAAACTTACTTTTTATCACGCACCGGGCACACAATTTGGTATTTGTTTATTTTGCGGCTTTGCAAACATGATAAAGGCCCGTGTACACGACACGCCGTCAAACAGCTGTCAAACACGAAGGGGACTGCCCGGGACGAAGCTTTCCGAAGTTAAAGTTAGCTTTCCTACAGATGGCGCTCCTGTCGCGAAAGAGTGAAGGGAAACTTTTGGCCCCCGCATAACAAAATCGTGCAGTTTAAAGCGCTATTTTGCGTAAATTTTGGGCAAATTTTGATAAAATTCAGTACTTTTAACGGTATTTGTGTAGTTTTATTTTACCATGGAATGAGAGGTTCAATGAGCTCATCTCTTTCTACAAATGCAATTGTGCTGGAATGCATTCAAGTGAGGGATGTTGGAGAAACGAGTTTAAATCTTTTCGAAATATGCCACCCATGCCAAACGGTCTGCTAGCTATTTTACCTTTTCAAATGGTAATTTTAACGTAAATGAAAATGAAAGTACTAGTTGAAAGTGCCAAAAGGCATTGTCCCCGAGTTAGAGAGACAGAATGTGATTAGATTAGTTTGCTGCACTGTGTGGAATCCTCTCGTCCAACAAACCAAGACGATATTACATTCGAAAGTGTGTAAAGTTGGGCGTGCGGACCAAGAATGCAATGGTTAGAAAGTCTTTGTGATAAGAGAGTGGTATAGGATTACAAAACGCTTTCGGGAGCTTTCGGTTGATTTGCGATGAGCACCAGCCAAGCCCCGAGTGAAGATGTGTGAAAAGTTTTGGCAAAGATTCCCACTCCCGGTCGGTAACAGCCTGCGTCGCTGCTGCTGGTATGCGGGGTGTGGTATGCGTTGTAATTCAATCAAATGTTTGGCCAACTTTCACCTACTCGACGAAAACTGCAGAACGATATTGTTGGGATGAAAACACCCCGTCCTTTCGAGGTTGCCGCTTTACCGAGCGCTTTAGCCGTGAGCCATGCATGTTTTAATCTCTTACGTCGTCGATAATCCGACAAGCGATGTAGGTCCTTTATGCGCTTGACTATGGCCGCTCACGAGCGGTGTGGAAAGTTCTAACAAGGGGTATTTTCTTCTCGATTAGATCGTAACCATTCGTTTCGCATTCCTAAGCAGCACCACGTGGAGTAAGAAGCTTGGATGCACCGTAATTGAACCGTGCACTGCATCCCGATGGAAAAGGACTGTACGTCACGAGGAGCAACGAGTTGTGACATCGAACTCACTTCAGCCATGCTTTTTCCATTGATCTCGCGCACCCATTAGCAGACGTAGCAGGCGATGATGCGTTCCCAAGACCGACGGTGGTGCACCCATTAGTGGGTACTTTCGGTAGCGCCAATTACCTGTTGTGATGCACTTTTGTGTCACATCTGCAACTGCAATCGTAGGCAAACAGGTAACGAGTGTAATGTGGTGCCATTAAAAAATGACGTTGTCAGCAGGGTTTTACTGTTTGCCCGTAGGAAATGGGACACAGAACGGTATGGACGATCTTCTGATTGAGTTGCAAAATGGCCCATAGCACACAGTGAGCGTAACGTTTGAAGGTTTGGCCACACGCTAGTGTACTCTTCAGACTCCAGGAATTTTTGTGCAAAGGTAGCTGTTTTTTGGAAAGTGAATTCACGTACGCAGGGAGAACGTTCGGCGCAAGAATGTTGCGTAATGTTTGACCATCGATGAGTCCCCGAAACAAACGATCCTCCTCCGACCTTGAACGCAAGTGTCGTCGGAGTGTCGGAGTGTCTAGCGCAGAAAAGGGAAAGGGAAGCTGATCGTACCGTACCAAGGGAAGCTGTGGCGACGGTTTGTTTGACGAGGCTCCCCCCCCCCCCCCCCTTTGGAAAAGTGAGACAATGTGGGCAAAAACGGAACAGCATGACGGCAGCGAATTGAGGGCGTCCGATATGTGAAGCGTCGGCGTGATGTCGGACGGACCGGCCACAGGCACCGGGTATGACGTTCAAGGTTTTCGGTAAGAATGGTTCGATTCGAATGGAATCGCGCGATCGGATTTGGCTGATCCGTTGCGTTCTTTGTACGATCGATGAGAAGAATGTGAAGCCCGACAGCTGCGTGGCAGCCGGGTTGATCTGGCAGACTGACCGTGGACGACATTTGACTGATCTAGATCTAGAATTGGAAGGCAGATTGGAAATGGAGATCTTGGACGATCTGGTAAATGTCGATATCGATTGATACGCACAGAGAACAAGGAGTACTGCGGCCCTCGTCAGTGAGTGAGAAACGAGCGTTTTACTTTCAAACACGTGGCCGAACGACATCCAAAACGGAGTGTTGCCTTACATCCGCCTACTGGCTTGGTGGTCGCCGCCGATGCCACCGCCGCCACCAATT
Source organism: Anopheles arabiensis (assembly GCF_016920715.1). Classification (NCBI taxonomy): domain Eukaryota; kingdom Metazoa; phylum Arthropoda; class Insecta; order Diptera; family Culicidae; genus Anopheles; species Anopheles arabiensis. Next base: position 1,579,104 of record NC_053517.1, on the reverse strand, counting down.
GGAAGGTTGCTTGCCCTTCGATGTTCGTGACGGAAACGGAGCAATTCATCGTATCTCTTGAGCCATCTGAAGCCGCGGGAAACACTGCCTGCCACTCACTTTCGACGAACAACAAATGACGAGTGTCATTAGCTCCAGCAGGGAAAGGTCCAGGGAGTGGGTTTGGTTTTAGGCGTCGAGCTGGAACTCTCACATTGTAATGGGCTTTTTAGGGCTTTGCTGTACATTTCCTGCCAATAATTATTTGTAGGCCGTAGGTAAAACATTTCAATTTTCCACATTTCCATACCCCGAATAGACAGCTCGTTAGCTTGCATGTACCGATCGTGACGTACCCGCGAAAGAGACTGGCCCGCCCGTCCTACAATGCAAAGTAAAATTAATTTATTGTTTAAACGTTGAGGAATGCTAGTCGTAACCCATCGTTCATCATCCAGGTCGAAGCATTCCGGACCAAAGTTTGAAGCTTTGATCGAGAGCTGCCTCTCCCCCTGTCTCCTCTGCTCGTGCCTCGCAGTGCTCCCGTCGCTGCAAAGGATTGAGATAATTCGGTTAACTGCGCTTAATTAATAGCTAATATTTACCCTGTCGAGCGCGGTACGATTGCATCTTGCCCCCCCCCCCTCCGGAATCTGCTCCGGTGCGCTGATGTTTGGTCAGTAATTTACATAATACCTACCATCGATAAGCCTCGGATTTGTAAGAGAGCGCAAGCGATCGGGATTGATGTTATAAGGGTCGGCTGGTGTGTGTGTGTGTATGTGTGTGTGTGTGTGTGGATATTATAAATCATAACTTTGAGAAAGCAAAGGAACCGCACCCTCAGTAATATTCGGTCTGAATTTGTTCGCGTAGTAGTAGAAGTTGGCCCATCTTTCCAGACATTCCTGGAGTTGTGTGGTTTCAAGCTGATGCGAGCATTGCGAAACATTGAACCGACTGGGTGATTTGTGCTAATTAAATAAATGGTTTGCTGCTACAGGCAAAAGCACATGTTCACCGTGGAAGTCGTGAGCTGTAATGGAGAGAGCCACCATCGTTAACACCGCAGGTCGAAGGTGAAATACATCCAGTGTTATGAATGGTTTGCTTAGTGATTTCTGCAGCATTTTCATGTATCGTTTGGCCCTTCAGACAGAAGGGTAGAAGTTGTTTAAAACTCGCCCGCCCTACAATTCTACACAGTGCTGCACAATATGCACATGAGGATTCAATTCTCTTGGTAACCGGAAATGAACCACGTGCATTGAGAAAGCAGGAGAGAGAGCGTGTGAAGTGCATGTAAAAAGGACGTGTGCAAGAGTTGAGGAAATGCCAAAGGCGTAAATATTTGAGTGGCAATGATTTTATAATGTGTTCACTCAAACACACGCGCGCCAGGGGCTGAGCTATGGAAAACGGTGGGAGCCTTCGTCGGGCCTTCGTTGGGTCTGGTGATGCTGGTCGGATGAGGGATGTCGAACTGGATTGGCCCTAGAGTCCTGCGGATAATGGGTGTAATAGTCCGTGAAGTTAGTGTAAAGTTTGAGTGCGAGTGTGTGTGTGTGGATGAAGGAGGCACGGTGTAGGTGAGTGCTACACGTGCTTACACGTGCTCGAAGCATTCAGGCGAATCTGCACCGAGTACTAATCAAGAAAAATGACGATTCCATTAGTGGCGTGATGGCATAAATTACGCCTTCTGCCTTTCACCACCGTGTCGATTTGCGCTCTGTTAGTTTGTGTGTGTTGAGAACTGCTCATGCTAATTAAACCATCTCCCTTGCAGTAATAGTGTGCCTCGGTACGCAATTTAAGGTTTGATTTTTCACGGTGCAATAAATTCAACCTCCTCTTTAATGACTTTAATGACTGCAAACGATGAGGCTGGGAGGCACCCATGGGTTGCTGTGTTTTTTGGAGCATTTTTTTTTGTGTAATGTCCAGTCGTCCTGGAGCTCTTCATTTTAGCGATTTCCCATCACGGTGGACACGCGATGATGAAGGTTCTGGAAGGAATTTGTCCACCGCCCCAGTAACGACGTTATTATTATTCATTATCATGATTAATTACAGTTACAGGGATGTGTTTTTTGGTGTTGTCGTTGTTGTTGTTGTTGTTGCTACAGCCACTCGTTTTTAAAGGTGTGACGAAAAGTGGCGGGAAAACCGGGAAACGGGAAATGACTCAGCGGAAAAGCGAATTAAGGAAAAGTTGTTTTGCCTGTGTTGTGTGTGGTTACAGGGCGAGAAACTCTTTAAAGCGCGGGAAGAGCACACCACGGAAACGATGCCTGTACGCTGTGGATCGTAAAAATAAACCGCCGTTCAACGTTCGATCAACAGCCCAACAGCACAGGGCACACGGCACGTGCGGTCCTCACCAAATGCGGCCCGCCGGTCGTGTTTGGTTGCGCTGGGAAGCAAAGGCAAAAATGGAAAGAAAAGCACTTTAACATTACACCATCGTGAAGACGGCCGCAAGAAGCTGGGATGCCGGCGGGAAGAAACTTTGGCGCCCGATCGAATGCCGCTTAAAACGGGTGTCGATTGCCGAGTTTCGAAGGTGTCGCTTTTAATTAGTTTCGCGTTTGCTGGTGTTGTTGGCGGTTCGAGATGGGGGAGAGAAGGATATTTTTTTCCTGGCACCTCTCAGCGGTACGGCAAGGGGTAAGTACAAAGCAACAGATTAATTGCTCACGTCAGAATGGACGATTAAGATCGGACAGGGGAACCACAGGGAAGCAACAATTAGCTCGTCGTTGCAGGATGTGTCACAAACGCTCCCCAAAAACACCAACCAATATACAAGATTGGTGGCATTTAGCCGTGTTGCGTGTGATGAAACACGATCAACACACACGCACACACGCACGATTTACATACAGGTAGCTCGTGGGAACGCACCTTCGGGACGGAAGTTGGACGAGGGAAACGAGATCGTTCGCAAGCATAATTTATGCACCTGACTGACCTTGTGCGGGCCGGAAAGGCCTCCGGCCAATCGGATCGGACGTGGCGTTTGTTATCTTGACGGAATGCGAAGCGTTTAGAAAGGTGTGAAACACACACACACCTGAACACCAGCGCTAAAGATCGAAGATCATTGCTGGTTCGATCGATCATGGAAATAGCGGGTTTTTTGCTTGACTGCCGTGTACCGGGCTCATCAAAGGACTTGCGAAATTCAAATGCACCACCGATGCGCGCAAACAGAGCACAGAGTGTCGGGTGAAGGCAACCCACGCGCCTCAGCGTCGATTATGATCTTGAGCGTGTGAGTGTATCTGCGTGCGCAGGTTTATGCCGAGCAAGAAGAGGTACCGAGGTCGCGAATGCTCGAAACATCATTGCGCAAACGAATGGCGGAAGATAAATGGTGCGGATAAAGTTAGGTTGGAAAAAAGATGTGCTTTTGATGCCAATTGCGATATGAGTGTTTTGTGTGTGTGTGTGCTGTTAATGATATTCAGAGCAAGTGCGTGCGTTTGTGAATGGTTTGGTCTCAGTTACAATCATGTCCTCTCGAGATGGTGATTGTTGTTCCTAAATAGTGTTCCCCCCCCTCCCCCCTGTCGCTTATGGTTGGTATGTGTGGGTCATCCTCGCGCAGAAGGTTACAGTCGCTCGACACTGAACTTCAGTGCCGAATGTCTCGATTGGCAGAGACACTCTCCAAGAGGAATTTGCCAACTGTGGCTGAAGGACATCGTTTTCGGATCGACTATCGTTCTCATAGTGTCTTTTTTATAACAATCTCCTTATATGGCCATATCTGAGATTGCTTTTCTTGTCTTAAAGCAATACAATCATTCTTCTGCTGTGTGGCTGCAAGCGTGATCTCAAGCGGTGAAGCCACCCAGCTAACGAGTGCTTGCGTGTGAGCTAACAATTAACTTCCAACATGCAAAGAAAATGTGTAATGTCATTCGTTTTGATGTCGTCGTAAGTGTATTAACTTTCTCGCGTCCGTTATCTTACATCTTGCCTTTTTGGGAGTAAGAAAACGGGGGAAAAATCAAAGTGATGAGTAAACAAAACCAACGGCAACAAAACCGAACCCTTCTAACAATATGGAACCTAACAAAAGGGTTTTCGATAGACGACGACGATGACGACGACGACACAGGTGTAATTGCGTCACCCACAACAAAAGGGCGGGAAAACACGCGCCATCAAAAGACATCGAAAGGGAAGGGCATCTATAATTGTGCTGGTGCAGGTGCCGGTGTCTTCCCTTTGCCCGGTACAGCAAACGCGTGCCAAAGCGAAGGAAGATAATCGTGATGAAAATACGGTGATCGAAGCAACAGCAAGCAAGCAGGAGCCGGCATAGCGGTGACGGGGTGGTGTTGTCGGCCAGCATCGTATGCTGGCGAAATGGCATAACTAAATAAAGCAAATGCAGACATCCCCACACAAACTCGCCCGACACTCATTGATCATTGATGACTTCAGAGACTTCATAGAGAGAAAGAAAGAGAAAACACTTGGGCGTTTGGGCGATGCGGGTCGTTGCTTTTATGCTGCCAGTTGCCTCCTTCTCATCCTCCATCTCCACCGATGTTGTGTAGCTTTTTGGGGGAATCGAGTTGCTTTGATTTGAAGTAAAAGCTCGCCGAAAACAGTACCGGCAAACAAAGGGGGCTGTAGTTGCTAGGAGACGATGTTGTAGGGGTGGAGGGCAAATATTGTTGAATGTACATGACCGAATCATGCTGCCGGTTGATAAATAGAGGAAACCAGTTTTGTTTATGCTGGGGGGCAAAAAAAAAAAAGAATGGGACAGAAATCGATACGGGAGTTGGTAATTGAATCAACCAAGCTTCAACAAGCAGACTCTTATTGACATCGCCTAACGAATGGGTTCGCATTTATCAGCCCGGCTGATCAATTGAACCGAGCAACAAAAATCGATGGGTGCAGCATCCCCCTCCCCCCAAAAGCCCCTTGCAGTCAAAGTCAAAGACAAACAAAAGCATATCCATCACGGTGTGTGTTTCTTGAACTGATGTTAATTAATTTTCGCGTTCACGTGCCTCTTTACCCCAAAAAGAAGGGGGGATGCAGAAAGGACAGTGTGTGTGTGTGCGATTAGACAAAACGTTCGACAGATTGACCTGGGAAGAAGGGGGAATAACCGCATGCTTACTACTGGACAACTTTCGTACTTTAAAACCCGCCACAAGAGTGATGCGATTGATGACACCGGGTCAGCTTCAGCTTCCATCGGGTAAAGGTTCGGTTTGAGGCTGCGGAACGGCTGCTCGTTAGCTGCTTTGCGCGCTGCTCATTTTGACCACTCGGTACGGCACGGGTTACGGTTACCGCATTTCATCACTCCATTCGCTGCCGAGTGCGTTTGAAGATGAAATTGAAAATTAAGCGACCTTCCAGTTCAATGTCTGCACAATGTTCGCACAACGGAGCGGGGCGGTTCAGAAGCAGCAGGAAAGGAGCTTCGAGGAGCTTCTCTGCGCATCGGTTGTTGGTGCAATGGATTAGGCTCTGAACGCGTGGTGGCTGTGTGTACGCACCGAGGAGCCGATCAGTAACGATCGCGCGGATAAATAAGCCAACGTGTACGCGACTGTTTGTCCGTTTCCGTCGCTTTTTATTCAATTGCATCTCCATGCCGAGTACGTGTGTATGTATGTGTGTGTATGGGTTGAGGTTCGGGGTTGGAATTGTACAAATTCATAATTACATACTAGCAGTAAAGTGTATCTATTGTGGGAGGGTAGAGCCTGCTCTATGGAGTGTTAGGCAAATAAAAATGAAGCGATAATTATGAATGCATCACAAAAAGGGTGATTGTTTTATTTTGTGTTTAGAAATTAAGTTTGTTACAATGAGAGCAGCATGTTTCAATAATGTAATTAAAAACGAGCTCATATATAAAAGCCTCAAAGATTGTTATTTAACAAAAAATAAAACTTTCACCGAATTACATTTACATTATTAGCTTCTTTTCAAATAATGGTACCATTTGATCGAAAAATCAATTGAAAGTGCTATCTTTCAGTGGGAACGTTAACAAGGGGAGTTCCACAAAACGACACGGTCACTCCAGGACCGACGTAACGAACCGTCCCGCTTCCAGGACGTGATGGCGCAATATTGCAAACGTTAAAAAGTTATCATCGTCCACCACCACTCCACTCCACTCGCCATTCGCCAATGGTGATGGGTTGGCATGGCGCTGTTTTTTTCTATTCTTCTGTTGCTTACTGCATTTAATGTTTAACCCGTCGGTCATCAATCGTCATGGTGGCAGCGGTAAAAAAAGTCCGCTGCAATTAAGTGTCCGCGCAGAGATAGTCTTCTTTTCTATTAGCTTCACGCGGTTTCTACCGATTGGACGGCATTTCTTTCTTCCTTCTATGGGTGAAGGCATGCAGCCAGCGGCCAGGTGAACGGTTGTTGGTGGCTAGTTTTATTTCCCTATTGGCCGGTTGGCATTAGTTGCATCGTTCAGATGGCGTCTCTAACGTACAACGATGCTGTGAGCCAACTTTTATAAACACATTTTAAAATACATTCTCTTCTCAGCCCCTTAAGCGACGGTTCATTGGCGAAGCCTTGTTGTTGCACTGCTGCTGGACCGTTTTTTATTATTCATTGCACCGGCATGCATATAAATCGGACCGGAGTGTAAAGTTGCCTATTGTGTGGTGGAAGGTGGCAAACCCCGAAAAGAAACTAAAAATTGAATAGCCCAACATGTTTTGCAGATTTATGGTGCACCCGGGGGCTGGCTGTTGGTTGGTTTTTGGTTGGTTTCGCGAAACTGCCGCTGCAAATCGAGGCCAACGCCCAGTACTAGGAGAATGAGAGTGTGTTGAAAGTATCACGGCACCGCCACCCGTGTCCCAGCGGGCGATAATCTATGTTTAAAGCTAATCTTTCCACTATCTTTGCCAACATCGAGTTAGTTGTAGTCGAGAAGTAACGAACATGAAGCGAACAAAAACGCTACATCGAGTCCTAACATCGAGCTACCTACCCCAAGCGTTGTGATGTGCGGTTGTGCGAAAAGGTGCAACTAATTGTTGGGCCCTGCTTAAAAAGTGATCTCCGCCAAAATGGTGACCCCTGGCGGGTGTGACCAGCACCTCGGTTGTGCACTTGTTCCCGCATAAATTAGTTCCGTTGTTATGCTTTTCGGCGGCGCAACGGTGGCAACCGATGGTGCAGTTCTCACGACCGATGGTACAGTTGGTCGCGTGAAGTAATGCTCCAACGAAAAGAAGAAAAAAAAATGCATCCTGATAAGCAGCAGGCAAGCAGGGCAAGCGAGTCGAGCAAGGCTTCCACCCACAACGACCCGACCCGGTTTTCGATCGACGGGTAAGCATCATCAACCTTACCTTTCGTAACTCAGCAGAAACGTTAATTGCATTTATGATTATTGCTCGTTAAAATCAGAAGGGTTGTAAAGTAAAAAAACACCCCTTAAAGCCCGTTGTCACTTTCATTCGACCGGTTCGAGCGTACAGTCGCGGACAGCTGTCGAGCGGAACTAACCGATGCAGTGAGAGTGGCCACAAAAGTGGCCATCTTTTACTTACAGGTGAACCGAAGCCACCTTTTATTGATGGAATTCATCACGGACTTTGGTGGGCTTCAATTAAGCGAAAGCTCACTTAAAAGCGGGCAGGTCAAATTGCGCGAATTTGAGGTGCGAATTGCGTATGGTTTCATGATTCCATGCTCTGTGCACACTGTGTTAGTGATAGGAAGCGAGCGCGAAACGAGCGGAAACTGTGAGTGAAAATGAATTTTGATTGCGGATTTTCGGTTTGCCCGGGAGAGTGTTGCAAGTATTGAATGCATCCGATTATTTACAGCTTAAAATAAAGCGTCTTTTGAAATGTATTGCTCTATTTGTAGAGTGTAGCGTGCAGCTGGCATAATTAGGCACCGAGTCTAAAAGCCTCGTACAAATGTTTAAGAGCAATTTAGATAATTACAAACTGATTCTATTACAAAGCAGTTCGGTGAATTCGTAGAAGAACCTCACACATGAACCCAATTGCACAATAGATGCCGCGGAGAAAGCAACGAACATTTGTTTCGAAAATGGGTAATGTTCAATTATCGCTCCCACAAAATGTACAGACACACCCTGAATGGGCAGCTAAAACCAACAGATTATACATCTATTAATTTAATCCAAAGCGTACCGTATTCAACTGGACTGCTGGCGCTAGCGTTATGTAAAGCGACGACAAAAGAAACACGATCGCGATTGACCGACCGGGTGCTATCTTTACAAAGTAATCGCCCAGCACGCCCAGCGAGCGATGATATTGTAAACGAATCTATCATTAGCATCATATCGAAAGATCGTTTCGTACCGGTAATCTGGCACGAACGTGGTTCACATTCGCCCCTCTCGGTCTCGGGTGCTGTATCGGCATGAATTGATTCGAATTTTGCTCTGCTTGCCACGTCTAACGCATCACATACCCTCTTACGGGGCCACTTGGACCGAGCTGGGCAAGACCTTCGTTACGGGTTAAGAGACAGGCATGGACCGGGTAGTCCAATCGATTGACATCCTACACTAGCGTAAGCGATTCGATTTACCTTCCTGGTTGTGCGCTGTAAAAGAAAACGCATCCAAATGGTTTGGGGTCGGAGGGGGATTCATCTGACGGCGGGGTTGAAGAAGTAGAAGGGTTCGAGATGCGGCATGTGTCTAGATATTTGTGTCCTCTCCCACCCCTTAGCCAACGGTTGCTGGTGTCCCTTTGTCGACCGGGTACGGTTAACGTGTCGAGTTTGAGTTACAAAAGCGACCGTAACACAGTTACGGCAACACGCTCGGACCCACCAAAGGAACCGTTCACTTTCGCACACAGGTGAGTTGTTGGTAAAAGGGACGGTCGGTATGGTAAATATGATTTGTGTCGAAGCCAGCTAGCCCCGCCACCACTTGCCACCGGACCTGGTTGGACCGGAGAGAAAATGCGGAATAGCAGACGGAGGTGGTGGGCGCCGATGATCGCTTCTTCACCGCGGATCCTTTCGACTCGAACCACAAAAGTGAGCTTATTTTAGTATGATCGCGCACTAGCTCTGTAGGGCCTGCTATGTAGGGCCGACGTGACTGACGACTGAGATCAAGAAATCATCATCAATCCAACCGTTTGAAGTTGGTAATGGGGGATGTTGGGTCTTTTGGCTGCTTCTGCTTCTTCTTCGCCGGGAGCTGGACAAGTGCATACGTTCGGCGTAATTGCACCTCAAGGTTCTTCCTTTCACAAGAGCTAATCTCGTGGTTCATATGTTGAGGCTTTTGGGGGAAAAAGGGAGAGGTAGGAACGAGATCTTTTTGAATGTACGCTTCACGAGACTGCGCCCGGATGCTACCGTTTTGTTTGGATTGACTTTGTATCGGCCATAATGCATGCATACGCAACTCCCAAACATCAACAACGTGTTCATTTCCATAACGATCGATTGTTTGCGGTTTATTGGTGGCTCTGGAGAGTTCATTTATTTTCCCGCGCTCATTGGAGTCAATCGGAGGGTAGTATTATGAACCGTTTTATGGTTAATAGTCGATCCGGTGAATTGGTGTTCGCATGCAAATTCCTCGACCGATGCAACATCCACCGCGATGTCAACGAACAGGTAATTGGAGCTCTTTCGCCACCGGCACGAAATTGACCTCCGGGAGCTTGAGACGGCAGAGCGCTTCTCCGGGGCAACTCAGCTGACGGAGCTACAATTAAAGGTGTCAAAACCCTTGCGAAGATTACCTTCGCTTAAGTGTGACCCCATCTGGCTACGCTCGATCGTGAGTAGCTGCCAACTGCTCCAATAATGCTTCGCGCATCTTCCTATTGTGTAGTGTAGGAACACCTCGCACCTGCCAGCCCCATCCATTGACCATCGCGTCGGGACTGGCGGGCTTTTGTGCAGAGCTCGGTGTGGATGCTTCAACACACACACACACACGCTGGCCAGCTAGTTGCACGCCAGCCGGCTGTGCAAATGGGCCTTGAGGGACTCCGTAAATGGAACGGCAGAAATATATTCTTTTCTCGTGATACATTTTCCCTTGCACGGTTGCATTCACGCCGAGGGAGCCATCCGATCGTGAGCCGAGAGGGAAACCAGACAGCCCAGTGCATTGGCAGCGTCAATTGACCATTTTTGTCTTTTTTCTCGCCTTCTAAGCAGGTTCGCCGTTCGAAGTTTGACATGTCAATTGATTGATGGTGGGATATGGTTGGAGGTCGGTAAAGGATTCCCTCGATGTGGATGGAGTCGGCTGTGTTTTAGCACGTTTCGCCATCGAGCGAGCGCACCAGAGCTTCTGCTTTGTAATTTGGAGTGTGTGAGTGTGGTTTTTTTCCGTTGGTTGCAAATTTAAACTATGTAAATTTAACAGTTTTCGCGCGAAGAAAATTGCTAGCTGAGGCATGATGAATGTTCGCGCCCAGGTGAGTGGAAAATGGTGGCCGATCAAGCCATCACGACCTTACATCATGTCTTTGGTGCAGTGGAAAAAAATCGTGCCAAAATCATCTTAAAAATCGTTTGGAATAGTGTGAGGTGGAATCGTTCAATTATCGAACCATAATTGCTTAAACCTTCGCAGCATTGGGAGGATAATTTAAGCTGTTAAATGATTAATTTAAAAATAATATTAATACAATTACCTAATGGTAATGGGGATGTGTGTTGAGGTAAATGCTTAATTATGAAAACTGCTGGACCGCGTATCTGTTTGCATAATTGAGTAATGTTTTAAAGACAATTACCCATTTAACAGCTGCTCAAAGGTTAAAACACTAATAAAACATTATCTCATTCAAGCAACATGGACAGGCTGCGCTGTGTTGTGTCAGTTTAGCGTGTTAACAAATCTCTTTCTCCTCTGCGTTCCTGCGTGATTAATGGGCTTTAAAGCTCTATGTTGTGCACCTACACGATCGATACACTTGTTGCTCGATCTGCTAGACATGTGAATAAACAAAACGCTCACAAGCGCTCCGATCGTTGAAGGTGATTCCATTCTGTCTGCTAGCGTTTCCGAACCCGCACATTGTACATCAAGCGAGCGCCTGATCAAAAGTAGTTCACATGAAGATCTGCTGCCGGCAAGACCATCCGTCGTCATGGTAGGGATGATTCTTCACCCTCTCACCTGTGGTGGCGCGGGTCGTTTCCAACACGAGCACGAGCCGCAGTCGGCTGGAATCGACCCTTCTGTTCGGTGGAGGCTGGCGAGCGGCGAGGCAACAAAACTACAATCTCTCATACAAAGACAGAAGGTGCACGGCGTAAGTACAAGCGAAGCGCGGCTACGATGAGCACTGCTGCGGGTGAGCACGTGCAGCCGTGAATTAGAGAAACAGAGAAAGAGCCATGAACGATCATGACGATGATGATGATGATGATGTCGTTCGGTGCGGATAAAGCGGCAGCCTACAGCCAGCAGCAGCTGAATGGAAGGGGAAGCAAACAGAATGCAAACGGGCCGGTCGGTAGTGCAGCGGGCCAAAGCGCACGAACCCTCTACAATGCGGCTGAAGATTCAAACACGATCCATACCATGCGACGCCCGGAGTGGGACGGATGGTTTGGTGGCGTCACGGTGACGAGGGTCTCGTTTTGGGGTTGTTTTTCATAAAATTGAACCACAAGGCGAATAATGGCGTTATTTGGTGTTTGAACGTTCGGCACCGCGCACAGCGTCCGGCTGCCCTTGTGTAGCAGATCGCGTTCGTCGCTTGATCCTGCGTTGAAGTCGTTTGTTCGTTCAGCTCGGTACGGCTTTCCATCGTAGCAAAACGGTGCAAGAAAGTGGCGAACGTTGGGGAAGCTTAGTGAGGCGGAGCTTTTTGTTGGTGATTGATGAGTTTCAAAGATAAGGATCATTAGATACACAACGGAAGCTGCCGCTCGGGTGCGGGTGATTTATGTTTGAACGAGTGAAATACGACATCGACATCGACGTGAACTGCCAGTGACATAACAGCCGAAACAGGTGCCAATGTTAAGCTGAGGTGAAACGTTTACGCCGTTATCGTAGCAACGCGACCGGAAACTATCTCAAATCCCAACCCCAGAAGATTCATAGTGAGTGGCACGGACGATCGTTATGGTGTGATTGGATTTCATTAATCATTGCAACAGGCTCGGCAAACGCTTCCGTGCAGTGTTCGTTACGATCGATGGGTGATTGCTGTGGGGCATTGAAAGGAAGGGAACTAAAAAGCCAAAAAAGGTGTTGACTTGAGCGTGCCCCCGTTCAGCTTATCGGGTGAAAGGCAGATCGACGGTGGGAGTGATCGTGATCGTTTTCTCCTTTCGCAATAGTGCAAACCGATGCCATAGGATTCTCAGTCCTTCTCAGGTGGATTAGATCGGTCGAAAGGGACAAAATGAAATACAAACCAACCTCCCCTCGTTTCCATGGCAACTAAAGCACCAGTTTAATGGCTTATTGTATTGGTGGTTTTCGTATTCAGGGGCTTTGTGGGCTCGTGGTAGCGCTGCTTCTGCCTGAACGGGCAAAGTATTTAGAAAAGTGCTAGTGGGACGCAGTTACTTTCAACATCGATTACACCTCCAATGATCGTCCGCGCTGTGTGTAACCGATACTGACTCGTGCCCTAATCGTAAGCCCCTCGGTTCGAAACGTGCAAATGTGTGTTACGATGAAAGGAGATTGTACTTTGTAGAATCTCGTTTTCGATCGATCATCGGGAGATCGGGTCTATCCTCCGTCTACGGTGTGCAATATTCGCACGTGCAATTATGCAATGAACTGTTGGTAGCGAGAGAGCGGTGGAAAAAGGTGGTTTTGAAACAACTGGAAGGAAACAAAACATGTACATCGACTTTTATGCCACTCTTCGCATTGTTTAATTCATGCCGCACGGTACGGAGCAAGGGATCATCCTCATGGGTGTTGTTAATTTTCTCAGTCATATCGGGCCGGGTGATCTATTGTTTCACGGTGCCCGTTTAGCGGGGTATCTGGATTGCACACGCGTACACAAAATCACGCTTCTCCCGACAACATCGCTTGTTCTCTCCTTCGTCTCGCCTCCGTCACTCGTTCTCTAAGGTCAGGTGGTCATAAATTTGGCTGTCTTTCTTGGCGGCCGGCATATCGCATCCATCTTTTGTCGAGCTGCTGGTGCGCGATGCGACTACTGGCATTTAGTGGTACGGTGCCGCTCTTTGGGAGCACGGTAGACGATTTCGGCGTTTGCGTTAATGTTTACGAAATTATGCTAATGTGTGCTCACACTCACATGAGCCCGCAGATAAACGCAGATGGGGAAAGGAAAGCTCTCGCAAAGAAAATGCATACACACACGCACACAGGAAAACACACAGATGGTTATTATGTGCAACCCGGTGGCGCCCGAAACCTTTTGTTGCTCGTGCCGAAGAGCTGAAGAGACAGGTTCGTTAATGTACGACCGTTAGGATTGTTATCAAAACGCTTACGAGGGGGGGCTGGAGAGGCATGAAGCAAATTTTACGGTTATGGAACACCGATGCAGTGACGTTAGCAGGTGCATAGAGAAATAGGGGTTCGATTCCCGGAGGCTTCTGCTGGCCGTTGGCTGGTTGGCAGTAGATAAGAGTTTGCTTTTTAAATGAAGTCATCAGTTTGTTGTTGTGTCAAGGTCTGCTGTTGCTGTCACTGTGGTAGCATAAACTTTCAAAATGGAAATCTTCTACCAAAGTTTAAAACTATCAACGGGGAAGCAAAGTAAATTCTTCAAACTGCCCTGGGACGTTCGCTTTTTTTGTCTGCTGCAATGAGACAATGCGATGAAAAGAAGTGAAAAGAAAATGGTGAAAATAGTAACATACCAAAGGTTCGTTACAAATGCACAGGACCAGAAACGGAGCGTAGCGTACCGAAAGAATTGTGCAGTGGATTCATTCAATTTAAATTTTTATGATTGTTGCCCCCAGTTTCTTAGACATTCCGCGAGCAGCCGCGCATTGCAGCTAGAATTTGTTGCATTGTGTGTTTTCCTTACACTCCAGACACTCCCTAGAGTGCACAGTGCACATTGCATTGTTTGATTGTTCGCTTTTCCGTCCCTACTCATTGCTTTATCCTGTTGGTCAGAGTGTATAGTTTTTTTTGCTGCACTATTGTATGTGTGCATCCTTGGAGGGTGTATGGCTGCGTTGCTTGCATCGTTCAAAATGCTTCAGATTGGATTAGACGATGAGAGGAGTAAAAAATCTACTCAAAGCAAACGTTGAGCTCGTTCGCCTATCCTTCCGTTTTTATACCACTTGGCATGCATCGAACACTTGGACGATCGAAAGGAAGTTTAATTCGATTAGAAGCATTCGTCTGGATTTGCGGCAGGTTCAAGGGGCGCAGGACAAGCAGGAATGGATTGGTATTGATTTTCTGTTCCATTTAAAGCGGCCGCTTTCCCCATTGTCAGCCAATTGTTGCCGCTGGTCAAGAAGTGGGACGATCTTGGGCAGGATGGTTATGCAATCGTAACCCGCATCTGAATGAAGGGGAAAGGATTGGAAGCTGATGAATGCAATTATCTGATGAGTTTCTGGAGAATATTGTACACACTTTTGATGTGCCATTTTATGCAACAGCTTTCGGAACGGAAACTGAAACGTTTGAAGTGTATTAACTGCCCGTAGGCTGGCATGTAATGCGGCAATGTGTATATTGAAAGTAGCAAATCAATAATGTTGAAATAAGCAATGCTTTGGATCACTAACGACGATGTGAAACGCATTCCCTTAAAAGCTCTTGGATTGCTGTAACATTCAGCTAAACAGTTCAGTGGAGTATAATTGTAAGCCACTTTAAAGGTACGACTTCCCGAACGGGAGAATCATTAGCTTAATACAAACGCCATTCCGTACAGCAACCAAGAATGGCACCGAAGTGGACGAACATTTCGTTTCACGGCTTGCTCTGTCCGCATCGCAAGCATCATAAAAATAGATGACAAGGGATTTGTAAACATTTTCCATCCAGTGCGTGCTGTAATCCGCCCAACCAAAAGGCAAAGTTAATTGGGAAAGGTTAACTTAACGCTTGGGCTCAGGTTGGAGCTGGCGGCGCCGGCAGAGAGCTTTCGCCGACGGGTTTCGTGGTAAAAGTTGTCAATTTGTCAATCTAAACGGGGTACGGCGCTCTCCCGCAACCCGCGAACCCGTACGTACCCGCGAAAGGTGACCGTTAAAGATTGTAATGAGTAATTAAATTTTAATTGATAATTTAATACTTCCAGTGCGCGGTTGTATGGCAGAACCATTTACAATGGTCTAGATGTTAGCCCGCACTAACGCTTGTTTGTGGAGGGTTTGCGTTGGTGAGAGGCCACCCGATAATAAATTACCGGGAATGTGGGTAAGGCCCATTTTTTGGTAGAAATTGTTCGAAAATCGGCGCCGTTTGGTAAAATGAGTTTCGAATCAGTTGCAACATTCACATAAATAATTTGTACAGAAAAACGTCTAAGTCCTCGGATGTTCAAGCAGTTGCCTGTGGAGATAACCATGGCCTAAATAATGACGACAGAGCTCTGGAGAGTATTGGTCTCATTACCCAATTTCTCTAGGTTGTCTCCAGCTAGCAACAAGTGTAACAATTCCTGGAAGCTTGTCCACCGCTTGTAAGCAAACTGGCCAAATGATAGTCCTTTTGAAGAGCTGAGGAATGCTTGTTTCAGAATAAATGAATAGCAACAAGAAGCAACCGTCAATAGACATACCAATTTTCCGTACGACGCGGTGAAACGATCAAAGGTCAGAAAGAAGAGGAAAAAATCACTTTGTCCCACCGACCTAAAGCGGTTCATTAGGGGTGCTATGGCAATGTAACGCTTTTCCAGTAATTTGAATGCTGTTCATCTTGAAACGTGCAATCGTTGTGGTTGCTAGCCAACGGTGGAGCTTAAAATTGAACATAACTTTTGACCATTTCCCGCGACCTGTGGGTGCTTACGCACGACACGCTTTAGGGCGTCTGATTGCAGCACTGACCCTGAAATGATATTCCAATTCCGTAATGGATGTTGTGTCTGCGTGTGGTTTGAGAAATTGTTGTACCTAATAGACGATAAACGATGCATTGCTAATGCTGGTAAAGAGAGCAAGGGCAATTGTTGTCATGGGTATGCCGCTAGGAAATCAATACCATACCATGATTACAGTTCGGTTGTACCCAAAAGTTGTCGGACAACAGGTTGGGGAAGAATTTCAACGCATATTGCACACACTGAGGCACGCTGAAGAGGATTCCCGCACGAACAAACCTGAATGTTTTCGAGGTTTTGCCTCTAGCCACGGTTTCTGCGTGTGTGTGTGTGTGTGACCACAGACGGTAGCGGTTCGCGACACCGGCAGAACCAATCCGGAAAGATCATCCGGCAGGACATGGTCCCACGACGAACGGTGTGTGTGTGTGTGGTTCTGTCCGATACGTGTCATTTCGAACGGAAAGGATCGCGCCCGGACACACGTTTGTCACACCGTGTAATGTTGCGGTTTGTATGTATGACAGTGAGAGACAGAGAAAGAGTGTGAGAGAGAGAGAGAGAGAGAGAGAGAGAGAGAGAGAGAGAGCAAGAGAGAAACCACTTATCTCGTGCACTCGTTTTCCTTCAGCCAGCAATTAAGCATGGACATTTGATTGCGTGTGCATAGCTTGATGTGATTTGCACGTGGCGCAGAACGAACCAACACACGATGGTAGCCTATCGAGTAAGAATCGATTGGCCCACCCAGCATGCTGGCACGGATGGATGGCAGGGGTTTTTTTTATACGGCTTCTCGTTCGGAAAAGTTTTGCACCGCAACCCTGGGGCCAGTACACGAGTGCATGGTGCAAACTGTTGCAATGCAGAGACACGTTTACCGGTGTGAGTACAGCATTTTTTTCCCCTCTGTGTCAACCTTTTCCGGACTGATGTGTGATGAAACACACACACACACACACACACCGTGTGGGATGATTGGAAGGATATTTTCTGAATTGCAGTTTTACGCGCCAGAGGGAGTATCAACGACAGGGAAAAGACCACTCAAATGCTCAATAAAGGTCAAAAGGTTATCGATCGAAAAAGGGATTAGTTAGTGAAAATGGGAAAGTACTGTGGGTGTGTCGTAAATATCAATCTATCGGTGTGTGTTTTTTTCTCTCTCGAATTGTCTAAAGTGTGTTTCTAACATACCAATGTCCATAATTCTGGAAAATGCTTATTAAACCTTTCTCATTGCATGGAAATTGATGGGTGGTTAACCCATCGATTAAGTTTCTCCCAGAACATGGGGAAAAAAGTCACACGTACACACATACATACATACACACACACACACACGTACACGTTTGCGGTGTACCAAATGGATGGGATTTAGCACGAAATTGACAGACGGAGGCGCCCAGAATGCTCAATCATCGCTCGGCAAACAGGCCGCCGCACATCAACGAGCTGGATTGCGGTTGGAAAGGATTTATGAGCGCGAGCAGCGGGTTGTGGGCCGCTGGATGTGTGTCGCTCATGACGTATGCGGACCTTTCCGGGCGACGGTGGCTTACGATTGTAGGGAGGGAGGGGGGGGGAGGGGTTGTAGCGCCCGCTGGCTGTAAATAATTTAGCCGCTACAGTGTACGATTTGGCGACGAACGCGACCGCGACTTATTATCGGCTTTTGTAGTTTAGCCGGGGCTGAGGGGGAGTGCTTCAATGAGTGCGAGAGAGGATATTGTGAACACATGCACTGTAAAGCCTACCATGTGGCACTAGTAATTTACAGTTCATAAAGTGCGTCGTTTCGGAGGTGGAGAGGGAGGGGGGGCAGTGGCAGGGAAGCTAGGGGAGCCCACCAACACAGAATCGTTCATCATCGCCCCATCGTTCCATGTGGCAAAAAGGAATCTATCCGAGCGCTTGGGAAAGTTCACTTCGCCGAAGCACACACACACACACACTAGCGTATTCACTTCCGCCCGGACACAAACACTGTTCCACCCGTTATCTACCAGTTCGAAGAGTCGATGATTGTAACTGTGCGGCGTAACACGAATTTCATAAATTCAATTTTAATCCGCCACGGCTAAGCCGGTGGAAATTTATGGGTGTGATTTCGCCCGCGCACCGCAAGTGAGCGCGTGCGGCGGGCGTTTCGTTTGTTTTTCGCGTGCTGTCCCGTGCACCGGCCAGATCGGGTACACACACCGTTGGGGTTGCGGCTGGCGGCTGGCGCGGGGGACCGCAAAAACCACGAAGGCACTTTTGCAAACCTCCCCGATCGCCAACAGTTTTCCGTCCGTTTTGGGGAGGAAACTGATGTCTCACCGTTATCGCTTGGCGAATGGGGGGGAGTTTGGGATTGATAAGTTTGTGGAAGGAAGCCAAACGGAATGGTCTGTGACAGTCGTGTGTGTGTAGACGATAACAGTTCTACGTACCCAGCAAGGTTGGCAAGTGCTGAAAGCAGAACTTCATTTAAATTCGGGAACTTTTCACTTCCAATCTGGACAGGGACAACACGTAAGCAAGGCAAGGAAGGTCGTGGGGCGGGTCAAGTCACAAAACCTCACGCCCAACTCTGGGGTGGTCTCCGTCGTGGGGGCATTATAATCTCATTTCCAAATGGGAGATGGAAATTTATTAGCAGCTAACTACCATTTCGTGACGTGTGCGCGCTGATAAATGGCTCGCGAGCGATTTCGGCGAAACAACGTGCGTGCCCGCGCGCGCGCGTGTGTGTGTGTGTGTGTGTGTGTAGCGCAGCCGCCTCGAAGATGATCGGAAAAATGCGGCGAACGGTCGCGCGCGGAAGAAGATGATGGGCCCCCGTCGAGGCAAAGAGATGATGTTGCAATAGATGAAGCTCCCGTTCGCCCGCATCGGTGCCATTCATCATTCTGTCAAATTGAAAAAAGCGTGTCGGCGGTGTACGCGCCGTACGGGCTCTCGGGCAAGGCGCAAGGCTTGTTCGACGGCTGCCATTACCATGCTCCGGCTCATCTCCCGCTTGTTCGCATTGCTGCCTCATTGACGGATTCGTTTTTCATTAGTCGTTTTATTTTACCGCTGGGACGGTGTGAGGGAGGGGGGGGATGTTTGAATCCTCCAACCTGCGGAGTTTTCAATTACAGCGTTAGCGTGCAACATTACGCGTGTGCGCGATGCACGGTCGTCGGGCGTATTGGTTGGCTTCGGAAAAGGGCCATACCAAAACAACAACCCAAATGCAATCAGATAGCGACGGTGCTCCATTAATGAAAATATGACAAAACGTTCGCGAGCTACCGTGGAATGGCTTTACATCATGTTTCTGCCCGTGGGTTGGATGTTGGTGCTGGAAACCCATGCATTTGCACACGCCGTTGTGCGTAGGGAAATATGAAGCCACTTCCCCCCACTTTAATGATCGCAAACGATGTCTTTAATTTGAGCAACAGCAGCCACTTTATGTACACGGTGGCATTGAAGCTTTTAATGTGATTTACCCCCAAGCCGTAAGCGCAGCACTCGAGGTGGTTAATTCGGGCCGTGCGCACGGTGAGATGGAGAGGCTTTTGCGTCGGAACCGAGTGAACCGAGTGAAGAAACGTTCGCATCTGAAGAGGCTCGGGAAAATAATGTGCCCCATTGGGCGTTTAGTTTCGCTAAGCAATGGGAGGGAAACCGTTACGACAAATCGGGGAACTAGTTGAAGTGATGTCATCGATTAATCGAATGTGTTTCCCTAATGCGTTCCCTTGGCTGTGTCCGCCCATCCACCTCGGCGGAAGAGACACTTGTCGATGGATATCAATCGGCTTCAATTTATGTGGCCAATGGGGGGTTTTTACTGTCCAGCGGTCCAGACGACTTAGAGCTTTTTGCGGGCATTTGCTAGAGGAGGAAAAGCTCTTGCAAAGTGTGGTTTTACCGTTCGGGGGAGCTGATGTGTACGGACGAGCTCTTGCAAAAACCGAAGCAAAAAAAAAAAGGAACGAACCTGGACATAGCGTCCAACGTCCGGTGCTGGAAGAGATAGAGCTCTAGGTTGGTCCATAAAAGTTTATCGACCGCCCGAAAATTCGTAACAAATGAGCAATCGATGTCGATATCTCTACTGGACGTGTGTGTGTGTGTGTGTGGGTGAATGCGTTTGCTCCGCATGTAGATTTTGCACCTACCCAAGGAAGGACTGTTGTGCTCGCAGGTTCGGCGGAAGGACTGATTGTGGTAGGACGGTCTAATATTGGACGGTCTACATAGCTGTGGAGGGAAGCAGGAGGAACAGAAATTGGAAGGAATTGGAGGTGCGAACGGAAACGACCAGAGAACGATTAATGATCTGTATCGATGATAAACATGATGTGAAAACAGATGAGCTTTTGAGTGGAACCAGAGGCGGCCGGTGGCCTATTGGAACGTTGATTTTTGTGCTCCTCTGGGGACAGTGTTGGGTACTGGGATTCGTTCTATTTTTCTTTCCTACTAAAGTGGATGGCAAGTGGATGGCTGTGTGTGAGAAAGAATGTTTAGAGAGTTATTGAGTTTACATGAAGATATTTAAACATCTTTGCCTCATAAAGGTGTTCAAAAATGCCAAGAAATTGGAAAACTACCTAACGACGTAGTGTCTGACAATAATGAAATAAATATTAAATGCTTAAAATGATGAACCAAGTATAATATAATAGAAAGCTTAACCACCATCTTCTACCACGCCGATGAAGCCGATATGTGTTCGCAATATAATTAGTGATTGGACCACAAACTCATCATGTTCTAGCAGCAACAGGAGAGTTTCTGGAATTAATACGAATCATGCCATCATCGCTTCACGCCACTCGATCCAGTATCGGGTTTACTTGCAACTTGACCGTAGTACACCGGTGCAGCAGCGGATGAGCGTTAGTTAGGGTTACGGTTATGCAAACATGCAACGAATTGATTATCGGTCCGCGTGTCCGAGCCTGCATTAGCGCATTTTGCGAAAGGTATGCCGACGACGGCGATACGAATGGACATCTCTTGAAGTGTGTTTGACGCAGCGCCGCGGCGCTTCGATTGTATCATGAACCGGTCGAATCGTCCCGAGATGCTTGCTGCCGCAGGACTGGTGCGAAACTTTGTTGATGAGATTGTGCACTTGAGCTTGTTTGATCAATAAGTGTACGGGGTCGGGGAATGTGAGTGTACGGGTCGGTATACCGTGCTGCGTCACATCTGAAACAGTGGCCAAGCATTGAATAGGTTAATATGCACCTTTGAACCTATGCCCGATGTGTTTGATCCCGGTGAACGATGACTTTGGTTGTTATAATTGAGCTATCCTTTCGAATTTTGATAATACCGAATTTAATACAGGGGAAAAAGATAAATAAAGTGATCTACTATTTACATCTGTGGTCAGATAAACATACCAAGTCGTTGAAACGTTCCCAACCGTAATAAGTTAATGCGGGTGCGTAGTTATACAGTCACGTCCCGTAGCTGTTCTGAGGTTTCCGTCGTTCGTTAGCGACTGTCCGAATCGCAGCAGAAAAATTAACTACCTAGTGAAAGCGTTCCGTGGCGAAGAGCGCAAAAGTGATAGTGATTCATAGTCCCCATGATGGACTTAACGAAAGATCTGGCGCCGTAATCGTCCCAGGCCAGGGAGAAGAAGATAATCATCGGAGGAAAATTATATCTCTATAAATATTTTTCCCATCGGTGGCACTAAAACAGCTCTGCCGGGGGCAGAGGTACGCAACAACGGGGAACTCTTGCTTCTGCTCACTTTCGCTTGCCCACATTCCCCCCCCCCCTGGCAGCCGGCACTGGCCCCTTACTGGCTGGTGTGTAAGTGCTCGTTCCGGGGGAAATTTATTGGCGCTATCATGCTGAAATCAGGTACTGCCACTTCTGCGCGCCGTGTTCTGATGCAGCCAGATTCTGCTTCTTTCCTAACGATCTGCCAGCCACACACATTGGCCATGGTGGCAGGTGAAGCTGGTCTGCTTGAGCTGGGGAGGAGAATTTTTTAAATAAATAAAAGCAAAACTGTTTTAAACTCCAATAACACTTAACGACTAAACCAGAGTTCTGGTGAAACATAACCGGCAATGCCGGTAGCGAAGTGATACAGTTTCTCCGGACACCGGGACTATCCTTGTGTGTGATGACCGTGTGCACACGGTTCCTGAGAACCGTGGATGGAAAGAGAAGATAGTTGTAAGAAGCGGCAAACTATGAGCACACC
Source organism: Anopheles arabiensis (assembly GCF_016920715.1). Lineage (NCBI taxonomy): Eukaryota > Metazoa > Arthropoda > Insecta > Diptera > Culicidae > Anopheles > Anopheles arabiensis. The sequence goes on along the minus strand of NC_053517.1, from coordinate 1,556,898 downwards.
ATACACACATGCCACACCCACTAGAGTGATGTGTAGCAAAGGCAGATCGCTTTCGCGGTCGAAGAAGGACGCTTTCCTCGGCTCACTCTTGGCGGATCCAAAACCCGGAGGAGGAAAATGGGATCGTGGTTTGACTTTGGTCGTGTTTTTGCCACTCTACGCTCTGGGCCCTGTAGGTGCCCAGAGCCGTGCATTTCATCACAAGCTCACTTCTTTCTCGAAATGGACCCCGGCACCCGGCACTACAAGACGGTGGAGCACATTGTAAAGAAATACGGTACGGTTTGGAAATAACGTTCTGCTCATGAATATTAATTTCGATATTGTTGTTGCTGCTGCCACCGTGGTGTTTTCTCATCCAAGTATACGTCAGTTTTAGTCGGGCGATCGCCATCGCCGCAGCGTTTGTAACGTTTCAGCTGCCGGCGCCGCGCTGTTGGCTGAAGTTAATTTTTATTGTTTTAAAATTATCAATTATCGTAAATTTGGGCACTTTCGTTGGGTTTGTGGAGGGGGGGGGGGAGGGTTGAGGCGAAAGAAAGATGATATCGAAAGTTTACTGTTTGGTTTGGCAGGCAGCGAGCACTGCGTGATGGGGCTTGGGCCCATGAAGTGGAATGAAATTAATTTAGCCAAACAGAGATCTGCTGGGGGTGTGAATTAATTGTTTATTGCGGGGTCATAGACTGTGGATAAGCGCTTCCGAGCAATCGTGCCGTCCCATTATCGAGCCGGGGCAATAATAAATATATAGGCATCAGGAACAGTGGTTCCTGAAACAGTCTGTCGGGAGGAAACGTTTCATGAAAAAGTCCATAAAATTAGCAAATTATGAATGTAACGTTTCCGTGCTGTGAAGAATTTTCCCAAAAAGGAAGATATCATCTCACGGTAACTACTGTGCAGTGTGCCCCATTTTCTAATGCACCCGAAAAGTGAAGCAAACAGGGACTCTTTAGGGCCACTCCTCGTGCACAAGGAATTCACGAGTGAGAACTAATGAAGACTAATGATGGCCGGTATTTTTGTAGCACGCAGTAGCAGCAGTAGCAGAAGCAGCACCACCGGATAGCAAACACCACACTACTGAAAGTCCACTCGGAACGAATAGCGCCTCCTTAGAGCACTCGCACTGCTCCCCAACAGCACTAAGAGCACTTCACTCCATATGGCCCTATTCGCTGCAAATTGTTTCACGTCGTGTCCAGAAGGACTGCCCCCTGCACGCCTTCGCTGCATCGGGCCATCGGGCCGAGTCTGTCTGGAAAGAACTCGTTGCGTCCGTCCAGGGTGCTCGCTGTGAGTCGGTGCTCCTAAGGGTGGACACAATGTGGCTAATGAATAATTGACCGTGGTTTCTACACGACGAGGACGAGGACGATGATGTCGATCCGTGCACCGACCCGGGTGCTGTGGGAGTTGTCGAAAAAGATTCGACAGTCGCTGTGTGGATGCTGAGGAGGCATAGAGACACTGGGATTGGGACTGGAATTTTGTCGTCGTCGTCGTCTTTTCGTCCGAATGCCCCAAACCGCGTACGAGTTCATCAAAATCCAGCAACAGCATCAGCAGCGATTGCAGAATAGTTTCATCCCTGCCTGATGACGGTCGGGCATCCGGGACGATGTGGTTTTGTGGTATTTTTGCAAACATTCGGTGACGTTTCTATTTTTGGGCAACAGCGGTATCACCCGACCCCTTTTTGGGCAGGGACGCTTTCGTCGGCAGTTTTTGCTGAGTGCAGAGCTAATTGATCGACACAAAGTCCATTCGTAGGTGGGTAGGTGGGTTCCATTGGCACTTGTTAGTACTTTGAGGGGTTTGTTACTGGGGCAGTATTGTCGAAGAAATTGAACAGAGTTGCCTTGCTGTTGCAGAGCAGGATGAGCTGTAAAAAGAAAGGCCTCTTAAGCCTGGTCCTCAATCTTCTTCGTTCTTCCATTAGAAATCGAATACGGAAACACTCCTTCAAAGATTGCCTAGAGCACTTTCATCAATCAAACTTATAAAACGAGTGCCACTTATGGCACACAAAATAGCCGCCCAGGAAAAGTTTCCGAAAAAACAACATCCCATCTATTATTAATCGAATGTCTGATGTGATGTCTTCTGTGCTGTCAGTTTCCTGCAGATGAAGTGTAAAGTTCTCATTGAACTCCAACACCTCAAACACTCGACAGCTCGACGTGTTTATTTACTTGCATCTGAAGACTACCACGGCTCCCACAGCCATTGCAACTCGGGTGCATGATCGCGGTGGCAAGAGCTGGCTGGGACTTAGCTCTAAACAATGCTTCAAATCCTCGACAAACACTCGTCATAGCTCTGGGTCGGCGAGAGCCGTCTGGGAGCTGTATGGCTCTCCCACTCCGCGTCAGACGCTTTGGGTGTGGCTGTGCAGTAATTTTTCGCACCCTTTCTTCCACTCTTTGGCGCTATATTTGCTGGACAAAAGTGTCGCGCTGTGATCAGGGTTTAAGTTTCTGGTTTCGTTCTAACGTCAAAACAAAACCGAACCACCGTAGCATCATTTTTGGTGGGAAAGGGTGATGCCAAGACCAAAGCGACCGAATGAAACCGTGAGATCTTACAGGTGTCTCAACCGGTAAAAGGGTTGGGTGGAAGATGTTACCATCGGAATACGGAATCACATTTTCACTCCATCCCCGTGTCGGTGGTGAAGCTTTCGAGGAAATATAAAAGTAGAAAGCTTTCGTCGAGCTAGAACCTTCTGCTGAAAGGCGGGCTGGGGGTGGGAGGTGTGCAGTGTGGAATCGCCAAATGGGTATTCATACGGTATATGGCATTTGTTTCTATTTTGTATGACTTCAATTATTACTTTCTATTCCATTGTCATTTTTCATCATTCCCGTTGTGGGCTTGGGGGCTCAGCTTCTCTGGGGGGTTTTCTACTTCTCTTCACTTCTCGCAGGGTCGGTTGCTCTGACGCTCCGGATGCTTTATTCGCCCTGGTTACCACTATTTACCATCGTAGATTTAACGCCGGATTCTTTGGTGTTAGTGTTTTACAACGATGTTCTCCCCTTTCTCCCCTTTCGCCGTTGCTTGAGGAGCCGGCCCGATTGGCTCTGCGGGGGGGAGAAACAGGGCGTCCGGTGCGGTCACTGTAACCCATCCATCCTGCGCTGGGGACCCGTGAGCTCCTTCAGCCTGGCGACAGGTCAGGACGGGACTCGGTTACCTTTGAAAAAAGATACCTGCTTCGGGTGACACGGTTGCTGTAACACAATGGCACTTGGGTTTCCTTTTTATCCCTTTAATTTTCTTCCATGTTGTTGTTTCATTATTATTTAGCTTTTCCTCCACGGGACCGGTGCCAGTGAATCATGATCCACCCACCGTTGGTTCATCTTGGCTGTCCGCGTGCCCCGCGTCCCCTGTCCAGTGTGCTGTTGCCTTCGGCAAGTACCATTCAGCCATTCAGTCAACAATCTGCTATCGCTAGGAAAAGGTTTTTGTTGCCACTTTTCACCAGCCTCACCAGGGTGAGGTGTACACTGGCGTTGGATTCGGTTTGCTTGCAACCGAGTGTCCTTTCATCTCCCTTCCCCCTTACTCTCCAGATCGAACCGGGCTCTCCCTTGGGCGGGAGAACCTGAAACTGTCGAGGATGTTTATGTGGGTGGTTTGTTTTGTCCGCAGCGTCCCACCGACCAGGCGCAAGGAGGGAAGGGAGAGAAAACAAAGCTCCTGCTCATGGCCAGCCCCGGGAAAGGTGACCGAGCGGAAACGGAAGTGTGGCGTTTGGTTGTGAAGAATCATCACCAACAACACAGCGTAACAATAACAAAAGACAACAAAAGTAACCCACCACGTTCAGCCCGTTGAGCTACGGGTAAATGTGCGGCGAGTGAAAAGAAAACAAAGACATCTTTATTTATTGGACTTCCTTCGGGGGACAGACGGCCGTTTCTTGCCTTTGGTGCAGGGTAAGGGCGAGCCCGTAGATCCGAAGGTCCGAAACGGGCAAGCTTTTCTTGCGACAGAGAAAGGATTCTTTTCGCACGTTCAAGGAAAGGGGGGAAAAAATAAAGTCCCTCGTCGCAAGGGCGGTAGCTTGTGGAAGGAAGGGCTTGATTTACATTTGTCAACGTGCTTTCGTTTGTGCTTTGTTTAAATTAAAATTTATCCGAGAGGAAATTGGAAAAGTGATGCAGAAAGACAGCGTGTCCAGCGGTCCCGGCTAGAGAAGATTGGGTTGCCTGTAATTGACCGTGACGTTAGGGGCGTGAAGTGAGGCGTAGACACACCACCAGCGGTGCAAGATGTAGCAAGGTAGATGATGTACATTGGTGAATAAGGCGATCTTTTCTAAGATATCAATTGCCAATGAGATGACTGGAATGTTTTGCGATGTTAACTGCAGTTTTGCATCTGTTGCTCGAGGCGGTTGATGGTTGATTGATGCTTTAGAATGGTTCCGTGTAGCTTACAAACCAGAGCAGAAAGTGACGTGCTAGCTTCAAATGATTGGAGTGGACTTAATTTAAGTGAATATTCCCACTCACTGCAAATACTAAGTACAACAGTTCACTCATAACGGTTCACCACGGGCGAATGTATTTCAATCAATGAAGTTTCAATTGAAACACATTCAATGCCGGAGCGTACATTCCGTGCATGATCATTAGGCTTGACCAGCCTATGCACTCCGTTTCCATTTCCGAAGCTAGATGAGCGAGTACGTACGAGATATCAATTGCATTTACCATGCACGAAACTCTTTGGAGGTTTTCCGTGATACTTTTCCTGGTACCTGACCGGATTGCAATCGATACGGTCCGACACTGGTTTATTGTTTGTGCGTAGCCGCATGGACACGTAACCGAAACGCCGGCCATACTCTGTGCCTTCGGTGCAGGCGATGATGATCTCCTCGGGGGGTTCCGTCCGAAGCATACCGGTGTGCTCTGTGTACTCGCCGAGCATTGCTGAAAGTTCATCAGAATTATCTCCGAAGCAGTTCCCGGATTGTGGTGCCGGCGGGAGCTGATTGAGACGAAACACGATACGTACACTGAGGGAGTCTGGTCGGGTTGTTCCTGAATGTGGAACCACTAGCAGAGTGCGAAACTGCCGAAAGCTTCTCCGGCCCATTGTATCTGCTATCTATAATCGGATAAACATATGATAAAGTGAGAATAATAAATCAATGCGGATGATATTTTCCGTCGTAGGATGGAGTTTCGGTTCGGCAAAGATGCTGCAAACCTCGGGTGAACCATGAATAAGTTTCGGCCTCATTATAACAAATGTCGACCGAGCGACAACAGCTGCCAGTAGCAACAGCAGCACAGGGTGTGTGTGAGTGTATTTTGGGCGCTTGTGGTCAAACAAGTTCCGTACGAAACAAAACTTTTGTCCACTTCGAACACGTGCGTTATGCATTGAATTTCAATTTTCCTAACCGAGCGAAAGTCGACACACAACTGCCCCGAAGTGTTGCACGGGAGCAGTAGGGGTAGTCGTGGCTCAGTGCCGTTCTGGCGTGGTTTGAGCTCCGGACGAGCAATGGGTGGATAAATTATATCTTCCTCTGGTTCTCACATCGTTCCCACAGCCGAGGGGGATGGTTAGTAGCGGGACTGAAGAGCTTAAGGAAGATCATTTGCGGGTAACACATCGGCATCCGTTGTGGGTGCAGTCCGTGCAGTGAAAACAAATGAAGGCCAAAATCCTGATTTTCATTCGGTTTAATTACGTTTACGAGCTCAGGGTATGGTTTTTGGTTGGATTGTGGCAATAGGATACACTGCACACTGTACCACTGCGTGACTGTTTTGGGGGGGCCTATGAAAAGTCACCGATGGCAAACCCGGCATCGAGCAACTATGTCCGTTCTGCTGCATGTGTTTGGGCTGTTGGGTGTTGGGCCGATGGAGCATTAGAGTTCTTTTTATTCGATTGACTTTTGAGAGACGCTCGAGGCATATTTAGCATGCTGCTAGGATGCTGCTATATCAATGTAGCGGGGTTTTGCGTCCATTCTACGAATGATTCATTTAATCTAATAGTATGTGGGTTGTTGCTTTGTGATTTTCCAGAACCATTCCCGATACACAGTCGAAAGGCTACTGCATGACAGGATGAAGGTTTCACTGTACATAATATTAATCTCGATCTTGCTCAGCAAGCATTACGCGTTATCGCACATAATCAGGGTGAGTGTGTAGCATCATGGCCAGGCCACCTTCCGAGTACGGTACTGATGGAACGCTATTTTCTCTCCCACTTCCCCCTTCTCTCGACCCTCACGGCAGAAACGGCAACTCTTTCGCGAGCAAGTGCTGCCGCATGCCGGAGGCAAAATACCGGACTCGGCCTTTTTAACCGATCGTTTGGCGCTGAACCGGCTGCAGAAGGATGGCATTGCCGTGCCGGACGGTGTGCTGCTCGAGCAGCGCCAGTACCAGGTGTACCCGCACCAGCACCGTACCGTACGGCCAACGTTCCGCGTCGTGCAGACGCCGGACAATCGGTACATCTCGCCGGAGGGCGAGTACAGCCACAATGCGCTGGCGACGGTCGATACGACGTACTTGATACCGCACGCCGGTGACAAATTGCTGCTGCATGATCATCCCCATCATCGGCCACCCCATTACGCCATCCCGAAGGCACCGATCCTCAAGGAACTTCGGCTGCCGAACTATGCCGTGTTTAATTTCGACTACAAAAAGAAGAAACCGCACGTGGGAGGAGCAGTGGTCCAGCTGGGGAAAGTCCCGCTGGGCTCGTACGAACACTATCGCCCACCGAAGCCATTGGACGGTGGATGGGCCCAGAGATTACCTCAAGATTTTGTGAGCTACCATGCAGGTAAGGTTGACTCAGGCTGTAGTGCGGCGATGCATACCTTTAGGCGTTTTACTGAGGGGCATTTCGTTACGATTCGTTGCAGCTGTCGGTAATGGTCACAATTATCCATCAACCCATCACGTACCTTCGTCGTCGTCGACGTCGTCGTCGTTGCCGTACGGAAGCGAGATTGGCGGCAGCTGGAACAGTGGCTGGGCTCCGTCCACGGGCAGTTCATCGAGCGAGTCTCTTTCGCCGGTAAGTTGGCAAAGGCGCAGCGCCAACGAAATCAGTGCCTGGTTCGCTGGTCGCCGTGTGCCTAATCGTTCCCCGCGAAATACTCACGAATCGTATCATTCAATTATTCTGTCAACGTTCCATCTCCACAGCAACCGCTCGGCAGTTTCGAGGACTATTATAGTCAGTTGAGCGATAAGCACCGCTTCTACCGAAACGTGGGCGAGCGAACGCCGGCAGCGGGACCAAAGCCCGCCAGCGTACTGTGCCGGGATCGCCAGCGTGGCCATCCGCAATGCCATCAAGCTTAAAATTGACTTCCTGTGACGGGGCCGGAAGTGTATCGCGGGCGAAAGTTGATACCATTCAGTCACCCATTTCACCGTACATTAGGCATAAGGATGTCAGGCGCGCGATAGGCCATCTAAAGGACCTTTCGCGAGCGCGAGAACCTGTACCTGCTATGGCTGATGGTGAGATTAATAGAGTGATTGACGGGATCAAACGCCAAAACGTGGACGCGTCGACTCTGGCGGTGTTGGACCTGCTCGCAGGGAACAATGCTGGGCAATAGGAGATCACACACACAGAGACAAAAAGAACGTTTACTTTTCCGCTCTAGAGATTGTGATTCGATAAGTGACCATAAAGAAAATAAAAAGAGAGAATGTTCAAGTACAAAAAAAAAACGGAACGAGCGGTATCGAGAAATGAGTGAAATAATAAAGCACTGAATGAAGATAAGCATCAGGCTGCCGTGGTGGTGGGGTATGGGGCACAGATGGCGTGGAGTGCACGGTGGAAGCTGCCAGCAAATGATACCCGACGTCCTTGACACTTGAAGCCATGAACTGGCCGTGAAAGTTGAGACGAAAAACGCTCACCATCTTCATCGTCACGTCCACCACCGCCTTTGATGATGACTGGTGCTGCTCGTCTAGGGTTCATTTCCATACCAGAGCTTACCACTAGCCCCCTCACTTCGAGCACGTGACGCAGCGCGTCCGTTGACAGAACGATGAGTATCACATTCCTGCTAAAGCTTTAATCATTCTGAGCTGGTTCGGGTGGATGGGGGTGGGGGTGGGTTTTCCCTCTCTTTCACTCCCTGGAACAGGGGTGAAAATAAGTGCGAAAAGAATTGACAAACTGCTCCATCACCCGTGACGTAAATTGGGCAGCGAGAAGAATGAAAACGCAAAAGACGTCGAAGCAAAACAACACCAAGCAGTGCGTGTCAGACAAACTGGGCCACCACCCTCCGGAGTGGACCGAAGTTGCCGCTATAATGATATGCAAAATATTGCAATAAATTGAATGTGGGATTCCTTCATTTCGTGCCTGCGTGGTGTGCTACCGGGATGGGTGCAAAAAAGTGGAAACTGAAGGCCAATGCGCTTTGGTAGGGACGATAAGTTTAATGGAGACGCATGGTCGTCCTATCGCGATGGAAGGGATGAGTGCGGCTTTATCTAAGGGTGTAAATCTTGTTCCATTTTCTCACCATTACATCTCACCAGGACATTGAAGGGGAAGAGGAAAGGGAGGTGGATGTGTGAGTGTGTAGATAAGCGCGGAAGGATGAAACACCCTGGGCATGGGCGTTAAGAATGGTGTCTCGATGGTGGTGCCATTGTACAAACATATGAATAATGAAGAACCAATAAACCCTTCACCTGGCGCCTGCTGTCTAAACTATTCTCCCGGCTTTTGCAAACAGACAGCCTACAGCTGATAAGCGTACCTCCCAGTATCCTACCCACTGGCCGCCACTTTCCGCTCGCCAGGGAGGGCTTTTGTGCACGTTACTGTCAATTTGTTGTTGAGCTTTGCATTTATTATTGATTTGTTCGAGCGTGCGATGTGTCTGCCTGGGCCGGGCCAGGCCTGCCGTCGGTGGCAGTGTCAGTGGTAGATAATGAAATCAATTTAGTTTTGCGTTAAATATTCATAGACGTCAAATTGAAATTAACGACTATGGGCCGGATAAAAGGCGAGCGCCGGTGTTGCGCTGGTGCTTCAGCAAACGCACTGGAAACGGTCCAGGCCGCTGGCTTTCTTTTGCACAATGAGTATGCTCAAACACTCACAAACAAACACAGGCACGCGTGGTGCTTTTACACAGCTTGAACGTACCAAGCCGTACCTGCGGGCAGTAGATCCTGCTGAACGGTGAATGGAAAAGTTTTTCCCCCTTGGAAAAACTTACTTTCCGCAAGCTTGCCGCGCTAGCATTTGCAGCGCTGGGTGGTGAAGTTTGGTAAAAGACAGTCAAATGGCTCGCTTTCGAAGGTCAGCGCAAAAGAATACCACCAAAATAGGACACGGCGGTTAAAGTATTTGCTACAAGTCTTGGGTCGAGTCCGCCCAATGGGAACGGAACAAAAGTCGAACTTCACAGACGTAGAGCGCATGAGATGGTTTGGCGCATTTGTTAGGGCGAATGTTTCCGAGCGACAGGGTGGTCATTGTTTCGGCGGGGAGGTTGTGGGGTAGGTTGTGTGACTCATCAAAGCTAATGGGGTGGACGAATGAGAAGGGAGCCCCAGAAATAGGGTGTCGGATAGTTTGGATTGTTGAAATTTCGAAATGAAACAAATGATCAGTCACAATCAAGCGCTGGAAAGTGGGTGGGTCAACTGTCCTTTTCGCCCGCTGTGTGGAAGCCGCAAGACGGAAAACACACAGAGAGTGTGTAAGTTTTTGCTTGTTAAGAGGTTAGAATTTAAGCAACCATAACAAGCGCACGTACACAGACACTTCGGACACTGCTTCGGAAAAGCAATTCGGTGCAAGCAAACGATCTGGGGGAAAACTATTTTCGGCGAACAATTTATCAACAGTTAATTTTGCTCTTCATTTGTGGAACGAGCTGGCTTTGTACTGTTTGAAAACTGCAATCAGTGATGTAGGGCAGGAGGAGGAAGCGTGTGGAAAACAGAATAATGATGTTGATGGCAATGATGATTAAAGAGGCCATTGCAGTGGTAGTAGGCTGCTTCTATTCACTCACCCCGTCCAGATGAATTATGTCTAGAAGGAGAAGTTCGGTATATCTAACTCCCGATGTGCTGATGGTTTATTGTTGTAATGCAGATGTTGAGCTCTCGATAATTTACAGTCACGTGGCTGCATTTGCATACATGTTCACTCGGGAGCTTAACGAAAGTCTATCGTAGTTTTGGCTTTTTGGACGCATTGATACACACGGTTTATCATCATTAAATACAGATTTAATCATGTTTATTTAATTGTTATGGGAATAATTCATAATTACCCTTGATTCGCTCATTAGTCACATCCATCGGGTAGCGGGTGCGTCCGTGTGCCTGTTTTTTGTCCTTCTTTGCGTGCCAAAATCAACCAGTGCGTGTGGTAAATCAGCAGCAGTATCCTGTTGGCCCCGGGTAGACGGTATTGGAGTGAAGTCGCCGCATGATGACTTTCTGGAAAACCCAAATTAACCGACGCACTTCATTACGGTCGTTGAATGAGGGTGTGTGTGTGTGCAATTTAATGTTGATGTTTAAAAAAATATCGTTTTGTTTGATCTTTCCGATTTTTTCGCCATGTTCTTGCAACGTGAATATTTTGATGATCAGCGAATTTAATTCATTTCGTGGTGAGGTGTTCGCTTTTTTTACCAGGGGAGAATGCCAGCAGCAGTACAATCCATTAAATGTGTTTGTGTGCTTGCCTGAACGACTCACTTGCCAGCGCTGAAGTATCTCATTACGGGGTTTTAATGGAACTGATGACGATGCTGACCGGTGACGTTCCCTGGTTTGGTGGTGAAGACGGTTTGCACTTATCGAATCCGTTCCACGGTCAGGTGGCGATGCGTTTCTGTGAAATTAATTTCATTTCAAGTGATTAAGTATTTATGCGGTGAGATAAGGTTCGTTTAAAAACTTTCTCGTTTACCTTCGAGCCACGATGATATTACCGACGCGGTGGGTGTGCCCGAACGACAAAGTTGATACTGAAAGTGTGTACACGGCGAGGAAGTAATCTTTTTTTCTTGGTAGTGTGCTTTTTAAAAAGCATCATTAATTTATATTGCAATACCGCAAAAAGAAACCTCTGGAAAGAGTGCTTGAGTACAATAGCAGATCTGTTCACAATACTCTTCTGCTAACGTCGATGCTCTGTTTGTAGATCATAACGATTACAAGATTGCGTTCGTGTTGCTGCAGATTGTTAGGACAAAGCAAACAAAAAAAAAAAGAGAAACATTACAATTTGCTTACAGATTTTCTTACCGATTCGCTGATTAAAATTGAATCGAGCAGCTTCCTTTGTGCCTCTTTCTATCTTACCTACGTAACTGTGTGGCTGTATCAATAAAATACGACATCTAGCTTGCCAGTTGGGCGATATTGAGACACATTTTATGACACGTCTGAACCTTGCTTAGACGGTTTGTTTCGTTTTCGTTTAAACCGCTGCTTTTGTTGCCGGTGCGTTGTCTGGGGGTCTCCGTGGCGAAGAGATGGGTTGTGTTTCTTCCGTCCTGCGATGTCATCTCACTGTCGGCAGCTAGAAGACGGCAAGCATGTAAAGCTTTGCAGTTTACTGGCAGCATTCGGTAGCATTATCGCACCAGGAGCACGTACGTTGTTTGTTGAATTGAAAATGTGTTTACATTCAATAGAAAATACTACAGCGGAGGCAAACGAAGCACACATAGCGCCAATAGTTCGGATGGAGTTGTAAAATGTGTAGCTTTATAAGGACATTAAGAGCGACGAGCAGAGGCAGAGGACACCTGGCGAGATTGTTTACACCTTTTGCTTGGTGCGCAGAAACAAAGCAGAATATTTGTTCCGTAGGATCGCAGATTTTGAACATTTCGCTGGTTCAAAAAAAAGCTTTAATATTCTGCGGAATCGCTGGAAGGATAATTCAAAACAATGCTCTCGGTGGATTTTACCCCCACGTCCGGGTCGCGGACAAATTTGATAAATGGCACCACAGCCTATGCCGTCGCCGGTGTGCCGGTCCGCTATGCTGTGGGGCAGGATAAATTTAGGCTCCGTTTGCCACCAGTCCGCACGAATGAGTGACTTCCGCGAGCCCCCATTTCACACTTGTGACACTTTTGACCGGCTTGTCATCCGGTTCGCCGTAGGTACCGCTCCAGCGGCGCGTTTGCATAAGCGATGAAGAATGGATTGGCAGCAGCCACACGGTGCCACATGTTACCCGTTTCGCTTGTCTGTAATTTGACAGATTATCATCGACACTTTGTCGAGGATGTGGCTGACGAGGACGACGACGAAAAACAGCAACATTAGGTCCACCGGTCCAACCATTTTTCGCTTATTTTTCATCATTCTGCGCGTACCGGCGCATGGCAGTATGGGAAAGCTCTCCACGATGATGATGGTGCAACCGCTGGCACTGTTGCTCGGGAAATGGGCTCCTCCATCGACGTTGGCATCGTTAGGAAATTCCATCACCCTTCACGGCGTGACGGGGAAGGATAGGAGTGCCCGCTTGGAGAGGCGACAATATTTTCTCATGTACTCGTTGGCGTTCCGCAAATGTAAAGGCAGAGCGAGCCTGTCTGCAGTGTCTTGGAAGCTTTCTTTATTCCGAAACACGCGTTCGATGATCTCAAAATATTGTCCCACCTTCTCCTACACACAGTCTTCACTTGCTCTTGAAGCGCTTGAATTGTTTGGAAAAGAACGCTCACTACTCTTTTTGTAGCAAAAATGAAGAAAAAAGCTCTCGAAACTGGCAACGACGACTCTGTGTAGCTGTGAACCATGCACACACACACACACACACCTTCATGCGCATACTGACACTTCGTTCGCTAACGATGCCCTCCGGTACCATTCGCGACGGTCGACGGCGTTGTTTATGAGTCGCACGATAAAAAAACGGTAATAAAATTACATGCAGAGGCTAGGTTGTGCGTGCTGCGGTGCTACAAACTAGAGCAGTGGGTATGGGTACCGTAGGAACCACCCCAGCCTCATGCAGTTTTATTTTGTTTAGGAAGGAAGGCTGTGGTTCGCTTTTCGGTTGCGTCCATATTTTAGCAGGATCCCGAGCAGCTGTTCTCTTTATGAGCCTTCGGAATCGGGGAAGGATAAGATTACTTTTTTTAGTCTGTCTTCTAGGGAATGAAACCGAGATTTACTTCTGGGGCTATTCCGAAACCGAAACCATGTGCACACTAAATTGTGCCAGATTTTATCGACGGTATAATGCAGCTTTCGCTTCGTGTGGATCTGATCGGAATCGGTTTCACCGCGGCATCATCATGGTCACTTGTTTTGGGGATGTAAAATAAACAAATTATGCTACTTTATGCGATATTTACACGGATCAGGTAAGACAGGTTGATCGGCGTGTGCAGCTTGTGGGAACCATCATCACTAGGATTTAACGAATCGACAATGAACACTGACGCTGGCACCAAATTGACCTTTTTTCTCGGGATCGTTATTGAATAGCGGCCTAAGAAGCACTGTGGTCCATTCTTGGAAGGTATCCTTTATACCGATGGATTCTCTCTTTTGTTGGTTAAGCACTCCATCATCCGCCCGGTGGGCAGCATGTATCCCGCAGAAGGTTACCGCAACCATGCCATACACTAGCACACACACACATACACACATACCATTAATGATCCATCAAAAATCAGTGGAAAATTGAAGTCAAAATGTGCGAAAAACGGTTCACATGGGACCGCAGCGGGGGCTTCTCCATGGATACACACGCCTGTAATCTCTTTCGGGGAACAGGGCGGCACATCATTGTAGCCGCTTTCTTTGCCATTTGCCGTGTATGAGTGGGTAGAGTGGGTTGGCTTACCGAGTCGGGCAGCCGGCAGCCAGTCCAGAGATTACTGGTTGTACTGGTCGAGTGAGTAATAACTTTTATTTATGCTGCTGCTGCTTGCTGTAATCTCCTGCGAGTAGGCAGCAATTAATTCCGGTGCTTGCAATTTTCCACCGCTGCTTTTAACCTCGGCCAGCAAAAACGCTCACTTGGGAGCACCAGTAACCACGATGAAACAAAACCACCACAATGGTCGATGTACGAAGCAAGGAGCGGAGCGGCATTTTTTTTTTGTTCTGTTGATTGGTTGGACGGACCGAAAATTCACTCACCGACTGGCACACCGAGGACTGGCCAAAGAACCCTCCTCCCTTGGGTGCCTGGGGGTGAAAAAGCGTTTGGTAGGGCAAGTTATCAAACTCTCCACCAACGGCGGTGTAAGCTACTGGTGAAGACAGCCAGCACCAGCAGCCGCAGCAGCAGCGGCAACACTAAAAACCACTCCGTCCGGTGCGTCCCTCTCCCTAGAGGGCACCGTGGCCCGAGTCCTAGATCTTAAGTTTCATCTTTTCCAGTGCACTTGAATTCGTTCGCTCGCTTTGTAAGGGCATCGTTGTTGTAAGTTTTGTTGATTATCTTGAGAATCTCGAGTAGGGGCAGCCGTTCTCCAGTCGACTGCTCCTTTCTCCAGGGCGCGAGAGCCTCTCCTTGCCCGGGCAGGAAGAAGTTTGGTGAAATAGTTGCAACTTTAAATTGCGCCACTCTATTCCATCGGAGGGTTTTGGCGTGCAATGGCATTAAGGCTCGCTTGCCGCAACCAAGGTTAACATTCCCATCGGGAGATCCGGGCGTACTCCTCTTCAATTTCGCCCATTTCTGTGCGTTTTTTTTGTGTGTTGGGACAAAGTGAGCCTGCCAAGTGGGTTTGTTTTATTGCCGTTACCATTTTCGCGCACGATCGACAGAGTGGAAAGCCTCGTTTGGAAATTGCTTCACAGCCTCACACACACACCTACCTTGGCAAAGAAGGAGATAGCGAGTGAGAGAGACAGTCGGGTTGCGTGTGGCAATTGACTAAAAGTTTTCGGGTGTCATCGCAAGCATCTTCAGCGGGAGTTTTCCGGCGGTGAATGCACTTACTTTAAACGATTTTTCCCCTACAGGGCTGAAATGGTATTGAATCGTGGCGTGTGCAGTCAAATGCGGGCTTGAAGGCAACTCATCGTCGCCCGCAGACGCCCGTGAAGGTAGTTTTATGATTTTCGTCAGCACTTCTTGCAGCAGCCTCTGTGAACGTATGTGTGTGTGTGTCTGTTTTTCAGTGCAGCAGTGTTTCATCGATGTGGAAAAGTTTCTGCGCACATATGCACATCACCTCGCACTTAGTAAGGTGCGTCCATTTGAATGCACTCGCGTGACAAATGCGACCAAGGGGAGGGAAGAGAAAAGTTTGCTCCGCAGCAAAAAGGGAAGGAAAAAGTGATAATTTACTCGTAAAAATATTTATTGTTTGCATTTCAAATGAGAAAAGTTATTATAAATGTATGCTATCAAGGGCGCGAGAGATTCCCGTTCGCTGTTGGGTGTTGGGTGAAGTTTGGTTTGTATGAAGATAGCATCAAATGGAACCCAAGCGACGGGAATGGTGCAGGTGAGGGAGACGATCTTTCTTCTGTGAAGCGCAATTTGTCACACAACATATACGCAGGTGGACATGCGAATTGGAATGGCTTTTAGTTTTATAAATTATAAAGTCCGTCAGACGATTTATGTGGCTAGGGTGCGTGAACGACTGAGGTTTTATTTTTTCAAGACTAACGATGAAAAACATGGTCGTGATGGTCCAGTGAATTGGTTAAACAATTATCAAGTTATTAACATGCTAGCACCAGCGGTAGAAGTTGATATTCTTTACTGACGGTACTCGTAATGAAGAACGTTTAAAGTTTAATCGCCATTTTACTAGAACGACAACAAACCAACAGCAATGAACTTGCGCGGTTTTCGCTGCCGTTGGTTGATGGTATTTAAATAGTAAATGGGTTTAAGCATTAGTATACCAGCGGGATCCGTTTTCTACTGGGTGGCACTTTTGGGTACAGGTCAATGTAGCAATGGTGGACGATCCATGACCTACAGGACGGCTCACAAAACTCGTACTTAGTTTTCTCGCATTACCGTCCCTTCTCCTGCCAAGCCCGGGCTCGTCCCACGTCCAAGTGAATTCTATTTGCATCATGTCCCCGAGCGTCGTTGGTATTTGACCACCGAATTCACGGCACGGTGACCCAGACGAAGAAAAATGAAATGTGCACCGTGTCAGCGGAAGCGCCAGAGCAAATTATATTATCCCACAATCCCACCTCCACCTCCGGACCAGCGTCGGGGAAGGCAAAGTACTTATTGCTATCAGCAGTGTTTTTTTATTGTTTTCACCCGAAACAAAAGAAGCTTGCAGTTGCAGTGTAGCTTACATCGCGCAGAATCGCCATGAGAGGATGCAATTTTATGCAACACTCATCAGCAGCCGTCAGCATCTCGGGTACCCGTGCATGTGACCGCGATGAGAAGGATCAAACCGTTGCTAGCGAACGTTTCACCAGAAAAGTGTTTGGACGAACTCGAAAACGTGTGTTGGCAGCGCCGTTGCCGAAAGCAGCTGTACAAAAAAGAAGTGCAACTAGAACTGGTGTCTTCATCCCGCTAGCGACGTCATTGCAATTCGCTGTTCGCAGTCCGAGGGGAATGACCAAGATAGAAACGGTCTGCATGATGCGAACTAATTTAAAAGTACGTCAGCTAGCTCCGGTGTCCTTTTCACTTGGCCACCGGGCCCGCTGTCCAACAGCGGTCACACCAAGCTCGGCAGGATGAGTAGGATTTTTTTCGGTGATTCTTTCGCTCTTAGCTATTTAACATGGACACAACGATCCGCTTTCACTCACAAGCCGCTGGGCAAGAGTATGATGAAATGCTAACTGACAGATCGCGACGATGCAACCCGAGACTGGGGCAAACAGCAGACCAAAAGCTGCCCGGCAATGGTGTTTAGATGTGAAAGGAAGCACATCATGAGTGGCGCATTTGTCAGCTTTAAGTGTCGAGCTGGTAATGAGCACCGGGCTCGAATGCGGGCAACGCCCCACATCCTCTCAAAAAAAAACAACAAAGTGTGATAACGTTTAACTATTTGCTTTGTTTAATGGCATTGGGACAGATTTGCTGTAAAAAACAAACACCATTAATTGAAATATTGACAAGGACACAAAACAATAAGGAACCAATCGATTGCATTGACCGTGGTTCCGAATCGTCTCGAATGTTCGATTGAATGTTAATGATATCCGTCTATCTCCTTCTTGCTGTGACAAAGTTAATCCGAACATTACCCGAACACAATGGATGCGATTTGTTTAATACGAATTGATACAATCAAACCGAAAATCCTACGTTATTGTGTAAAACTCAGCCGTTTGAAAGGAGTTCCTGGCGCCCGGAGCTCACCGAAGCTCTCCGGTTCCGGTTAAGTGAGAGTTTCGCATCCGGGAAAGGGGTCGACTATTCGTGTGCATGATGATTGTAAAAGTTTTGCCAAGCTCAATATTTCTCTCCGGTTTCTTCTGCCCGACTGGGAGGGTGGTTTCTTGAAGATGGTTAGGCGAAGTGGAAAAGTTGTCGATCGATCTCGATCCGGGAAGTGCTTAAGCGTTTGATTGCTGGAAGAAAAATAAGAGCTCTGTGTGTGTGTGTGTGTGTGTGTGTGTGTGTGTGTGTGTGTGTGTGTGTGTGTGTGTGTGTGTGCGTGAAAGTGTGTGAAAGAAGAGTTTGTATTTTTACGATATTCATGCCGGAAGTAAGCGGAGGTTTCGAAAGCAGACCCGTTTCCCCGGTGTGTAAAGCTTGCGCTGGCTCTTGGCTTGTGCCCGTAGTGTAGCAATTTCTAACTGAAATTGTTATGATGGGAGCCAAAGTCGGAAGTGTCTTCCCAGCCGTCCCACTTTCCCAACAATACGAAGCATCAAATTCGATAGAGAACCGATAACAAGAAACAAAAACAGTGGGTGAGAAAAAATAAGGACTCGAGGCGAGTGGGAAAGAGTTGTAAAACTTTGTATTCGTCGCTGGCCGGTTATGAGCGTTATACGTCTCTGTGGAAGGAAACACCCCGTGCCCCTCCCGCCCAGGGAGGGGTAGGAGAAGTGTTCGAGAGGGAATGAAAATTTTAACGATTCCGTTGACAATGGGATCGAATCCAGCTGCAGCTGAAGTCTAGGGGAGTAGCCACGCGGTCCGTGATGGGGCGGAAAATCATAGGAAAACTTTTTTCATTACTATCGATTTTCATTACTGGAAAGCAGTTCCAAACGGCTACCAAAGGTTTTGTTGGGTAACTTTCCGCTTTTTACTGGAGCGTTTGAGGAGTTTCTAATTCTGTGGTTCACAGTGGCCCCAAACAGTAATGGGCTTAGTCTGTTTGGCTTGGATCTATTTTTCTCTCTTCCCTTAAGTAACGAACCCCTTCAAACAAGTTCCCTTTTTTTTGGGGCCAGCAATGGTGGGCGAGGGACCAACGGGAGGTGCCAGAAAAGTTACCGATAGTGGTTCGTGTCGTGTGGTGGGATTTGCTTCTATTTTTGTTGCAGTGCTCTTCCTGGTACAGAGGAGGACACAGGACAGAGCACAACAAAATGCCAGTGCATGAAATCTTTTGTGGACGGTTCATTGATTTTACACTTCCGGCCTTTCTTTGTGTGCGTGCATCCGCACAAGTCGTCGCTATGGAGTGAAGAGAAGAAAGGGGGAAAGTCTTGTGGGTTGATGCCCTACAGCGTTGGTGCTAAACTTTTCAATCGAGTATAAATCCCAACAATCGTATTCCATAACACAAAACGGACTTATATGACATACTGTCGACGGCTTAGCTGGGAACTCTGGGCTGGGAAGTGCTTTCGTGACAACCAGTCCGGATAAGCCATTAAAGAAGTCAGAAACTCGAGGGGTGTTTGGAGTTAGAATGCTCTCGCTATGCATATTATGCTCCATATTGACCTAGTTTCTTGTGCGAAAGTGTGTCGACTCTAGATACTAGTTCGAAGTTGGTGGTAAAAGTTGCTTATCGTTACTCAGTTGATTACTGTTTTGCATCGTATTGGTTTGGATGTTATGGCGTTTTCCAGATTTGCTTTCCATTAACTTATACTTTGTTGACAGTTTTACGGAAAAAGGACCCGATGTGTTCGGGGTACATCGTTCAGCTGTTGCACATCGTTTAGGGCCACAATTATGCTACACGCACTGGGCACTCGAGCGGCGTCCAGTAAATGTAGAATGTTTTAAACGGTTTTATGAAACGAGCCTCGTTATTATGTTTAATATTTTACGGCTGGCCAGTGGCACATTAAACTGTAAAATTAAGCGAAAAGGACTCAACGAGAAGGGCTGCATAAATGGGTACATTGGGATGGGTTGCTGAGAATTTTATACTGAGCAATCAATGATTATGAGGGCAGGATTGTAACAAATGCATTTTTATTGTTTACGTTCGATAATTACGAATCGACTTATTTGGATGGGGGAGGTTGGGCGTTGGTGTGAGTAGGGTCGTGATTGTTACGATCGAAAACATAAAGCATTGTACTTTACGGAAAAGTTTATGATTTGAAGCGCTTTGTATTATTTTAACTGGGACGGACAATGGATTGTAAACCATACACGGCGTTGGGAATTTCATATATCTATGGGATAGAAAAAAAGTTTTACAGATATGGTATTTTTGCATTTCATTCACTCCTATCCCATCCCTCGTGGCGACACGTGGTGAAAGCTTTGCGGTGTTTTAGTTTTTTGCACCGGGTTTATGGTATTTTAATTGCTACACTCTGGTCATATTATTGCGTGTAAACGAGGTGGAAAAATTCATTTGATCATTATTCAAATATGATGGCGTTTAGTGAATGCGAAACATCACAGGCAACAACATAGGTAGGTAGCAGTTGAGTTGAGCATAAATGTAATGTAAAAAATACACTATTTTGAACGTCGAATGATTTGGGAATGAATTGGATCATCTCTGAAAAAAAAGGTGCCCCCGTATAGGGTCAATTTGTTCCAATTCTGTGATCGCTGTGAATGCAAAAAATGGTGGAACGATCTATTGGATGCCTTTTATGAACAGACCCGCTTTACTGGCAAACCGCCCCGGGCAGGACGGAAGCATCGATGAGGACAGCATTCCTCCGGTTCACAATTTGAAATGGAATCAAGCGAGTGGAAAAATGGACATTGTCGCATAAAGTGGAGCTAAATGGACTGATTTCGCATTCTTTGAATAGCGGGAAAGAATTTTAGCCCGAAAAACGCTTTCCCCAAAACGGTGACACGCCGGTGGGCTCGGGTTGAGCTTGTGTGGGTCTGTGCAAACCGTATTGTGCAATAAAATCATAATCGATGTCATAAAATATCGCGTGCCTTCATGCCAAATCGAATCGAAGTGAAGCGATGTGAGAACCGATTGATTGATGGGCATGGATGGTCACGGGCCGTTTTTGTTTGTGCGACGTGCTGTGTGCTATGTGACGGCGGTGGGTTTGCACCAGTACAAAGTGCATATGTTGTTTGTGTGCTGCCACAACATCCATCCATCCGTGGTGTAAAGGTACCGAACCTGTGCGCCCGCACTATGCAATGCTTCATATCACTTCGCTACAGAAAAGGTTGATGTAAACGGGACGTGGTACCTTCGGTCGGAAGGGTGCGATGTGATAAGAAACTACGAACCACAAGTAAGCAGGCAAGCTATTCTAATAAATCAACATGAGTTGCTTAGAATGTTCCATTTAGTGGTAGTGTTGGTGTCATGCTTGGTTCCCATGGTCTCGGTCCTATTCTCCAACTGAAGGAGCGACGGGTCGAGAAAGAATGAGTTGTGATAAAAGTGTTTTACGCTATGAAGTTTGATTTATTTTTTGCTGCTGGAGTAGAAACCACCGTCCAACCACCGAATGCCGTGTTGTCCAAAGGTTACACAGCACAGTGGACAAAGCAAGTGCGCTGGTTATCAGTAACGGCAGGACGGGAATTACTTTACCACGAACGAGTGATTCCGTCAGTGAAGTCGGCAAAGTTCCTTCCGCAGCCGGCAGGAACTCCCCCGGGAGTTTGGGTAACAGTTTGCTCGAAAAGTCAGCGCTGGGTAAGTTTTAAGTGAACCGAAAAAAGCAACAACAGAAACAAAGTGTTCCGCCCCCGTTGGCCCGATCCTCGACGCCCTTCCCTGTTGTAAAGCAAAATTTGCAGCCAGTTGCACTAGAAGAAAAGTTTATTATGATAATCATTTGTAGAAGTGATTAAATTTCCTTCCTTGGATCGTACAGTGAAAAATCGTTCCGAGAGTGGTGTTGGTAAACGGTGGTGCATCAGGACGAGGACGTGTTGTGGGTGTGGATGTGTGTGTATGTGTGACTATGGTGTCTCGGTGTTGGCCCGCAGTCAAATAGTTTGTGAAAATGAGAAACTGCTCGACGCTTCTGGTACGCCGGGTACGCTTAACCGAAAGCACTCGTTCCACTCGCGCTGAGCTATAATCTTCCGGTTCCTTCATCATCTCTCGCCGAGAAGCTACCGGGGCTTTTTGTTGTTCTGGTGTTGCTTCAACCATGCCAGCTCATCTTGCAGCGAAGGAAAGTTTCGTTTTGGGAGTGTCTTTTTTGTGCGCTGAACGGTTGAGTGTTTTTGTTCTTCGATGTTGGGGCCACTCCTTTAGCTTCCACCCCTAGAACCAAGCTGGAGCGCGCAAGTGGTTGCGCGGACCATCGAAAACCACATCCCACAGTCAGTGTCGGAAGTTTGGCGTCAACTCAACAGGAACCTCATGAGCAGTAATTTGTTACTTTCGGTGTCTCGTGCCCCGCTTCCGCCACAGTTGTGTGGATCGCCTGTGGATCGCCATCATGGTCAGGCGAAGGCAACACGGCTCTTGCGATTTTTGGGTGGCCGGTTCGCTCGTTCGGCCATCTCGAGCTCGACCGTCGGTCGACGGTACTGCATTTCCTCGCGGGCATCATCGTCGGAGTAGTTGTCGTCGAAATCGTCGTCCACTTGGTAGGCAAAGTTGGTGCGACCTCCGGCGCCGAGCCCGTTGTTGGATGATTGGCGTCCACCGCCATTGTTGTTGGCACTGCTGCGCTTCCGATTGGCGCCTCCACCGCCCATCTGGCCGTTGTAGGACCGCGAGCCGGGAGATGGTTGCTGGCCGGGCGGTTCGTCCGGATACCAAAGATCTCCGGCCGAATCGTACGGATTCTGGCCCCGGATGATCGATTTGCGGATCTTGCGCTGTTCGGCCATCGATTTACGGCGTGTATCGAGCACGTTGAGTGTTTTCCGGCTGAGCGTAAGCCGATGGCCAAGGTCCAGTTCGCCCTCCTTGTAGTAGTTGCGCTTGAAGTTAGCCTCCAGGTTGCTCCAGTCCTGCTTGTTTTTGTGCTGGTAGAGAATGCGATGGATCGTGTCGCGACGTCCAATAGCTTTCTGCTCGTCCTCTAGATCTTCCTCGTCCCACTGCGGTTTGGGGCGCTGCAGTCGACGTGCAATTTCGACCGCATTCTCGCGCAGTTCCGCATCGAGTGACATATCCTTCGCCTTCTTCGAACAGTACCAGTTCAGCTCGGTGGAGGCAAGAATCTGGGAGATGGTACCGAACCGATGCATCAGCATGGCCACAAACTGAATGATGAGAATCAAACCGAAGAACATCACAAACACCAAACCGATCGGTTCGAGCTCCAGGTACTCGCGCCGGATCATGATCTCGACCGTGCTTTCGTCGAAGCTGATCTTGTTCTTCACGTTGAACCACCACTCGATGTGTAGCTCCTGTTTTTTCAGCTGCAGCAGAAAGATCACCAGCACAAACAGTGCGTTCGCCATGACGAAGGCAAACACGGCCAGATCGCGTAGACCTTTGAGCTGTGACTTCATCTCTTCCTTCTGCTTTTCCGACAGATCCAGTGGCTTCAGATACTTCTCGATCAGCTCAATCCAGAATTGCTCCTCCGAGGCGGAGATCGTCTCAGTGTCGCCGTTTTTCAAATCCACGTCGTACAACCAATCCGGCAGATAGTTAATCTGCTTTTCGGGCTGTGGGAGTGGGAAAAAAATGGAATATGATAAGTTACATTCATCCGGTTGACTGGTGTGCGTGCTGTAGTCAACGTGTACCTCTTCGAGGGAATCATTTTTCACCGTCTGGATCGGCGAGGCGGCGCCCGAGGTGGAGGATGGCGAGGATGGGCCACGGTTACCTTCCGGACGATGCATATCGAGACTACCGATGTCATCATCTTCGTCGTCTGATCTCATTACGCTGACGTTGCCGGTTAATTTCCTGAAAAAATAAACACAAATTCACGTTCCTGTATGGCACATGGGGAGGGCGAGCTCTTGGAACACGGACGCAGGGAGCCCGTAGCGGTGGCAAGCAATAACACCGCGAGGGGTTAAGGGATGCGGAAAATCGCAACTCTGCTGATGCGCTCCGGGAAGCATAAGGTAAGATTCGCTTCACGGCAAATGGCTCTTCAGGAGCTCACTTGGGGGACCGTACGGGGATGGTGCACGGGTGAATAGGATCATGTACAACCGGTGTCGTCGGTGGTGGGGAGGTTGGCCGTGGAAGAACCGATGGGGTGGGATTTTAAAGACTTAGCGAAGCAATAGGAAGCACGTTACGCTGGATTGAAGCTGCCGTTTTGCCGTTGAAAAAGATGCAGAGAGTGAGAGAGAGATAGAAGCTTACCGCACCACTGTTCCAGCGGTTGGGCTGCAAATATATATATAGGAGAGAAGGTGCAAGAGGTATGACGGAGAGTGCAGGAGGGGTAGAGGAGGCCTGGCAACCGGGAAAGGACATCCGGTGGGTGATAAACGCAACGGCAACGACCGTGCGCCGTGTTTAGTGATGCGCGACGACACGGGAATTGCATTTAGGTAGAGTTTGTCCTTTTCCCTTGTAGCGGCCTCGAAGGGTGTGCATGAGCATGTCGCTGATGTTATTATCGCAGTGTTTGCAGGACCATTGAGGAAGCGTTGGGGGGGGGGGGAACTACTTAAAATTATGTGCAAAATTGTAAACGCGAGCTTGGCAAAATCATCACCGACCAGCGTGCTAGCTCGGGCGCGTTCTTGTGTTCCGGCTTTCTTTTGCCAGTCACTCCCCGGGCACTTCAGCTCAAAGAGCAGGGGTTGTGATGGATACGGCAGGCCCGAAGAGCGAGTCGTTAGGAGCGGAAAATAAGCGTGCAGTGATGCAACAACAGACGTCACCACCAGCCGTCGTCACCGGTCGCGAAGCCCGAGCATGGGGAAGAAATTTTTCCTCAGTGACAACGATTGTGTAAACATTGTGAGCGTTTTCCCCTTATTCGGTTTGTATTTTTACAGAGCTGCCGGTAAATAAATGCAAATATGCACAAGCTCTTAACCTCACATTCAGCGCCCGGTGTGTGTGAGTGTGAAGGGTGCGAGAGTAGAAGTGAAATACGGTGAGAGCATAAAGTGTGCCCACCGCATGCCTTGGAGGATTGTGAAAACGGAATATAAATTGTGTTTTAATTTAATTGAAACTCATTTGCCCGAGGGCCAACCGCAAGCAAATGTGAGATGGAGCAGGGAGCAAATTAATGGCAAACGTAGGAATGTAGAAATTTCGATGTTTATACTTACATTTCCAGTGCCTTCATTTTTACACTTATTTCGCTGAGCGATGCCGCAATTTGTGCGATTTGCTCCTTTTCGGCGCTGGCCTTTGGGTGCGTACAGAGCAGACATCGGAACAGGCCATTGATGGAGATGTCAATGGAACCGTCCTCCTCCTTATCGGGCGAGCGGAGATAGCCCAATATTTTTTGCATCTTTCCTGCCGGGGCCGCTACCGGCGGTGGTGCCTTTTTCGCTGCATCAACGGGGTTTTCGCGCGTTCCCCAGGACACATCGTTCATGTTGAATACGGAGTAGATCACGAGCAACATGTACATGGAGGGAATGGTGATGTAGTACACCAGGCCCGCCGGCAGCGCTTCCATTTCCTGTGGATGCAGCACACCGGTGATGACGATCTGCAGCGCCACGGCGAGAAAGAACACGGACGACGGCGCAAGTATACCGTCCTCCATCACCTGCACCACGATACCGACCAGCACGGCCATCATGACGAGCGAATAGATGGCCGAGATGAAGAAGGCCGCTATCAGTTGATACTTTTGCTTCATCCAGTAGCAGATGGCCATAAACCCGGCGAGCGGGACGCCGTTCCACAGGAAGGAGGTCCAAATGTCGATACGAAACACGGCCACCAGGGCACCCACCATCATGAGAAAGATCGTGCCCGGGCCGAGGATTGTGCCGAACATGAGCATGCACTGGTAGATGATGTACGGCATGGAGATGCTGTTGTTCGTCTTGACGACCCGTTTCGCATCCGCCAGCAGATCGAAGATGTTGGCAATGGTGGACGGAACCCAGCGACGGCGCTGGTTGTAGAACTCGTTGAACCCTTCCGGGGCGTGCGTATAAGCGTCCGAGGCGGCCGAATACTCGACGCGGAACTTTTGCTTCAACAACAGGGTGCACAGCCATCGATCCTCACCCTGATCGTACTGGACGTAGTGCCGTGCCTGATCCGACTTGGTGGTGTACTTCTTCATGACGGAATTTTCCATCAGGGCACGACCGCGGAAGAGCGAGAAACAACCGGGCGAACACAGCACGCAGCCAATCACGTGCTCGGTAGCCTTCTGCAGCCAATGTCCGATGGCGTACTCGAAGATCTGATACCAAACCATCGGTCCCGTGCCGACCGGATGAATACGTCCACAGGCAGCACCCAGGTCCGGATCAACCTTCATTCGTCCGACAAGCAGGGAGACGGCGTTCGGTTGGAAATCAATGTCCCCGTCCAGTGCCAACAGGTAGGTGTTTTGGGCGATGACCATCTTTCGCTCGGGCGATGTGTTCAGCTGCATGATTCGGTAGCCGAGCAGGTAGTACATGTACATAACCTGTGACCAGCGCTTCTTGTGCCGGATCTTGTTTTTGTCCTTGAGGTGTGCAATCATTTTCGTCCTTCCCGGCAGTGTCCAGATCAATCGGCCACCGTATGGAGTGACGATCTTGGTGGGCGGATATACGCGCATCTTGGTTTTGTACACTTCCAGGGCCGCCTCTTCGATGTGGTTGATAAGCGTCTTTACGTATGAATTGAGCGGTGAGGCATCGGCACTCTCGCACTTGGATTTATCATTTACGAACGCGTCGTCGAAGAAAATGTGAGCTAAATTGAAGAGATGGAAGTTTGAGGTTGCATGCTTGAATGTAAGGTAGGTCGTTT
Source organism: Anopheles arabiensis (assembly GCF_016920715.1). Lineage (NCBI taxonomy): Eukaryota > Metazoa > Arthropoda > Insecta > Diptera > Culicidae > Anopheles > Anopheles arabiensis. The sequence goes on along the minus strand of NC_053517.1, from coordinate 1,530,659 downwards.
TACTCACTTTCGAGATCGTAATAGTCAGGATCAATATCATCCTTGTTTGCTTGTATGTGTTTCATCGCCATCCGCCTAGCACACTGATCTTCATCCAGTCGTAGGATGGATTTCAAGAACTCCATCAGCTCCTCCTTGTTTTCGTGCCACATGGTCGCACAAATGAATATCTGCGGGATGCGATCGTACGGTTTGATCTTGTCATCCTTTCCCTCGTGTGCCTTGGCATCAATTTCGTTCGCCTTTTCTGTATCTTTCACTTTAACCATATCCTGCAGATTGGAACATTAGCAAGGTAAACGTAAATGAATGCTCCGCAGTACTTACAATTTTCTTAACGAAATCTTCCTGATCCTCCCGTCGGCGATTCATGGCAACGCTCTGGTCTATCAGTAGGCTGTTGTACATGGGTGTTACGAAAAGTTTCTCGGTCGATGCGTTTCGATCGCTCTTTGCCATCCACAGATGGCGGGTGATCCAGGTTTGCGAGAGCAGCCATAGCAACCAGAGCCAAGAAAACTCGTTGACAACGTAGTCGAAGAGGTAGTAGATCGGTGGCATACGGAAGAAGATGTAGTCAGGCAGGATATTGTCGAACGCACAGACATCCGCCTCTCGCAGACCACAGAACACCAACAGCAGAGTAACTGTGACCGGTACCGCGAGATTGATCGGGAATGCCATGGAGAAGCTTTGAATCTGGATTTTGCACGCAAATTTGCTGAAGATGTAGCACAGATACGCACACAGGATATGTGTGACCGTGGTCCAGATGATGGCGTTGCTGGTGGGGAAAATTTCGTGTTCCTCCAGATCGGACGTGATGGACGAGAGGTCGGGAAACTTTTCGTTCAACACAGCTTCCATCTGGGAGGAAAAACACGAGGAGGAAAAGGCGGGGAGTTACCAAAAGCGTTGGTTGATTGTTCAATTTAATGCCAATTAAACGGTATGAATTAATGAATGGAATCGTTTTATTACTTCGACACAACCGGGTCGGGATGATTATGGTGTAGGTTAGGTTGGTGTGGTGTTCGCACGTTTTGCAAGACTGTTTTTTGTGTGAACACATTGGACTGAGACACGCCCGTTGAAGCTTTGAAGTGGAGTGTGGCATATGCATTCATGTATGTTCGCTACCCCCGGGCCGCTTCAAATGCTCCAAGTAAATTCGTACAGTAAATGGGCGCCAACGGGGCATTCCCGCCTGCCAGTGCGCAAATAATTTAATTTAATCTGCTCGCCAATCGGTTCACGGTGCAAACCATACCACGCTGAGGAGGGAGTGGATGAGTGATTTCATCCGCTTTGCGGATGTAAAGTACTCGTTCAACCAATTAATGTGATTGCCACTCCGCATTGCTGCGCGCTTGTATGGAAAATGGAAATCGGTAACAGTGCAAAAAGAAAAACACACAACGGTCGAAAAAGGGGAGGATAATTGTGGTACATCAAATTGAACTAAAGTTTTGTTTCACGTTCAAAGTTGTGGAAGTTTTGAATGCTGTTTGATACGGCTTCCCCTGTGCCACGTGCTTCTGGCAGGCTTGCGTCTCGTCGCTGTCTGCTCGCTGGTAAATGCGGTTGATTGCGTTGGGGTTTTTTTGTCAGGTAGAACGCAAACAAACCGGTGAAAAAAGCGTATGCCAATTGGTAATAATTAAATAGGGTTTCATTAGTGGGGAATAATTTTCCACCAAACAGCTCGGCAGTTATTATGCATTCCTTCATGCCTTTCATGCCAAGTTGGAAGCCAAACAATCGTTATGCTCGTGTGCATTCCAGCACAACATACAGGTTGGTCAGCAAACAAAAGGCTTTAAACATTCCAAAGTGGAGTGCAAACAAAACACACAGGTTTTTACAACTATGTTGCTGGTTGAAGAGGCGTAAAGAATGATAAATGCTTAATCATAGCATATTAAAGATGTTACTCTATCGATCGAGTAACAGCAGTCATGCTTAAATTTTGTAGGTTGTGTTCAGCTTTTCAAATGGTAGTTTACGCCATTGATGTGCCAGATGAAGCTCATCGAAAAAAACAACAACACATTTTTGTAAATCGAAGCAACGATGATAAAGTCTTATCAAAATGTTTGCCATTTGACAGAAGAGATAGAGCATGTGGACGATGTTTTTACTTGGCCAATGCAATCGCACGATGCGATGCAAAGATGAGAAAGAAACAGAACCTCCATAAAGCGAAAGAGAAAACAGGAAAATACAGAGTCCCAGCTAAACCTTGTGGCTAGCGCGTTTCTCGCTGATGTCTGTGGCCAATCGATCGTCACTTCAACCCAACCCGGCTTGGAGCGGTTATCGCGGAACGTGAAACGAGAACGCCAGAATCATCATCACAGCTGGATTAACGATTTATCTAACGCGCGCGAGCACATGGGAGCCTTGGCGGACAGTGCACACGCGGGGGCGTGGAGGAGAGCGTGCTGGATTTTATGGCACAGCGGTTACGTCGACGTTCATGCCGGCGTACTGGTCGCGTAGGAAGGGATCCAAAATCCTTTCCAACACTCGCTGTCAGTGCTAATGGCGTATCTGATCCTTCGATTCCGTAGAAATAGTAATTTGCACGACTAGGAAAAACAATTGCAGCGGGTCGAAAGAAAGAGAGGAACGAGAGGAACAGATCGTCGTAATCCGACGAGCACCGTTGTAGTCACGTTCTGACCGAACACAGAAAAAACAACAACCAAGAATGCAATATATTTTGAGGCAACAGAAGTGGGCAATTCCATCGTACTTTCTCTCTTTGCCAGCGAGTAGTTGGTTGCGTGGTCTGTTCTGGGTTGCGGAGAAGGCGACGGTGCCTTGCGTGAACGATCATGGGCGGAGCGAGGTGGCCCTGAAAACAGATGCTCAATTACCTCGCGTACTGTGATGGTGTGATTACCCCAGCCACTATCAAACAGTCCGAAAAAATCGGTCACCGTTTGGCCGGAGAGATAGATGCAGGCCCCGAGAAATAGGAAGATTTTGTACGGCGCGATCAGTAGATACGTTTGGTACCGGTTGTCAGTTAATTTTTCGCGTATAGCAGCGAACGATGCGATTGGTCCTGTGGAAAGGAATAAAAAGCCTGTTTTACTTTGAATGTTCCTAGCAACTGGCTACGTGTGATTTGACGGAATACGTACGAAATAGACTCTTCTGCGACAAGTAATTCTCCCACCAGTGACAGGATATGAGAAAGATGGCTCCCGGGATGAACCACAGCTCAAACTGGTTACTGAGCAGTGGCCACACGACGTAACCGGTAAGCTGCGCACTGATCGCAAGCAGATCGAAGACGTACTTGAAGGCCAGCTTGGACTCTTTGTGCGAACGGGATAGCAGTCCACCGATGGCAGGCACTAGGCATACACAGTTCGACAGCATCGCGGCCTTAACGACGTCCAGGTTGGGGTACACTAAAAACGTCAAAATTGCCAACCCAATCACGTGGAAGCTCTCCATAATCGTAACCATCAACAGCTGGCCCCAGGACGGTCGCGGGATGTTCTTGAAGAAGCAGATGCGTGCCGCCCGGATAAAGGTTCCGACCTCCGGCACGGCAAACGAGAACACAATCGCCCACATCCAGGCTACTCGCTGCTCGAGTGGAATGTACGCTTCGAACTGTTTGTCGGGCTCTGTAATAGCAAATCAATGATGAGCTTTGAATTGCAGATCGACATTGGCTTGATTGTTCCGAACGATAGGTCCTATGATCGAGTTTTTAATGAATGAGTAGAATGATTTAATCAGTGCATATTTATTGAACACATTCCTGTGCCCATTCATTCAGCTCAACTGTCATTTGTTCGGATAATCATTCGAATGGAGCAGGGTACATTTTTCATTTAAAAATACCATTCCATCTCCCGAACAGGTGTAGACCGTTATCACTATGAAACGTGTGGCTCCCAGCGTTCGGAATCGAACACACAGAAACCAAAGCAAAGGAAGGTATTGAAGTTTACTCACGCCGCACGTCACAGTAACGATTCTTGGTCCCGTCCTTTACGTTGGACACCATCAGCAGGAAGGACATCTTGGCAAAGCACGCACTGGCCAGTATGACGAGAAACACAAAGATGTAGGTAAACACCTTCAGCCCTTTGATGAACACGAGCAGATACTCCCGGCTGGCGGCGGAACCGGATGTCTGCGGTACGGGCGGATCCTGGAACGAGTCCCATAGCTTGTTGTCCTGCTGCACTCTGTAAATGGGAACGAAACAGTTAGTGCCGCCACTATACCGACCCTAACGAGCATTCAGCCGAGGCGTTCGGGCTGGTCTCGATATATTGTTAATCAAAACATCAAACACAATTTAATTAGACTCCATCGGTGGTGATAAATTTAATGGCTTACAGGTTAGCGCACCGTCTCGCTCACTCACTACTCTCTCTGTCTCTCGATTGTTTTCCCCTTTTACGATAGCGGGGGAACAAGCAAACCCTCAGGATTGAGGGTAAAGTAGGGCAAAGATGACCATACCTTGGGAATGCTTTGTAACAGCCACACTTACACAGCGAAACCTCTGCTGGCTGGTCGTTTGTGTGGCGTTGCGTAAACGATCCTGATTGCGATGAATGCGAACAATGGGTGTTGGCCAACGCTCCTGCAACGGACCAATGGCGGCACGATGCCAAACCGGAAGACACGACGACGATGCATCGCCACAGTCGGCAGCAACAATTAGTCGTAGTAGCGAAGAATTTCAGACTCGTTCCTACCCATCCTCTCTGGTAGCAACGAACGCTGCATCGGAAAATTTATGAGCCAATTGATTTATGGATTGTACACGAACACGGTTCCGGAGGATATTGCTCATTGGCTATCCGTTTGGGATAGGGAGCGGCGGCAAACGCACACATTCCCAATCAATCGTATCGTTCGCGGATCTTATCGAAGACGGCATAGTAAAGCACCTTTTCCGGATTTAGATGATACACTAGCGGGATGCTGCCTGGATGGCGCATCCCTATCCCTTGGCGAACGAAAATGTAGTAAGAGAACAATTTTCCCAACAGTTGTACGTCTTCATCTAGCCGATAGGTCACTTTGTCCCGGGAAAAGTAGTACCGAGCACTCGCGGTGTTTTGGGTTGGCAAAAAAGCAAGCATCTGGCTTCAAGCATGCTTTTACTTGGCCGTTGCTACTTGGAGAAGGTTCGCAGAAAATTGGAGGCAGGGTCGGAATTGAAAACTCAAATTGATTGATAAGGTTATTGTTCGCGTTGTACGGCCGGGCAAGAAGGCCCTGATGGACCGCAAGATGGAAAACCGAGGGGGGAGGCAAGGGAAAACGCTTCCAATCAATGCGTGTAAAAGCGAAACGTTGTTTACTCGTGACTAGAACTGATGTGCGCTAAAGCGGACAACAAGTCGGCGCACTTCACATTATGGAAGCTTCGGCAATGATCCCTCTACAGTTACGCAGACTGTACACACGACACGGGTCTTACTTAGTCAGCCTGCGTGCGTGTGTGCCTCAGGTAAGGCAAAGGAAGGGATTTTTCCCTTTATTTACTTGCACCGGGCGTTTGCTTCAGGTGAATCCGGATCCCGGATCTGTTTCACCTCTTCTCACCTGCCGTGAACGTGAAGCAAAAATGTTATGAGAAAACGTCAAAAATCCGGAAGAACCTCGGGTCGGCTGGCGGGCAGAGCAGGCTGTTCTATGCTATTGTGCCGAAGCGAATGGGACGGAGACCGTAGCAGCACCGGCTGGATCATTTCAAAGGTACGCGTCCACCGTGATGCGGGCGTGTTAACGGTGATGGTTTTTCACATCAAAATTCGGTTGATGTATGACGGGTGACGGGTGCGTGTTGTTTTCGTGATTCATTCGCTCGGCGTGGCAAGACGCGTGGCGGTTGAATGGTTAAAATTCGATTTTAAGAATTCCGCAGCTGGCACACACACACGCACATGCGGCCTCATATGTAGGAATTTGGAAGTGAGGCTTTCCGTTCCGGGAAGGTGAGTTGTGCACGCGAAACAACAATGTGATCGGGATAGGATGTTCGCGTAATAGGCAGGGACGTTGTAAGTCTCGCTGCCGGGTGGAGCGGAACAAGTGTTGTCGAATGCCTTCGCCGTTGTTTGCAGACGAGGAGCTTTATAACCGTTTGTGACATGAAAGCACAAAAATGCGTATGAAAAGGTTGTTGAAGTGGGTTACATGAATGTAATATGCGCAAAGTATGTAAGGAGTGCTAGACAAAGAACTAGGGTAGAAGCAATTCTTTTAGGAGATATTGTTGCACGGCTTGAGGGAAGCACTACTTGGCACCCAATTACTAAACCGAATCGAACTGGGGAGGTGAGAGTATCCCTGGACAGGATAGTAATTGCGAGTGTCATTCTATTAAACGATCGCTCGTGTTGTTTCATGTTGCGACAGCGACTCGAATCACACTTCGTTGAAGTGCCAAACGAACAATGACACTTTGCAGGCAAGCGGCACAGTGACAAGAGAGTGTAAATTTTGTAAAACAAGCTGCAACAACGCTCGGTACATTTGTCGGCACGGTAAATCATCCGTCCCATATCATAAAGCTCACCATTGGGCACCGTGCGCGATAGGGCGCGTGCGAAAGGGAACGGGACCGCCAAAACATGCACTTCACCCCCTGCCTTGACTCACCCAACTAAACCACTTCAGACAGAAGCACGAAACAGTTTAAAAAAAAAACGACACAGACTGTAATGGCCGCTGATTACGGGCGACAGCCAAACGGTTGTGGGGGATGCTACGTTCCATCATAATTCCATTAAACAAGTACATCGCACCATCGTCATTTTGCCAACCGACCGGGGCCGGGCCACCGAGGCAACCGTTTTCGGGATGTGGATAATTGAAGGAAAACTCGCTTTCACGAAATATGATCGGATTTCCATAAATCTGAATACATATTCTTTAGCCCACGCTGTCGGCCGCCTTTCCACCGGTCGGTCCGTTAGTGGATTCGATTTTTCTTGAGCCACCTCCTGGTTTTATTTTATTTTTCGCTCACTCCAACCCCGTCTGCCACACTCTTGCCGTTTTAGTAATGATGTTTTCATCGTTCCATGGGCATAGCGATTCGAGTGGGCCAACTTTATCGCCAACAAGGCGGCGGAAGGGAGTTTGCCCAGTTTGGCGGCCGAAGTGGAGCGCGAAAAAATATATTATTAGGAAAATTTCTTATTGAATATTCAATTGAGTCAATTTTTATTAAAACTGAATCATATTTTTTTTCGCGCTTCTCTTTGTTTGCTTTCACTGCACCTTCATCTTGAGGGTTCTTTGCTTTCCCACCATTCTCTCCCCCTGTACGGTACATGAATAAACGTATATTTGAAGTGGTTTCGGATGGAAAAAATGGAAGGTTTTGTTGAGCCGCGCAGCAAACGGCCACGTCAGCGTAGCATTGGGGATTGTTCCGCTGAAGCTGGGACATGGGGCAGTGAACAGGGAAGATGCAAAAGTTTTCCTCATTTTACGTACTTTTTGATCATGACCGTCTCCTCGTCATCCTCGTCGGACGATTCGGTGAAGTAGTTCATGGTGGCGTTGTTCTTCATCCTGCACTTTGGTGCCCGAGCTCCACGGATGCCCTCGCGGTGATGCAATCGCTTTTCAATAACTGTGCACTGCCACTGTGTGTGAGTTGGGTGCTTTTTTGTTATCACATTCACTGTTCACCCGCACCTTCCCCCGGAAGTGGAGTTTAATGATACGAGGGCAATTTCGACACCTGCCCCACGACACGACACGATCGGATCGATAATCACATTACACTCGGATCGTACAGCTTTTTCCTCTGCCGGGGGAGACTGTGCAAAGGATTTGAGGCACAGACCTTTGAGCACACGTGCACACAAAACCCCTTTCCGGGGAACTCACTCATTCACTCACTCCCGCTAACGGTAATCGAAATTCAATCAATTGGGTAAACAAACACGCACCAATTCCGTCGTGCGTATCCTGAGTGCAAGGATGCGAAGGCGCGGCCTGATCGAATGACCACCGTTTTGTTTTCGATAGTAAAAAACAAGGCTTGGCTAGGACCGGTATGAGTTTCTGTTTCGTTCGTTCGGAGAGATGAGACACTACTGACGACGGCCCTTGACGATCGACGCTGCGACCAGACCGAGTGGGAACGGAACGCGGTGTGACAACCTGTGTCGCTTATCAATTAAATGCACTTTGCTTGTTTCCGTACCTGTGAGATCGTGGAGCTGATTGTGATAGCAGGGTTCTTCCGTTCAAAACGGAGGCTAGTTCGCACCGTAAGAAGTTAGTCGAGTCGCACGGCATTCGTGGCTCGGATAGTTTTTGGGTGGAATAAGGCGGATCCTTCCCATCAAAAAAACGCATAGCATTTCAATATCCATCAAATCAGTGTAATGGAATGTGCGCCGGCGTTGTTTTGGGACCGCTGAACCGTTCCGTCGGTCGTCCAGGAGTACCTGACGCTTATCAACTTGTTGAAATTGATTGCTTCCTAAAGATTGCCATCCCATCCCAATCGTTATCGTTAACGGCAGCGGCAACAAGCGAAAGCGAATCGCGCGTCCCATCCCTGGAGGCGGACGGGGCATTAACGGGCTTCAGCTTGTGCCCATAATCGTTCCGGTATCTGGTCGTTCCGCCTGTCGGCAAAGGTGAGGGTGTGTGATAAGTGATCGTGTGATGTGTTTGTGTGTGTGTGTGAACTAATAGTTGGTGTTTGGTGGGAATGGTATCGGTGTCGATGGTACTTTTCACGCTTTGCCGAGCGAGTGCTGTCAGGTGGCAGCTACAAGCGGAAACGGAAGGTATCGATAATGAACCGTTAAAATAAATTAGAACAAACTGCCGAGGGGATTATTTGAAGCGAGTTAGTGTTGTGGGAGGGGGAGGAAATCCAATTCCAGGCGGCCATAGGCACGTAACTTTGCGGTTTTGGGGATGTGGGAGGAATAAACACCAGGAATTAAAGATTTTGAAAGGTGTTGTTTGGTTCACTGTTGACTATTGGTTGATTATATGCTTTCGATTGCAGACACGTGAGGCATAGAGCATGCAATGGGGATTAACATAGAGAAAGTCATAAACAAGCTCAAACGAGGAGCTCGCCTAGTATTTCGTTATATTTCAACCACAGTGTGCGTTTATGCGAAAGTAACTGCACACCGAACGGCTCGTAAATACTAGTGTTCCTTTCTAAAGGGCCGTTACTGGGTTCGTTTACTACTTCCGAGTGATGCACAATGGCAGCTGGGGCTGAAGCTTGACAGTAACAAAGAGCAAACGAGCAGCGTACGAAATGGCTCAAAAGTTAGCATCCAAAGTTTGGAAAATCGTAAGGGATAGTTTGGTGTTTCGGTTGCATGTCAAAAACTGCGGCGGCAGACGTAACTGGGCTGACAGTCGAGTTGCCCCTTAGCTGGAACCCATATTTACACTACCCGGAAGTGTATCACAAACAATCATAAAATGTTAATGGACCGACTGGGAAAAGCTAACAATAACCTAAGGAGCAGAGACGGCACCGGAAAGAGTACATGTCCTTTCTTGTGCCGAAGCTGCGATGCAGTGTGGTGACAGTGGGTGGTGAGCAAATGGCGGAGCGTGCCAGAGGGCTGGCTGACCTTTTGTAATCAGGTGCATACTGGTTTTCGGGGTTGGGTTTTGTAGTCGATTTAGGTTTACAGTGGATAGCCGTTTTTGTCTAAATTTAGCACAACATGCAAACGGGCAACCGCAACCGAGTCCGAACCACCTGGCTCCATCGCACCGGGAACGGACACCAGAACACAAGTTGTTTCTTATAAGCCGAGTTGTTTTGATTACAAAACCAAATATGTACACAGCACAAGGCAAGGGTATCTCCTTCTTCTGCATCGTCACACTTGGCTGTTGGTCTGTTGGTTTCCTGTGCTTATAATGTATCCTTGTGGGTGCAGCATTGTCAATTTGGATAGAATGTAATTTTGTCCGTACAAAAGGGGCACTTTAATAATAGGAATGCTCTTGTCCGAACCACCCTTGTACCGAAGGGCACTTTTAAGTGCCTTTTCAATTCCCGGGCTTGCTCCGCTCTCCAGCCAATGAATAATGTGTCCTAAAGAGCTGTCAGGCGTGTGGTGGATGAGGTGCATCCAATTTAATGCACACATTGTGCATTAGTTGCACCAATGCTAGCAGTTGCCGGTAGTGCTTGCACCCTGATGGTTTGTAAAATAAACAAGCTAATTTATTAATTATTAAAACAAACGACGAAAGCACCATTTGCGAACAGTATTTACAGATCGATTTACACTCAGCAGCCAAAAGCCATCCAGAGTGGGGGCTTTGAATTATGGGGCTGTATTTGTGGAATTAGTTTCCCACTCTCGAGATTGAAGCACACCGGAACGGGGGTATAGAGTGCCCCAATCAGCCCACTTTGGTTGCAGGCGATGGGAGATATATGCGATCGAGACTAATGAAAATTTATACCCACACTTTCAGGGTGGACCAATTTGGGCAGCAATGTTCCCACACCGAAGGTGTGCGATCGGGGAACATTGGGCTGAATGCTTTAACCAGTTCCCTCGAAGCGCGTCCGTTCCTGAAGCCACCCTGAAGGCCGAAAAAAGCAAGCATCCCAAAAAAGTGGCCGAAAAAGTAAAATGCATTGATATTTGCCCTTCTGACCTTTATTTTGTTTTCGGCAGAATTTTATCCAACCGAGCGAAGCGCTGTTTGATTTTGAGCTCCCGTCAGTCACGCTGCATCTGGTTCTGTTCTGCGCTTCAGTCGTTTATTGTGGGTCGTAATCGTGTCCGCCACCGTGTGATGTGTTTTTTACCCCGCCCCGTAGCTCTTTGCATCCCGACAATTGATAAGAGGCAGTACAATTGTGCGCCGTATTCGGTGGCGCGATTTGGACAGAAGAACTTTTCCCTGTTTGCACACAGGCAGAAGGCAAATATTCTACACGAGGCCGCAGCAGAGCGCACAAACAGCAGCAGCAGCGGACTATGCAGCGTGAAACATAAATCAAAATTAAAATGTTGTACAAAAGCGAAGGGAAAATGGATGCAGCAACAACACCAACAAAGAGCGGGAGAAAAAATAATGCAACGACCCTAACGGCCGCTTTGAAAGTACAATCCTTTGATGTAACACTTTGGCGCCATTGAGCCATTGTTTTTCGGACTGGGTCGGTGTGGGTTTCGGGCCCACGTGCGCTTTTATTTGCAGCCCAGGTCGCCCGCCGCTTTGCCTTCGTTACAGTGCTAGCGAAACAGTAATGGCGAACGGTGGTTTAGCGTTAGGTTAGTTGAGCCAGCTGGGACTAGTTGCTGTTTGGGTTGTATAAATATTTCATTCATATGAAGCGTTTTTGTGTGTTAGTTTTGGGTTTGTGCGCGCGGAATTGCTTCGTTACGTTGTCGGCGGCATGATTTCGATTGAAGTTCCGGAGGCTTCCGGATCGGGACAGACGGTGGTCGGTGGCAACAACACGAAGCGCTTTAAACAAATTGAATAGAGATGTGGTGTGGTTGCGTTGGTGGCGATTGTTTTACGCTGCAGAGCTATAGCATGTGCTATTCAAAAGGGCCATAAACAGTCTTTAAACTAACGACTCACACGCTATGGATGATTGTGATGAAAAAGGTTAAAAACAGTTCATATATATTTCCGAAAAAATATTTACAACAGTAACAAGACGGCCGTAACGGCTAGATGAATAGAGTGAGAGAATGTGAATCTCAACAACAACGGCGGAAGGGGAAAACAAGCATCACCAGCCTAGACGTGGATGAGGAATTTCTTATGGTGCTGGTGCTCTTCCTCCGGCTTGTGCTTGGGCGTGAAGGGGTTGTGCTCGGGGTCGGCATTCAGATGGTAGTAGCTGGGCGCTTCCTCGCACTTGACATTGTACCACCAGTCGCAGGCGAATTCCTTCTGATTGAACAGCGTACCGTTGGTGCAGAGGAAGGACGCGCCCTGGTGTCCCTCGCGCCCATCGTGGCAGGTGTGGTAGGCCTGGCAGCCGGTTTCGACGTTCGCGTACATGCCGGGGATGGCGGGCACGTTGCCACAGTGGAAGCTGGTGTGCGGCACCTCGTGGTAGATCGGATAGTCGACACCGGGCACGCCGGGAATTTTGCTAAAGTCCTGCTTGTCCTCCTTCTCGTGGTATGGCGCGTGCAGCTCGTCCTTTGGATTGTACAGCGAACCGTAGTAGTCCACTTTGACGCACTGGACGGCACAGAACAGCAGCCCCACGGTGGCAATGGCGACGAACTTTAGCATCTTGTCGACGTCGGTTATCTGTTGTGGATGGTTGTGCGAGGGGAGAGAAAGAGAGAAAACGGGGCGATGAGATAATGTACCACGACGCACAAAGGCCTGTGCTTCTTTGCCGCCGTTCCCACTGGCAATGCCTAATAGACTACATTCAGGCGCAAAAAGAGATGAACGAGCAGAAAACACGCTGCCGTAGCGAAGGCGACACAAAAAGCGGACCAGCTGACCGAATTTGAAAGTTCATTCAGCGTGCACAGCCTCCGAGCCTCCGGTGTCGGTGGAGTCACTTCAGAACCGGTTTGCATGTGGCACCAGACCTCGGCGTTGGTTTCCGATATTACGCAATTACCGCCGCCCGGACCCGACCCGAACCAACGCCCCGACCTGGCAGACCGGTTGGGCAGTGACCGGGTTTTGTGATCGCCATGAAGGCAACACGAAAATCAGATCAATCATAGGGAATGCAATCGCTCGGTAGCGACCGCTGGTAGGGCCACGGTTTCGTACGCTTGCCTCCCCCCCCCCCCCCCCGGTTTCGAGGCTGCGTGCGTGCTTTCAAGCCCCGAACACGTGACGGTGGTGATGGTGGCTTTGGGTCGCATTTGTGCGCAGCGCTCTGTCAAACGATCTCCGGCCGCAAGACGATGAACGCCCAGACCGTTGCAGTGGTGCTTGGTTTTATTGCGCTTCTAACGCAAAATGTCAAATTATTTACGATCGAGCAGAGTGGAATGAAGTGAATGCGAATGGTGTACCGTCCGGTCGGCTGGTAGAAGCACTCCCGTCTCGCCCTATCCCCCTTCCGGGGCCAAGCACGGGGACCTTGAATGCTCTTTGAGCAAAGTACATCTCCGACATCTTTTCGCAATCGGGTGCATTGTGGCCCGGAAGATACTTAGATCATAGTCGGATGCTTCGCTGCGGTCGGGCTGGTGTTGGAAATAAAATTTGAATTTATGATGTAGTAGTAAAGTGAATCTTGTTCCACAGTTGAACTGCGCCCTTCCTTCCCCTGGCGCTGGCTGAAAGTGTATAAGTTTGTCCCGTTGCGGTAGTGCCTGTGCTCGCGTACGGCTTGTTCCAGTAAATGGACAAAGATTCTCTAGCGAACCAGTTGTCACCGAGCAGGCAAAGCAAAGCATATCATAAATTATCGTGGCCAAAGATTTACTTTTATGATCACATCACACGACGATGCCCGGGTGCTCTGCTCTGCAAGTGACACATCAGTCAGGCACTTTCCAAACGAACTGTATGTTACGCACACTTGCATTTGACAGGTTCGGTTCGGAATGGAGATAGTTTCTCGCAGAAATTGCAGCCGCATCTGGTGCGGTGGAACGTTTCTATTTTCCCTGTTTGGAATTCGAAATGAAACGAACGCTTCAAGGAACAGCGTCTATTTCCAAACAGCGCATGTAATCGAATCCTCTGCACGGTTTAGAACGTCATTAAAGTTGTTGCCAATAATGGATGTACTAAAGCACCTTTACGTCTTGTCGTACAGTTCAACAGTACACGATGATAATTCGTTTCAAATGATTCAAAGTCAGGAGTTGATTAACCTTCACGGGAGCTGCTTCATGGGAGCACAGCGTAGTGTGGTGGAATTAATCATATGCATCGTTTGATATTGAATTAGAAGTTTCCACGGCAACGTGCTCGAAGATGGGAAGGATCAGAAAAGCACCATTCGCAAATTATCAAATTAAGCATTTGTTTTTAGAGACGAGCAGTCGGAGCAGTATGATGCCACCGATTTCGAATGATAGATCTTCGACTGATGGAAGTTTTTGCCTTCCATCAAGATTGATGAAGAATAATAAAGCCAAATGCAAGTTTTTTTCGCCAGCCGGGAGGTTCCCGGGGCTGTGTGAAATTACTTGGCGTGGCGAGTACTGCTAGCAATGTACAGAATCCGTTCGGTAGATTCTGATTTATGGATGAGAAATTGAACTTTCTATCACTTTTACTTCGAAACCGCAGGCATGCTTCGAAAGCGTATCAATTTTTGTGTCCTACGCCTGGTTGCGTTCGTGTGTGTATGTGTGCTAGGTAGCGCGATGTTGTCTAGAGGTCGTTCAGAAGGCGACGACCGTTACGAGCAATCTCACGTACGGCATACCCTAACACTCGGCTCCCTGACAAGGTTCCCCGACACCGACGATGGGATGTGTGTGTATGTGTGTGTCCCCGGGACACATCCGACATCTGCTGGCTGATTCGATGAAGATTCACGACAGTCGGTAACAAGAAATCAATTTTTGTCGGCATCCTGATCTGATTGGCCCCCGGTGGATACGATTGGGTACGTGGGCAAACTCGATGAATAAACGGAAAAAGTGGTGCACGAGCGTTTGGTTCGAAATATTTATCACTCGTACATACATCACCGCCATCAGGGTGGATGATATGTGCTGTAGGTGTGAGGATGGTTTTCGCGGCAACGCACAGGACGGACGGAGGGGTTTAAGTAACGCGGGGCACACTTGGGGATTTGGTGAGGTGTTATCTGTCGCCGCATCGCCCTCAGCAGAGTGGTACGGTAGGGCCTGCTATAAGTATCGCACTTACCCGGCTATGGATTCTGCAAACACGAGCACACCAAGAAAAGCGCGATAAGAGGACACTACGCTGTCCCTGGAATGGTTTAAGACGCCGTTTTTTGCAAACAGACGTCGACGCGAACCGTTCGGCTGAAGCACTAATGTGAAACTGATTAAATTGGGCTCGAATTTGGAGCGAATCAAGCCGCCCAAGTCCGCCGTCCCCACCAACGATATTGGTCGTGCAAAGGCTAAGTGGCATACCTGCTGGAGGTATTGCCAGCAGAGATGTCGTTGCACTCCGCAATCTGTCGGCAGCCACAATCCCCTCCACCGGTGGCTGGTACTGTGCCAATGGTTTCGCGGGCGATTGTTATGAAAGTAACGTTTGGCAGGCCTTCGTGTGTGCGAGCGTATGTGGAGCCAAACGTATCAAACTTTAAGCCTACCTTAGACCCACAATGTGAGCCGGTAGACTGAGAGGAAAAGTGAAGCTAGCCGAGCGGGCGCACGTGAACGGGCGTTTCCTCCACCAGCTCCCCATCTGCGGCATGTGTGGAAAGTAGTCGGACAACGAAAGGGAAAGGAAAAGAGGTTTATGGTGCAGTAGCAATCATAGAGCAAAAGAAAGAGACAGGGAGAGAAAAGCCGAAGATTGCTGGAAGGGGCAAGCGGGATTGAAAATCGCATCGTAGCAGAAAACAACTTTGTGGGAACGCGTTTGTACTCACTTTAGCGTACAACATACACACACATACGCATACACAAACCAACATAGAAACA
This sequence comes from Anopheles arabiensis, assembly GCF_016920715.1. Taxonomy (NCBI): domain Eukaryota; kingdom Metazoa; phylum Arthropoda; class Insecta; order Diptera; family Culicidae; genus Anopheles; species Anopheles arabiensis. Next base: position 1,515,057 of record NC_053517.1, on the reverse strand, counting down.
CAGAGGAAGGCGCAAACATTCGAGCTGTTTGATGCTGTATGCAACTTTTGCCTTAGCATTGAAGTCGAGCACTTTTCCAGTTCGCTCGCGTTCGTTCGCCGTTAAATCGGTGGTTTGATCAACCACGTGGCGGGTAACTTCATCTAGTAGGCTAGTTAGCAAAATATCGGTATCTATTACAATCTTTCTCTTTCGCTCTGTTTAGCCTGTGCTATTTATTTCTCTTCTATCATTCAATAGAGGCAGGAAGTTGAAGCATTGAGTTTTGATTTTGAATGTTAAGTGAAGGTGCGGAATAAATCAAGCTTGAATGGAAAAGGTTTACAGCGTTACTTATGAGCGTTATGAAAGGACGTCGTTTTGCTTGATTCTACACGGTAATGAACTTCTTTTTATCTTAGAATTTTATACAACAGCGTCAGGCACTGCTGGGGCAAATGTTTTTCCACAGAAAAGCAAGACCCACACTCTCCGCCCTGACTGTAAACAGCAACCTCCATCAAGCGTTCCAGCACAACAGACGCGGAATGCGGGAGATGCAAAAACAACTTTTCTAAATTAAATCGCTGTGTTAAAAAGCACTCTTTAAAGTTGGCTGCAAAGTTCAAACAGTAGCAATCCGGTGCCGGTGCTGGAGGCCCTCGACGCTGTTGTGTCCATAAGCTAACCACCGGGTCGGGTCAGCTCGGGTCCCAACATTTGCCTTTCTGCATATACTTTTTCACCGTCGGCTTGCGACGCGGGTTGTGCTGAGCGTGTTTATGTTGCTTTTGTTTCATTTTTGTGTGTAAGCAAGTAACAGCTCGTGCATGCCCTCTTCCTCGCGTGTCCGTCTGCCCGGGCAAACCTAACCACCCACTCTCGCGATCCGCCATGCGTCGGATGATCGCGGACCGCATCGCTTTGAACTGAAGTAGATTTTCATTGATTGCACATCACACAGACTGGCTACTCGAGCTGGAGCAGTGATGAAACGCGCGATGCGGCGATGAAAACGCTGGAAGGTTGGGGTGCACACTTACAAAAAGCGAAACATATGTAAAATGGCCCCTACCTGCCAAAGGCTTGTTCGGAATAGAGTGAACTGTTGCCAATTGCAGACGTTGGCCGATTTCGTGGCGTACTCGATTGCGTCAGATCATTACGGCCAAGTTCTGTGCTGTGTGTGTGTGTCGATTGGCAACGAATTTGCTTTCGTTTCGGTATCGGTTTGGAGCTCCCGATTGACCTTCTGCGGGATAGCATGGTGTACGGTGATGGTTCCGCTTACCGAACAAGTAGCAGCAGGAGATAGTGCTGCAAAACCACACCCAGCAGCCGCGCATTAAAAGTGAAAAGGAAGTTAACCTTCGGGAGCGAGGTTAACCGTACCCGTTCTGGATGGATTGGATGGTAAAGAACGGGAAAGGAATCGACACGGATTGGTGAACCAGAAAAAAGCGCACTTTTTTGGGAACGAACAAACCAGAGGAAATTGTAGCTCCATTTGTTGTTTACCTTCACGAACGAAAGGGCGGTTGAGTAAGCAATGGTGAGATAATTATTTTAGTTTCACCGAAATCGAAATCGAAAGCGATTGTAGCTGAAAACAAATAAGATAACGATGTTGCTTGGGCGAAGTGGCAAAATCGTGCAGTTCGAATCCGATAATGGTTACATAGTTTGGAGTGCATGTTTGAATATACTCGAGCTGCTGCTGCTACTGCAACACATCATTATCACAACATTGAATACTGAACACTGAACAAACGGTGGTTTTTGAAAGGGAAATGAAACATATGAAACAAATGAATTGCAATATATCAAACATTTTCATGCATTGTTCGCTAGGCTTGTGTGCTGTATGTACTCACAGAAGGTGATTGTGACTAGTTTGGATGAAGTACTTGACAAATATACGATACGAATTAGATAGCTTCGGCACAAGATAAGACGGCAATTGAAGTGGTGAGGACGTTTGTTTGGTTCGTAATTGAACTGCTTGTCTGTACAAGTCGCACCGACAACCCACTTGTACGATATACGGTGGGCACGAGTTTGGTTCAAGTGTTGTAGCACGAAAGAAAACATCACACTAGAAATACGTGTTTAGTGTTCCAATTTTGTTGAGCATTGGTTCGAAATAATCAGAATATCACAAGCAACTGAATAAGTTCCCCAAACCTCGATTCTTTTGAGCAGTGGGGTCATTTAACCTTCCATAGACGATGCATCATTCCAGCTGGATTGGCTTGAAAGACATTGAATTTGAGGTATGCCCAGTACAGCATTGCGAATTGGTGTCAATAGCCCGATGTGACATCTTTCAGCCTAAATATTTGTTCCCCAATTAGAAGCTGCCGTTGGATATTCTTGCCTATTGATATCGGTTCTGTTGAAAAGATCCATCCCTAATCTTTGCTGCCGAGCTTCTGCGTGCGAGCGTACGGAGTGTCCGAGGTTTTAATCGATGTCATCAGGAGCTTTGTACACGCCTTGACCGTGCGAACGGATTAGGGTATCGCTTGGTGAGTTGCATCAGAGCGGACTCCTTGACTGGTTGGGTGGGTGTGGGTGTGTGTGTGTGTGTGGTGGGGGATAGGTTTCATCGATGGAGCAGTAGCACCGGTACCGATGGCTCTGATGATCGTCCGTTCCATTTGGGAACGCTGCTGTGCTAAAAGCTTACTGCGAGCTGGTCGCTTGGACATTGTGGGCACTGGATTGCGATGCAGTACCGCGCCATAGACAACGCCGATGGCTTCTGGTATGTGAGAACCTGTGGCAAAACCGCATCAAACCGAGAACCGGAAGAGTGAGAAAATTGGTTTTGCAAAACTCAATCAAACGGTCTCCATTATTTTGGTTTCCTGATGTCCGTACCGCACCGAACGTGTGCCCGGGATTGCTGCACAGGGTGCGCTAGAGTGCCACCGACGTCTGAGGGTTGATATTGAATCAACAGTCCCGGGAATTTGGTGTGTACCCTCGGCACGATGGTACTCGCATTTCGGGGGCGATATCGGGCTGTGTTGTTATTTTGTTTCGATTCCGAATACGTGCCCTGTTGTCGGGGTGTTTGCGCTTGTAACCCGCTTCCTTCCTCCCCGCCGACCCCATCATGAGTTGTCATGGGTGCAAGGGTGTGGGATGAGTTTGCTCCCCGAAACCCTCGTGATCCAACGGAAGGAGGTGGAGTTCGTAGTAAGTTTACAAACGTCGCTTGGGAAAAACGCAACACAAAAGAAGGAGGAAAAAATGGGTTAGGAGGAAAAGCTACTCCGACGAATCGGAAGGAGCGCTGAATTGCTTTGGAATTGGTTTTCGTGTACGCCGAACGTCGAATATTGTGTTTGAAGCATGAATGCCATTGCGAAGGAAATTACGCGCCACATGAATCCGGCACTCGCAGTGCTCGGTAATGAAGCCGCATTGTGCAGATACAGCGTGGAGATGGGTGCAACTCGGTGTATTGTCATAATGCCACAGATCACCGAACCAGACGAAACCAGCTCATTCCTCCGTATTGACCGCAGGACAACCAGATTCAATGATATTAATCACATCTTTACGGTTTGCTGAGAAAGTTAATTTATGATACGAGCACTTACGTATGCTCGTAAGCTTATACTTCCGGATGCCATATCCGTCTGATGATGATCGGACTCCCGGGGCCTGGCCCGCTTCGGAGGCTCCGGTCTCTTTTTACTCGACACCGGCACTCGGTCGGTACACGCACGTCGTTGGGCAAATTGTTTGCCATTTTCTCTTCCTGAACATTGCCTCCCTCGCTCGTTCATTCCACACTGTCCACGCCCTGCCGGACAGCCAAAGCGAGCGGATGTGTGGTTCGTATGTATGGTGCATTGTACAGGACGGCTTGGTGGTTTGGTGTGGTTTTCCTCAACACCCCGACAGGCGGGACAGGCGTCCGTATGGAAGGTTCTGGCGCGTCCCCATTTAATCTTATCCTTCCATCATCGTTTACTCTACTTATTTCCGTATCACAAATTAACTTCTCTATTGCTCGTTCTTTGAGCTTTGGTCGGTTGCGCTCACGTGCCGCGGCAGTGGGAGCGAGTGAGCAAGCGAGAGAACGATTGGCGAAACAATGCCGTGTGGCGGTGGGTCGCCGGTTTCCGGCTCGCCCAGTTCGTCCGGACGCAAACCGTGCCGGCATTAGGCTTGGGTTGGCCGGATGGAATAGTATGTACCACCATCCACCGAGCCCACCACGCGCTCTCTCGGGGGGGGATCAACGAGAGCCTTTTGTTCTGGAGTATGTTGCGTAATTTACGATAAAGCATTTATGGTTGATTGTTGATTTCGAGCGACGCAGTGGGGACTTTTTCTAGTGGTGTGTGGCTAGCAAATAAATTACATGAAATCATCCGAATGCGTCATTTAAGAAGTGCTTTAAAATCAATTTGTGTCTGGAATGGCGTTGTGAGAAAAACCTTTTAAACGATAAAGATGACTCCGTTTTTAGCGATATTTGCTCCTTTGTCTGTTTCTAGCTTCAATCAACTAAAGCGTAGCCCAAAAAACTCAATTTCTTTCGTGCTGTTGTGTGCCAACAGGGAAGACGGTTCGCATTCGGTTCGTTTCTGTTGAAAAGTTTATTGCAATTTGCGGCGTTTAATTTCGGAATTTTCCCTCAGCGCTGCTCCGCCTTTTTCCAGGTCATGCCGTTTATTGTATGCAGCGTGAAATTGATCCAAAACTTCCGCATTCTGACGACGAAAGCAATAATTTCCATCCATTTACCCACTGTGCTGCTCCATTCCAGTGAAAAATCATACAGTCGCCGGGTGCTGTCTCGTGACGAACGGTCATTTTGGCCCCAGGCGAAACGAGTAAGACCGAACAGCTCACTGGAAGAAAAGCGCTGGCTCTAAGGTACTTCGCGGCGAAGGTCTTTATGCGGTCGCTGAGGTCTTTTTCATGCTGTAGATGTAGCGATTCTATTCATGCTGCCTTGGCAGTAGGAGCTTCTTTGTTTTTATCATCCTTCAAATCCAAAGTTTCCAAAGGCCCTGCAGTCGCGCCGGTCCGTGTGCTTACAGGTCCACAAAAGCGTTACGTTCGTTGGTAGCGTTTAACCAAAAAATATTGAATTTTAAGATTTTTCTTCCGCCAGCCGGGGCTCTAGCATCGTGCGCTACCGTGTGAGTGCAGCTGTCCGATGCTTTGATGCTTTCCCCTTCAGTGGCGCTTTTGCTCGTTTGTATGCAGCGGGAGCGGCAAACGGATGCAACAACCGCTTTTGCATCCTGTTGGCCGAAACTGGAACGCGGAATTCGGAAAATGGTCGAGATAATATCCACCGTTGGTAGAAGTTCCACGGCCGACGGATTGCGATGCGGAACGAGGGGGTAGCACAAATAGCTCCAAAAGCTTGTATTATGCAAATCATGACCTCGACATAAAGCATAACTTTGAGTGTTAAGGACGAGGGGGAATAGTAGTGCAGCTCGCCGGCTGGAAGCGTGTGGGAAATGTAGAGCTGCATTTTCGCTTCACATTCATCCAGCTATGACGCCACATTGGGGCGGGTTGTGAACGCTTAGCACGAAATGGATGGAACACCGAGAAGTCATTTGATGGGGCGGATAGAATTCGTCGAAAACGTAAAGCCATGGCGTGAGATAGGAGATTAAGTGAAACGTTTCAAGAGATTGCAGGCGAGCATTCATGGCACAGGTATAACGGGGCCAACCATTTGTGATAATGAGTAGGACACCTCAAACCCCATTTGTCTTAGAAAAATGCTCCACAAACCACCCATGCTTATCTTTCACTGCGAAGGAGAGAGAGAGCAAGAGAGATTCTGCTCTTTATTTACTTCCCGGAATATTTGCTGACCATTCACCGATCTCCGCCGGTTTGCGAGAGAGTGTTGCTGAATAAACTTCCGATCGTATCAATCCGATGCAATAAAGCGAAATACCATCATTGCGCGTTATGGCGTCCACGGGGCAAAGTTTTATGTATCGACGAAGCGTCCGGCCATGGGCACACTGCTATGGCCACGATATGGCCATTTCGCTTTCACCATTCGAGTGCGACATTCGTTCGCAAGAAATCAAATCCTTTTCATGATCGGAAAAGTTTTAATCTCTGTCCCTCAGTAACGATCGGTTTTTCTCGGGAAACACGTGCCTCTAATCGAGGGTTAGATTTCGAAAGTTTTTTCCATCGTTCGTTCCCGTGGTGCTGGAGTGTGTGGGGGTGGGCAAAAGGGAGGCCGGCGAACGGCGATTGTTCGTGTAGCAAAACATTGCCATAAAAATTGTTTAAAAATTATGCACTCAACGTGCCCGGGATGGCTGATGGGTGCGTTGTAGGGTTGGCAAAATGGAGTGGGGCTTATGGTTTCGGTCGGTCCATTCGCTTCGTATGCTGTTTTAACGATCTTTCACTCTTTTCTTTTCGAATGGATCTTTGCAAATGCCGTCCATCCGTTACGCCCCTTGATTCCGTATGCCATTCCGTAGAGCTATGTGGAGCTCCTCGTTTGCATCCTCTGGGGTGGCTGCCTTTCGGGCGAGTTGCAAATGTGGCCGATTCGCATGGCTGACCATCAGCACACACACACACACACACACACACACACACACACACACACACACACACACACACACACACACACACACACACACACACACACACACACACACACATATACACTCAGATGAGTGTGTTTCAACTATCGGCAGCTCGGCACGCAGACATTGCAGTCAAATTTCTTAACTTTTGGCACGCTTCCAGCCGGCAATCGGAATCCATTCCATTTCTTTCACGCTGGGGTGTTTCGGTGTGTGTGTATCATTATCGTTTCAGGCTGCCCGGCAAGGGACGGGACAGTGCGAGACGGTGCATCTTGCTCTTGATTGTGCTGGGGCTGAAGGCCGATGAAGTCCCGTTTGTTGGTTGAAGTTTCTTCCCCAAGGCAGCACACACTGATCCAGGCACAGGAAGATGGTTTGCCACTTCTCGGCAAATCTCCCAAAAACCCCTCGATGCGTCCGCTTCGCTAGGGCAATGCATTATCCTGAGTGTATCGCTCATCCTCATAATGGGTATGGGATGTGTTTTCTTCCCATTCTCTTTCAAGCCATACCATAACCATGCATCTAGGGAGTGGCCGGATGTGACATGGCACAAGCGTAAATGTGTAGATACGTACACGACGGCAGGACGGCGGGCAGGCAGTGCAAACTTTCTGCCATCGAGCATCCAGATGTGCAAGGTGATCTGGTTCAAAGGGAAGAATAATTGGTGTGGGTTTTCATATAAAAATGGACGACCGGAAGATGATGTTGATCGTTCAAACTAGGAGATTTGGATGGGGATGTGTGCTTAGGATATTGGAATTCGGTCAAGTGCACAGACCGTGACAAACTTTGGTCTAAATGTGGAGCTGCATGAGCATGATGCCATGTGTTTCAGTGTGCCCAGATTATTGTTATTAAAAAGCTTTTCCCACGCTGATATTAAGCTTTGAACACTGTTGGTTCCTGAGCATTAATACTTTTACGCAAAAGTTTGTAAGACTTTTGATTTCCATCGTACAAAATCGCTTGGTATCTGTAAGCAAAATGAAAGCGACTGTAGGAAAAGCTGCAACACTTGAACAGACAAAACCTAAAAAAGGGAAATCCTTGAATTCGGATAGAAGAACCGAAAGGTTTGTTTTCTAGTTGCTCCATTGTCATTATTGCAAATGTGCTGAAATTGAATTGCAGGGCGAATGTATTTCGTTTTATTACAGGATGCTGCGGTGCGGAAGACGATGCTGCCGCAGTACGGTGAACATTATCCGAGCCGTGGTTCAAGGGCAGCAGGATGGCTCGGAATTCGGACGATGCAGTTTAGTGGGGTTAGTCGCGCTCTCATTGTACTTCGCACCTCCCGACGGTCTTTAGGATCATTTCGGAAGAAAGCTTCCGTACCGTTCTTTTCTTTGATCATAGTTAAGAGCGTTCGGAGTGGGTGTGTGTGTGAGAGAGACACAATTTGAGGGTGTGAGGTTTTCCCTCTTCTGGTGGTAGCGACAAAAAGAAAGGAAGCGAGAAATTTAATTTTCCCAAAAGCTTAGCTACAAGCAATGAGTTGATAATGGAATTGTATTGTATTTGAGCATTTTGGCTGGTTCGCTCTTACTGTTAGTTACATTAGTTTTATAAATGGTACATATAAGAATTATCACTGTCGGTACGATAAACCAAACAATGACCTTCAAAACATCCTCCATCCTTCTTTCAGGGTGGATGGATGCCTCCAAAGTTAGTGAGTAATCAACATTTCGCATCGTTAGTAACCGCTTGTGTAAATAAAAACTGGTAAAAACATACTACCTCTCAGGTTGGCGTTGATTTTTGCGCATCACCTCCAAGATCGCCTGAATGAAAGGTTCTGTTCTCACCCTGGAACGAGTAACAAATGTCTTCTGAAAGATTTTAATTGCATTAGTGACAACCCAGCACAGACGAGCAGCAATTTCCATTCATAGCGAGCGATTGGTGCTTAACCTTTTCCCGGTGCGATCAATTAGGCCATGTCAAACACCGAATGTCGTTTGGAAGTTTGCTTTTCCAGTGCATCCTCATCGGCTCAGCTGGAATGCAATCAAACTAGGAAAGCATAGATGGAGTATTCGAGGTATTTTTTTGGTTTTTGAAAGTGACGTTCGATCGTTTAGTAGTGGTCAACGAACGCATCGATGCAACGAACGCATCACCTGTCGAATTGGCACATCTTATGGATGTGTCGGAGACCCGGAGGACATACGGAACATAAAATCGGGTTTGGATGTGCGAGGTTTGTTTTTTGTTTGAATGCTTGGTATCCGAAGCTGTCCACTCTGTAGGGTAACACGTCAACAAATGCATGTGTGTAATTGCCATTAAATTTATCTTCTTAATGACTTTTCGCATCTTTCGTCGTAGTCTCTGGTCTGTCTAACGTACACGAGAGCGGAAATGTTTGTTTGCCATTGAGGGTCGCAACGTGTGTGTGAGTGTAGTATCCAAGAAGCGCTTTGGGTTATGTTTGAACGTTTAGGCAAATATCGTAGTCAAGGCACGATTCTCGTCTTAAGTGAGAAAATAGTCTTTTAATACAACGGCCAGCGCTTGTCGGATGGGAAGATGATAAGAATGGAAGGATTGGCAATGGAAGGAACGGCAGGCGGAGCAGCGTTATCCCATAATCCGCTGGGCCATCGTACGCGTTGGCCAGTTTCTTACCTTTGCCGTTGCTAAATGCCTTCCGTTTCCGGAGCCATGGTTTTCCTTTCGGGGTCGGCGTGCGAAGCGAAAGGGAAAACACTCACACTCATAAACTTATTTAGACTGTCATAAAGCGAGCTATATTTCATTTTTTACGACCAACCTTTCCCTGTCCCGAACTCCCGGGAGAGGTTTGGTTTTCGTTAACTCCAAACCCGTTTGGGTGATGGTAGCCACACAGCACTGGTCAGACACTTCCCATGGCGTGCATGGTCCGGGGAAGTAATGTTGCGGATCGTTTCTTTCAACACTTTCAGTCCATTGCTTAACGCGATGCCGCATGGGGTAGGTTCGTTCGGGTACTGAGGGTGAAGTTGTGCTGTGCGCTGGGGAGGATTAGTCGGACTGTAGAGTAAGTTCAGGACTGGCTCGTTTGTGAGTGTATGTGTGTGTGTGGGACTTGTGTAAGCAGTGCCTGGTGTCATCTTGAGATAGGATTTAGCGCCGGATAAGAAGTTCGATTTAATAGAAATAAAAGCTTGGCCAGGGTTTATTGTTTTTTCTTCTGATGGAAAGCGACAGCGCATACGGAAATGGTTTAGGGACAGTTCGTACTGTGGTGGGAAAGAAAGAAGCGATTGCAGGAAAAGGAACACGTTTGTGGAAATTAGATTTCTAGCGAAATAAAACCAAATGGTTCCATAAAACCGTGTGAGATCGTGTGTGTTTCCATGCGAACGGAGCTCAACAGTAGATGCGTCCCGGAACTGGAGGATTGCTGGCACTTGTGGGTAGCTGTTCGGCCAGTTTCAATTGGTTAAAAAATGTGGGCTGTTGTACGCGTCTTGCTCCAATCATTGAGCGAACAGAACATGCAGCAACGGAAATGGGCCACGCACAGTTCCGGTAACGAGAATAAAACAGTATGGAATGTGTTGCTTTCTGTTCATAGGCGCTCCGGGTCGGGCGAAGAGCATCCACCAGTAGTAGGGTTTCATCCACCGTAAGGCTGGTGGGAATTACCGGGAAATTGTTTATGACTTTTCCCGTGCGAAGGGAAATAGGCACATGATTATGTTAAAAGCCCGATACGCTGGGAGGAATTTCGCCGCTCGGCTCGCATTTCTTCGAGAGTTTTTTTCATACAACCTCGAGACGGCACTGGCGCAGATTAAGCTATAAAGCAGATGTGATTGTTTCGGATTGCGAGTGGATTTAAGACTTATCCTCACACCATCTCGCTGACATTTGAAGGCAGTTGATATTTAAGCGTTTTAAGAAAGCCCCCTTTCCTCGTGTATGAGAATGTGTTGCAGGGAGGGGAAGGAAAGGTTGCCCCTTTCTACTGCAACCTGAGGAATGTAGGCCTTATACGACAAAAAAGCTGTATCAGAAAAAAAGGATGTTACATTTTGTAGAATTTCCAACGCGTGCGGGGCTGTGATTTGCTTGGTTGGCTGTGCTTAAGTGAGCGGGCCGTAGCTAAGCCACATTTTATGGCATCTTAAACTGGCGCGCCATGAAAAGCGGCCAGGCAGCTTCGTGCGGTCTCCAAGGCAGCAGAGCCACCCTTTGACGTTGAGCACCCCACTGCTGCACTCATAAAAAATATGCTCAATCAGAAAGTATGCGGAAACGAGAGTGATCCAGCTGATGGATGAAATGCTAGATGGATGGATGTAAAAAAGGGCAAGCAGTTGTCCCAGGAAGACGACAACTTGGACGGCTTTAAAGCGCGGCGAAAATCATTTATGGCTGTCGAGATGATTGAATCTGATGTGCGAATGTGACGTGAATGTGTTATAAAATTTTAATATTTCGCTTTGTTCGCCAAGGCATCACGGTGGGTTGGTTGAACAAAAAAAACAATGGATTACAAGGGGTAAGATGTCTTCTCTGTATGAGTGAGATTTAAATCACTGCTCGGTTGATTGAAATGGCACCCAGTGCACACAGTACGACCGGCTGGAATAGTGATGAGGTGAACATCAATTTTTTGTTGCGCAGTGATGAAGGAAAGCCGATTGAAAGAAACGACCTAGGAATGGCAGAAAGGACCCAACGTTTGTTGGAAGGAAACAAAATGGAAGGAGAATAATTTGATGAGTTTGTTTGTCGACTGGTGTTTTGGAGGAAGGATGTACCGGCACGTTTAGCCGGCTTAAACTCCTGTCCAGAACATCCGGCAGGGGATGAAGTATTATGAAACTCATTTCCTTAATGGGAATGTAATATCGTGAAATGTGCTAATCGCTTTTGGACGAGCTGTATCTTTGTAGAGCTCAGCTTCCGTCAATACATCGGCTAAAATTGAGTTATGCTGTGTAGTGGCTACCGGTTTGGTAGTGTTTTATGTACGTTTCACTGTAAAGATTATGTCCTATCCTTCTCAAGGCTGCATTTTGAAGTACAATGGATTGTACTAAAAATACCACCGTGCCTCCACGTGCGCAGGCTAAACTTTGAGGGAAAACATTACAACAAAGCGCAAGCTTTTGCGTAAGCAGAGGAATTTCGTTCGCGTCATTACGGATGCCGGGGAAAAGCGGGGGGAAACTTCAGGAAACAGATCTTTCCGTCACTTCGCGCGAAAAACTCGTGCTGTTTGGTCGGTTTTATTTATTCATAAAACTCATCATCGTCCGGGTGGAAACGTTCGCTCTATAAGGAGAGGGAGAGAGAGCTGCACATACATGCACATGCATCTGGAGGAGTGAAAACTGTCACATGCGAAGCGATAGAAAACCCGGATGATGGACGCTTAGAGTACGGTGGGTGTGGGACCAGCCGGTTTTCGGAACCACACGTTGCAGTCGTTGGGGCCAACTAGTTGACAATCTTTGTGACGGCAGGGCTGAGTGTGGCCACGAGCGGTGCAAACTACTGCCGTCGGTTTGAAGCAGCAAAGTACGGGCATGCCGTCTGCTTAAGCCCACACACACAGCTCCCATCTGTCTGCCAATCTGAAGTATTTCTCATAATGCATTAAAGGCATTTCGGATTCGTTTTGCAGTTCGTATTTTTATCCTCCTTCCCTCCTCATCCCAACTCTTAGCAAGCTCTGGGTGACTCCGTGGTTGGGGCGGTTGTCGTGTCCTTCCATTCTTCTTTTCCTTCCTGCTGGCGTGGCTGCTGGTGGATTTGCTCTCGTTTGTTATGATTCTGGGCTTTGCGGTGTTTGCCCGGCAGAAGCCAGAGAAGCACTCGCACGGTGGCTGTCGCCATTTTCCGCCGCTATTCTCGCATAGATCTGGGGATTTTGTCGGATTTTATTTATATATTTTCTTCGTCTTATTTGTCATTGTGCTTTTCGTGCGACGGGGAGCGCGAGCGCGCGCGCGCTTCTGCAGTACCACCAGCCGTCTAACTAGTTCTGTGGTTGTTTGGATGTAATCCGATTTGGGATCATTTTGCTGTTGTTGTTTTGTTTCGGTTGTACTGTGCCGGTGGTTTTCGGTCCACGCCAGTGCAGGTTAGGGGAGGCACGCTCGGGTGCCGCAGGGGATGGAGTTGTTTCAGCTTTGTTTTCCAGCGGCCTTGGCGCTGCAACAGTGGATGGGATTCCGATGACGAATGCTAATTTTGTTGCCGCCGAAAGTATGCGCAGGGTGGGCGCGAAAGGTGGATGTGCTGCAGAGCGCATCAGGGATGGTTGCAGTTTGCAAGTGTGTGCATGTTTGGCATAATTGGCAATTTGTTGGAGCGACGGCAAACCAAATTAATGCAAGTTGGTGCGCTTGGTTTAGAAACGTTGCGGAATATATTGAATATGGTATTAATTGGATGTTTTGTCGTTTGGTGTGAGTTTTTACATAGTATTTACAATTGAAAAGTGTTTGCATAATGTTTAGAGCGAATAGAAGCAGTTTAAGTATTTGTTACACATAAAATTTAATGCATTGATAGGATGGAAGGCAATTAGATTGGGTTTAACCTGCTGGAAACATTGTTGCAGCTAAAATTCATTAGCATTTTCGTGGAATTGCATAATTTGTTTCTAACCGCAAAAACAACCGTGCAGATTGGTTCGGAGCAGCCTTGGTCGGTTGGTATGGAGATTGTTTAGAAATTCTTGGTCCATTTCCTGTACGAAGGCGCATGAATGCTCTAGCAATAATTAATCTGAATAACCATAATTTATGGCTGTATTCATTCTTCGAACTCGTCGACTTCCCAGCACAGCGAAGAGGCGCAATCCACTGCACGGCACAATGCAATGCCGCCGTACACTTGGCGCTACTTATGCATTTCGATCAATTAGCACCGCCTATTTGCTATGGACAATGGCCAAAAGAAAGGCTGGGATTGTGTTCCGAGTGCACGTGTTTCCCCAGCCGATCCCGTTCGCTGTTCTCGGGCAGGAACATTGCCAATGGAACAACAATGAACAATGAGCAGCTCGAGGCAGTCCAGCACAAGCAGCGTGGAGAAGTTCTGTGGTCAGCAGTTCGAGGCTGTGGCAACATCTTTCTCTTGCGGTGGCCTATGGCCCAAGTTTACCGAGGTCGACGACTAATTATAGAGGTAGAAAATGAATCTGTTCGTCCATGTTCCCGTCCCGGCACGGGGGTTGTCATCCCTGTGCCTGTGCCTGCGTAACCGGGCTGTGCTTTGCAGCGAAAACTGTATAACAACTACTCAGCAACAAATTAACAAACAACCCGAAACTTTTATCCAAGATTTTCTTCTTCAAAACCAAGTGCTGCTACTTCTCGGGTTGCTCGGGTAGCCGTGCTCTCGGTGTTTTCCTCAGTTTCAGGCTTGGGACCGGCTGGAGGCTTTTCAAATCCCTTTCCGCAAATAAAGAGCCAAGGCTTGTCGTTGTTGGTGGGCCTACTTGGTGCGTGGCCGGCGAACTTCTTGCATCGGGGTTTGGTTGTGCTGGAAAGTTGGCTTCGGAGGAAAGCAACACGCATTAGAGAATGGTTTTTCTATTGAGTAAACAAGGAAGATTTCCCGGTATTTCAGGCAGGCAGGTGAAAACCCAACGACAGGCAAAAGGCGGAATATAAGGCCACAAACTTCTTTGTAGGCACCGCCCGTCCAGCTCACAGCCACTTGTGACCGTAGCAAACCTGGAAACAATAAAACTTCTGTGCGGCAGCAACATCAGGAGGAAAAGCCAGCAGTTTGCCCTCCGAAAAGGAATGGATAAAGCAGCACACTAGCAGAAACTTTAAACAGTGTTCTTTTCAGCTGTTTACTGGAGCGTTCGCGACCACCGACATCAAGAAAGATGGGAGGGTGTAAATCCTGCAGCTAAGAATAACTCTAACGCTGCACACGAAACAGAGAGAAGTTTTAATGTACTGCGAATAACAAACTACTGAGTACTGAGAATACCAAAGTGATCTTACACCTTTCCGAGGGACAGAACGGTAGAGAAAAGAGGGCAACACAATCCTATACGCACATGGATAAACGGGACTGTGCGGGCCAGAGGGAAAAGCCTTTTTCCCCGAAAAGCAAACTAGGCACCGGGAATGTCATGAGTTCGGATGCAACGTTTGTCTAGTTGACGATCGTTAAAGAGATTGTATCGGCAGCGGTTGGGTGTACGATATGTAAGAGATTTGTTTTTATCAATTTGGATCGGATTATAGGTTGAGCAATCGTATTGCAAACAACAATGGTGAATTATGAAGAAGAGGGGACATTTTTTGCGTTCGTTGACACAAACAGCATAACATTTACTGGCTATGGTACCCTTTGGAGTACCCCGTTGGATGCAGGGGTATTCTAATCAGCCCAATAGGGCATTTTTGAATCTAATTGTGTGTTGCATCATGATCGAAGGAAGTACTCTATGTTTATGTCAGAGTATTCGAGTTAAGATAGAAATAATTGAAATGCATTTCTCCGTATTTGGAGTGATTGTTTATGCGAGCAGGCTAGAGTAACCCTGCAGTAACGGCAGGGGCAAACTTCTGTCATCGATGGCCCTGCTGATTGGTGATATGGGTCTGATTAAAACGAGATCAAAGAAGCGGTCTTTGGTGCGCTCAGTGCGCACGATGCGAAATAATGGCTTACTGTGACGGGCATGAAATGTGTCGCTTTTTTGTTGCGGTTTTGTTGCCATTGCTACCACTGCAGCAAGCTGGCGGAGGGTGTAGTTTTTAATAATAATTTTAGCCTACGCTCGGTGAACACACACCCCTCGGGGGAACTGGCAGTTCGTTTAGTGTGCTGCGTTGTTCAATCAATGCTCGAAAATATGCCACAGTTGGGAACAGGGCACTAAGCCGAAGGCTAGAAGCAGCAGCAGCAGCAGCAGCAGTAGCAGGTACCAGTTAGTGTTCGTTTGTTTCCTTTTGGGCACAGACAGAGCGCACGGCACAAATTTTAGTTTTATTGCGTAAGGTTGTGTTTATTTTGAAGAGTCGCTGGAGCACGTTATTAAACAGGACTCACTACGAACGCGGCGTGGTATCATCGCCGTGGGGCTTAGCAGGGTCGTTTATTGGATCTCTTTTTCTAGTGGGATGCCGTTTTTTTGCCATTGGCCATTGGCGCATGTAGAAAAACAGGCAAATACTAGCACACGCATTTGTTCTTTTTGATAATTGGTTTTTAGTTTGCGTTTATGTTTGATGAGCGTGATGATGAAACTGAAGGGTTTTAGTGTTTGGTGCATTTTTGGAGGAATTTTTTGTTGTTGCTCGCACGTTGCTGCCAATGGCGTTTGTTTAGCTGGTAGGAAGCATTGCCGGAATTTGTTTGTTTTACTTATGGATTGAGCGGATAAAGCTGGAAGCCGTCGACAAGTGAATGTAAAAACTGCAACTGCACCAGAGAGCTGGAGCGTAAGCTTAGCGTGTATGCGAGTAAATTAATTGTTTTAACATTTGCATATCATCAGCATGGAGAAGTATGAAGTTTATTTTTGGCTTGAATGATTCAAATTTCGCGTAGTTGAAACGGGGTTTAGAGAACGTTTTATCAAGCAAATATACCCCTCAAATTTGCTGTTCCGTTGGATTGCAGTGTAAAATATGTCACTTTTTTGATGAGCGGTCATCAGAGGGATTATTCTATTTAGTTACCAGAAGGGACTATTAAGTGGAAGTTACCAGAATGTTTTACGTGACCAAAATCAATTTATTCTCCATACGGTATTTTCACTCACTTTTCTCACGGCTCCAACAAGTTTTAACATTATTTCTGGTTTGGTGGTGTTGGTTATTATGTTTTTTCCGTTCTTTCATTCGGTTGGATAGCATTTTTCGCGAATAATCGTGCCTTATTTGTGTGGAGAATGTGCTCTACCAAACAAAAACGTCCTGTGAACCTGTGGAACAAATAGGAAACAACTACGATGGCAACAAAAACGTACTGAAGGCTGGTTGTCACCTGGCGAAAAGGGACCCCCTCTCCCCCCTTATTACGGTCTGCCTTCCTGCTCCACTCTGCTGGATTGAGTTCTTTTAGAAGTCGAACGGAATTTTAATTGCAAATTTAATTTTGACCTTCCTCTGGTTCCGTTCCTTCGACGAAATCTCTACCGCCAGCACGGTTTGCGTGGAAGGCGCTGTGCTGTTGCAAAAATCTGAGCACAATGTACATGCCTCGCGATCAGCCAGCGTGCCCCAAGAAGAGATTGGTGTTAGTCCGTTGTGCCTTAAAAATGGCTTTATTATTTTTTCCACGCTTTCTCCCTCTAGCTCTCTGTCTACGTTCCGGTCCCATTATCCCGCACCATTTGTCGCACAGCGAGTGTGTCCTGAATCGGGAGGCTTTTTTGCTACCGCTATCGCGTTGTATGTTTGCTCTAGTTAATGTTACTTTTTCGCTGTCTCTATCGTCGTGCCTAAATGAAAATACGTTTGCAAAATTAGCATTTCTAGCGAACGATGGGGCAGCTGTCCTGTGCGTCCATTTCACACTTCTTTTAGCGGAGCCTTCAGGGCCGGGCTGGTTTACCCGAGATACTCATTTTCCGTCTGTCAGGTCTTTTAACTTTCAGCGCCGGGCCGAGGGTGACCAAAATTAGCTTTCGTTCTAATGAAGATTTTTCCGATTTCGCATTTCGCTGTCCCACGTTTCAGTCCTACGCGCAACAGATCGTACCGTCCGGTGGCACGTGGTTTGTTTGCTGTTTTGCAAATGTGTCGTACCGATGGGTTCTGTAGAATTGGATCGATTCTGGAATGAACTGCTAAGTGCGACAACTTTGATAAGCATAATGCTGCCGCTGGTAGGGTGCGCAGGCTTTCCTGAGACTGGGAATGGCAGCGAGTGGGCCATTGGAAAGCATGTACACTGGTAGGGCGTAGTAACGCTGGTTTGTGTCGGCTTTGAGCCTGCCGCTTAATTAATTATCGGTCTTTGGTGCTTGTTTCGCTTTGATAAGCATAGTGATTAGCTACGCGTTGGCTACGGTACACGCGTAGGAAATTGATTTTTTGGCCTGCATAAATCTACCTGATACGAATAGCAGTCGGTAAAATGTGGTTTTAATCTTTGGTTGTAAAGTTACTGCTAAATGTTGAGATTTGCCAAAAAGTCTCAAATCAAAGGATTATAAAACGATACGACAAAAATCAGTTCTACATGAACTCTACCTTTTAGTCAGAATAAGAATCAAACGCCTTGCAGGTAGAGTCTCCAGGTATTATGTAAAATGGGACCAATGGTTTCCTGATTTTTTGGTTTCTCTTCCAACAGATCGATGAATAATGGAGCTGCTGTCGGCACCGCTGGCACAAAACTTTTCCTCCACCCGAAGTCGATCGATACTCTTGCCACACCGATCGGTTCCGGATGCTCTCCCAAAACGGGCAAGGATTATTCAACGGCAGCATCGTTACGAGCCGTGTTACAAAAGGCTAAAACACCTGGAGGAACCAACCACAGTTGCCGAAACGCCGGGCCAACCATGAACCCTCAACCACGATGGTTATGGGGTTGGGGTTTTTGGAAGATGATGGCCTTTTAGCTGCCGTGATTCGATTTTCTTCCCGGCCTCCCTGGCCCTCCGGTCCGCCCTGTGGTGTCCAGATAGTGGTGGTAAAATATTCAAATTGAAATGCATAAAAATTGAAATAAATAGTGTTTGTGCGGGCAATGGCGTCGACCAAGAGATGTTGTTGTTGGTGGCCAAAATGCCTAACGGCAACAAGCCGTCCAAGGCGTCGCCCAGGAATGGAAGTTGGAAGTGCTGTGTATTATGGATATGGAAAAGTGTTCCCGCAGGGATGGGTGTATTGGGGGTTTCTAGAACCTGCAGGTGAACCTGTGGCCCAGCGTCAGAGGGTGTACAAGGTGGCTTAGCTCTTTTGCAACCTCCATTATCACCACTGTGAGCTGTGGGAAAAAGAAAGGGAAGACAGATCAGCACAATTTTAAGGTGCAATGGTATAGAACCTGTTTGTGTGTGTGTTTGTGAATGTGTTTGAGAAAAATGGATCATAACTATCTTCCGGATGAAAGAAGAAGCGACCTTCCCAAACCATTTCACCGGAAGCTGAAAACGATTGTCGGCATGTATGCGAGTTTGCAAAACTCATTCCTTTGTCGCTGACTGACGTAAGTGTTGCATCGTACGAACCCACCATCCAAGGCGGGCATCTTCGCATGCTGAAGCGTTGTGAAAGAGGTGCGGTATGCTAAATAGTACCGATTTTATGATGTACTTTGATTGTGCAGGTGGTTGTTGTGATGCTGGCTGCTCGTTGTTGACTAACTTTTCCATTTTCTAAAATCAAACACATTTCTCCAACCTTGCCTCTAGTGCTGAGGGGTGCCGGGGAGATGGTGCTGCGATACCTGCAAACTATTACCACCACGGCTGGAAAGCTGACAAGCAGCTCACGCGAGTTCGCGGGAAGTTTGTCTGCGACTTTGCCAGCTTCCCGCGAGCACTGCTTCCTACGAGCGAAATAAAATGTGGGCTTTTTATGTAGATTTTATTGCTGCTAGCCCAGGAGGACATCTTCTCGGTATCTAGCTCAAGCTTAAGCTTTTGAGGCTTCTTCTGGCGGGAAGAGTCAGTTCACTGTAGCGGACGCAATCGTGTGGGCAACCGTTTTTTGATTGCGTTCTGTACTCGTGTCCTCGTGTACGGCTTTGGCGAAGAAACAAAACACACAACATAAGCGCGCGAATCAATTTTTCGATGGTTTTTGGTAGACTCAAAGTGAAGAGAAAAATGGACGAGTGTGGAGGTGGTAGATTCCGGGAAGCATTCCGCTTTACCATTGTCAGACATACTTTGGGGATTTTTATTTACTCCTCGGGCGAGCTGATTGCACCTAAGCATCACGAGCTCATTTCTTATCAGATCAGATCGGGGGGAATCGGCCAAGGCTGGAAAGTATTGAGTGTATTAAACGCGCAGGAAAATAATCCAAATCGAGTGTCGCCGATACACATACACACAAACTACATCCATATACGCAGAATCGTACCCTTCGTAGCAATGGATTGTGTGAAGCGTCCCCAAAAGATGCTGCTTATCGCAAACATCCAGTCTTCGGTACATTAGGATGGGAAGCGGCAGGTTTTGTTCGGATCCGTTCCCATTTAAGCACTAGCACAAGAGAGGCCATAGAGGTTACCAGGATCAAGTATCATTTTGCCACCTATTTTTTGCACAAAACCTCCATCCTGACCGCAGCAGCGCGTAATCTAATCGAGCTAGTGAGAGAGAGAGAGGTGGAGAGAGATGGGGAGACGTGGCATGGAAAACTTTGATAATGAGAAAAGCCGTTCGACGTTCGACAGACGCAGCGTAGGAGCTTCCGTTTTAAGGGATATGAGTCCGTCCTTCTCTGACGCTTGTATCTTCTTCGGTACCTAGCGTCTTGTCAACGTTCGTTTCGGTGGGTATTTTTGGCTCTCCTATTGCCAGGCCAGAGAGACCATCGAAGAAGCAAGGATTTAATATGGCCATGTTGGAGGCAATGTATGGGTGTGTTTATAATTTTAAATGAGCCTACAAACGACACAGACACACAAATGCACTCTGCTAGCAAGGGGTAAGCTTAGACAAGCGGCTATTATTGGGTGGTGATGGGTAAAACATTTGCATTTGGTGGGAGGAAGGGTTCCTTCCCATATCCGATGGGACGATACACACGTGCCATGGGCTCTAGGGGTAAACTTGTCTGAAAGTCTGAAGGTTTTTCTCGCATGGGTTACGAAAAGGTGAAGGTAATTTTGATAATACTCTGTGCCAGCCAGCCAGCCAGCCAGTCGCCCTCCTCTACAGTGTTTGCTTCATTTACGAGTTCCACTAACTCCGTGCGCTCTTGGATCCATAATGGGTTGCTAAATGGCCGCTAGTCGAAATACCTAGAATGCTTGGGCAGCTTACCGAGCAGGTTCGCTGAATAATGGTCCGGGCAGCTACGTTCGACGACGATGTGGCAAGTTTGACTATTACCGAAGGTAATAGTGATTTGGTTTTGTTGCTGTTTATTTAGCGGCCTGTTCATAAGATCCGCAGTTGTTTGGTTACTTTTTACGATTGTATAGATGTGAAAGATTAGATCTGACGTTGCCTTGGCTGTAGTTTCAGATGCAAGAGCTGTCTCTTTTCATTAAATGGAGTGAGGAGTGTTACAGGTGCTGTTGATGCTTTGTCGATTTTCTGATCAGATGTTTGGAAATGAAAACAACAGTCACAGGCAACAGATGCAAAAAACAGTTAGTTCATGATTCTCACAATTTAATCTCACAAATTTTCAATCGCTAGAGCAACTAATGAGCCTCCGGGCATGAGCTTGCATGGGAGAAAAAGAAGTCCAGTCCACTGCTGTTAATCTGATTGCTTTGCCAATTGCTCTGGTGAACGTATTCCGCCTTCTTGTCCGCAAAACAAACCCGCTGTAACAGAGTCCGCTTCCTATGTTATCGGTTTTTATCGCCTTGCGCTGCTACTGGCTTCTCGCACGCCCCACCATTTTTCCGGACAGAAAGTTCTTTTTTTCGCTGTAGCTTTGCAAGTCCATTCCAATTGTACTCTGCAATATTGTTTGGCTCAATACGAGGATTGCACTACTTGGTGGTTGGCTAGCGAACAAGAAAAAAAACGGAACGAAACACACACAGAAACAAGTCACATTGGTGCTATAAAAACAAGCAAACGATGTCTTTACGGGATCCTTGAGACCGTGGTGACGGGGTAGTGTGTGGTGCAGGCACCCCCATGGAAACGCACGCGGACCGAACCGGGTGATACATTTGTTTGCCTTTCAATGCATGGAGTTTGCAATTCGTTTGCCTTCTGTCGTCTGAAGGCTTTTTGTGTGGCTCGATTTCACTACCTTGTCCTTGGTTCACTCGATCCCCGATTAGGATGTCCCCGGGTTGTCCGTTAGGTTTTTTTGCATGTGTTTTCGGCCGAACATGTGCCTTCACAAGACGCCATATATGTGTAGCGACATCGCATAATGTTACAAAATGACGATGTTGAGTGTGTGTTCTTTTTACTGTCGGTTTGCTCGATCCTTCCCAGCCTGTTGGTGGGGGTAGAGTGTGTGTGAGAGTCTGATCCGTTCACTCGCTTTCACTCGGCATAAATGGCTAGCGGAGTACAAGTGTGTCCACCAGCGTCGCTGCCGCCATCGTCAGTTGTCGTCCAATGGTCGTCGTTTGAAAGTTTGAGTAGTAGCACTGCCTTTCGGTCGATTCACTCGTGAATCCTGCACATGGGGGAAAACCGCCGGAATCTGGCCAGGAGACAGAGAGAGAGAGAGACCGAGAGAGAAAAAAAGGAACAGACTGAAACGAAAGGAAACAAACACAAACAGCACCGCAATTTGTTTGGACATGTTAGAATTATGTGTAGAAGCGGGCGGCCGCTTTTTGCTTGTCCGGGGATACGTTTTTCTTGGCAGCATCGGTGTCGGTGTCCTCTTGTCACAGTTTCCGGTAAGCGGGTTCAGCTAAGACGGTGCACCACTCGTGTGCGGGGAAATGGTGTTGCTTCCGTTTGTTAAGGCCCTCCCGAAGTGTCTCTGTGGTGGCTTTCCTTGCTTCCTTGGCACGTGGTAATCGGGGCCATTCAGCTCGGTTAATCTTGTTCAATTTAGTTGCTTGCATCAAGAGTTGGTAGGGTGGTGGTGGTGGTTGGAGGGCAGATAGTGTAGCCGTACACTTCTTCTTTAAACACTCTCAGCAACTTCACCTTTCGGAGTGAGGAAGTGTCAGGAGTGTATAAATTCGACACCGGAATGGCGAGTGGGTCCCAGTTGCATACGCCATTCCGAGACAAACGGGATGAGCAACTTGAAATTCCACCAAATCGCATCCCATCCCGAGCAACCCTTTCGGGAAGTAGTAGGGACAAAGAAACGGTCCCTCTCTTGGGGGGACTTGAAATCGAGCAAAGTTTTCTTTTTTTCGGTGAAAAAGTGTGCACCTAAAAGGGATAGGACAGCGATGTGAAGTGCTGAGAGTTTTATGTTTTGTTGTGTGGGGGTTTGTTTTTTCCACTTCCCTTACAACTTCTGATCGACGAGTTGGCCGTTTTCGGCAGTGGCACGGAGCGCGGTCGGATCGTTTTTCGGTACAAGCCGGCGAAACTCGTCGCCACGGAAAAAGCTGATATTTACTTTTATGAGAGTGTAAGCCGGTGGAAAATATGCGCTTTATGTGGTTGGCGTGTGCAGTGCCGAGTAACAACTGCGCTTAAACTGATGTTCCCGTATCCCTCGATGTGTCTGTGTGTGTGTGTTTGTGTCTTTGCCTGGAACTACAGTTCCCGGAGCAGTTTCGCCTCAGTTGTCGACGGAACGCATTCATGTTCGCTGTGTTGTCTTTTTTCTCTAGCCCCGGCGGAAGTGGATAGAGGAAAAACTTGCTTATTTATCTACATGCTGCGTCACCACAACTCTCCTCCAAACCCCTCTCTTCCCTTCACTTGGGATGATTGCCCGACACACCCGCGCCACAGAATTGTGGACTTTTAGTAGAACGTCTCAGGCAAGCGCTACCACAAAAACTTACGTGCTTAAGAAACACAATTCAGTCACTTGCAAGCATCCAACCAGCTGCTCCGTGAGTGGGTGTCCTTTTTACGGCCGAGCTTCCAGCCTCCTCGTTCCAAGCTCCAGCCTCCCGCTTGGCGGTCGTTTGTGTTCTGGAGCGACGATTGCTGAGATTTTACCGAACACATTGCCGCTGAAAGCCAAACCGGATGAAAAATCACCGCACATTTGAGTGAACCTTCTTTTGTATGCATGAGCATAACTTACGGTCGATTCCGAGGTTCTTGATGTATTATGTTTTTTTGTTGTTGTTGCACTGCTACGTTCTGGCGCTTTTTCCTGCCATTTGGCTTTCCCTTTTCCCGTTCGATTTTTGCTACCGCCCTCATGCCTCCGTGGATGGGAGTGGTGCTGAGGTTGCCCTGAAGAGGAAATAGGAAACATTTTTCTTCGAGTGCTGTCGGTTGGAAATCTATCCGTGTTACTGAGCGAAACGCGAATGAATTGGTGAGTGACAGTGGGTGGAAATGGGACCCAAATGGAAGCCACTGGAAGAGGAGGGGGGAGAGAACCAACCACACAATAGTACGGAGGGTTCGGTGGCCACGACGGTCGGGAAATCTTCGTTAGTGCATTCTGTGGCTTCACTGAATCGAGGCAAAGGATAACAAGTTTGACACGAGCGTACAATGAACGGTCGGACGGACGAATGGCCACGGTCTGTGTGTGTGTGTGTTTGTGTGTGTGCAAAGCATGATGTTATTTATGGCGTGATGGAGCTAAAGAGCTGGCGCCGACGAATAAAAACACGTTTATGATAATTTGAAGGATGGCTTCGTTCGTGCCCTGTCGACCGGGAATGAAATGTGTTTGATATTTGTTTGTTCGATGTTTGTTTGTAGCTCAAGCACAACGCATGGCGCACGTCGGCATATGGGTACCGAATGGCTTCTTGCCATAATTTTAATTGCTCTATCAGAAAAGGTAGTAATGTTTATTATAATTAGTCACCATAGTTATAATAATCCTTTTTCCACGAATTGACACCCCTCACATGCATTATCTGTGCCGTTCCGCAGCCAGAAGTAATCAGAGTGGCGAGTTAATAATGATGAAAATAGCACCCATCCATTATTATTGAGTGAAATTTAATCACACTGCCGCAGGACGTGCGGTAATTGAAAAGCTGATTTGTACGGTGCTTGCGTTGATGGTTCGGCCAGGAAACGAGAACACCAGTTTCTGGGAAACTTTGGTCCGCAACATGCGACACATGATGCAGTGGTCACCACGCACAGTTCGGCTGTTTCCCTTGCTTCCCCACCCTTTTCGACGAGGAGTGGGTGAAAAGTCAACTGAGTCCTTTGAACCGAGCCGACCGAAGCGCGAGCGAGAAAGTCCCCGAGGCGTGACGGTCGCTGAAACGTTCGGCCACGGTATCAATTTTGCAAACGCAAACGAATGATTGCTCTTCAACAAGTGCGAAAATTGTTGAAATATTTATAACCCTCCCAGGCGACCAGGCTGCCCTCAATCGAAGGGAGGAGTTGCCCGTAGCGTGACGATGCAGTAAGTGCGACTGTGAGGCTGCTGCTGCCGGTGGTGTTGTGACTGGTTCAGCTCGTAACAGTAGATTGTACGTACAGCGAGTCCTAGCATCGATTGCACGGGTCCGGCGAGACCAGCAGTGACCACCGAGCAAGCACATTGGCTGCCCAAGCTGCCAAAGTGTAACGACAAAGTTATGACGCTGATATTTTGCTGTAATAACGGAATTATCTCGACACCGCTTAGAACCGCTGCGGGTGCAGGACATTGCCCCTCGGGCTGAAGGGTGGAAGCGAAATGAGACGAAGCGGATTCGACAAACAAAACATATCCTTTTCCACCGTTGGCACAGACAAGCCATTTCCTTCGCCAGCGGTTCGCTCGGGTGGGCTCTGGTCGACTTTGACATTGGTTTGTAGCCCGCATGCTGTACCCTGGAGCAGCCGAGCAACCTGGACCACTGGCAACGAGGCTCGAGATATGCAAATGGAAAATCGGAAGTGGCTGTCATCAGCAGGTTGGCGCTCAACGGGCTGATGTTACCGTGCCTTGGGAGACGTGTGTGTGTATGTTGTACTCGCCGAATGTCGAATCGGATTCGTTTGCGCGCCACTGTGCGATGGAGGCGCGCAGCATACCGTGCTTACACATATACGGTCGGAACCTCGGAACCTCGCCATCGGCAGTTGACTCGAGTCTGGCTGACACATTGAAATTTGTCAATATTTATAAATTCAAATTTCATCTCGTTCGGAAATCGAAGAGAAAATCGATCGAAATTGCTCCTAGGGGACCGCAGGGCCGGAGCGTCATTGTGCTGTGCTTTTCGCATGCTGCTTGTTCATGCGGTGGTAGGGCGTACACAAAAAAGACACTGGCAATGGAGTTCGCTGAATAAGAGACGCAGAGATATGGGAGTGAGGGGTGCGAGGAAAATATGCTAACGTGTTGGCATCGTTATTATGTGGCTGTGGGTGAGAGATTCCGTGGGCTAAAAAAGTTTCATTGTTATTCAAATGGATGTTGCCAGCATCGGTGCTCATTGGGTCGGCGCGGGTTGGTTTTGGGAAATTGGGCGATACGCCACTGCTGGTGAGATGTGTCGCTGTCGTCATCGTCTTTTCATGGTTTGGTAGGTTCGGTGCTGTTGGGATTACACATTTTGCATAACCACATACACATACACACGGGGCTGCCGGTTGGCTGGCGGTGTGGGACGACATTTCGAATGATCGCTGTGAATGGGAGTGGGAAGCACATCGCTCGAAACAGGCACAAATGTGAGCTAAACATACTGTAAAGACGCTAATGGATCGTTTGTTAGGAGTGCAAAATGATCTTATTGCAGGACCGGTGGAAGAGCAAGATTTGTGGAAATTCTTGGATATGCTCGTACGAGAAACACTGCTAGATATTGATTGCATACACAGAACCGTTTATCCAAGATTCAAGATAATCTACAAAATCCTTAATAACGCAAAAAAAGGAACCATCACTATCGCAGCACGTTCGTGCGGGGGTTCATGTATCGCCTGCGGAGTACGTTACCATCCCATCCATCTTCGGCTGCTGATGATCATTAGAGTGAAGTTGAGCAAAAATCTGGATTACATTCCCCTGCACTAATGTAAATATGGTGCTACCAACCATCCGGTCCCAACCCACGCCGGCACAGGCTTCCTGTGTCTTATCGTCTTAGCACGACTGTACATGCACAACATGTGTAAAGGCGAGCGGAACTAAATGCTACGGTTTATCGTTACCCCGCACCGAACGGACCGACAGGGGAAAGATCTTCGAATGGCCTGGAGTATCGAATCGATTGAGGGAAGTGCTACTATTTCCCTTGCGGTGTACCCTTTTTTTATTTGACCCGGCCCCCGTCGCACCCGAACGATCTCGTCCAATCGGGGAAAGCGTGTCGGAAAAGCGCATCTTGCTGTACGAGGAAGCTAGAAGATAAATGAAAAGGATGCTCGGTCTTATCATAAATTTTCTATGCAATTTTCGTTTCCCATTTCCCTGCGGTGTAGCCGGCCCGGGGTTGAAGTATCTGGTTTCATAAATGATCATACGTGTACGCTTCTTGCCCGTCTCTCTGCTGCCCGCGGCCCGCTTGCCTGTCCCGCTTGAACCCGAGACGGAAGTGAAAGTGTATGCATGTGTGTTGCCAGTTCCTTACAAAGTGTATCATGTGCTTGTGCGATGCGGAGGTTCTTGTCAGGGAATATCTTTATTTTATTCTTTTCTTTCTTTTGCGGTCCTCCCGGGCGGCACCCGGGCGCAAACAGAAACAGCAAAAAGGATCGTTCCTTGGATTGGGAATGCCATTAGACGGTGCTGTGGCTACGGGGGTTTTTTTTTTTCTATGTGCGGTGTGCCATCGGTGTGCCAAACCGAGCGACTAACGTCAGTCAAAATCTCTGGCACCCGAACATCCGGTGATATCACACCTGGGAGACCTGCCGTTGCTGGCTTTTGGCGGGGGTCCTTGCTTCGATGAGGAGAAAATGCAATCATCCTCCGGTTTCGTCGTTTACTGACGAGTCTTTCCCGATGGGCCGTTCGATTCGTTCGACGCCAGTGCAGAAAGGGTTTGCTTTTTCATTCTTGATGGTTCCCTCCCTTGCGCACGCTATCCAAGGATTTGGCGAACAAGAAAACGCCCACACATAGGGAGCAGCTTGAAAGAAAAAGCGACCCATTGGAGATCGTAAACCCACATCGGGCGAACAAACACGAACAGACTAGGATTGAGGAAGTGAATAATTTACAGAAAAGCCCGTTTGAAGGAAGCCAAATGCAAACTGCCAGCCAAAGGCACCGAAAACGTTCCATCAGGCGCTGCACAACGTAGAACGGAGTGTAGACATTATGTCCCGGGACCCTTTGGTTGGAATGGGTGGGCGGGAGCTGATGATTACGAAAATGATGCCATCAGTGCAATTTTTGCATGCCCAGTCGTGGAACATGGTGATGCACTCGTTCTTCTAGGCCGAGGCCGTGTACCGCCGGAGAATGGGATAGGTGTCTCTCGTTTCGTCGGAACTCTAGTCGAGGGAAAAATGATGGCACAGTACCAAGGAATCAACCAAAAAAAGGGGGAAGGGGGGGGGAGGTCTTATAGGAAGGATTTGTTCTTGTCAGCCCGTTCCCTGAATCCAATGCTCACAATGGCCCTTTTGGTAGATAATCAACCTGATTTGTGTCGGGATGAAATAAGATTTCTTTGCAGCAATACTAACTGCTAGCTCAGTGCGATATGGTTTAACATTGGCAAATGGAAATGGATTCCCTAAAAACAAAAATCAATTCCCAAATTCCCTTGCTCCCGCCCAACTAGAAAGACTGTTAGGATTGGTGTGTGTGTGTGTTCTCTTGCCGCAAAGCAATGAATTCTGAGGTTTGGTGCCCCCGGGGGAAGCAAATAAATAAAAAATCTGTGAGATTTCCCTTTACCATCGTTGACATTGACCATGCATCTTGATGACCTTTGCAGGAAATGAGAACAAGTTCATTTCCCCATGTCCGACAGGGCAAAAAAAGGAACACCTCCCGGATCGCTGAAACGGTCCAAAAGTTTTGTGCCAGGAAGTGGCAAAAAGCGTCATCCCTCTGGATGGAGCGCAAGAAGGACCCGATCCGGCTGAGGTTGACCGCGAGGGCCGTCTGTGGAATGGGAACAAATTAAAATTTATTGCTATCTACGGGCTATTATCCCTCTGCATCCGGCGGTGATCTGTGTGACAAGGCGCCCGAAGGTTCTCTGATAGTGAAACGACGAAAAAGAGAGTGGCACAAAAAACCAGCGAACAAGTTCTGGACGCTGATAAAGGATTGCCGCTTTTGCTGTCGGGACATGCACCAGGGTCACAGGAAAAATCCACACGATGTGACACTCACTTTAAGATGAGCTGTCTGTGTGTTTGTGTGTGAGTGTGTGTTTTTTTTCTATAGACAGGCCCACCAGCACTAGCCTTCCCATAGCAAGTGGAGGTGGCCGTTGAGCGAAAACCTTGCCTTAAGCCTTTCGGACGACCCCGAGAGGATAATGGGCGCGTCCGATGCTGTACCGCACCGGAGTCGCCTGTCGCCCTCGCAGGGATTTACAGGAACGGATGGAGCTGTCTTTTTTAAATGTTCATTTCCGCCGTATTTTCGGTTTGTCGCTTTGTCCCAGTGCTCAACGGGTTCGTCCCTTCGGAGAAAAAGCGCCTTGGTTGATGGTTGAGAACCCGCTGGAGAAAGCTTTTGTCGCCGAAGTTTACATGGGAAGGGTGGCGAAAGAAAGCAAAGTTCATTAGGACAAAAAAAAACGCCCGGCACACGTACCAAAGAAAGGAGTCAAATGAAAAGGAAACGTTGCAACAGAGCACGAGAAATCCGACATCCGACGTAGTGCTGTCAGTTAGTTATTCAATTTAATGGAATTAAAGTGTCACATTTGCATTTAATTTATGTTCACAGCTCAGGTCTGACCGGCGACTGCACTGCTAGTTACATTCCATCTAGCAGTAGCAGCAGAACCACCACCCCCACCATCTACTTCTGCCCACATCGGCCTTCATGGTCGTTCCGGTGCGCAAAGGTGAGCAAGGTTACCTTACGGGTATGGGGTGTTTCCGCGCTCGGTTGCGATGGCACGGGAAATTGGACCCCGGGACATAATTTGTGCCGAGTGACTTCCTTCGCCGCAGGGATAATTTCATTGCAAAACTGTGGCACAGCAACAGCCTGCATCCAGCTGCAGGCAGACGTGTTGCGTCGCGCGTTTCACGTGTAAAAATTGAACATGAAGTCACCGCCGGGAACAGCCCGTGCTAGGGTTGGCTATTAAACGAGCGTCAATGAACTGTACGGAAGCGGGCAAGGCACGCGTTAGGATTAAGCTGTTACGGTTGCAGAACAGAAGTAACTCGCTTAGGGCTGTTTCGCTCTACCGTAGTGAACACGTCAGCCGGAGGTTTTAAGTTGCTGATCTTTCGCAGAGCAAATAGTTTGTGCATCAAGTTATGCGTGCGGTGCTTTGTGTTTGCATTGCCGCCGTCGTTGCATTAGCCTGTCACTATCAATTAAACGCTGCCGTGGAAAATGGGTTCCTTTTAGCAGGAAAAAGTTTCACAATAATGAGAACAGTTTAAGGACGTATTCAGTGCGTTCGGGTAAAAAGATGTAAATCCTGCTGTTGGAGCTGGTTGGTGCTCAGAGTTGTAGAACACATTTTAATTGGCCTGGCAAGGTGCTGCAGAAACTCAGGGGCTCAGTGGAGACAAATAGCCTCTGGCAAACAGTTCTGCTGTTAGAGCTCAACTTGTTCCTGTGAGCTGCTGTATGGTGATTTTGCATCTTAATTGGTTTACCCTTTTGCCGGCAGGGGTATGGAAATATTCCCTGAAATACTCCCATGCATACGAAATTTAATTTGCCCCTGTGCGCAAAGTGAAGGAGTGCA
This sequence comes from Anopheles arabiensis, assembly GCF_016920715.1. Lineage (NCBI taxonomy): Eukaryota > Metazoa > Arthropoda > Insecta > Diptera > Culicidae > Anopheles > Anopheles arabiensis. Next base: position 1,484,911 of record NC_053517.1, on the reverse strand, counting down.
ATGACAAAATAAGGAAGCGATCTGGTATTACGTTGGTGAAGATCGTACCGCGTTCCAGCAATTTCATTCAAAATGTTTTAAATTTACCCAGAACTCATCCCCGTTGTTAATGAACTGTCAATGCGTGAAGAGAAAGTTTGCGGTGCTTTTGTTGTTGTTCTGATATGTTTGTATCATCAAACGTGTGGGAAGGGAACAGATTTGCTCGGAGTCCCTGTTGCTAGGAAGTCTTATCACTAATTGGGACTGAGCTGTACACAGCGCACGAGTCGAACATGAAAAGGTGAATCTTTATCTCGTGCTCCACTCGGAGCCATAATGTGAAAAGCGATCGTTGCAGTTGCAGATAACTTTCCGTATCCGTGTTCGTGAAAAACTCTCCCCTCCATAGGATGACAAATTAACGCATGGAGCCGACTTCCCCGAGCAAGTTAGTTGATGAAGTTAGCTCATTTGAGTGTTGCAAACGGAGCGACCGGCTCGGTTCGGTTTGAGTACCTCGTTTACCCCCAATGTTATGGTACGGCAGTGTTATTTTACCTGTGCCGGGCGTGATGCAGGCAGCGAGTGATGATGATGATGATCAGAATGGTGGAGGGCGGAGGGGGCGTGGTATACATTTTCACCCCATAAATCACTCCAACCTTGTTAATCTTGCAAATATTTCACTTCCCCTGACGCAACCAGCTGCCCCATTACGCCTCTGCGTTTCAACGCCGTGCAGGCGGAAGAAGGATGGAATTTGCTTGTTAAACGCCTGGTAAATATTTATCCTTTCGCAACTTGCACTGGAACTAGTGAGTCGGGCGGCTGAACAAAAGAGTTCCGTGTGCTGTCGAAGTCGAACTGCTTGGGCGGAAAACGGAGTGAGGTAAACTGCAGAGCGAAAGAAACAAACGAAAAAAAAAAAAACAAACAAGACAACACAAGACAGTACGGAAGCTTAAGAAGAGCTTGACAAAAGGATGAAACGCTTGGCCAGGAAGCAAGCGTGCAAGCTGGCAACTTTGCTAAGACCCGAGCACTTAGTTGATATTGGGGAGTCTGCTTTTTATCGAGCCAAGTGGAAGGTGGACGGTGGGGGGGGGAGGAGTGTTGGGCGCTTTCCTGACACAAATTCTGGTTCGTTCGTTCGTTCGTTTGAATGTAGCGAAATCAATGAACCATTGGCTCGTAAATCAATGAAACCTTCGTGCAGGAGGAAGATTTGCAGCAGGAAGTAGGTGATGTGAAGCCGTCCTCCACGTCGGATGGGGCCGAGGTGCGGCGTGGAAGCAATCTTGAGATAAAGGAAAAAATCCGTTCGCCTGACGGCCTTCTGGGCAACTGACAGCAAAGAGTCGAAGGAATCAAGACGTTATCCAAAAACAACCCCCAAAGACGTGCACGGGCCTGGTCCAGCGAGCTTTAAGCTTTCGAATAACGTTACGTTTGTTCCGTAACAAAAGGCACTGGAGGGGAACGGGTGGAAGTGATTTTTTTGTTGGCAAAGTGCACAGAACGACTGAAAATAAACAGGGTGGCGGCTGGGAAGGGTATGGAATCGATTTGCCGCTAGTGGGCGGGCATCGTCAACAGAAGCAGCTGCTCGGTCGGACGAACGAGGAGGATCGTTAACGGAAGAAAGGATCTGTTCTTTGCCCTTCGAAAGGGGTACGCACACACTGGGCGGAAGGGCCTGCACCGGTTGAAACGAAACCGTCTGTTAGCTTGTTGAGCCCGGAGTGGGCTTGGCAGAGTCAGAGCAACCGAGAGAAACAGAGAGAGAGAGAGAACGAGAGAAATGTACGCTAACCTGCAGCTACAGCACGCAAGCAGGCTGGTGCTAAATGGGCGAGGAGAAGCGAAAGGAATCCAATTTGTATATTTACTTATTCATTTAATCAATACACATCTCACCGTTTCACCTTGCATTCCGGTCTGGCAAAGGCAGCCGCTGCTAGATTGTGGAGCTTTGCGAACCAGATTGCGGTTGCTAGGTTGGCAGCCGTGAAGTACTCGAACAGTCACCCATGGGCGGGTACCCAAAAGTGGCATCCGCGGGGGCGGAAGGGGACGTTTTGAATTAGATTTCTTCAGGTAACGCAGCCAGCCTTCGACGATACGGATTAGCGTATCGAGCGCTAAAGAGGACGGTTTCGATTTCCGATTGACGTATTGAGTTATGGGGCTTTCGCTTGCGTTGTAAAGATAGTTTGAACTTATCCAGGAAAAGTAACCCGCACTTCCCCTCTCTTTAAGCGTTCTTGCTTCACTAGAAACGTGATATACGGAGCTCGGTAGTAAATTTGCGCCAGTGCAAGACAATTCCCCGTCCTAGTGCAGGAAAAGTAACGCAATGAATGGATTGTGCTTTGTTTTGGGAGAGTAATTTTTCTTGAAGAAAGTTCTAACAACAAGAAACCCGAAGCGGAACGAACTCGACACTGGCGGGGATTGATGGATTGCAAATAAATCTGCGACGTACTGTGAACTTACACGGCACTCTACGGAAATTGTACAGCATAGACGTCATTCGAACACGAGATTCGATTTAATCAAATTTTGTTTTCCAGCACCACATGGCAGCAGCAGCGTTGGTTCGTTGTTTTCTTCTAGCTGTGACGATGATGAACGGAGAGAGGTTAATGATGGTTTAATGAACTGAGTGAGCGAAGGAAAAAGCTTCACTGACGCAACGATCAGGTCCGCATAATTAATGAACTGTGCATCTTTCTCTTGCCGTGGGTCACGATGCAATCCACTATGCTGTTCGCCGTGAATGGGCGATGCTTATTCTATCACTGCTTGTAATTTTTAACACTGCCTGGTTGCCCCCGGACAGTTAACAATTAATGTAGATCACGTTTTGTCGATTTATTTTCACATTTTGTACGTCACACGTCATTCGCAAGTGCTGCTTTATCGGAATTGGCTTTTGATTTGGAGTATTTCCCGTCTCTCGGGTTTCATTTTCTAGAGAAACGACTGAAAAGTGAATTTGTGATATGGCAATGGGGAGCAAAAGTAAAATCCCGTTTTCAAAAGGATGTCATTCGCATAATCGATTTAGAAGCCAAAGTTCAAGACATGCTGCCTCGTTGGTGAGGTTTTATTAATACGATTAACCTGCTTGTGCTGGTGCGGAAGACCGGGACAGTGCACAGAGCGCAAGAGTGCAGAGAACTTTTAAATTATAATCAAGGGATTGTACCTGGCAGGGTGGCAAAAGAAATCAAACACGTCGCCCGTCTCGCTGTACAGCTGCTGGGAGGGCGGAGATTGAGACGGAGCTTATATTAAAAGTTGCTTCTAAAACATATCACACACCCTTTTGGCGCGTCTTGCGTAGCTGCCACCGCTAGACGGTGGCCACGTTTTCATGAAGCTCGATTTTGCACAGAAGCGTAACGAAGCTGCCGCTTAAATTCAATCTAAACATAATTCCTCTCGGGAAATAACATCATCTTCGCTGCGAGCAAGGATACATGTTCGCCTGCAGTACATCATCGCCGTCATCGTGCTCGCTGCGTCATGGGCAAAGGATGGGAATTTTTCGCTGCACCTTGACCCTTTTTCGCTCTTGCGCTTTGCCCTGCGTGACGAGGATGCCCGCTCCTTGGAACACGGCGTTGTAAAGCAACTTTCACCGTGGTTCGCTCCCAGGATTGGCCGGGAATGAGTGGATGGTGACATGTGAATTCTTGAAATTTCTTCACCAACATCGGACAAAAATTTCGTTGCACACACACACGCACATATAATCGAGACATTAGACTCAACATTAGAGACGGATGTCCTCCTGCACGTTCACTTCCCTCGTCAAGCCACTACAGCATGGCATGTCGTCTTGCTTCATGAAGAATGCGCTTGAGACAGTCGAGATGGGCAGTGTAGATGCGGGATGCTCATGTGCGATTGAGTCGTGCGCTGGCAGAGAGCAGGCCGGAAACTGACGACTACTTTTACACGGCATGAATACATCCGGGAACGCAAATCGCTTCTGTCTCGCTAATCCCGGTCGAATGTCGGACACCCGTCCAGGATGATCTCCATTCAACGGAGAAAGGAAGATTATCCCTTTCCGGGTACACTCATGATGCAAATTCCAGTGGATAGGTCGTGGTACGTTTTTCGGCATTAAAAACAGTTAGGTTCGCTTGATGTCGGTGACGCCTGGTGCTGGAACCAGACTCTTGTGTTGTGGCCGACTGATTGAGTTATAAGGAAATACACAACTTTCCCTTTGCCAACTAACGACCCTGGATGGTGCTCGAACGAAAAGCCGTTCGCTTGCATGCGAAGAAAGAGTTAGAGCGTTACAGGAAAACGGGGTATGTGTGTGCGTGACGATGATGATTGGAGGCTTTGGTGGGTATCGTTGTCGCAGCGAATCTCAACCGTGGTCCCGGCGGATTACGACAGACGAACCAGGAGAAAGATGTCGCTTAAGATACGTCGGCGTCTGCAAACCGGTTGGAAGCAACAGCATCAAACATGAGAGTGGGCACAGACGGCCGAGTAGCCGCAGGACGGGGAACGTGGGGGAAAAACTAAAAAGAAAACGAAAAGACGCAGATTCCCCCTTGTGAACGAAACGGAAGTACGCTAAATTGATAGTTATTCAGCGTAAAATTGAAAATAAATTGATCCTAATCGCAGGGATACGTCCGATCGGCGTCAGCTCCATCGTTGGCTACGGTTGAGGAAATACCAGCCCAGAGAGCAGAAGGATGAACAGCCAGAGAGCGAGAGAAAGCATTGCATAAATATGGTACGCAAGACAACGCCGTTTAGGGTGAAAATGGGTGAAACCGATCAGCAGCAGTAGAAGGAACGAGTCAGCAGAACGACAACAGTAAGAGGATTTTTACTTCGGCAGCATCGACAGCGGGGCTCTATTTCCATCATCACCACCTCGGGGACGGAAATCGATGGAGGAAAGGTGTTTCTTTTTCATTGCAAGCTCAGGCACGATTTTGAACAGATCTCTGATGAAGATTTGACGCACCAGTAGCTGTGAGGCGGCTTTACGCAAGGAACCAGCTTGATACCAGGGATAATTGACGGAGAATGAGACCAGTTTCGGAAATGTTAAGTTACCGTCAACTCGTGCTCGAGATTGGTTGAGAGACTTGGGTGTTGGTTACATTTGATTCAAAATGAGCGCTCTGTTCCTTGTGCAAACTTTTAGTGTCCCTTGTCGAAAAACTCACCCGACAAGCATCATCAGTTAAGCGTTTTCTCAAGCGTTTTGTTTACCGGACGCTCGAGCACTCTTCAAGACGGGGAACAAAATCCAAGTTTATCGCATTGGACATCCCATTTTGGATTGCAGTTTGGCTCGGAAAATGGCTTAGACAGTGGGGACCTGTGTGCCTCCTTTCCAGAGGTACACTGATGTCTTACTCCAACAATGTCGTTTTAAGAGAATGAATCGTTGAGCGGACGTATTTTCCACCGCTCGAGGGTAGCCAGTGAAACGTTGATTTTCCAATTCCATAGAATCGTATCCTCGAAAGATAGCTTCTATCACCGCTTTCGCCGGCGTATCATTGGAACGTCCTGTGGGCCCCCAAGCATTAAGCCGGGGACTGATGCCGGCGCAAGGATGATTAGATTGGTCGGTTCGGAGCGGTTCGTGCATGTAAGCTGCATATGTAGAGCGCCGGCCGGATTTGGATTGGGGCTACTGGCCGGATCCTTCCGAAGAGCACGAAGATACTGGCGATTCGGAAGTGCTTTTTTGTCTCCGGCTTGGGAAATTTTGCACAACGCTTGGGTTTGATGGTGGATTTTCCATTTCCAGTGAATGGTTGGAGCGATTCCGGGTCCAACAAATGTATTTGTCTGCTTTGGAACGGGATATTTCCCGGGGCCTCTGCCGATCCGATCGCCCAACGCGTTGAGCCGGTCGTGTCTGATGGAAAATGTGAATCTTCCTGCCTCAGGTAGTTTTCACCTTTGTCATGTGTAATGGGGCGGCCGCGCGGTGTCAACGGTAGGTGGAAGGCTCCAAGCCGAAAATCCGTAACCCAATTTACATAATATTTCTCTTCGCTCCGACACAAAATGCCTAATAAAGGCCGTAGCGTGGTAAGTAAATGATTTATACATAATTTATGGCTCGTAATTCTGGTGAATGACATTGGGGGCGCCGGTGTGCCAGAGACGGTCCCGGTCGATCAGCGGCTTGTGCCCCGGAGCTTGACCGGCTGGGGATTTGTATAAGTTGGAACGGTGGAACAGGTCGCTCGCAAAAGCAAAGCTCCGCTCCCCTCTCGGTGAGGGTCAAAGTTCGTATTCGGTGGCACAAAAGTTACAACCCAAATAAATATCCCAGTCGCTCCCGGTCGACAAAGTTCGCAAGCTGGGCGAGAGCGGTACGGTGTGTTCCGTGTGATGAGTACACGAATCGCGACGGATGTTGGAGCGCGGTTGCTTTCCCTCTTCCTGTATTCGTTGCGCCACATGGCACGGCACGGAACTTATTAAAAATTCTTCACCCTCGAAGGTGCTTCTGTAATTCTTAATGCAGTAGCTGCGAATCTGCGGTGGCTCCGAGAGGCTTGAGAGATCTCGCATTAATTTGCTCGTTTTTTTGTAAGATTTTTTTTTGCCGTAACGTAAATTTATAGATTTTTCTGTCCGAGGCAGTAGAAATGGCTCGACTCGACGCCAATGGCTATGCTGCTGAGCTTTAAGTTGCTGGACGATGTTACCTGTGTGTTTTCGATTAACCGCACTAAAGCAACAACGGACAGGAAAGTTGATGACGGGCCTGCTACCTTCTTCATAATTCAACAATTTTACGAGTGTTCCTTTTTCCCCGAGCTGTCCCGTTCATGAGCCCACCTCAGCCCCAGAAGTTTTACCCACCTGCTCGGTCTCGTTTTAACTGCCACATTGCCGTCCTGCTCCAACGCCCTGTTTAGCCAGCGACTCTGGGGAGTCTCGCAAAAGTAAGTCCCCGGAAAAGCTCGTTACGTAATTTTTGATCAGTTGCGTTGCTGTTGCGCCCGTGTTCCGTTCGCGTGTACCGGAGTACCGGAGGCTTATCCCCAAATCCAGGCCTGCATTGTGGCTCGAGCTTTTCCCCCTGTCCCTTTTTCTGCTCACATTCGCACATGTTCGCAGGCAGTAAATGAGGGAGCAAGAGAAGTACAAACAAACAAACACTCCACCGGTCTCCACGGTCTCAACGGGCAACGCATGTGAGCGATCGATGGTTCCAAGTTTCGGTTCGTTTCGAAAAGGGACGTACATCTAGGGGCGTGGGTAGAGCTTTCCGAGGGCACATCCCCGAATAGCACAATAAAGTTTTACGAGTGTAAATAAATTTCGAGTGGAGAATAAATTCGGAATACATTATTTCAATTTTCTTCATCCGAAACCCACGACTGCCCAGGACGCCACTTGACGAAGTAGCAAGTGGACGAGCAGCATTCGGCAGGGCTACCGGCAAATGAGTGTTGGCGGTTGAAAGGGAAAGCGCTCACTTTGAAGCGTCGTCCGCTTTTGCATAGTACGCGCGTCTTGACTCGAAAGTTTCCACATTGTCTATTTTCTGAGGTGGATGTAAAATTAAACATCGATAAAGTTATGGCTAGCCAGTGGGTGTTTTGAGTTCGATTTTCTCCCTCCCACCGGGGATACGATGGTCCCTGCGGGATCAAATGTTGTGTACAGTGGCCGAAAGAAAATTGACAGCCAAACAGGGGCTAGAGATCTCTCATCCGAAGACTGCCAGTGCGCGTCCAGTCCTACGAAATCATCTCAGATTTGATACTCATTATTTGTTCTAGGAATAATACGAATATGCTTTTATAATAATGTCTTGGATAGAAGGTGATACAGAGCTGCCTTTTTCTAGCAGTGCTTCTCGGGATACAAAAGAGTTCTAAAAACAGTGTTTTGAAATGAATTGGATACAGTTTTAGGAAAGGAAAAATACATTCCAGTGGGTCGTTATTTCTTGTTGCTTAGCTGCTGTTGCTGTCCGTTCGAAGGTTCCAGGCTAAATGGGTGACATTCAAGCGGACAACCCGGAGAGCGAAAACGGATAACAGTGGCTGTTTCCAATTTTCCATTTCGCCGAACGGTTTCTCACCATTTGATTGGAAGATTTATGAGCGGTCCGAATTGGATTCGAATTGAATTGAAATGTATTTTGCTTCATTTGATGGTTCATGGTTCGGTTGACTGTTGGCTAGATGGTTCTTTTTCGCCTTTCACCATTTTCGCTGCTGACTTCCCATTCTGTCTTTGCAGCGGATGTGTTCGGATGTGTCATTTAGCTTCATCGTTAATCGTGCGCTAGAAGATGTTTCCGTTCATATGCAAGCTTGTTTTTCGCCTTTTGGACACGGTGACAGCGCAGCGTTTCCTACGCGTAGAGCTATACATTACTGGGATGACAGATTGCCGTTGTTACACTGCAGAGTGGGCTGCACATCGACGGAGAGAAAGGGGGAAATTTATGGGTTCAAAAACATAGCTTAATGTAACGACAAAAAGAAGCTTTTTTGTAGACAATTGGCCCTCATGCAGCAACTATTACGAATTGGATCCGGGATAGTAGGTATTTTGAATAAAAAAATATTCTTAGGATTGGAAATTGTTACAGCGTTCATGGTTGCAAAGACAGGGCGCACATTCAAAGAAATGAATTAACAAGCAATTGTGACTTAACGCCAGCACCACCGGGAACCTTTTATCAACAAGCTATACTTAGCGCCACAGTGCAAACGTAGATGGCATTTTCCTGCAACACGGCTCTTTCTGGGCGATAGAATTAATATGTCTTTGCAACGGTCGTGGAAGGCAGAGTAATTATACGAACGTTGCAAGTGATAATTACGTGTTCAAGGAATCATGCTGCTGGCAATTGAAATGAAGCTAATTTGAATTTGCATGTCATCGTGATGATCATACCATTCACAGCTCATTACATCATTCTTGCAATCTGAAACTATGTATTAACATTTGTAAGCTTGCAGAGAAAATCAAGTCGCGTCGGTAAAAGTGATGGAATGTAGAAATACGACGGAATAATTGCACTTCGCCTTGCACACCCAGCTAGACAACGTGTAATTGATGATTTTTCAGCACTACTTACACACCCAACTAGAAGGAGGCACAAATATGTCAACTGATGTAGCAGCGAACAGCTCCACTCACCGTATCGTGCATAAACCCCAAAAAGGCAGAGTATTGAAAAGCAGATCAAATGTATCGAGCAGGGTGTAATGGGTGTGTCGCATAGCAACAAAGTACACTGAAAAAAGGTGGTTTTTGGTTTCCTTTTGTCATATTTTTTTCGATTACAATTATCATTGTTGCAGTAAAAAGAGTCACGGATCGATCGTTAGCATTCGGTAGTTGGTTTTAATGGGGAATAAAATTGCGAATCGTGTGAATTTAAAAGAATGAAGGAGAGAAAAAACATCCAATTTGAGTCAAAACCGATGCAAAATGATAAAGTACGTGATTGTGGCATAGGTAAGCGTATTTAAAAATAATCGACACACATACAAGCTCCAAGATGTGCAATGTATGGAACAAAATTACAGTACATCTGATGTAACATGCCACTAAGCGAGCTGGCAGATGAAGCAGAGTGTTGTTTGACTTGATTCATTCTGCTCTATGCTAGGTTGGGTTTATGGAGCATCGAAGGAAAGTTATCGTAATGGGAGTATAGTTCGGGATGTTCCGTCGCATTCGTTAAATAACTGGAAAATCATACAGATCCCTTGATTCTGAGCCATATTGCAGTGCGAGCTAATCTGGGGAACATTGTATCACAGCAGAACGGTAAAGTAAAACAGGATGGGTAAATTATGATGAGCTATGTACTCACGCTCAAGCTGTACACTACGAATGCATCCCTATTGCCACATAGGATTTCAATCATGTAACCGCAAATGAGTGGATGGGATCGGAGTGCTTTAAATCCTGGCAAAGCGACTAACAACCGACAGTGACAGCGAAAACAAAGACAATGGAAATAAAGAGGAAAATAAAACCCTGCTGGTAGCACATGTTTCCAGCCGATCCCATATCGATCGGAGCTTCTAGCAGAGCAGAGGTCAGTTTGAATAAAAAAAACATGCCACAAAAATATGAACTTCAAAATGTGGGAACAGATTAGTATTTAATGGTGTGGCATTGATAAATGGTTATGGTGTTGTTTTGGGGTAAACCAAAACATGGGAACACTCGTCACAAACTGAAAGCTTTATGGGGGATATGAGGGGTTTTATTTTCCTATCCAGGAAAATAATAATGCTAGTTCTATTTAGAAAAAAAAAAACACAAACTCATTAAATAATCCAATGTAGTACAGTGAGCTTTACAGTAAGTATTTTAGTGTTTAAATTACGATGCCATCTGCAGGTGAAAGGATCGTAGAAGTTCCCACCCATGGAGGTTCCGGGAAGGATGCAACTATCACTTTGATATCGATCTACTGCCGCTTGATATGGGAAATCAAAATGTCGACCAGGTTGTGGAGATTGCCTTAGCACTTACGCTATCGAGGATCTGATGCCACAAACAGGCACAGAACTGTGTAATGTTTGCTTCCCGTGTAAACCACATACACAAAGACACACACACACACGCACCCATTGCTGAACGTGGCTCGCTCACACTAATTAAATGTATTCAAAACAAAGCGGTGGGTGGTTTGTGGCGATCGAGGCTTTCAAAGCGTTGGTGGGAACCGGTTCGGCATTGCACTCATGATCTCCGTTATGCCAGCGGCAGTATTCGTACACGTACCGGTGACAAGCACCGTCGAGCTCGAAATGCTCATGCTTATCGCCCCGCCACTGCACACACGCTGCCGATGCAAAGCGACCCAAACCATCTCGAGGACATGGGCTGGAGGATTGCTCTGGCCCGACGCACGCTCTCTCTCTCTCACACACACGTGTATATTGCGGTACATGTTTGGGGATGCTCGGGTAAATTTATCCAATGCACCGAGCACCGAACTACGGCATCCGGCATCGTCAGTGCGCTGTATTGAGATGTTGCGTCTTTGGTGCAGGAAGAACATGAACAGAACATACCCATGCTAACGCGGGAGGTGACTGGTTCGAGGGCACTTTCGTGCAAATGCGACCAGATGCATCGCCGTGAGCTGATTCGTACCTGTATGGAAATCGGGAAGAGAGGAAGGATGCAACGATTGTTCTAATGCTTAGAATTACTTATTTATTTGCGAATTTAATCGTACGTGTTGTTGTGTGGTTTACAGTACGTCGCAAGAATTTGGACAGAGGGAGTAGTGGGGTAACCGCTAAACCTGCCACATTTTGCTAAGCCGCTCTTACAGATGTCCCACTCGGCATGGCACGTCTTCGAACGGCACAGTGTTGCACAGTTTCCATCCGGTCCCTCTTGCACGGGTGTGCGGTGTTTGGTCTTCCATTGGATCAGTATTGCCGGTAGGATTGCTCCTTAAATGGAAACAAGTGCTTCGCATTCCCTGTCGCGACCCATCTTCGCAACCCTGTTCCTTTCGCCGTGCCCCAGCCAAATAGACGCGAGGGAATGATTGTCACTTCAATTAACGATGGCAACGATAGGATCCTTTATTTGATATCTTTAGAAACCGGCAAAACACCCCGAGCCTTGAGGTGGACTGATTTCTTCAGTTGATAGTGCCAAACAATAAGGGTCGATTGTGTGGGATGTTTTCCGAAGGGTTTGTGGCGGTGTGTCTGTATGTGTGTGTATGATATCCGATCCGTGCCTCGGTGCCTTTGACAAGCGGCATACCTTTCGGGCGTTCTACTCGACGCTTGCTCCGGTGTGTCGGGTGGGTCCTACGCAAGAGCAACCGATCCACCTTAATGTGTCGTTATGCCCGGTGCAACAGCTGTGCGAAATTTCAAGACATTTGTCTCACCATCCGTTTGCAGAACGTCGGCATCGGCGGCATCGTCGTCGTTGTCGTCCTGGGCGATGGTAAATGATCGAAGATTAATTACAGAAACATGGATAATTGGTATGTTAACATTCTCGTTTCCCATTCGAAGCCAGTTTTCGCCAGGCGTGTAAAGGTAGCGGTGGATTTACTGAAGCAGTATCTCATCGGGGTCGCTTTGCACGGTCGGATTTTCACTGCTTATTTGATAGCTGCTTTAGGTGGCTCTAGCTTTCAAATTGACGTTAGAGCGGGTTTAAATATCCATTTTGTCGTGAAACGACTGGAATGAAGAGGTCATTTGAAAGAGCAAGTGAGCTCATGATAAGGATCGCCATTAAAAATGAAAAAAGTGAGCGTAGCCCAACACTTTCGAAATCTAGTTAGAATAGAATGAAATTAATAAACAACCTTTTCATAATGTTTTACTCAAAAACAAGGGAAACCCAGTAGTAAAGGTTTTAGTTTAGTTTATCTGAATGATTAGAATGACTGTGTTGAAAGCTTGTTCAAGTTAAAGCAATGTTATTGTTAAATCTAACAAAGAATAAAATGCAATATTTTTGCTTTTCTTTTTCCTTAGTATACAGTTCTGCTGGTTCTAGACCGGAACAGGCTGTGTGTGTGTTTCTCATACTGTACCAGCTGTTTGAAGCAAAACAATTTCATGTCCGTCGAGTGTTGAAGAGAGTGTTAAAATTTATCATTAGGACGTGTTTGTAACACACCTCAAACGGTGCGTTGTTCGAAGCATGTGTTTGCCATACAATCGCACCAAGCACTCTTCGAATAAGCCTATTTCCATTCTCCTTGGTATTCGAATAACAAGTAACACTTTGTTCGATACGCACATTTAGTCAAGCTTTGTGCTTGTGCTCTTATTGCTCACAACATTTCTGCAGTCACAGTAAGGGTGGTTTTCTTTTTCCAGCACAGTTGCACGAACAATTGTAAATCTACCTTTCGAGCAAACATCGACAGACGATGCTGCTGGTGAGTAAATGTTGCTTTCGTGTCTGTTTCGCAAACGCTTAAGTCTACAATGAATACGAGTGCCAGGAACGTCTGTTGCAAGAAGTAATGGTTTGAAGAAACACTTTGCTCACAACGTTGACCTTCCTCTAAGGCTTAAGCGACTGGGTTGGTCATAACAACCCTTCAGGTATGGAGTGAGGTTTAGTTTTGAGAAAAGTGTTCTTACCAGTAAATAAAGCATCATTCTTCTGCTTTCTTGGGTGAGCGAGTCAGAGAGTGTTGATTTTACAGTTAAAGCGCACCCTTTAATAGTTCAAGGAATACTCTTCGTGGCAGGATGGTCGTTACGCTGTGCTTCTGAAAGGTTTGCATAGCGAACGATTATAGTTAAAAATACAATGCAGCTCTTCAAACCCGAAGCATTGATGTAATGAGTTTTAGTTTCGTACATCAGCACTTACCATGTACGATAGGGAGGAAAAACAGCCACAAATGGAGATATTGAACATCAAACGGAGCAAAAAAGATTAAATAAAACCCAAAAGCATCGCTACTGCCAAAACACTTTCAACTGCATCCGAGGAACGCAAGCTTCAGTTACAGCACGAGGCGAAGAAATTCTTCAAAGTACAATACAAGGTTCGCGGCACAAAAAGCAGATTAGAGATTGGAAAGTGCATAAGTTACCTTCACCTGCAAGTTTTCATTGTTTTGTTTGCAGCCGCTGGGAGCATTGGTGCAGGGCTTTTTTCCTCTCTTTCTCTCTCTTTCTCTTTCTCTCTCTCTCTATGACTTCAAGTCGTCAGTACTTCAGTATCCGGTTTTATTCCATTCGCCCACTGCTATTGGGGAAAATAAACTATAACTAGAGATGGCAAAAAGAGGAATCTGCAGAAAAAAGCGTGCGCCGTGAAATAAGAAAATTCATGTTCCGGTCCGAAGAGCTTAGTGCTGCTTCTGGTGAGCTGTAGCATTCGGGTTAGGTTGGTGTGCTTTTTGCTAGTATTGTTCCATTCTGCCAGCTTCCCGTCACTTCTTTTTATAGTTCCTGCCGGGCACGGCTGACGGGTGTGGTGAAAGCGCGGCAAATGGGGAAGTTAGTTTCATCTACACCTTTTCGTTTGCAAAAGGGGCAAGGTGGTGCAGTAAAAGCCAAAACCCGGAACAGGAAATGACGATGAAAAACAAACTGCAGCAGAGTTTGTGTTGTTCGGTCGTTAGTTTAGACGATGCTTGATCGAAAAGTGACACAAGTGCGCGGGAACCAGGTGCGGCGTGGAGTGAGGGTCTTAGGAGCAACACACGACCAAGGCAATCATGGCTTTTCATCTTTGTGGAGCAATTTAAAGGGAAAAAATGGCCCATTTTTCCCCGAACATTCAAAATGTGTACCTATCGAAGGAGAACATTGTACCTGCGCAAGAACGATCGCGGGAAACTGTGGGATGCTTTTCACTGACAGTTCAACCACACGCGCCAGAGCGTACGGAGCGAGGGAGGGCTAGGAACTCATAACAGGCGCTCACTCTCATCATTCGTGAAATGGTTGCAGCCACGGATTCGGTTACGGATTTTGAATTAAACTTCAATTTGTGCTTCTTTGATGGGGGAAATTTTTGCATAAACGATTTTGTTTCATCGATCCTATCGCGTAGGAATGAGTACGTGGATGGGTGAGCGTGGGTGGGATCCCTTCAGTTGTGTTGTAACTGTTCCACCCTCCCGTGTGTTTGGTAAGCGTTGGTTGAGAAGTGTACGAAACTTTTCCCAATCGTTATACCAGCTTTGATGGACCCTGCTGGGAGCGGTTAATGTGATTATTTTTCAGAAATTCACGTGTGTTAGTAAAAATGGGAGTTTGATTGGATTAGAGAGGTAATATAAACCTTTAAAACAGCTTGGTAATTTGTGTAGTATCTTTATGAAGTTTGTTTTAAATAACATATCATCTATTTGTGAAATTGATCTGCAATTGGTTACATAGTTGTATGCTGTATCGTTGTAATTTCAATTTTTTTTGATAACATATTATCCAAGAATTTAAATACATGTTCATAGCTTGTGTTTGGTTTTCATACAAATGTTTTGCATTCATATAAAAATCACTATGATACATGACTGGTTTATTAGGATTACTTGTACTGCTTTATCACTTATGATTCGGCTAATGCAGGAACCAGACACAATCCGCTGATTCAGCTGATTCCAGTCTAATAGATGGAATAGATTACGGTTTATGCATCACGGTGTACGCTGTGTAAAAGTCCCCCACCAGAAATATCTTATCACATACGCTGTAAGCCCAGTAATTAGTTACAGCGTGATTTCTTCGGTGAGCCATGAGCAACGGTACCTCGTATGATGCTTTATGCTCTTTGTGTGTCCCAGCAGATATTATACGCTTGCTTATGAAGCACAAGCCTCAAGGCCACACAACTGATACTTGCTTCCGTTCAATCAATCAAGCAGAGTGCTCGTAATACAGTGTGCTGATCTTTCAGCATTTTTCATTTTATTATTCGTCCAACACGAAACCGAGCGGCAGCCAGGGCGATTATGCTTCAAAGATTACGCATTCTGGCGAATGCTTCTGCTGTGCTGAAAGCTGCGTATCGAAATCCAAAGAAACAATCCGGCACGGGATGGCTAGGCAGGTCCAGAATTTATTGCCGGCGCGTAACTAGCGTAATCCTACGATGGGTGGTTTATCTCTTTAGCCTTTGCACCTCTTCGCTCAATGCGCTGTCGAGTATGAGGATTTTTTTATGTAGCTTCACCCTTAGTTCGTTAGTTACTTTGATTAGATGGAACGATGTAAAAAACCATTGGAATCCCGCCAGTGTCATGCGCAAATATTGGTGGAGGCGCCCAGCTGCTTGTATAACCATGGTTAGACAACGAAGTGTTCTTTGGATACAAAACAAGCTTGAAACAAGAACATTAGATTGAAATACTCAATCGATGATTGTTCACAGGGTGTTTGCGATATTGTTAGCGTGCGATGTAATTGTAATGTTACAATGCGGTATATTGCAGAAACGTTGAAATGTTTAATGGAAATGTAATAAGCAAGAGATGAAAAGACAAAATTGTATTCCTTAACTGTACGGGCCGTGTTGCGGTTGACAGACGGAGGAACCAGAAAAAAAGGCATGACTAATGACACGGAAGTCTGCAGCAAAGCGGCAGTAATCACTTGAGCCGTGCACTGTTACGGCCGTATTGATTCCGCACCGAACCCTTCCACAAATGGCGTGTGGGTAAGTGCAGCAGAAGAAACAGAGCCATTGCCAATGTCTGGAGTGGAATTGAAAAATGTGAAACAAAATCAGCTTAAGCTGCAATGAGGTGAGGCAAAAGGTGAACGTAGTTGAAAGGTTAAATGGAATGGAATAAAGACGCTTAACCGTGGTGGCGACTTGTGCCATTTTGTGGTGACGTTCGTTCGAAACTGGCCAAAGTTAGCTGCATGGGCTAGATGTTTCGGAACGGGCACATGCTTGCCGTACACACACACACACGAAGCCCATCAACAAATGGAAAAGGTTTGATTCTCATCTGTCAAGTGAGGTGAGCTGCTTGGTAGCACAAGGCTACGGAAGTCTGTTAAGTGCAGGTGCTAGAAAATTGCACCGCCCTATGGATGGAGCGTGAGCTCAAAACCTCAACACCACCCCTGTCCGCCTGTTCACACCGCTAACTTTCAATGAGTGATGAGGTGTCGTATTCGGTGCCACCCGATAGGCAGGTACCAGGACTTACTAGCGTGGTAAAATAACGAGAGCTCATTTTAGCACCCGAGACGGACTTTTCCACGTGACGCCACATCTGTGAGACGGTGCGGAAGAAAATTCAAATCCTTCCTTTTCCCTCGGTTCGTTCGAAACAGAAGGTACTCAGGACGGTCGCCCCGAGTGTGGAGACCATTAAGGCGAATGGGTCGACCGTGTGTTCAATAATGCAACACAAAAGACGAACGTAGGCATATGTATCAGCGTAACTGCTGCCCGGTAGTAGCTTGGGCTTTTAACAGCGTGGTGAATGGTGAAAAATTCATAAAAGTGGCTGGTTCGCTGGTTTTGCTTTAAAGTACGTTACTTCATGCAATCAAGAACAATCGCAAAATCCACCCACAGCTGAATCCCTCTCATGCTCACTCTCTTTCCAACTCTAAGTTTGTACTTTGCATTCGATAAGATTAACCGATGTTTATTGGGCGGCAACTGCTGTCCATGAAGGAGAAATGTATGGTAATGGTTTAGAAGGCTAGGGGCTGCTGTCATGCGAAAGGTTTCTACTTGCTTACAGAAAGCCGTGGCAGAGGGAGGGAACGACAAGCTATAAGTTAAATGGTAATGCGTGTAGAGCTTTGATATTGACGCGGAACCGTGTTGCCAGCACGAGCTTTCTTCCCGGGGAAGTGATAAACTCCGTACCGACAGTCATGAAAACATACAAACATAATTCCAACCCTTACCGAGAACATCGGAGGCAAGAATCGTCCATGTAATTTAAGCGAAAATCATAAACTGAACAGTAAGACCTGAGAGGGACATAAAACGGCAACTAAACCATTCGGCAGCACTTCGGGCGAATAGCTTCACCCATTCCTCACCAGGGTCGATAATGGATGCGAAAAACAACAGTTAGTAATCTTTTCTTTTTGTTTTGGGGTACCAATTCCGTTACATTCGTGTGACCAGTGCATTTTTTTCGTTTCCGTTTTTTCTTTCCTTTATTGTCATTTATTTATTTTTTTCCCTCCGTTTTTTCTTTCTTCCTCCTACTTGACAGTCGAATAAAAACTAAACGCAACCACTGGAAACAAATCTGCCCAGGATCGACGGCAACGGCGCAAAAGATTCGTTTATGTTTACAACTTTGGTAACGACTTATGAAAGTAATAATAGCGCTTATAATGAGACTACGCGACCAGATAACGCCATACTCTTGCGCACACTGTCTCTCACTCTCTCTCTCATTCTGGTATGTTTGCAGGAAACGGCGGAAGACGCGTGAAAGTTTAGTCAAATAAAACCAGAACTTTCACCAGTGTCTTCCCCGTAGCGCATGAGCTTGCTGTGTGTGGATGTGTGTGTGTTTATTCCTGTTTGAACAGTGTGGGAATATTGTTGTTGCTGCTGTTTATTCCCTTTTTCCCCGTTGCCCAAGAAACAAGCTGGACCTGCTTAAGCCAGCTGGAAAAAGGGCGGGTATGTTGTATTGTCCGCAACAGCTTTCCACTTTCGTGTCTTTTGTGATTGTGGTTAAACTAGAAAGATAAAGTGCAGATTCACTGGTAACGGGTGGCAAGGGAGGTTGAACACCAGCAGCAACAACAACAACAACACCCCTCAACAACAACAAAAAAACGAAATCTCGCTGGAAAATATCTACAAACGATGCCCGAAAAGGATAAAACGCCTCGTTGTGGAGCAATTCCGAGGCGAAAATAAACTAAAAGCGTGCCCCAATCGCCGTCGTGGGTGCCCCCGTTGCCGGAAGCTTTTGTTTGTGTTATGTGTGTGTGTGTCTTAAGGAGGTACACTAAGGCCGCACCTCTACGCCGCCTTCATTCAAACACCGCAGCTCGTTGGCGCCTGCACGGACACGGCGGCACTGGCCGAAGACAAATGTTGTTTGAAGTAATATTTGAACGACAGGCAATAAGCGGCCCTGGTACTGGCCGAAACGGAAATCGGAGGACAGTGCTAGAAACGCTTTATGAGTTTGCTTTTTGAATGGATAATCGTAGCGCAAAGGGGATGGACATTAACGGGAGAAATTTTGGAAAATTATGGCTCAATAAATCAGCACACAAAACGGTTGCGGGAAGTAGCTGCTTTGTGTTTTCTTCGTAGATTTCTTCCCCAGCAAAGGTCATCATGGTGCGTAAGGGGGATTTCTTTATGCGGGGCATGGAAAGGATGAAGCAAGTGAGCTCAAGACCATTCGCTTTGATTGATGTTCGTAGTAAAATAGCTTAAAGAGGAAATTTGTTCACCGAGATGGGCTTGTTGTCCTCGGTAGGTCAAACATGGCTTCGTATTAAGGGGGCAAATTTCCCAAAAACCGATCGCCCCAAGATGTAAGACGCTTAGTGCCGTTTCGCCAATCAACAGATTTCGATTGTGAGAAGCCACACAGTGAGGCAGGTTGGTGATTAATGCAAACCGAACGGACGACAAATTAACGATCGGTTCGTCGTAAATTATTCACGCACCGATGCACTACGGAAAGGGCGTGGTGATGTGGTCCAAGCTGCGAGAAGTGGTAGAAAATTGGTTCCGTGACCAAGAAGCGCAAAATTGAAATCAGTTCTGATGAATTATGATCTGACCAGTCGCAGTCGCAATGGCGGTAGTTTGATGGAATTGCATATGCACATTCCCCCGCACATTCGTAGAAGAAGAAGCGTTCCATAGTGCAACTGACTTGTCGCTTTATCAGCGGGCGGACAGACTGCTTCCTGTTATCGGGATCGTTGTAAATTGCATTTCAACGTATGCACACGACAAGTACAGTGACTAGCGGCGGAGATGGAGATGGAGTTTCGGACGGCGATATTGTAGTAAGTTCAAACCCGTTTTGCTACGATCTGACACAGCTATCATCTCTGATAGGGCTGTTCATGACCAAGCTGTCCATAGAATTCATTCGTAGGAAGTGAAAAGGTCAAACGTGACGACAAACTAAAGCAAAAGCCATTTCATATGGGCGTTTCACTTTACTTTAAAGTACTCTTCAAAGTTGTATAAGGTGTGAATCTGGTCAAGGTGTTAAGCACCATTGGTCCAGCGATTGTAATTGAAAATGAACGAAGATTTTTATAAGAAATCTAAATAAAATCAATAAGAAGCAATTCCATAAGTGTCAGACTTGTATCTGACGATGCGTGCATTAACTACACAACAACTACACACACCGGAAGATGGCCATACAGTATAACCGACAGTTGATTGTGAAGAGTTTTAAGACATCTTTTCATGCGAAAGATGTAATTCAACAGCGGATGTGAGGTGTTATATTGACACTGTGCAGTATGTTTTATTACACTACACATGAAATGCAATCGGCAGGGAAGGTGCTAGAATTTTTTTGCTCAAAATTCCATTTCCCCTGGTTAGTTACCAGGAAAAATGTACCAAACACGGTCAAGAGCGCATTACACACGGACGGTTTGTTACATCATGTATGGGGGAATGTAGCGCTTGTATGTAGGATATCTTTTTACATGAAACTTAAATTGCATAAGTAGTTTTGCACAATTTCACTGCACGAGTGTACGAGTACGGAGCCGCGAGTGCGCTCTTATCAGGGTGCACCGTCGAACGTTCGTACGTGATTCGATTAACCAATTACTGACCTCGAGGGAAAGCGCTCTTCAACAGTACGTGAGCAGGGTGGGATGAAGCGAGAAGAAACCCCAGTAAATAAGAGAAGGCAAATGCTAACGTTTGGCGTATTTCAAGCGCTGTTGGATTGGTTTCTGTTTCAAATTTTAATTGCTACGCTTCGCATCTGCTGCTTCGTCCGCGGGCTCCTTTGCCGTGCAAACCGTGGACAGAAAGTGAAGCTTGATCTCTCGTGCCGGAAGAACGCTTCTTAAGCTCGTTTGCTGAAGTATATGTAATTACCAACTTTGCAAGAGGTTCTTTTTTGCCGTTCGTGTTCTAGCGTCCGAGGGACATTGATCATGTTTCCGGATGTTATGTTTTATGCACTTTACCGTTTCTGGCTGTGCTGTCCGGTTATTGGGGTTCGATGTAGAGTTCGACAGCTTTCTTTCTTTTCCAGCGCGGACGGGGCACGCGTCACGTAAGTCATTGGTGTCAAGTGAGTTGGTACGCGCGACCTTGTTGTGAAGCGGGCAAGCTGGGGCAGCAGATTTTCAATCGCTTGCCACTTTTCAATCGGAAAAACGTGGTGAAGCATGTGTTTCAATATCACCTAGAACGAAACCGTGCCACACTAATTGAAGTATGAAACGTCCACGTACGTGCGCTTGGAGCCAACACATAGCAAAAAAAAGTTGTGACGTTGTGCGAGAAACCCAAAGTGATGCACTTTTTAAATTATGCTTAAAACGAAAGTATACAGTCAAAATGGCACGCTACTTAGTGGCTAAGGCTTCATTCAATCAAAACCAAACATCCAATCGGGTAGTCTAGCATCGTTTAAACATTGGAATATTAATTTCATAAGCTTCCGAGAAAGCACAAAAAAAAACAAAACTAGTGCAGATGTAAACGGAAATGTAAAAGTTCCATTAAGGTAAAATTTCATGAAGGATAGCATGACATTTTCTATACACAACTGTACCGTATCTTGCATACACATGCGAATATTGGGAAAAAAATGCTTGGATTCTGGTAAAGTATAATTCTGCACAGTTGGTAGAAAATAACATGTTTTGACACTATTTGTAGATAAACATTGACGTTCAACTTTTTCGGTTTAACCAAAATTTGTTCCATGAAAACTGATCGAAGAAAAACAAATGCTTCTCGTTTTAGTTGGCATTCAATTCGCCTGTTTGACGCAACGTTGGTTCATGTTCAATTGAATGTTGACTTTCATTTTCCCACAAATCCCCCGAACAAATTGATGAGGTGTTCAATGGAACAAGAAGCGCTTGAAACCACCGAAATTGTCCTCTGTTCTCCAAGAAAATGTATGCAAAATAAATAAGAGTTCTTTTGAAGATTTTAAATAAAAACAAAATACGTTGCAGACATCCATAAAGAGAAGAAAGATTGTCTTGCCGAATCTGGTGCTGGTTGGTGGGGGTTTGCTGTCTGCTGCGGTCTGTGTCGAGTAAAGCGTCTCGAGCACAAATTTAGCCATTGAACGTGACTTGCGGGTGGCTAAAGTTTAGTGGCTATTAAAATTCATAAACTTTCTCTCAATGACCCGTCGTGTGTCTGATCTGTCAAGGCTAGGAGGCATGGGCGGCAAACGAAAAAGGGGAAGTCCGACAGTCCACGAAAACCTTTGGCGACTCATGACGAAACATACCATTTTCTTGGACCAGGACGGCTGGACGCACGAAATTGCGATTGGATTTGATGACTGTGTTTTGTTCTGTTTTTTTTTTCGTTCCATTCCATTTTGCTTTGGCTTCGTGCACGAATGTTTGATGTTTGTGAAAGGGCATGATGGCTATTCTCGGCCAGGTTTCCAGCTCGAGCCTCACGATTGTACCCTCAAAGGGGCCAGGAAAACTTCATGACTTTGGGTGAACTTTACGCCGTGTTTTGGTTGGGCTGGAGCAGACAGGTTCGATGTTCAAGCGGAGATGGCACGCGCGGAAAAGCGCGTGTGTTTAAAATCCATCACTTCAGTAGAAGATTTATTGCGTATTTTTTCGTCAGTGGAAGTTAAGAGTGTCTCTATTTGGCGCCCGGTAGGCTCTTCAGTTTGAGCGACGAGGGAAGAAACCGGGGTCAGATGGGGATGCAAGAAATCGGGTCGAAGATCGTATCGTAGAAAGTATGAACGAACGCCGGTAGATTTGGGAAGGCTTTCGCCGGGAAGGCGGATGATGATTTATGAAGTAACTGCCGATGGGTCCGCCCTAGTTGTCCCATTTTTCCCATCTTTTGTACGGTTTGGTTTGCGTGTTTCCCGGTCTTAGAAACGGGAGAAGGATCAATAGCAACGGGAAGGAGTGTTTTGGCTTCAACATTTCGCCATGAGCCTTATTGCTATCGACATATAATTGATCGAAACCGTTCAGCTCGAAACAGTAACCAGCAGCGCTTGCAATTCGATTACTGTTCCAAACCCCATCGGCATGCGTTAACGTTCTCGACCGCTTCTACAGCGTTGGGCAGAAACTAACCTTGACCAAGTAAGGCCAGCGTGTGGGGTTGTGCTATGGTGGAAATGGGGCAACCAATCCGCGTTTTGTCCATAGTCAGCAGTCGTAAAATCACGCTGTTCGGCGTATGGTATGGATGGCACGACACGCTGAGTGACGTTTGAGTTTCCTGGCCGGTCGATGTGGCATGGGCGTGATCATAAACGTGTTAAAACCGAACCGTTGGCTCGAAACGCTAGTGGCCGGACTCGGGCGAGGAAGATATTATTGCCTTTTAAAGAGCGATCGTAAAAAAGGAACGTTATCGATGGCGTTGTACTGGGCGGATGCGTGTTGGTCATAATACTGGCGTCGGGAGGTGTTTTCCGTTCCTGCTTTTATCTGATCAATTGGATCGAGCTAGCCGATGCGGGGTGCGTTATCTTTGTTGCAAAAGTTGAGCAACACGGACAATCTAGTGAGCCTCCAATTAATGAAAGTGAAGACTGCGCTTCGAGTGCGTCGTTGCCGTCAATGGCTGCAATCGCCGGCAAGGGTGAGCGTGTGTGCCCGAGACGAGTAAATGGCCTCAATTCTTCTTCCTTGGGCGTCATCAAAATTCCGTAGAAACTTTCCAGAGGGGCGAGTTTCGTCAAGTCATGGAAAACTAGAGCATATAAAGCGACATTATGACAGTTTGTCAGGAGGAGTTGGCCCTTCCCTTTGGGTAAGGTTGGGCACGGGGACACGAACGCCACGAACACACACAAATCTGTACACTCTCACCCGTAACAGGGCGGTGATCCATCGGTCTAATCAATATCGTAGCCCTGGTTCATTGGTCGTATATTGAAGTTTTATCGTAAAATCTTCCAAAACGACCATAATTCACCGTGCGGACAAGAGTTTTCGTTTTTCCCTTCAGTTGATTGGAGCAGCAAAGGTACGGGAACGCTAACAAGGCAACGACGAAGCCGTTGACAACAGCGACTCATCGACGTCTTGCGATGGTGTCCTTCGAGACAATCGGTGGGTAGTACAAGGCAAGGCAAGGTTGGCTCGACTCTTCCTGGACTCTGGGCGTTTTGTGTGGTGTGAGGTTAGAATTTGCGTCTTTCCCAGCTGGCAGTGGAAAGGGACAAACATTGATCTGGTGCCACCGGAATCTGCTGACAGTGAAACTTCATCGGACCATCGTTGATCCTAGGGACCGTTTTGTTAGTACTTCGCAGTGTTCTGCTCTTTTTTGTTTTCACTGGTACCGGCTTTGTGTGCCCTTTTTTTCAATTTCAGTGCACTTTTTCTCGCACTGCCGTCCGTTATCTACTAGCTTGAAGCATGGTCTGGTCGAGCTGACAAATTGATGAAGCACGTCTGAAACACAACGAAAGTAAAGTTGATGAACGCACGAGACGAGGAAACGGTTCCAATGGCAACATCCTACCCCACGCTAGTGTCCATGGAGGATTCTTTTTTCGGGCAAACGAAGCGGAAACAATCCGGAACAAGCTTGTTTCTTGTCTTATCTTGGTCTGATCATCATGTGCTCTGCTGGTCACCAGACCAGTCCGCACAAGGTTGGTGCGCCCCTTGAAGTGAACGGTCTAAGTCTTTGTCTCTGTGTCAGTTGGTCGGTTGTGGGCAAAGGGGACAAATTAATGGGCTAATCGGGAGGAGGGGGGGGGAGAGCATACATAGGCAACGGCAAATGGTGTCGAAAAAGTCCACACCCAGAGCTATGGGAAGTTTTAATGATGGAATTATTAAGACAGAAGCCATGACAGGAAGCAACGGGAGTGTTAGGCTGCAAAAAAAGGCAAAGTTAATTTTCTCCATGGCTGGTCGAGCCTTGTCCTGTCAATTATGCAAGATGCGGATAATGTTTACATAAGACTGGGGTAAGAAACGATTAGGGATTGTAGGCCTTTTAGGATGGGAAATAGTGTAGCTAATTTTAGACAGCAGATCTCTATTGGCATTTTAGGAATCTTTAAAGCAACGGTCCTCTTAATTCTCTGCAAGCATTTTTCAAAAGATGAACAGGTGCTTGTAGCAAGACAGTGTAAAATAATTGACAAGTCTTTGCATCCTCTCCAGTGCACTCATCCTCTTACATGATAATCCTAAACACGATGTACATCAAAGGCACAGTAGATGAGATTGTGAAGGGTGTTTTTTGAGCGTTGCCTTCCGTAAAAAATAACATGCTTAACTACACATTAAAGTGTGGTTCACATGAGACGAAGAGCAACTACTGCTTCGTTTTCGCTCTGAGCGGATTTTCTTGTACATCCACAGGTTTGCACTGCACAAGGATTATACCGGAGCACCGGAACACGGACACGGTCCCGGTAAAGTTTACCTTTTTCGGCCAACTTTGCACTACGATGTAAGGAAATTTGCTGAGCTTTTCCGCCTGCGCAGGCGGCAGCCTTCACCAACAACACACTTAGCCGTGCGTCTCAGGGTCGACGAAAAATGTCGAAAATGCCCAGGAAACCGGAGGAACGCGCTTCTTGGAACGTACACGGATGCGGAAAAAAGCGTGCACATTGAAAGTGAAAACTTTAGCACAAAACTTTTCCATTTCACCTCGCGGCAGTTTCCGAGAGCATACAGTTTTCCGGTGAAGCTGTGGCTCGTGTATGTGTGTCTCGTGTATATGTGTGTGTGTGAGTAGCAAGAACGTTAAGAACATGGACCAACACGTCGGAAAAGCATGAAGCAGGAGCGATCGGTTTAGTGTGCCCATAATCCATCTTACTCGCGTGGC
Organism: Anopheles arabiensis; assembly: GCF_016920715.1. Taxonomy (NCBI): domain Eukaryota; kingdom Metazoa; phylum Arthropoda; class Insecta; order Diptera; family Culicidae; genus Anopheles; species Anopheles arabiensis. The sequence goes on along the minus strand of NC_053517.1, from coordinate 1,459,444 downwards.
CTACCGCAATCCGGCAAGTTCTCATCACCCAACTGGAATGCCTCCACCCCCGTTAAGCGGGTGGCAGTGGTCAGTTTTTGATGAACTAAGCAGCAAACTTCGGAACGCAAACGCACAGCCAGCAGACCATCAGCTCGTGGCACTAATTCTGACGAAATTATCTGGAAGTAATATAATCTCCACAACACTGGAATGGGAACCGGGAGTCCTTGAAAGCGGAGGTGAAGCTGGGAGGTTTTTGGCGCACAAGGTCGGTCCGGACGGTTCGTATTAGACGATTCGGCAACTCGTAGTTTCTTGTGCTGGTACGTACAGCGATCCGCCTCGAAACCAAACATCCCGCCGTCGTCGTTGCTCTGGTAGCGTGAGATGAGAGCGGCTCGAGAACGCCCGGAGTGAAAACGAGAGGATTTGCTAATGAATTAAATTCACAGGGAAAATGTATGCACTATCGCTCAGAGCAAACATCGCACACAAGACCGATGATGGTGTCGTTGGCATCGTTCGCCGAGCTTCTAGCCTTTGGGTTCGATGCTCATTTATGGTTCTTCCAACTGTGCTTCCCGCTGTTAGGCCACTTTAGGGAAGCGTGTTGGGAAGTGTGAATGGCAGCCTGATTCGATTCCGTACCCGTCCGGCTCCAAGCAGCTCATCAATCTACCCGGGGTTTGGTTGCTTTTTGACCAAACTCGTTTGAGGTTCCTCGGTGCCGGTCATACGGTTTGCGCGCTATCTGTTTGTTAGCCACTATAATTTTCAAACAACTCAAACATGTTTATGCTTCTTGTTGTACCCTTTGCATTGCATCTTTGGTTGGGACGGGCTCTCAGCATCATTGCCAAAATCAACATTGTGTACACCGCGCGCACCACATGTGCAGGTTCGTTCAGGGCCAGCTTCGGAGCATTTACTTCTTGCTCATACCCGCATCTGCTATTTGCTAAATTCCCTCCAGCCACATCAAGCAGTCGCGGCAGTGATGCTTTTAGGTATAACTGATGGTGATATATAGTGCTATGTAGCTCACCTGAGTGCATCTTGATCAGGATGCACTTGCGCTGAGGTGATCTGATCTTACCAAGCGTTGAGTATTTCAAACCTCCGCCACATGATTGTAAATGTGAAACTGTATCGTTTGTACGAGCATTTCGAGTGACCACCATTAGCAGCCGGGTCAATTGTAAGAAAACTGCTCGTTTTGCAAGAACGAAGCTTAGAATACTGCAATTAAGTGGTGCTCCCAAAAAAACAGCTTTAGTTTGAAGGTAGGTTGTGTCAGCATGCTAGAAATGGTGCAGTGCAAACTCAGTATCTTATTCCCAGAAGCGTACGCAATGTAAGAACCCTCGATCGTTCGCATCGACCAACACCAAAACACATTGAATAAGTGTTTGGCTGGGTGTGTTTGCGTAGACATAGTTCAGTCAGAGTTGAATCGCTTGTTGAATAATCTCTCACCCGGGCACAGCTTACGTGTGATCATTTTTCATATGCTCCAAACACATCCATTCCTCCGCATGGAAAGCATAATAAAATTGCAGCTGAAGGGCGCATGGCAAGCAAAACGGGCAAGCTTGTTGCTTTGGGTGAAAAGTTCAAGCTAGCCGGGTAAACACTTTTGACTTTCCAGTTGACTTTAACATGCTGCTGAGTAATGATTGGGAAGTGTCGGAAGCGGAGATGAGAGCGGAGTGCATGAACGTAGCCAGTGCCTTACCACTTCCAAGTCCGTCGCCGGTGCACCAGGTCATATGACGGATAGGAAAACGCATTTCGCCCCAGTGACCCCGGCAATCGAATCGGTTGCTGTGCAGAAAGGGAAGCAAACCAGGCAGTAAGGGGTGTTTTCTCCGAGGTTCAAGGAAAGAATCTTTACGAAGGAAGCAGCAAGCTTCTTACGTTCGCTCTTCGTCGCATCATTCCTCCAGGCGGCAAGAGATTTCTTCGCCAGGTTCTATAAGGACTGTTGATGAGACGGCAAAGACAGTTCAGCTCCACGAGAACTCCACCACACGGTGGGCACACGGAACGGACGGGGTCTTTTGTTTTGCCTGTCGTCAGTGATTACGTACGATGTTTACAACAAAATTCTCGAGTCCTGCATAATCACCATCATCTTTCGGTACACTGGTACACCAGCGCTCCGGTCCTGGGACAGGCAGATCGGGTGTTTTCCACTCCCGTACACTCTCATTACACTTTGGTGTGCTGTGTACACACACACACATGCATGCATCCGGGATGCGACGTAGTGAAGCTACACCAGACTGATGTGTTTCACCTAGGTCCTAGGATAAATCATAAAATCACACTCCTTCGATATTGTAGTTCGTCTTGGAAATTGGTACGGCTGAATCTTGTATTTCTCAGCAATGTCTTGGAACAATATGTGTGTGTGTTTGTCTGAGATAGATGGAAATACTTGGTGGGCGTGCAAACTCAACTTCGATTGCACGATCCGATTGACGGTACTAGAACAGCTGGGGGTTTCATTTCCGGAGGAGGACAGAGATGAAAGCAGCCTTTAGTTGTGGATGGGTCAGCTGGGCAGTGAAGATATCCCGCCAGGAGAAACGCACATCAAAGATGCAGTTTATGGTTTTATGTCGATTGCTGACGGTAGCTGATGGTCGACCTTTTTCCCTTGAGCTAACATTCTTCCAGCAGCATCTTAAGCGTTTGCCGTCAGAGCGTCTCGCTCCCTTCCCCATGTCTAGATGCGACTTTCTTGGAGCAAATGTTCCGCAGCAGTTCTTTGTGCGATGCGAATCTAATCTGTATCAATGGTTGGCTCTGCAGGCACCAGCAGCACCAGGAAATGGAAAGCAGGTCGACAGGATGTTTTGTTGGAAGAATGCTTTGTAAGTGTCCGGCTTGAGCCAAGCTACCTTGGGTCGTAGGGTCGCAGCACCCAAGAATAACACGTTTGCTTCGTTGTGCTTGGGTTGTTTTTCTGGGTTCCCAGTGCAAAGAACGGCTTCGAAGACGATTATCATAATATTTGCTATTTTCAACCTGCCGCAGGGAAAGTCGTCCTTGGCAGTTTGGTCTTCTTGACTCTGTAGAGCTGCATCCGTACAGACAGGTAAGCAGATGTCTACCGATGCATTACGTTGGCGTGTTTGCGACACGTCTTTGTAAGATTGATAAACATGCCACTTTGAAAGAGCGTTTGATGCTCGAATTTTCCCCGGCACGCAAATGAAAATTGGTTATTGAAAACGAGCAATGGGTGTAATTTTTATTGACTGACATAAGCGAAATGAAGCTTTTTATCTACACCTGTACAACGGTCGGCCTGTGGTAGATGAGCTCATACAAGTATTCAAAAATGAAGGTCGCAATGTTACACTTAATCGAAACGCACCGATGTTAATGGGTGCACGGTTTTGCGCTGCCTGGAAACAAAGTACGGTGTATTAATGAAAACATTTTCTTCGTAAAAACGAAAAGGACAACGGGAAAATAAAAGAGCGAGATAACAGCTCGGGAACGATTGCCATACCGCTTAATCACCGTAACGGCAATAAATCATTATACTTGCTGATGAAATCTCTCTTTGAGCGGCTCAATCCTGACACGCAGGCGAAAAATTAATAATTCGTCCCCACTGCTCCACCATTCCGCACCATAACCGTGACGCTCGGTGACAGGAAAAAGTGTAAAAAAAAACTTTGTACCCACAGGAAGCAACCGCTGCCAATCCGTTGGCAGGCAATTTTTGTCCCCTCATCCGTTGATCTGTAGGCAGTTGAACGCAGTTCTTTTAGCCGGGCCAAGTTGTGGTTTGCGGGCGCTAGAACGGAGCGGCGGTATTCGGGTGCTGCTCAAAGTGTGTCTCATAGTTGCATTCATTAATTCACTCCTTCACACTTGGCCGGGGGTCGATGGTGGCATGTGTTTTTACTTGATGTGTTGGTGTTCGGCTTTCCGTGCGCTAGTTTCCGCGGGCTAAGCGGATCATAACTTTACCTTGCCTGTGTTATCATTTAATTTTTTTCCCAACCATTGAAAGCACATTCTTCACAAAGTAGCTTCCCTGCACATGGCAGCGAGTGTTTGTTTTTTGGGCGAAATTTTGTTTCGTCCCTTTCATTACCGTGCTTCAGATCTGTGGGCTTTCCACGCTCGTTGTTGTCGTTTGTCTTTGGCTGGTGACTTTTAGTAATCCGCAAACTTTTACTCAACCCCCGTTTGCTGTGGTGGCGTTTGTTCTCAAAGCATACTTTTTTTGGTTAGGATCTCCTTACTTCATGGCATCGTTTCCCTTCCCTTCTTATCACGCTTCTGATGTGTCAAATTCCTTAACCTGTGCGAAATATCCTTATGTACGGGGCAAAACGTCCAACAAAGTCAACCAGCCACCCTTCCGAGCACATTCCAAGGATAATCTCAATGGCGGCTAGGATGGTTGAGCCGCATGCTAAGAACACGCAACAGTGCTCTGGAAACAATTTTTACTGCGCGGCCAGTTACCGGCCAGTTAAGTTTGGGCGTTTGTGTGAGCGAGCGGGGGCAAAAGTCAGCTCGACATTCCAAAGAAAAGCTACCGGTTACCGGTGGGCAACAAAGCGAAGAAAGTAAAGTATGGAGGATGGAAAACTTTTGCCGATAAACTGTCACCTTAATACACCCAGCCCAACCGTCACCCTGTGCCCAGTCGCTGCGTCAAGAAGCGTCAAGAGTGCTAGTAAACAACATATCCGAAGTTGTGTGGCGGTCAAATACTGGAGCCAGATATATAGATAGAACGAGATAGAACGAGATAGAAGCGGAGAAGGGGTGGAAAAGAGATAAAAATACACACAAGAAGGAACCCGCTCGAGACAGACATAAAAGTTCAAGTGAAGCAAAGCCTCAGGATTAGAATATCGCTTACGTTCGAATAAATAAATATAAAAGGCAGAACAAAAAAATGGGGAAAAGATTTATGCTGTCATTATACTTACGGACTTTGTACTCGAACTCAGTGGTGCCATGTTTGTCACCGTCCCAGTTCCGATTCACTCCGTTCAAGTGTTGTCATTTTGCTGCGCATTCCTGCACCACCCCAACAGCAAAGGACGAAAGTTCCGATGTGTAGATCCTGTCGGTTTCCGCCTGCAGCAAGAGGGAAAGAGAGAAAAAGAGAGAGATAGAGAGAGAGGGAGAGAGAGAGAGAGAGAGAGAAAGAGCGAGCACAATGGTAAAAGTAAACAGTTTGTGGTCGATTTGCTAACGAAAAGTTTTTTATAAATACCGCCAGCCAAAAGATCAACGTCCAAGTGCGTCCAGCGAAATGAGCACGACGACTTAAACCCAACGTCAGCAAAGACCGTGTGCCATCGCCTAGCCGCTAGCTGTACCCGCTCGGGTGAATAAAATATTTACAAAAAGAGCTGTAAGTGGAAAACTTTCGTCGATAAACGACAGGAAAGGCGATAGTATACCGTATACCACAAGGAACGCAGACAGCAAATCTTACCCGGCCGGTGGAGAAAATCGCTCGAAACACGCGACCGTCTCGCATTCGTCTTACAACTGCAGGATAAGAACGGCCCAAATCGACGGGGCTTTTTTTATCTTTCGTACAAAATTTCCACCCAAATGGTCTAATGATACGAGCAGCGAAAGGATCGAGCAACACTTTTAATGCAGCCGATCGTTTCTGCCTGCGTTCGTTCGTTTAGCAGAGAGCTCCTTACCAAAGTAGAGTACTCACTCCACGCCATGATGTCGAGAGCGATGGATCAAAGATTTCCGTGGGGGGGGGGCGAGCGTCGCGCGGGAGGTGTCGAGGTGAAGCTTGTGAGTGCAAGCTTTATTACTTTTGACGGGTGTTAACGTAACGAGTACCATTGAGGATAAGCGTGTCCTGCAGCCTCCAGTTGGGTGAGCCGTGCTTAGATCTTAAGGTTGAAGGTAGCTCGTACCTTGCGGCAGTGTGGACTAATCTGTTGCAGGTGGTGGGCGATGTTCAGGCAACGTAAAATCTTAAAGTCAACGGGAAGCTGCTGTTAGATTTCGTTTCAAGTCCTGTTAAAATAAAGAGATTTCATTGAGCTAAGAATTCAAAAAATGTTGCGAGAGTATTTTTGATCTATCTTTAGCGCAGGGGAGGGGTAAAACGCGTCGGTATTCCATCAATGTTAGCATCATTATCACGGTTATCCGGCTCATCGGATGCGGCCCCAAAGGTGGTACGTCCATTATCCTTCATTATCGTTCCTGTCGGCAAGCCTATCGGGGTGAGCCGAGCGAGCAAACCGAGCGCTGTGGAATCCGGAAGCGCACTATTATCGTGCTTAACATGATCATCCTGCTAAAGCTCGGAACACACGGCCATCAGTGCTAATGTTCGTTGGCGGTACGCTTCACCGAACGATTGACCGGGGCCAAAACATCCAGGGGGATCGATTCAGTAATCCTCTAAAATATGTCGCTGTCAACACCTCCGGGGGGACAGTGGAGCAGTGGAAGGACCGGCAACAGTCAGGCGAGCGTGCTGCAAGAAGCTGCCAGAAACTCTACGCCGTGCTGAGTCCCTTGACGTACGTCAGTGTCGTACGCAGGGCGGCCGGATGCGACTTTCGTGTGCGAAAGCTTCCGTACGGGTACGGGCAAACAAAAACAAAGTGGAACATTTTGGGAAAAAGCTCGCTCGACCGGTCACTCAGCGCTGGTGCGCAAGCGTCACGCTGCCCAAGGAACTCACGGCAGTCGCGTAACGCTTCCGTGTAACGCTTCGCTACGCAACCCGAACGGGTCCGGGTAGTCGAGGCTCCCTGTGTGCAGCCCGTACGCGATGGATGCTGGCGTTTCCGCGGCTCAGTGCGCCTGCTCATCATGGCGGTAAATATTGGCAGCCGAAGGCGAGGGTGCCGAAGTTTGACAGCTGCCTGTACGAGGGGCCCGAACAGACCGGGAGCGTTACCAGGCACTTAGCCGCACGGACTCAGACGTCCCAGTCAGAGCCAGCAATGTTGTCCGGTTGGTAGGGAAGCGCGATTTAACGACGAGTTGTGTTCCGAGTCCTCGCCCACTTGATACGGCCCCGAGCTCTCGGTGCGGGAGCAGAGCTATTGTGTGTGTATGTTGGATTTTGGCACCGGATTTGCAGTGCGGTAGGTTGTGAATGTCAACGCGTTACACACGGAAAGGAGTACTGTGTGATATAGGCCGAGCGTGTACAGCAGCACGCCCTGCGTTTCACGTGGGTGGATACGTTTTACGCGATTGTGACAGCAGAAAGGGCATACGTGAAGGTTGACTATAAAAAGAAATAGCTGTAGTTAAACATGGTCGTGGGAGCGATTGAAAGGATTTCGCACGGTGAGGTATTGTTGTGTCGCTAACGTAAATGCAAACAGTGGCCCAAAAAAGCGTTGACAAGTAAGCGAAACAGGTGAACATAAAAATTGCAAAACCAACACCCCCTGGTACACGGTGGTGTGTGTTTGCTGATTGATTCGGTGAAGTGATTCGGTCGGAGCAACAAATCAATGACATGTACAAATCGCGCGCCAGCAGGGCAAGTCAATCGAGCTGACACTGCTGAACTCGCTCCGTTACGTGTGGTCGTGAGAGCGGAAACTGTGGGAAAAGTGTGTGGCCTCCGGGCGGTCTCCGGCAGGGCGAAAGGCGCGAAACGGAGCGCCAAAAGTTAGTCTACGCAAGTTTCTGTTTATTGTGATCTTTTTCCGGAGTCTATTCTGCTCTCGAAAGTTCTTCATCCCGCTGCTGTTCCGCCGCTCGGCTCGTCGAACAATTTTGCCCGCGACTTTGATGGCAAGAAGCAGAATTGACTTGCTGGTGTGCGAGTGTGCGAGATAGAAAGTGCGTATCCCAGGAAGTGAGCGTGAACGAGGGGGGAGGATGGGGGGCAAAAGTTTTCCTTTTTCGGGTGAGAAGCGGCTAGCACAATAAGTGAAACACAAAGCCCGTCAGCGGTCGCCAGCCAACCGGCATTCGGCTGCTGCGCGAGGCCAAAAAGTCAAAGAGAACGGTGACGGCAACGTCAACAACAACGGCCGGCAGGACCACACCGTCCCCGGGAACGGGCAAATGTTGCGGAAAAGTTTCACCCAAAAATGCCACCGTTCCTTTCCTTTTGTTTATTATTGTTTCTTATTATCAGCTGCTCCCGTTTTTCGTGATTGAGTGATCGGCGCATCGGGCCCGGGCGAATCGCGGTCAACCTTGGGCGGAAAATCGGCTGACAGAGTTGTTTGTTTCGTTGCCGTTGTCGCGGTGAAACTGGTGAAATGAAAGTTTCCTGGAATTTCGCAGTAAAGCAAAGGCACACAGCTGGGAGAAGACCGAATGGTGACAGGATCTTTTGTTTCCCTTTGTTTGAAGGGCAAAAGGTTGTGAATGTAAGCGTGTGGTTTGAAATTGAATGTTTTTTTCTTCGTTTTTATGTGTATAGGAAGTGAAGGAAATGCATGATTGCACGCTGCACGGTGTAGAGTGTTAAGTGGTAAAGTGTATTAAAGTTGCTAAAAAGTGCTTCAGAAGCCGCAAACGGTGACAACGCGACCGCGGCGGAAAATCGAAACCTAATACCCGAATTTATCCATTCAACTTCCACGCCCCCACCCAACGGGCTCGACGTTGGAAGAAGGTTAGGATCGTTTGTGAGTAAATTTAGGTTGCCCACTTTCTTATCGCAGGCACGTAACGCACAGTTGCCGCGTGTCCTTTATTTGGAGCGCGAGTCTGAGGACCCGGGGCATGCCCGGCGGCGCTTCGTCGCGATATGATTGTCCATTATTTGCCGCCCTGCTTCTCGGTCTCGGTCCGTCTGTGCTTAATCTGCATAAAAGCTTAATGAAGGAAAAAGGCGAACCATCGGCTCCAGGATTCCGGCCCGGTGGGCCATCTGGGAACGGGCATGTTTATTCGGAGCAGTAGTGAAAAGCCGGAGAAGTGAAAATCGTGCCCAGAAAAGTAACGATACCCGGTGGGCGAGGAGAGTTGGTGGAAGTAGTGCTGAGTGAAAAGAAGGTGGAAAGAAAGTGCGCACAGAAACAGGAATCTGCGAGAGTACTAGCATTGCCTTTGGCTCGGTGTTGGCGGCTGGTATGTAAATTTCGTTCCGAAGCAGCCGTCGGTAGTAGTGGCGCGAGAAAACGGAACGCACCGACGAGGGAAAACTTCGGCAGCGCGTTATTTAAAGGTACGGTTATTTAATGTTTGCTTGTAACGATAAGATCCATTGGCAAACAACGGATGATTGGTTCTGTTTGATAAATTTCATTTAATAAATTTGATTATGCTCAGCAGACGGCAAACAAGCTCCACGTTTGCATCTTCTGGTCCAATTTAGACGCCATGGGTGAAACCTCGGTGCGAACCCAATCAATAGCAGAGCCGATACCGATGCATTGTCCTGCGATAAATCTTGCCGTCCTACGCGGCTTCAGACATTTCAGAAATAGCATCAGGAAATATGTTTGCGCTCGGATGAAATATGCGTCGCCCGTCACGACACAGCGGACGAGCAGGCAGCAATGGAGTGATGGGGGAGGAAAAAAAAACTCGTTCTATGGTGACCTTCTGTCGAGAGCTTCTCAAGCGCCGGCTCGAAGACGAAGAGACGTAGACGCGAAACTAATGGTGATCCAGGCTAACGGCGAAACAACAGTAACGAATCGAATTCCTCATTTGATTGAGATTCCTACGAAAAAGGAGGCAGCACCAGCAGTAGCAGTACCGTACCGTGTCGATATGGCGGACCTTCCTCAAAATAGACCCCGATGGTCACCATCGCCACGGGACTGATAAATGAGAAACGATTTTGCTCCCGATCACGAAACACCGAATTGCGGCGGGACGGGAGATTCTTGGCGGCAGGGTGACGGTGAGGCGGCAAATACAAGTGCCCCGTGACCGGCCACTCCTTTTGGCTGCTTGGGGAAAATCGATTGCACTGTGGGGAGCACATCGGGCCGTCATCGGGCCGGTACCAAGGGAGGATTGGATATTTTTCCAGTTTTGATTGATTGTAGAACATATCCGGCCACGCAAGCAGTTGCTATAGAACACACACACACACGCACACACCTCATGCAAGGCGGCGTGTGGTCGAACCGGTAACGGTGTTGCGTAAAATAAATGGTTTCTTGGAAACATTCTGACGATGCTTTGCAGGGGTTCGGGCACACCGAGGGTAAACCGAGGCTGTCCGTGAACAGCAGGGAAAAGAAATAAGCAACCCGGTCAATAGATGCCGAACGAGCGATCCATTATTGTGCGTGTTTGGGGGGTTCCTTCCGCTCTTGCCCCATGCTTGACGAGAACCGGTCGACGGCTTGAAGATTGCGACGACATGATATCTTCATTACTTCTATTAGTGAGATTGGTTTGAACGTGCACAAATGATACAATATTGACACAGGCCCCGGTCAGCTGGAAGTAACTGCCACATGTATCCTTTGATGTGCACGGCGCCCCATTATTGCTACCGCACGGTCAAGCATTCTCTATTGTCAGGTTCTCGAGAGCGTAGAGAGCGTGGGGGAAAAGATGGAACCGACAACCCGCCCAAGTTCGTTGCTACTGCGAAAGAATGAACAGCAGTAATGGCACTTTGAGCCTGACAGAAATGCCGTAACGGGGACATTTCGGTGGGCGTATTAAGTTGGGCAGCGAAGTAAGTCTGTCCTCGGAGCTGTCAAAGGAAATGCTTCGGTCAGAGATTTTCACGGAGGTAAATAAATCAGTACATACGTGTGTGCGTGTGTATGTGAGTGTTGTGTGCCGATTTGATATGGAGGCAGTAATAGGGCTGTGACATGGCCGAACCTTCATTGCACCACGAATCCGCACCGGCACTCACGTGCAGTTCTGATGAATTCAGATTTCAGTAAAGTTATTTAGTAAATTTGCTCAAACAGGCTCAAACTCAATTACCTCTTTGGCAGAGACAAGTGAACGGCGCTCCAGATGCCAAAGTTGCATGTATTGGAGCTGAAAGAACGTTGGCGAAGTACAAATTTACCGCCAACTTTTGCCAGCTAGCTTTTTGTCAATGCTCGGTGCGCGCACGAGCGCGGCAAGAAAAATTAAAATAAGCCTCAGCTTCCACCGTTCTTAAGACGGGAGGTTAGGTAATGAAGCACGAAGGGACGAAGCATGACGGGCACTGCAGCAATGGGTTGGGGTTGGAAAAAGGGAAAAATCACCCTCGACATGCAGCTTTACAAGCTGTTACAAGGCACACATTTGCATAATACAATATTTATGATGATGACTAGTCATGTTTGCTAAGAATTATCTCGTTAGTGAAACATGAATTAAATATTTCGCTAGTGTGCATGGGGATGTGTTCGTGTGTGTGTTTGTGTGTGTGTGAGGGAACGCGCGAGCGTTTTGAGTGGGAGAGAAAGCCTGGGAAAAGCGCAGCCTGTTGGAAGTGATGGCTCATCACTTGTCCACGGTACAAAAACTGGGGAAAGGTGATAGGTGGGGAGAGATGGGTGAAAATTGAATTTTCCACAATAGAGAGAACAATACAAATGATGTTCACTCTAAGCTGCCTCCGTACCGTACCACCAACACCATACTCACTCTTGACACGTGTGGGTAGGCGTCGCGTATCGATGGAGTGGCGGGTGCGAGCTTTTGTGTTTGTGCTCCGGAAAATTGGAAGGAAAGGGGCATGATTCGCTCTCTTGCCTAGCGCGTTTCCATGTATCATGACAAAACTCGCCTCCCACCGCAGTAACTCGAACGTCATTTCCTTATGGAGTCCCTCTCGAAAGCGTCTTCGAAAGTACCGTTTTCCCCCTCAGGCTGGTGTGTTCGTACCCATCCATTGTGATCGCTCCCGATAACCACCAACGGAGCGCCGGAGGAATGCTCCACCCCCAGTAGGGAAGGATGCAGCAATTTCACACATTTGATTCAATCAAGCACAAGCTCCCCTGTGTCACATTCCTGTTCGTGGCTAGAAGCATACGCTGCTTCGTTCTCGGTGGGTTCTGCGGGCACTCCTGTGTCCACAAGAGTCCCGGACGACCATAATGCTGATATAAGTGAGGACGATTTGCGAACGTTCGGTTGAATGGGTTGCGATACCGTACACGTGGACTGAAGCGTGGATCAAGATGAATGTGTGGTGAAGGGCAATGGCAGCGCCATTTCTTAAAAGCTGCTCGGTTACCGTACAATAGCCGCAATAGGTGGCCGTTTACGGTTGGGCGGAGGTGCCGTACTGCTGGTGTGACATAATAAGCCATGAACTGCTCACACTTGCCTCAACTCGTCTAATGCGTCAGTTTCGCGATTCGAGCTCAGTACCGTGTGTGTGTGTGTGGACGAATTCTGATGCTGCAGCCGTGCAGTGATTGAGTTCTTCGAGCAGAAAGGCACGGCTTGGTGTACATTCACACATTCACACACACCGTACCGTGGCTATTGTGTGCTGGTGTTTCTTCTGCTGCACCGTGCTGCTGACGGACGGCAGGAAAACGACTAACAATACCGTCCATGATCACTGGAGTGTTTTATGGAATCAAACAATAGGTCGCTTTCAGCGGTGCCTCCCAACGCCCCACCGTTTAACTCGGCAAGGGAGAGAGAGGAGAATGAGAGAATGAGCCCTTTTTGCAGCGTTAGTGGATTCTGGTTGTGCTGGCGGATAGTGCTTGCGGCAAATGGCCATCCCGGCGGTACACGATGATTTCAGCCCAGCACCGGCGGAAGAGCTGGGAAATCTATGAAAGGAAAATATGCTGATTGTGCAGAAAATAAGACACAACCTTAATGGGGCAATGGTCTCCGGCTAAACTATGCCAAAGGGATGAAGGATAACAGGGATGGTGTGTGTATGTACTTGGGCAAGGTGAAGGACAATGGCTCTTTTCCCCCACGGATTGGCCTGTATCGCTTTTCATAGCATTGGGAAAGTACGAGTTATTCTACGGACATTTTTCATTCTCGTCGGTTCAGCGCTATTCCTTAACAAATCGCTTGCAATCCCAAAGATCAATTGCAGTGTTATTGATCAATTTGTACGGTATATTTCGTTCTCTTTCTTACGTTAGTCGCTCTACTTTTTTTTTAGTTGAATGCGCAGTGAAATAATTTAAACTCAGCAAACAATCGTCGAAGATGCGGGCTTGAAAGAAAAACTCACAAAAATATTTGCAGAGTCCTTGACGCACTATTGAAGTGACCTTTTTGTCGGGTATCGTTTACCAGAGGTCATCAATATTAGCTCTCGGGTTTTGGGAGCACACGTTCAAGTGAAACCCATTCTAAATATCAACGCTCCTATCCTTCTCCTGGGCAATATTAACTAACCGTCCCATGTTTGTCGCTTGCGTGATCGAAAGTGCCAAACTGCGGAATGTGTAAGGTATCCTTTCGCCCCATATCCTACCCATTCAATTCACCTTACACACATACACCCAGACACACACACACTCATAAACACATTTTACTCCTCTCACAACAAAAAGGTTACTGAAACAATCGACATCTCGACTTCTCGGCAAATTGAATCCTTTACCAACCCTCTTTAGGCTGCACGGTCGATTGGGTTTCTGCCCTGTGTGCTGTGTAGGAGTTTTCCTTCTGCTGCGATCTGGAGCTTCATTTCCGGTGTGTTCGTTTGGTTCGCTTATTTTTGGTTGAAAATAGTTCAACTTTAACGGAGCCACAAAAGGTTTACAGTTTCTTTTGTTTCGGTTTGTTTGAGAGTAACATGTTGTGGGTAAGTAACCGCTTTTCTTGGTAGTGGACGTGAAGTTGGAAAGAATGTCCACTTTCCGGTAACAGACCCTCGATTTCTTTTTCTTTTCCTTTGTCAAAAGGGACCAACTTATGTTCTCTTTGTTTGCATACATACGCCGCCTGTCAATCATCTGCGGTGATGTTTTACGTTCGGAAATCGATTGGTGCATGAAAAAGGTGTGGCATTTGTGAAGAAACGTATCCATTTCTTAGAGCAATACACATACGGCAACAACTTTTGATAAAAGACCCCCTTCAAAAGCATGAAATATAATTGCCAAGTCATTATTTTGTCTACAAAAGGGTACAAAAGTCGTTCAATTACATCTTCACGTCGTTGTGTGTAGCATTGCAGTAAAATAAATCACACCGCTTGAAACAGAGTATACCGCAATACGTGACCGTTGGCGAACATATGAACTGTCCCGGCTAGTGCGATTAGTCTACAGAAGACTCTCCCGGCACGAGTAAACTAGTGTTTAGTTTTTCGACTTTAATGCCAGTTGAAAGTAACGAAACCACTATAAAACTTACCAAACTTATAACGCTAGCGCACGCTCGCAAGACGGCGCGCAGGGAAAGAGCACGAAGATAAGCACCACCACCGCGGTGTCTGGCAGAAGTCGAAAAATCACGTGATAAAAAGCACTTTATCATAATAAATATGTTATAATGTGGTGAAAAATGCGACCATGGGTCGAAAACCTTGGAAGCTACGCAAAGCATGCGGCTTGGCAGCCGAGCAGCGAACGTCTCCTGTGCGTCCGTCACCGTCCGGTGTGCTCAAAATCTAGCCCCCCAAAATACATCAAGTCCGATGGTTCAGACGATTGTCTGGGCTGACGGCAAGGTAAATCTAGCCTGATGGATTTCGCACTGATAGCGCTGAGCGCGGCTTCCGTTTTCCTTTCGTGGTAGACTTTTTGGAGTTTCTTTTTTCCCACCACGCTTCTATTTGGTCGGACGTACTGTGAATACGGTTGTGGTAGGCATGGCAGCAGGGATGAATTATGGATTTAATCTCCCGATCCCACGGCAAGCGCCTTTGCTGAACGGCGTCAAACTGTTACGAGAAAGCGGCACGACATCGTTTGGCAAAGTGGGTGTGTGTGTAATGGTAAGGATTTTTGGCCTGCACCTGTCGACCCCGCATGGCCAGAAACGTAGAGCTGTACCGGCGACCAGTACTCATGTCGGATGTGCAACATTCCCGGACCCTTTGACTGGCTTTACATATGGCGGATTTGGCTAACTGGTAAGAGAGTGCACTTTTCCCCGTGGCGCACGGAATGAATGACGAAGGCAATGCCGACGCCCGAGATACGATTGAAAGGGATAGTTTCTGTAAAAGGGAGCACCAGCGTGTGTGTGTGTTGGCAGTTGCTAAACTGGTACAAGAGATCCTTCGTCACGATACGGCCGCACAGCCTAACGAGTTCCATTATCCCATCCATCAGCAACGGTTGCCAACGGTCGGTTAGCCGGTGTGTGTGGGGCCAAGCGAAAACGATAGACCTGCAGCGGTTAGAGTCCTTAGTTTCAATTCACGGTTGGCAAGAGTGGCTTCACCTCGGTAGGCGTAACGAGGATCGAGCCACCCTGCCACGTCTCTCTCGTAGGTTTAGAAATGATGCATAGCCTTTGTTTGTGGCATTGCGGGCAAGGTGGGCGGACAGGAAAGTAAATCCAGGTCGTACACCACAACACAACCAGGTCGCCTGTCTGTCATCCGTCCGGTGTTGTACGCCCCAGGAGCTGTCTTTTGTGTGGGATGATTCCTTAAGCCTGCCTCTTTCTTCGCTTATCTGGCGAGCTTGAGTTTGGTACCGGTTTGCAGGGAAAGCGCAGGGAAAAAGTCGACTTGCTCATTGTACCCCACCCGTTCTGAAGCCTCCTCCGCATACCATCGGACAAAAAAGTGCTTCTTTGTCCGCTTCCGGACGCTTCACGAAAAGGACACAGAGCGAAAGAAAAGTGGTCGGACATACATACAAAAAAAAAAAAAAAAAGATACCAACAGAAGCACGGTTGACGCCAAGGTTCCGAAAGTGCAGGCGCTGTTGCAAAGCGTTTGTTGTTTATAGTATCATATTCTTCGCCGTACAATGGAAACAGTTTCCTTTTGATAATGTTCTGCTTACGGGGGGAAAGTTTCGCTTTAAAAGCGTACTTAAAGATGTATAAAGGTGGCGAAAAGAAATGGATCTGTGTCGCTGTTTTGATGCAGCTTATTATAATAGTACAGGTTGCGTTTAGCAATTAATTTGAGAATTTCTTCTAGCTAAGCAACTATGACAATGGTTCACGCTCTGAACGTTGTTTGCGCACAGAGTGCAGCTTCCCGGAGCTCTCCGCCGTGTGGTAATTGCGTTTTTTTTTGTTTTGTTCGGGTTTTACTTATTTGCCAAAAAAAGATCCACCGACCGCAGGGGAATGTGTGCAGTATGTACGTTTTGTGTAAAAGCATCCGTTTTTCTTACCTGAGGCAAGCGTCAGCGTCAATGGCTTCAAACGCTTGCCAAACGGACGAAAAGTGCAGGATAATCTGTTTTACAATGTGCAATTCAGTTTCCGGACGCGAAAATGAACTAAAAACTGCGGCAGCACCGTCACCCCGTTGAGGCGGGAAGCATTTGGCTGCAGTCCATTCCCTGCTGGATGCAATCGCTGCAATCTAATGCACCAGTCAGTTGCTCTGGCTGGCGGGAAGAAAAGGAATGGTTTTTTTTCAATTTGTGCACACGGACGTACTCCTTATGTGCCGGAGCCGAGGGCCAAAGCTTTGGGCGAAAAGGTTTATCGCTTCTTCAGCAACATGCGCGCTCGCGCGCGAACAAAGACGAGAGCAAACAATTATTTCCAAAGCTTCAATCATTCGGTGATTTTTTTTGTCTGTGTCTGTTGGCTGCTATCTCACTCGCAAGTGGTTTGGTGTGGCTGCTGTTTTCAGACTTGGTGGTGCTTTTTCCTTACTTTACGGCGTCCCATCAGCCGTTGTTCGATTTTTTATCTGTTCCCCAGGCGTTTGGCGTTCCAGATACACTGCTGGATAAAAAAGCATGTTGTTCTACTTTCGAAAGCATTTCCGGTGCGAGCTTTGGCAATCTTGCAATTATGGCGCCGTATAGGAGGGCGGTAAGAATACAAGCATACGGTGCGGCGTGAGCTTGTGTGTTCTCCGGGGTGCAAAGTGGCCAGAGTAAATAAAAATGTGTTGTGCACGTACCTCACATAGCCATAGACTGAAAAGGATCACACACACCTGAAAGATCCATTTGCGAAGCATTTTCCATTTTTTTTTGGGGGGAGATAAGATTCGGATGCACGTCCCAAACCGAAACAATGTCTGACACATCATCATCGGCATCATCAAGTGCGGCGGCGATGATTGAAATGATTTTCCGAGCACTATCGTTCACCACATGCTGTTGATGGTGTGGGTCGGATGCTGTCTTTACGGCAACAAAAGTACAGAATGGAAAAGGTGAAACCTGCTCACTTGCTTTCGCTAAACAGGCGCCCCAAACCCAAGCACCACACAGTGCTTCACAACAAGACTGACTGACAGGTGAGCGGATGGAACGGACTCGGCAGTCTTTTTTCGCCTGAAATCGCACCAGACGCCTGCCCGAACGACAACAGCTGCGGTAGAGATGTGTAGCAGCCATTCGTAGCACCGGACAGCTTCTGTTTTCTGGGGAAAATTTTAATTGCACACTCACCGCCACCGGCGGGCAGAATCACTTGCCGTGCCGCACTGGGACTGGGGTGAATGGATGAAATAGACCCAACATCTCGGTTGGCCTCGAGATGCACTCGACTGATTTTCTTTCGGAGTGCACTTCGGTACGGATCTGTCTGCCGGGCGAAAAACACTTTGCCCACACGATGGGATGGTTGCCGGGGCAATAAATCCCTGCCACAATGCACAACGATGCACAGTGCATTTACAAAATGCGAGCAAAATGTACTGCACAGCATATGTGAAGGGGATGTTTGGTTGCTAAGCTTCACGCAAATCGTTCTTAGCGACATGCTTGTCTCTTTCTTAATCAGGTTGCAGATAAGATCGAAATTATAATTCATTAAGGACGGTACCATGTTGTCTTCAGTTTGTTAATTTACTTGAATTTTGGATTAAGTTTCACATTACCATAAGCTCTTGACTTCATAAAATCGATTTGTTAATGTAATGTCCCTTGGAATGGAAGCTCCCTTTCCGCATTAAATCCATACTCTCTGTACGGCTTACGAAGTGAAGTGAATGTGTTGTTTGCCAGCATTACCAGACGACGATATCGAAAAGCCCGAACGGCCACGGCGGTCGTTTCTTTACATCCCCGCAGATCGAACGCAGCGAACGAAGAAGTTAAATTATTTTATCAACAGCTTTTGAATACGAAAAACGACCCAAAGCCATGGCGAAAGCTCAGCTCATGCAGCTGATCGCAAGAAACGCAGCACCAGAGTATCTAATAATCCTTTGCATACACTTACGCCGCACTCAATATATAGTTGGGGAGAGCTAACAAAAAAAAAGGCAAGTGTCTCCTCCGTTTGCCTTGCGGATGGGGTGTCGTTGAAACAAAAACTGTGAATACTTCGTTAGCCGGGATATCGTTAACCATCGACAAGCGCTGCCGTTTTCACCACCTTCTCCAGCCACCAGGCGCGTTATGTAAATGAGGCAAGTGGCGAGAGTTAAAGCGTGTGAGGTTGTGCGGGACCGAAACGACGGTGAACCGTCGGAATCCCGTATCCGGTAATCCAATCCACGTTCACGTTGGAGCCGACGCTGGTTGGAAACGGCACGAGCACTTTAACCACAGGACCGCAGCACTGTGAAGATGACGATGATAGTCCCTGCTGGGGACGGGCGGGGACGGGTTTTGTGGGAGCGACGAGATGCTACTAGACGAGTCACGCCCGGTGGACGTTGGACAATCGTTTTGCGTACATGTGTATGGAGTGCGGCGAGGGTCCAGTCGGCACGGAAGTGATGCATTAATTTTTGCGCAGTGAACTATAATTGTTGATATGATGGGTACGTGTCCTGGGCGTAAAATGAGAAGATGAGAGAGAGATGCCCGACCAAACGGCGTGGTGGTGTGATTGTTTTTGTGTTCTAGAGTGCCTGAACGCTGGAATCGTTCGTGATTGTGATGAGAGAGCGTTGGTTTCCGATAGTGCGGATAGTGTTTTGTTCTGGTTAGAATATAACTGTGCCATGTCATCGCACCATCAGCACTAGAACATTAAGGATTGCTGGCTGTTTTTGTGACGCCTGAACCATGCACACGTTATCTTAATTTAGCTGGCACGAAAATAAAGCATAGACTGCTTGAGCTGAACTCTCTGCTAGCAGGAACGTGCTGTGCTTCAAGACGGATTGTTTGAGTATCCGTGTTTCACTGCATCGTCCAAACCACAATGGCGGTTACGGTGTCACACCCGTGCCGATACCATCGATACCCAGCACTTCCGGGAAAGAACATCAACAAAGCACGAGCATGGCCGTGGTCTATCGGCAAGGTGGCACCCGGGTATCGGCGAACCGCAAACCGGTGTACGTCATGTGCTCTCCAGGGTCAGGACGTCAAAAGCGTGTCATATTTCAATTGTGTCGCAGTGATTCTGCACTGGCCGTGCAGCATCCGGACGGGGGTGTCGTTCAGCTAGCACTTCTGTGGTGTATGTGTGTCCGTGTGTTTGTGGATGTCCTTGACATACGTACCTGATTGAAGAATGTACCCCCCGCATAATAAGCTCCGGTAGCAGAGAGCGCTGGGTGGGAAATTAATTAACATACGACATGATGTAATCGTGATGAGCGTTCGAGTGTGGCTGTGCCGGTTAAGGGAGGGTGGGGGATGAGTTGTCAACGTCAGGCAAGATCCTGGTCTATCATCATCCGCATTGGTATCTTCGTGTTGTCGAGAAGCGCCAAGATGGAAACCGTGATGTTTACAAACATTGTTGACGCAAGAGTTAGCGCGTGCCATTTATTTCTGTAATCCCCTCGATACATAAATCTCACGCCGTGTCAACCCCGTGTCGGGTGCCACTATTTTTCACTACTTTTTGATGAACGGATCAAACCCGTTGGCTTTATAGTTGGTGGTTTCATTCTGCTGATCGTGTGCTGCTGAAACATTCCATCGATATTGATGCAAGAGAGTTGAGTCGTTGCTTGTGTTGGCGTTGACTCTAGTGTGCACGACACCGCCCTGACACCTCCAAAGCGAGACGAGACAAACATTCCGGCCGGTGGTCGGTACGTGAGTGATTTTCGTTTACTGCGAGTGTCTCTCGAACGTTCTCGCCCTCGCCTCGGTCCCGTTTGGCGAATGGTCGACCTAATTTTCGCCCCCCCCCTTCAGGAGTATGGGACGCACATAGTGGCACTTTGTCATTCTCATTACTGTCAGCCGTTTGACATTTGCAGGCGCGAGGAGTCGTTTGTACGCAGCTCCGTGCGCGAAGCGAATGTCACCGAAAAACGGAAGCTACGTGACGTGCTGTCGCATGGGCACCAAACGCAGGAGCTCACGCACCCGGTGGATGGCTCCATGGAAGGCATGTGGAAAACATTTGAATTTTACCAAGAGTGTGAAAATGCTGCTTCCTTGCTGTTAGGGTGTACACGTTTCGCCATGACGCACAGTGCGTGGCAAATGGAGAAAACAACCTCGTTTCGTAGCCACGTAGCCAACGCCATTTTAGTTGGAGCTGGAGCTGTGTGTTACGCAAACGAGATGACAGTGTTGCGATGCTGCACCTCCGACCCCGTTGCGGTTCCGTCCAATCCTTCGCACTCACATAATTACAGTACAGACGTATGCCATACCTATTGTTCAATATTCGATAATGCCATAGCAGCAGCAGCAGCAGCAGCAGTTGGACATAATAATGAGTTGTTCTTATTCCGCCTCAACGGTTAAGTACAATTGCGTAAACTGTGCTTGGTCGTTGCAAGCAAAGAAAGGCTCGTTCATGCTGAAATTATCCAATCCGAAACCGAGCCTCAGTTTTAATTCTCTTTTGAAAGATGACTTGCACAAACGCACACAAGCCCGAATTGGTAACCGAAGGCATAAACAGACGCAGGAAGTAGATGCGAAGTTTCGCTCGCGATGATACCTTACCGCCGGTGTGTGCAAAAATATTGTTCCAAACATAATGCTCTTATCTGCTTCCAAACCCTTGCGCTCCAAGCGGATTAAAATTCATTACACAATTGGTTGCTGTTTGCGGATTGGAGCAGCAGGGTGGAAAAAACTTGTACCATCTCTCTTACGCCCGTTTGTTCACATGTACAGTGGTACTTAGGTTGCTACACTACCACGCAGGGATCGCATAACCATTTTGGACAGAATTTATTGGAATTATATCGACTTGTGCAAATTAATTGGTTGGCCGATTATGGCTTTCTCGGTAGGCCGCCGGCCGATTGTCGCTGGGTACGATTACTGGAAAATCAAACAAATTAATCAAGTGTGGCAAATCATGCGTGGTACAAACTATCCTTCACTGTAGGGCCCCATCATTTGGTATAATTAAATAAATCCCACGGTAAATTCCTTCGCAACGCATTCCAACCGGTCCAAGCATTGACGAGTTCACCGAAATATTGGATTATGTTCCAGATAGGTTGGATTTAAAGTTGTGTTTTGGTCCGCCTTAAACCAGCTTCGTCGATAGGTTGCGGCCGAATAAAGCTCACCCTGGTCCAAGACGTCCCATCCCCGAGACACCTGAGCATGCTGAAGTTGGCAGCAAGCAGAAGTTGTTGTTTGCTGGTTGGATATCCATCAAGCGTTGAGGCTAAAATATGTGAAAGCGGAAAATTAATATTCTCTCGGAGGAAATAATTGAAACCGAATCTCTTGGAAAATGCCAACGATACGCTGCCTGCTACTGGGATGTTTTGCTCTCGAATACGTTTCGGTCGAGGCCCGACGGAAAGCGGCCTGTGGAAAAACGGAGACCTGCTACGTGGGATGAATTTTTATCTTAATTAAAAGTTCGGCTATCTATCGATTGGGAAGGGCCTTCAGCATCGTTGAATGTTTTCGCACATTTTCGAAAGCGCATCGAATTCCAACCACCCTGGAAGTGGAGAGTGTGTGTTGGTGCAGGGATGTGTGGATGAGTGTAGATACGTACGGTGGGGCCAAGGATTTGGTAATTTTAATCTGAAATTTACTCAAAATCGATAACCAATGCGGTGAGTTGTTTGGAAGATTAAAGTGAACGATACGGTAGAGTTAGTTGTTCAGATATTCATCTAGATTTTTTTGGGAAATCTGTGGGCGGAAAGTAAATGAAATTTTGGAGAACTGGGAAAGGTTCTTTTAAAAAAAAAGCAACCAAAATTTTTAAGTTTTCACATCCGTCATGATGAGCTAGTGATTGGTAATGGAATGTACTGGAATGTGAAGATGAATTGCTATATAAACATGTTGGTCATAGTGGTTTCGTTCTCATCTTGATATAGCTTTGCTCAAATCTGTCTTAAAATATCCGGTATACACAAATATACTTAGGCCAAAGTTTGACAAGCCATTGGCAGCTTTAAGCATTCCGATCATGCTACTGAAAAAACCCCGAAATAAATAAATTCGTACAAAACTTTTCATTCGCCGGCATATAATCCGCTTTCCCTGCTGGGGTTAGAATGTGAACAGATCGACGGGCGCTGTGCGAATATGAAGAACCCCAAAATGAGCAATGGAACCGGTGATGGGCAAATTGGATGGAAAAAGCCAGAAAGCAAAGCCATCGACACCGCCCATGCAGCCGTTGTGATATGATTGCAAAATGGAACTTTTGAATTAGATCCCCGGATAAGGGAAGGTTTTTGATTATCGTTTTTCACTAAGGTGAACCATTGGTCCAACCGGTCCAACGATGTGCAGGAAACGCCCACGATTTAGGTCTTCTAGGGTCTATTCGGGGCAGCCGATGGGAGTCTCGCTTGGTGGTGGTGAAGTAAAATTATTATATTTATCAAAACCACGATTTATGCTAATAGGATTTCGACCGAAAGCTCGTGGTGCTGGTGGTCGGTGTGTAAAGGCACACGCTTAAAAACAACCCACCTCTTACTGGGGGACTTTCGATAAGACGAGCGTTCGCATACATATTTATGTTGGGTACATGTGCATCCATTTCCCGATGGTCCTATGGTCCTTCATGCTGTTCCTAAACGGGAGTAGTAGCGTTGGTTTTATGGAGTGCTTAAAGAAGTGTGGTACTGCTCTACGAATTCGTCGGTGTAAGGGTCCTCATCTAGCCAATGACTGCAACCCGGATATCGAGATAGAGGGCCGTTATCCACTCCGGCTTCGTGTGGTACATTTCCTTTCGATTTCATTTTCGGCAGTGAAAGTGTGCTTAAGCGAAAGGAAAACGCTCGTTGACGCTTATTCGTGCCAATCGATTTCGACAGTTTGTCTTAGCAGAAGGGTCCGTTACCGTATTAACTGCAGGGAGCGGATTAGGATTACTTCCGGTAATCATGTTTTCGCTTCGTCCCGATTTCCCGTCCCTTTTTTGCATGGCGGACACCATAAATGTCCGATCAAGAAGGACAACCGAACAAAACGGATCATCGATTTTCAATTTCAACACACGCTTGGTAGTGGTGTGGAGTGGCTCCAATCACTTGATCCTTTTACAGCTTTTTTCTTCCTCTCCCATTTACCTCCGATATGCCTTGTTGATGGGAAAGTTTTCGATTCCATTTTTTTCCCTCCAGAATTGCCAGAATGATGGAAGGTGATGAAAATTTTAGAATTTCCAATTTCAACAGCTTTGTGTCTGCCTTTTTTACATTGCCGATACGATCTTCGCTTTCTGGCACCTCCAGGCCGTTCGAGACACGCACGGAATTGGAGCTGGTTCGGTGTAGCTGACTGGCTAATCCTTCGAGACGCAGAAGCGGTGCGAATCGGTTGACCGTGGGTCGTGCCTTTCGAGCAGGGAGCTCCGGATGTAGATTAGCAGCCTCGAATGTTTCTATATTTCCGGGGTGTTTCGGAGGTTCTCCTCGGCTGCTGCTAACGATCGGCCAGACACCAAATCGTGCGGAGCTTGTTGTACTGGTTTTGCAAAATATCCCCTTCAGCCAAGCGCCCGCCCAGGGTCGAAGGGTTGCGTTCGCCGTTCCGGGGAGTGGTAAAAATTGGATTACTGCCCAGACTTTTACCCTAATTTTCTGTGGGGTGACTTGATTTTATTACCACCTAGCGTAGCGGCGTTAGTCTCTGCCGCAACTTTTCTTCTGCTGTGCGCCCGCTGGGACGTAGGGGAAATCTTCCGAGCTGAACTTTACGACTCAACTCAACACGAGCGTGTCCAAACAGGAGGAAGGGAGAGAAAAAAGGTTTACGGGACTGGATAGAATTCCGGGACACACGATCGTGTTGCAAGTGTATGCGTGCTGTACGGTGTTGTAAATTTCCGGCAGCGGAAGTTATCAACGGTTGTAACGGTTTGTTTTACGCTTCTACCGAGCCAGTCGGGATGTGTTGGGACTTTGTTTGCGCAAGAAATTTGTTCCATAAATATCGAATGGCCATTTGGGTTTCGTCACCAGCACGGAGGCAAGGGTTTTGGCGAGCTGGTGCCATTTGTCAATTTCACCTGTTCGAGATTGGGTTGGTTTTGCTGTTTGCAGTAACAAAAATTGCGTTTTGACTGGTTTTGCGCCATGTTTTGGACTTTATTTTGCTTTGCTAATCCAATTTTGATTCGTTCCATCACGCGGCGAGCCCTTCGGCATTTGGCGAGTGAGAGAAAGAGAAAAAAAGAAACATTGGACAAATTGATTTACCCCTCCTGGCTCGCGTCGTTTTTCGTTTCGTCCCTTCGTTTCGGATTTATGTTCGGCAATTAAGGAAAGGCGACGAAACTGAAAACCCATAAAATGGTCGAACCTCATCTGCATACTGTGGAAGCGCTCCAGCACCATCAGCGGCCAGAATCCTAATCCAAGCAATTATCCTGTCCACGACGATCGGGGGTGGCGGAATTCACGACAGTTTACGGTCGTCCAGTAAAACATTCGTCGTAGGCCGGCAAACAGTTTGTGGCCATTTAGGTGAATACTAAATTGGGGAATCGACAAATCAATTTATTATTCCAGACAGGTCCGTCCCGCTGGCAGGGCGATGGAAGGAAAATCGGGCAAAATAAATCAAAGCTGCTGCTGTAACAGGGTGTGTGTGTGTGTCCCGGGATGCACCATGAAATAAATATCCACTGACCTGATTAACTTTAACGCGGCGGGTTAACGCGACTTGTTAAATTAGTCGGAAAACATTCTGAAACCGCCTGCCGGAAAGCGGCAAAAGGGGGAAAAAGCGCCACCAATAGCGTTGTCCGTTTTTTTTTTCGAACTGCATAATCCACGCTGTAGTATTGCTGCAATCCTTGTTAAGCTTGTAATCACAACGTATCCGGAATGTCAGTTTTAATTGCAAAAATAATCTCCCATCAGTGTGGCCTGAAGCAAGAGCCTATGCGTAACCGTCCTTTGCAGCCATGCAACCATGTTGGTTAGAAATTACATGCAGTCCGAGCTGGTTCGGTCAATAGTCATCTTTCCGCTTGAATTCCGTAACGGGAATGGCACGATTAAAGGCCGACCAGGCGTCTCTCCATCAATTATGATACCGCACAACTGCTGGTGGGTGAATCGCCCCGAGGGGATGTGTTGGAAGACGGGGAGCCGGATACGACAGGGGTCTATTTCGAGCGGAATAAACCACCGAATGCTATACACCTGATACGCTCATCAATTCCCCTCCGACTTGTGGCCCCTGTTTGCCTGTTGAACCAGCCACGTGGTAGGTTATGACTGGAGAGTGAGTGCAACCATGCTCTAAATTATACATATCTAATAACGAATAATTGATTCGTATGAAAAATGCACCACTTCCACCCTTGGCATCGTTCACATCACACACTCTTCTCCGCAGTTCATTGAAATTTAGTTACCAATTTCCGCTTCCCATTCTCGGTGCCGTCAAGCCCATGTGCCCAGTGGATGTGTTTGTGTTGGACATGCTGCTAAACATCAGCTCTATAAATAAACGCAATGCCATGGACTAGCTCTGATCGGAACTGACAGTTGCGGTTTATTTATTCGTTCGCCAGCGCCAGCCAGCGAGCAAGTTTGGGCACCGTCGAGCCTATGTCGAGCTTTCGGCGCGAGGAAATGTGTGCATGGTATTGTGGTTTCGGGGCAGTTGTGTGTGTGTGTGTGTGTGGTTTGAAACGAAATTAGAATCAATGTTTGGACAGATTATATTACAGTGTGCTAAACAAACTGCACGGGCGCTTCACAGCGATAAAAAAAAAATCGTTTCGCTGACCCTCGTTACATGTGCGGCGAGCATTTATTTGCGTCATTTTTACGGAATGTTTTCAAAACATGCATATTTTTGAGGCCAAATTTGATAAAGGATTGGCTCGCAACAACATAAAAATACGCAAACAAACAAACAAACCTGAACCGTTATCCATCGAGCGCGCGCGCGCGCGTCTGCGTTTGGGGGTTATGGCTAGGCTCGGCCGCGTGGAAAATTTGAAACATCACGACGGCAGCAGACCCCAAGGGCAAGAAGGCGTACATAAATCATGATGCCCATTTTGGCGTAACTGTTTTCCGTTCTCTGCATAACGATGAAGTTCCCGCTCCCGCTCTGAAGGACTAAGGTTCTTAGGCCTGAGGACCCTTTCGAGTGGGGCGGCCGGTTGTACGTCCGCTCGGTGAGGTGCGAAACCTCCGTACCCAAAACGGATGAGTTCCATATTTTAACGATCAGGTCAGACCAAAGCTAGCGAGCATTAATATGCCACCGTGTCGGCGTGTCTGGAAAGGCAATAAATTCACCTGAACGCAGGGATGGCTGCAGAAGGAGCACGGTGCGAGGCAAAATTTCACCACCAACATGCCCCATGCACCCGTGTATTCGAACGATAATTTTCTTGTATTTGGCCACTGCTTTGTAGTGGCCCTTCGGTCTCGGGCGGCTGTTTATGGTGTTGGTCAGCTGGCCCCGGTGGTCGATTAATCTTCGATCAACACAAGCCATTTAGAATCGGAACGATGATATATTTGCCCTGGTTTTCTGGGGCCGAGTATCCGTTTTCCAGAAAGCGAGTTGCTTTCACGGGCTGCCAAACATATCAACGCGTCAAGAATAAATCATAACCCTCGACTTGGGTCGATCTAATTATCGTGTGCATACGACATGAGCTTTCGATTGCGTTTGTTAGGAGTTCATTCTTCGGATGTACCTGTTAGAGTGCATAACTAAATTACATAAAACTTATGCAAAGTGCAAATAATAAGTTATTTATACTGTTTGCAGTGTTAACGAAGTCACAGCATTGAAATCGAAAGGGTAAGCATCAGACCCGTAAAAATAATCGTTGGGAAATCTGTTACTCTCACATTTCCATCCAAACGGCGTGAAACAACTTCCAAACAATGAAGACTTCACTGCCCACAGACAACCATTCCAAGAACGAGGGCGTACCGAACTTGATTCATTCTCCTTTCCCAGCACACACAAACGTTCAACACATAGACGACTTTTTCTCTCTTTACATTGTGGCAAAACCCCACTTCAAAGGGTCTCGTTGTAATAACTTCTCGCTTTTGGTCGTATCAAAAACTAATTTCATTGTTTGGTTGATTAACTAAGGCGGCTATCCTCCGAGCCGCTTCGCCCGACTTTTCGGCAGTTGGGTGCCTGCTGCCTTCGTGGGGCGTGAGTGTTTCGTGACTTTCGGCAAACAGCCTAATCCAACCTCTTCGGCAAGTAAACATCCATCCGTCCATAGATCCATCCGGCCGGTTTCATTCATTTCTCGCCACGGACCAACTCGGATCTATCCTTTTGCCACTGCAGGAGAAGACGAGGGGATGACAGCAAAGGGAAGGATTGTGGAAAGAATTTTAACACAAACAACATCTCGAAGCCGGCAAGCAAGCTTTTGTAGAGTGCAGCATCCACAGAGAGACACGGTTAAAGAGCTTTGCTTAAAGTGTGTTGCCCAACGGTGGAAAAGGCACGCCACGATACGCCGATGGTCAAAGACTGGCTCAAGGAAGTTTCGTGGCTGAGGATGAGCGAACGGTTGGACGTTTAATAATTTCATTACTATTGTTATTATCCGTCCTTATTTTAATCATCGTTTCATTATTGTGCTGTGGTGTCTGGGATACTCGGTCTGTGTTCGATGGGTTTCACTGGTATCACCGCAGGCGGTAAATAGCAATGTGGAGATGAAATAAAAAAGCCGGCACTCCACCGTGGGTGGTTAACTTTTGTTCCACTGGGAATGTCCGGAAACCCGTCCGATTTAGGATCGTGCCGACTTCAGGGGCTCTGAAGCTTCACTTGTGCGCTGTGCAACACAAAAAGGGGTTATGGCGGTGAATCCCGGACCCGGTTACTATTGACTGTAACTGACAGCCCGTCTAGATGCCTGGGGATTGGAATCACGTCCATCGAGTGTATACTTAACGCCACTGTAAGCCACACCTTCATAAGAGCAATCTGCAGACAATGGGCTAGGTGGCAGTGTGTGACTCCACACTGC
The DNA here is from genome assembly GCF_016920715.1 of Anopheles arabiensis. Lineage (NCBI taxonomy): Eukaryota > Metazoa > Arthropoda > Insecta > Diptera > Culicidae > Anopheles > Anopheles arabiensis. The sequence continues at coordinate 1,431,106 of NC_053517.1, read as the reverse complement.
CCCAAGAGCACTTTATTTCGAGCCATGCCGAGCGAAAGCCCGTAGAAAGACGAGCTGACTGTGGATGATGTCTTTAGCTTGTTGGTTGTTGTGATAATCACAGAAACATTATTCGGTATACACGTTTGAACGCTCTTTTCCCTGGCTTCAGGAGCGGACAAACGTTGTTATTCTAGCGGCAACTGTTTGACATTTACACAAGCACCTGTATGAAAATTTAATAACCAGCATTCATAATCCCAAAAGGTTTTCATCTCACCGGTTGACATTAAACGAAAAAAAAGAGAAAGCAAAATCAAATTACCCTTCTAACCCTAAACCGTATAAATAGCTCACAGTAACCGAGCTGAAAAAAAACCCTTCACGTGCAGTATTAAATGTATATATAAAACGAGGCTGGGTATTTCTGGGTCGAAGGTTACACCATAATGGCAAATACGAGGCAATGAAAAAAGCGGGACCCCAACATCGTTTTCACTAAAGGGAAAAAGGCTACCTTTGCCCACTGACCGCTTCATTTTCCATGACCTATCGTCATTGGTACGGGCCCCTCTGCATCCTGGATGAAGCTCAGCCCCACGTAGACGTTTAGGGGTTTCGCCAAAGTTTCTGATCCACGTTTTTGGATCGCTCGCGCTCGACACAAATACTGGTTTTTTACGCTTTCGCTCGAATATCTTAATCAAATAATTCTCCGGAATCCTTGAATGTTGATGAGGGCTGGTCGAGATAACAACAACAACAGCAACAACAACAACAAAGAAGAAAAAAGTGCTCCCGCCGCAACACCAGGTGTACCGGCCTCACAGTAGATGCTGACGGGAAGGAAGAAGATCATTAATAACAAAAACCGGGCAGAGCAGAGAAAAAACGAACCAAATTCCTTTCACCAGTTCTCACGACATGGCTTCATTCTTTGGGCACGGAGTTTTTTTCGGGGGGCAGGGAAACGCAAGCAATACCTTCAATTTCCGGACCGTCCACCGTCAACATTTGGTGGTGGACTCGAAAAACGGACACCTTTTTCGATGGATCCACATGCAGCGCACTCATGACCCTGCGTTCGTGGGGAAATTGACCGTTCGGCGAGACTGGCGGCACTGGCGGCGCTTATCTAAACATTCCCAGGCAGGCAAATGTTCACCCGGCACTGACCAACAAGCGCCGAGTCCCGAGCATGGCCGATGATCGTCATCATTCAGGTTTGGTTTGCTCTAAAATGGATGATGTGTGTTTTCATCGGACCGTGTTGTTGATTCGTTCCGGCTTTGTGTATGTGTGTGTGTTCTAAAAAAGAATGCTTTACCGTGAAATATCTCATAATTTCGTTTCGGAGCTACAAGAGGTCCGAGGCTTGATCTCCGACCTTTGTTATTGTTATTCTTCAACGTGCTGTTCGACAGGCGCGGTATTTTTGGGCGCAGGACCACAGGCCCGGTCAGACCAGGGACAGCTAGTACGTGTGATTGCTGCTGACCGGAACGCGAAGCGGGGTGCAATTCGTTTGCTCGTGTGTATGTGCATTGTTTTTAGTTGCCGTAAAATTGGTAGCGTTGCCATATTTATTCGGTTCGCTGGCCGGTTGGTGCAATCGATTCGCAAGTCCAGGCCTGCGAGTGCCGCTGACAGGCACGGGAACTGATGAGTTCGACAGCGGCGTCCAGGGTCGGAGTGATGGCACCGGGCAACAGGCACAGGCAGCGGCAACGTTTGCCCGTGGCATGAAGTTTTCATTTCACCGTTGTTCCGGCGCACGAATGTTTGTCAAATAAAAGCAAAAGGCGAAGCACGGCCCAGTGCAAAACCCGGTGGACGCTCATTGTGTTCCTGACAGGATATGAAGCAGGCCGCTTCCCGTACCAGTTGTTGCACAAAGCGTAGAGTGTTGGTATACATACATAGGGAAAGCATTTTTTTCTCGTCTATATCCTTTGCTTTGGTATTTTTAATGTTTGGCTACAGTTATTCATCGTTGCAGAGCAGAATTGTTGAGAATTCTTATTGCAAACGGCTGGAACGATCGTTTGGTTGTTGGTCGATTTCCGGAATTTGGGCTGTAGCGCTTTATGGACGTTGTTGAACGTTGATTTCTGAGGCACAAACAAAAAAAATCATCAAACGGAAAGTAATTTACTGATGGGGTTGGGAACTAATAAAGTGAGGCGTTGTGTGTATACGCGAACGTACGATGAAAGCACAAGAATTAGCTTGCTTTCTTATCAAGTGGATAGGAAATTGTGAAAATGAATTCTGTTTAAAAGCATCTGATTGAAGCACACCACTTCCACCACCACAACCATCCCTGTGGCGATGCTGCGATAAGCAGTTTACGAGCAGTTTAAGAAAACGATAAAATGAAACTAATAATCCTGTGACAAACTGTGGGACTGCTGTGTTGGGTTGGGGCGGCCCTTACCGTAAAGCATTCTTTTTAATGTCCCATCCCTAATTTCGGTCTGTTTGTGTTTTCCTCACCGGCAACAGTAGTAGTAGCAGCAGCAGGAACAACATAAGCAGCGTCTTGAACGTTTCAAAAGCCATCGAGTTTAAACCGTTAAGCCGAATGGTCTCTTAAGCCCCCGAGCAATAAATCAGTTTTTTCTCTCCGTTTAGCTCCCGGGGCCCGGACAACCTTCGCATAAAGGCGGCCAGAGAAGACGGCCAGATCTGCCATCTTTCAAAGCCATTTCTTCGCCGGTTTTTTTTGCTCTCTCGCACAGGCTTTTGCTGCTGGGCTTTGTCAATTTTTCGCATTTTCTAAAACCAGCAGCAACAGCAGCGCAAACGGTACGGTAAACAGTTGGGAAGAGTGAAACTGAAATCCTTTCCACGCTGCCGAGCATCATCGACAGTTTGGTGGATGAGTTGGAGTTTAGAACGAAGAATGGCGAATGGAAGGTAAAACAAGACGTACACGTATTTTGGTTTACTCGCCTCGAAACACTGTTCGGTTTGAAGCCATTTGCAACAGTTTCACAACTCCCCCGGGAAAGCTACAACATGAGCAACGGAAGAAGCAAACATACCGCCTTTTACTCCATTCTGTGACAATGGAAGCGATTCCGTCTTTTGGAGCTTCCAGCCCTTTTCAACCAATTCGAAAGCCTTTCAGCTTCTGTCAACGTTTCGTTGCGGCGCGGTGGTTGCCATAAATACAATCTACTGGATACACTCGAGCACTTGCTCGAATCATTTTGAGAGACTTTAAGGTCTCATACTCTTCATTTCCCTTACTCGCCAAGAGCTTCCGTGTTCCGTCTACTGGATGTATCGAACAATGCTGGAATCGAAACATTTGCTTGCCGGCCCGGGGTGGGCCAACCGAGTTTTGATTTTAGTTTTGCTACTCCCGGTTGCCCTCGGGAAATAATTTCATTTTTCACCTCCCCATACCCGTGAGTGTGCACGATGAAAGAACCAAAGTGGAGATCTGGGACTGATCGACCCAGAAGTGATGACCCAAATTTTGCCAGAATTTCACTCCAAATTCCCCTGCGGAAGTCGATCAAATCGAGGTGGAGAAATGAAAGCGCAACCTAAGCAAACTGACGGGGAAAAAAGCTAGAATGCGAAAGTCGCTCAATGAGCCGACGGGAATTGGGCAAGAAAAAACAACTTCAAATAAAAACTATCTCACATCAGGACGGTTTGAAATGAAAGCTTGAGTAGAGTTGGGTCACGCTGATTGTTTGGTAACCAGCAAGGCAAATTTTAGCGTCCCAGCACTATACCCTGTGACCGCAGAGAAGGAAATGTGATTGTATTGGATAAAAAATGGAATTGCTTGGAGGGATGTGGGAGCTTTTTTTAGTCGCTGTGCGATGTTTGCCGGACAGAAAAAGAAAAATTGAATTTGGGATACAAAAACGTTTGTCCAATAGACGTTTCCGACTGAAAAAGCTTCAGTAAATGAAAGGATCTCAATCTGGAAATGAGATTTTAACGGCAAAACCAACTAATCTTGGAATAAATTTTTTATATAGTTGGGTCTGTGAGATATCTGAGAAAATTCATTTCCTTGTATTTCATTGAAATAATTTCATTTCCCAATTTAATTTGAACACAACAACCAAACCAATATCTGTTGTGTTTGAATGAGTTCTATTCAGGTGTAAATAACTAATGAAAATCATTTGATATGTATTTCAGGGTAAGCTTTCCACTGGAACGTCATACTCATCCCGGACTAGAATAGGATCCCTTTTCGGCACCGTCGGCAGACCGCTGGCGTCGACTGTGCAGCTCGATAGCCTCCTCGAGTGTGTTGGGCAGCGTGACGCCGGTCGTTTCGGGAAACTCCAGTATCAAAATGCCCGACAGGACGGCCACCGAGCCGAACAGCACCATCGGCAGCGGTGCCCAGAGGGTCTGAAGCAGCGGCATCTGGGGGGCCAGCATGGACCCGAACCGGCCCATCATCGAGCAGAAGGAGATGAAGCTCTGGCGCAGGTTGGTGGGGAAGATTTCCGCCGTGTAGATGTAGAGCGTGGAGAAGGACAGCGAGATGGCCATTTTGCTCATTAAAAACAGGCTCACATTCAGCCAGGTGATGTCTGAAATCGGAAACCGTTCGATGAGTGGTGCGCGAATAGACTCGGCACGGGACTGGGGACTGGGGTTGTGTTTGTTGGGATGGGACGGACGGGATGAGCATTTCAACGCCCTCTGCCTACCTTTGAGAGCTGTCAGCGCCAGCAGGCAGAACAGGCCGGACAGTAGCAGCGAGCCGCATTGCGTTTTCCGGCGGCCGAATCGATTCAGTATGAAATTGATAGCCAACGAGGGGGGTATCTCGGCCAGCGTGATGAAGATAAAATTACTGTACTTGTCCCCGGCCAGCGTGACCGAGTTGAGTGTGAGCCCGTAGTACACCATGGCGTTGGTGAACCAGCAGAAGGCACAGTTGGCGATCCGCAGCAGCAATCGCCGGTGCTGGCAGGTTTCGCCGACCAGCTGGAGAAAGCTTTTGCGCTTCCCACCGTCAGCCGCCTGCTCGGCGTCGAGCTTGGCCCGCTGCTGCAGGTAAAACTCGTCCAGCGTGCTGTTGGGCAGTGGAGGACGGCCGTTCGCTTTGGCCACCCGTTGCAGGATGTTTACCACATCCGATTGCCGATCCTTGGTGAGCAGCCATCGGACGCTTTCGACCGTGGTGTAAAGCAGCGGAATCGACAGTACGCCCGGCACGAACAGCACGATCGAAAGCGTCCGCCAGTCGCGGAACGTCATCGCCAGCAATCCGAGCACGGCTTCGGCCAGCGCATACGCGACCAGTATGACGCTCTTCACAATGACACGCAACCTCGGCTCGACGAGCTCGAGGCTGAGGATGAACGCGGTCGTGTAGCTGGTGGAGCCAAACATTGCCTCGACAAACTCGAGCGTGATGAAGGCACCGTAGCTGGCGGCAAAGGAGCGTATGATCGCGAGTACCGCTCCGACCCCAACGCACAGCAGCAGCGTCCAGCGGCGCCCGAATCGATCGGAAATGATGCCCGACATGGCGAGCGACACAAACTGGCCGATGCTGTGCACGGTGCCGACGAGCGTTACCTTCCAGAGGTTCTCTTCGCACGTGAGATTGAACTGGAATGAAATAGGAAAAAAACACGTATCAGTTCATCTGATAGTTATGGAGAGTCAATTGGTATCTGCGCGTATTTCCTCACGTCGTTCACGATAGTCCTTTCGGTGGGATCGGCGTACACGAACTCTGAGCACCGTTCGATGGCACTTTGATTGAACCGAGCAGCATCGCACACGAAATCCTCACTTGCCGGTATCACGTGATAACGGTCACATTTCGCGGGCAGCTCTGGCTTCCCGTGAAACGGCACCGCGTCCCGTAGCCAGTCCGGCGTGTACAGTGCCGTAGTGGATGCATTTTCACACGCAGGAACGTGGCAGCTGTGAAGAATTGAAGTTTATGGCGGAGTTACGGATGCTGCCTGGACGACCCTTGAAAGTGCCCCCATTTCTTACCGATAGTGCAAGTCGCCGGCGGTAAAGACGTAGCAAAGGTTCGAAAAAGCGGTAAAGATGACGGGCAGCAGCAGCAGCGTGCACTGCCACAGCTGAAACGGTCCGAAGTGACCCACTTCCTCGAGCAAATCGTCCAGCTCGACGCGGTCCGGCGCCGATGCCGGTGACTTTGACATCGTGCGCGGCTACTGCTCGGCTCACGGCACTGGCTAGAACTAATCGGGCAATCGGGCGCACCAGATACGCAGCCGCCAACACAAAACTAGCCGAGAAACACCTGATAAATCTTCGCCCGATGTCGTACGATGTACGCGCGGTCACGCAGACATCCAAGACGGCTCGCGGCTTGCGGCCGCATGGTTTACTATTCCGCGTGTCGTTGACTTATCAGCTGTTGTTGTTGTTATGATCGTGTCAATGCGCCGACGCACAACAACACACCACGCTGATGCTGATCGCCGTCAACCTTCACCAACACTCGCACACACAAACATGGCACGCACATGTGTGCAGCTGCTTCCGCTTAGCTATCGAAAACGCGCTCGTGGATGGATGGTCTCTCTAAGCCTGGTGAGAATACCTTGTAGAAGGAAGGTATTCCCTCTAACGCGTCGACACAATGTTGAGCGAGACAAATGCTGGGCGGTGTCGCTCGGTAGATAAGTTTATCTGCGGCACAGTCAACACCCCATTCAGACGGTCGGCAACCACGAGATGTCTGACCTTCTGGCATGACTTGCAGGAAGCGAGCAAAGAGAAGACACGCGTACGATACGGCCTGGGCGTAATGCTATCAGACCTTTTTTGTGGAAGGCGACTAATACTGTCCAATATCGAGCTGATTCTATTTTATGAATATGATTGCAAGGTTTGATTAACATCGCTCTGCTTGTGGATTGCTCGCAGTGCTCGTGTACGTGAGCGCATGCGAGCTCAACTGAGCCGCACTTGACGAAGCCGAAGTTGTTGGAAAGTTCAATAAACAAACGGCGAGCTCGTAAAAGCAACGCGCTCGACTGCGTATCGAGCGGAAAAGGCCTCCGATCTGATGAAGTGTTGGTCACCTTCTCCACAGCCATTTTATGACCTTCTTCAGAAATGGAAAGGACGCTATCCGGTCGGCGTACGTAATTCTTCCCATCGCAGGAGAAAGACGGCGTCTGGTGGGGTTGCTTTTTTTCTTCTTCTTACTGCTGCCTATCGACTAAAACCATCGAACTAACCTTCGACCACAAGAAATAAATCATTCTACCTTCTCCCCAAAGCGGCGGTGGAGCCTATCGTACCGGAAAAGCCCGGAGCGCATTTAGAATCACATCGGTCCTTTGGGTCTTCCGCTGCCCCCTGTTGGCCCCCTCCCCGACACAAGCTCTCCTTTCCCAATCCCAAACAGAGGAATTCGCACGGGAACGTTTCCAAACTCTCCGAACGGTCTTGTCATGTAGCGAAAGGGGAAGAAATCGAATGGAAAGATTCCCTGGTTCTTCCTCTACTTTCGTTCATTTCGGCCTATGGACAAACGAGATGAGAGACATTTCGTTTTTTTTCTGCTCTCTGGTCTTCTATCCGCTGGACGTTGAGGTTTCTTTCAACGCCGGCTTTCGGTGACATTAGGTAAACCAGGCACGATTTTCCACTTTTCCGTCACATACGACCACACACACACACACACACACACACACACACACACACACATCCCGTTGTTGGACGCCGAACGCCTGAAGCTCACCGTCTATCTGGCCGGTCCGATGGTGACATTTCATGTTTTTCGTCCAAACGTTTTCGGAACCACGGGCCCACGGAACAATTCGTCCGGCGGACTCAGATGTCAGATTAATTCGCCACCATTTGACACATCGACATAGGCACACCAACCCACCCACGCTGGGCAATGGACATTTGGGGGCGGGACTTCGGACTGGGCACTCTTCAAATAGGAGTGTGAATTTATGTCCCGCAAAGTGACGCGTTTTTTCGGGCAAGTCACCATGGATCGATTGTTTAGCCGGTGGCTTCACGATCTTGGGCAATTGTCTGTTTGAAGGGCACTCACGGTTGGCCTTCGAAGCCGGCTGCTGGTAACATTAAGTGTCCTTACACCTGTACGAAAGGAAAGCATTTAGCGTTTTTTTGTTCGCCCATTTTGCCCAAACTCACCTCAACGGACGTTGTGTGGAGTGCACACGTGCAGGCACTTAATCGAATTGTTCAATAACTTCACGCCACCGGCATGACATTTCATGCGCATCGAGAGCACAATTTAAACAAAACCCCGTTCGCATTACGGTCCCTTCCAGACGGTGGTCGCGGCTCCATTAAAAAATAAACGAGCTGGCACCCGTTCCACCCGTTGCGACGACGAGCAATTATTGAAGCGCAGATCGCGCAACTGGAACGTGGTGAAACAGTTGGATAATGGGTTTCTTTATGGCTTGTTGAATTTGTTCCCGATTCGCAATCGGAATCGAAGAAGCCAGCCATCCCTTCGCTGACTGTTTGCCCCGCTGTTGGTACGCGGGCACGGGAAAACTGTGGAAAACAACAACCTGTGGAAATGTCACAACAACCGTGTTTCTGCGGCCGGGACGCTTGCCGGGACAAAATTACTTTCTCGGTGTGTGTTTCTTTATTGAGAAACATGCCATGCTATTTCCATTTCTTTTATATTTTCATTTATTTGCTTTGCTGTACAATCTCCCCCAGCTCCCTTTCGGTTACAAAGTCCTCGGTCGCCTGATGGCCTGTGTTGGGTGGGCCGCCACCAGAACCTTGTCACGATCGAAGTGTAAAATAATCATTATGCAAATGCAGCCGGGGAGAGGAAAAATACACGAAAACACACACACAAACGCGCGTCTGATTACAAGCGTCCTTGCCGGAATGAAGCCGGAACGCTGCCGCTGTACCCGGTACCCGGGAACGACAACGAATCGCTGATTTCATGATCCATCTATACTCGAACGATGTGTTTTCTTGTAGACGCTCGATCGATCGACAGGCAGCGCGTCCTTCGCGATGTTTGCTGAGCAGCGGCGCAGGGGCTGGAGTCGGGGTGCGAATCGTTTGCCGCTCGTCATTTGCCGCTCGTCCATATTGGTTCGTTTAGCGAAACACTTTGCTCGAACACAACATTGTTGCTTGGCCAGCGCCAGCTCTTGCTCCAGGGGTGGCGACGCCAATGCAGCCAGTAAATATTATTATTCGCCTCGTCTGTTTATTCTTTGCGCCATTCCGCCATTCGTGCGCTGAAAATGAGCGTTTGCCAAGCGATGTTTCTTGAGTGACAAGACCCCGCACCTTGTCGAGGAAAGCGTGTTTTTTTACATCCTCCACACCCTTGCCGTAGCACGCCTGGATGGGTGTGCTTTCAATTGATGAAGGTTGGAGGGAAAAGTTCCACGCCCGAAAGCAAGTTGTCGTCGTCGCCGGGAATATCGGGCGTTTCCTCGACTGGCTCGTGTGACGAAGTACGAATATAAATAAAACCATTTCCCAGGACTGTGCGTGTGAATAATTGTTGCAAAGCGGGGCCGACATAATCACGATAAAACGAAAAGGTGAAGTGGCTTACCTTCTGGGAAAGCGACAAAGACAAACACCAGGTCCCTTTTTTCCGGAGGGACGGTATAAAATTTCACCAGATGACGTCGTAACGTCGGTGCGGGGCGGTCGGATTCGGGACCAAGGGGCCACGTGCGGCAGGAAGATTTGAGGTAAAACTTTGCAAAACCCCTGACCCACAACCCCCACACCCCTGGCCAGGCGTTTTTGGGGCCCCTTTTGGACGGGTAAATGTGTGATTGTGGCGTGGCTGCCCTCACCACACGGCGCAGATTCCGGCGGTTGTGTCGGGAGGGCAAGGATTGGGCTGGCTGCGGTTTGGGTATTTCTCGCGGGAGAAAAAGTTGTTGTTAGAAGAGCATTATCTCGTTACAATTTCGGCGCATGTTTCTTCGGCACTGGCGGGACGGAAACTTTTCCATCCCATCCCGCCCCACAAAAGGGTATGTCGTTTTGGATTTACGAACCTCGGCTGAACTTGAGAAGTGGCCCCGGGACCGTTTTCGCAACAGTCATGGCTATATTTAATTTACATGGCGGCGTTTTTCATACAATGTTACATGCTCCCGTGCTGGGCGCGCTACACACAATTACCATTTTCTGTCGGTGTGTAAATTACAGCACAAACGAACGTCACATGAGGCGCGTTATGTTATACTGCCGCTCCCTCCGTTTGATGCGCAGAAACTAGCATGGGACACGCTCATTAACACGAATGGATGTCAATTAACGCAATACTTTGCGCATCAACCTTTATTTTTCATTTCAGTGGTGGTGGGGAGACATTAATTGAGGTGATTTTATTACAGCTGGAAACAGTGTGCACAAAGTTCACAAAGACAAAGGGAGAGGGAGAGAGAGAGAGAGAGAGAGAGTGAGAGCGTTTTTAATTCGCGCCATGTGCAGTACACAAATTAGGACTCATTAAAAACACACACACCTACACGGCGCAATCGTACGCACCGACACACTTTGGACTTTGGTTTTGGCAAAGAGAGACGGCTGCCAATCAAGTTGATGTAACCCAGTTATCATTATTTGTGTGTGCGACATGATGTAAAACAATCAAAATATGTTGAGCTTTTGTGTCATTGCCGGGCGCGCAAAACTTAATGGTGGCATGGATTTTTGCGCATTATGTTACGCCAGAAGCACACGCTCCACAAAACTGCGCGAGCAAATGCGGAGTAATTAACACGAGCAGAAGAAAGTGTTCGGGTTTTGTTTTCGGTCGTGCAAAAAGAAAAACGCAGACTCGTTGTTGTTCGTTCCGGTCTGATTTGTGCCATTTTCTTTCTCCTTTGATTGTAACGAATGGCGAGGCGAGGTTTGGGTTTCTTGGGTCTTTACAAAAATAGACAACCATCTCGCTATCAGCGGCGATCTTGATGCTGCTGCTGCTGCTGCGAAAAAAAGCAAACTTCAACAACAAAGGGACACAATCCCTTTTCTACTGTTTCGGACATGGTGTTTCTTCCGCGAAACAAACAGTTTACTTTCTCTTCGGTTGCACATTGCGTCCTTCGCGCGGTGCTGATTGTCTTACTCGCTTCGTTTGCAGGATCTCCGCTTCCAGCTGAATTAATTTGAATTCTACGATTAATTATCATCGTCATGCTATACCTCTGGCCCGTGTTCTGGAAATTGTTCGATACTTGCTTTGTGTTTGTGCGCGTCCCTTCCCGACCGATGTTCGGTTCGCCTTTGTTGTTTAGTGCTTTCGTCCCCGTCCCCGTCCTGGACGCTCCATTTACGTCGCGCATTTTTTGAGTTATGTTTCACTGTTGGGACAACCGTCCGCTGGCGTAAGTTCACACAAAGACATAATTTTTCATTTATGAAGCTTGATGGATGAAGCTGTAGCATGGGCCAAAGAAACCTTCCTCTCCCCCTCTCCAGCTCCCTTTATGCTGAGTGCAACAAAGCAAATCCAACTTTATTTATAAAAGCTTCATTCGTAAAAGGGACGGTTCCATTTTTCATTCGAAATGGAAAGTTTTTGATCAATAATGTGACTGCTGCTGAATATTCTTTTTTTTACGTGCTTGTGTGTGCCTGTTCCTTCATTACACTGATGCATAATTGGAAGCTGATGATGGCTGTGAGAATTTGTCAAAACTCCAACCAACACAACGAACGAAAGCATCCTTCTTTCCGTCTCTGGTTGATATTACTTCCTTGAGCGATTTATTTCATTCCATAACTCTTCCGCGCTTCCGGGCGGCTACTGTGCAGCAGTAAAATCTGTCAACGAAACACAAGTCAGTCAAATTGGGAGCGCTTTCTCGTGCGGATTTCTCCCATCAAACCCCCCCCCCACTGGCGGTGGCCATAAAACCCGGATAGGGCCATTCGCTGGGGGCGGTGAAGGGCGGCCCGAAAAACGCCGCCCCGAAAACGTCACCGCAGCAGCTCACTATAAATAACGAGAATAAACATACAAGCGAAGCATATTTATGGCGTGTGTATAATTTTATTATTCAATGATTTATTTAATGGACCCCCGGCTTCCGGCAGTGTCTGCGATGGCTGCTTCTTATCAGCAAGGAAGGTCTTTCGGGTAGTAAGTCGCCGGTTTTATTGTTTAAATCCATTTCCTGCCACTTTCTGCCTGCTGGTGCTGGCGTCTGGGGCAAGGAAAGGGAGTTTATGGGCGTAGCATCAAACGATCCGATGGAGCACTGCGAGCAGCTCCGGATCAATCCGATCCCGTTAGGTAAGGTGCAAAAAGCTATCACTCAGGACTGGCAGAAATATCACACACATGGACAAAGCATGTTGTACAGCGACTTTCCTGCGCGAGGATATTTTAATTTGCATCAATTTGCCATTCGTAAAGGTAATTTAAATCGTGCGCATGTTTGCTACACTGTAACCATGCAAATATTTACACATTTCGGTTACAGCACCGTTAGGCCTGTCGGGGACGATGCCGAAACATCGGCTCACGAACTTGTGTGACGTGGGACTTGGCCGCACAAAGTCAAATAATCACAATTGCCATAAAAATCCATCCCCTGCGACACCCGAGCACACAAATGGGAAATGTCATTAACGCAGAATGGCGGGAAGCTAATTTCAAACACGAAACCCACCGGACTCACTAATGAGTGATCGCAATCAAACGCTGTTACCGGGTTTGGGTAGTGCGGACAAATTTGGGTTTGGGAGGAACAAATTTGCCATCGAAGCCAATCTCTTTCATGTTTTTGCCAGAGATTCGGGCTGACGGCCGGCCGCCCAGCCTCCCGCAGCGAAACGCTAATCAACTGCACACGCGAACGCAGTCGGTGGAAGGAATGCGCTGCTCACAGCTCGTCGCCCCACACCGACCCCGTCCAATTAAAGCCAATAAGCCAGCACTCGGTATCGTATCGTGCTTGCCCCGGGGGCAGGATGTGCCAAGTATCAATTGCACCGGTGCACTTGGGTTGGGTGGGCGCGGGCGGTGGGCGACGTCGAATGAATTTTCAAAATTTGCGTTAATGATAATGATGAGCCAAATCAAGAGCAGTGGAGCAGTTGCGTTTACCGCGTGTGGCAGGGGAGATGACGTACCGATGACAATAATTGTTAGCGCTTATTGTTTTGCGTGAAAATTGCGTTTAGAAACCAAACTTCACACTGCCCTTTGCAGTACAAACGGGAACGGGCAGTGAAGGTGGTGCACAAATATTGCCACATGTTTTTACCTCCAATGGGGATGCCCGACACACATGTACACACGCGAACGAGCACAGATCGAGCGGTTAATAGCAAACGCACTAAACAAATCCGCCAAAGATCCTGCCTGATTTGGTTGGCTTTATGAGTGGGGGGTAGGTCTCAATGATTGGGCCTTTTCATGCCCAATTCAGCTTTGTTTTTTTAGTTGCGAGCACTGAAATTGGCCAACATTAAACACATACACACACACGCACTGTCAGCACACTACTAATTTGAGCATTCAGTGCGGATCCCGATCATTATCATATTTTGTGCGTTTTAGCTCGGTTTCAGCTAGGACAATGTATGATTTTTAACTAATAAACTCAATAATTATTTCATGCCTTTTGGGCGTCAATTAATGGTGTTGGTTTGTTTTGGGATGAGCAGTTCCTGGAAAGGAGATGCTATAATACCGATTTTATTGTGCGTGTGAAGCGTTGGAGGCGTGTGAAGTGTGCTTGAAACTCAATCAGTAATTAGAGGATGTAGGTTGGGAAAATTAATCAATTTTAATAAAAGCTCCGAATGGCGGTTACGGGTAACAGAGTGATGAATTAGAAACAAAGCGTATGGAACTTGTTAGAGATTTACACGGAGGTGGTTAGTTTTGAGTTTGATGATTAGTATTGATTACTGGTTGCTGGGAAATATAACCAGTATTCATTGAATACTGTGCAGTTTAGAAAGCACATGAACAGGACTTTTGATAGAATAATAATTTAGTTTTCTATATACACTGCAGTAAGTACGATTTGTGTTCTGTATCCTATTACATTAGGGCGGGGCATATCAAAAACAAGTTTTACACGATACGGTTGCATTTGATGAGAGCGTTCCGGCAAAGCGCGACACAAAATGAAACAAAATGCAAACAACAGTTTCCAGACTAGCGCAATATGTTCCCATTACTGCAGGCGAGCGCCTGTCGTTTCGGAACAACTAGCCCAACCATAGTGAGAGAGGGAGAAAGTGCGATGGAAAAAGAGCGAAAGAGAGCCAGTGTAGGGATTTTGTTCGCCCGAGTGTGCACAAATATTGAACGAGGACTTTGGACCGACGCTTCTGTAACCTTTTTTTACCACTTTACCTCCCTAAAGCGACGAGGGGACGAACTTTTACCAACGTTTGCTTTAAGTCGCGCTGAAACAAAGTCAAACACGTCAACTGGGGATTTTACGGTAGCGTTGAGTCTGCGTCGAATGGATATACGCGGCGGGATAGAGTGAAAAGGGCATAAAAACACACACATAGACACTTCTTGGAAAATGACTGAAGCTCTCAGCAGGAAGCAGCAAACTTTCCTACCGGAAGCTGATTCTGGAGCGGACCAACAGACACAGGGAGCGCTGTAAAATGTAGGAAAAACGATCAATGCGCTTTCTGCGGGTGACTTACCGGGTGTATCGTATGGCGGCTGGAGTGAAAATTTGAGAAAACATCCAACCGAACGAACGTTTGCTTCTGCATAGGTAAGCATTCTAGGGTGCATGCTTGCGGTATGCCCTGTGCAAAGAAAGAACCCAAGAAAAAATGGGAATTTTCGGAAGGTACTGGCGCCATGGGAGGAAAAAAGCATCAAAATCCCGTGTTGTTGAACGGCAGGGCTTTGCACTAAGTAAGTCATTACACATTTCCGCCGGGGCTCGAGGATCCTTAGAGCTGCTGTTCTGTTGGTTTTTAAACAGTATCATGGCGTGCATGGTACTATGCTCCTGCTCTGGTGGTACCGTGTCTTCCAGAAATCTCAACCGCTCCCAGTTTGTTTTGGTCCGTTGCTTACCGCCACGTGGCCTTTCCGCCACGTGTAGCCTCGACATGAAATGAAATATTCATAATTAAAAAGGGTTCTCACATCGTTCCCGGGGCTTGCAAGCGAATGAATGTTAGGCTGGAGCTGCTTGGTCTTGGTCTCGGCACTCGTCCTCGTACGGCCCTGCGGGAACAGGCCATCTCTGGTGCAAAACATGCATGCAAAGATGTGAAGTGTCAGATTCGCTGTAACACGTCACTCCTTTAGCCTCGAGACTTCCCCTCGGAAAGATCAAAAGCCCTCATTTAATCACTTGTAATGTTTCATGTCTAACGAGAATCCTCGCCACACTGCTAGTTGCCCCACAGTCCTCGCTACGGTTGTGGCAGGCGGGAGGCTCGGAAACCCCGGAAACGTGAGGGTGCTTTGTTGTGGTAAGCACACACTAACCCTACCTGGATACGATAATGAGCCGTTGACGGACAGAGATAGGCCCCGTTGAGCGACCGAGTGACGTTGGGACGTGCTTGACCGAATAAGCTGCCGTTTGATCAGCACAGCCGAGCGTCCTGGAAGTTCCTCATTCAACACATCACCCTGCGGGCTGAGGCTTGAGTAAATGTGCTCCAGGAAAGCTCCTTACAGTTGGTCGAACAATGAAAAATACAGGTGCCTAGTAATGAACAAAGTTTCGTTATTTGTTAAATTAAAAACACTAGCCGTACGAATCGCCGTGCCGGATGACTCGAGAGAGCGTTCAGGGTCTCACTTTATATGAGTACTTTAATCGAATTCGTGGAAATTGCTGAGGACAGCCCTTATAACAGCTCGTTATAGTAATGTTTGTAACTAGGATTTGTTTCACAAAAGGCATGAATCGTTTCATTTCGTTCCGAGAATTGACTCATTTCCAACGACTCAAAGTGTAAGTGATACCCAACAAGTTCTTAATTTCACATCAGCACTCTGTGGAGATAGCGAGAGAGAGAGAGAGAAAGCAGGTTGCGGCGACGATGGGCCAGTTCCCGGGAGCAGGACTGAACACACGATCTGATTGACAATTCCTCTTACTTCACGTACGGATTCCTCGGTACGGCCCCCCCCACCATTCGCTTTCCACTCGGATGAACGTTACGCGACAGTTCCGAAAGCTCTAATAAGGTCCAGTTGCGTAGTGTGCGGTATGTTGGAAAATCCTTTTCGAATACACCACACCGAATGGGACGAGGGACGATTTTCTCACGAAGCTGTGCTCCTTCCTACGTAAAAGCACATCCGCCTGTGCCGTGGGGCTTCGCTTCCGGACAAACCCAAGCGGTGGTAACCAAGTGGCATGCTTCCCATACGGGACGTCGGCTGGTGCGGTTCATTACAAAGACGAACCACAGTAATCCTTCCCCCTTGCTCCATCTACGCAAAACTCTTTCATGTGCCAGCCCCTGTCTTCGGTGGCGTTGATTGAAACTCATCAATGTGACCTTCGTCATGGTTGTGATGGAATGCGATGAATTCGTCACTAGAAACAGAGAGTGCATGTGTGTGTGAGTGTGTGTGTACTTCATCTCGACGCTGGACCAAAATTCATGTGGATAAATTGCCACCACAATGGAGCGCGTTACTGCGGGTGAATCTGGTGGGTGTGTGGTGTGGACAGTGCGTTTTACTTGCGTTAGCCGTTCGTCCATGAAAGGGGTGTTTAAATGAGAAATATTGGTGCTTCGGGACGGTACAAAGCTTTTATTATTGCCTAACCCTTTCGAGGATTGGTTTGCAATCTAAGGAGCTACGGTTTGTCGGGGCTTCCCAAGGGTGGTCTGCGAGAGGTATGAGCGTATGATTCATTACTGCCATTGCCTGTAAACGATCCAGGGAGTGGTCGTTCGAACCGGCCGGCTTATAAAAACTAAATTAATTTTCGCTTGACTTAAGATGCTTCTGGGTGTTGCCAAGGCAGCACCACCCGGGCTCGAACGTCCTTCGGTACACCGAGTTTGTAAAGCGATTTAGTGGTTGGGCGTGAAAAGGAATTTTACCGAGCACTTGGATGAGTCGTCCCGCTGGCGATGGTCTAGCACCCCGTTGGCAATGGGCGTTTCCCGATTAACTAACAACTTCTCGAAAGCTTGCCGGCAAGATTACAGCCGACACTTTTCGGCTCACTGCCTGCGTCTTTGTTTATGGCGCAAAAGCAAACTCGTTCGCCTTACCTTCACATCTTTCGCTGGAAATGTGTACCGGGCGGGAGAAGTGCATGTACCTGTGATTCATCCCAACGCAGGATTGATTTTCCTAGAACGTGCCGAACATCGCAACCGACCGTTGCCGGTTCGTATCGAGACGAACACTCGCCCGGATAATCTGTCGTAAAATTAATTAATTATATAAACTGTTTTAATTTACCATCGACCATGGTTCAAATTGTATCACCGCTTCTCGAACCAAACGCAAGGCAAACGGATCCGTTTTTGCGTTTCGGGCAGGAGTTCCGTTTCTACCTAAACCGACTGCATCTCGAAGGACCGTTAACAAAATCCTTAATTGGAATTATAAATCAACAATCAACACTGGGAAAAGGATGGTGTTGGAAAAATTCCCTGGAAATCAACCCTGGTGAGAGGATTGGGCACTGAAGCCGAGGCGAAGAGCCATTCGATGGAAGCGTACCGAATTCCAGGTAAAGGTGTGCATCGGTAAAGTGAGATACTGTGAGCTTAAGGCGTTGGCCCGAGACGGGCCAAGATTTATTCTGATCATTTTGATTAATTGAATACCAGCCCGTGGGCTTAAAATGAGAAGCAATCGTGTAAAAACAAGCGTGCCTCACACGCCGCCCTATTTCTTACTGGAAGTTGCAAAGTAAGATTAAACGCAAAAAGTCTACAACGCCGAATGGTATGGAAGACAGCCACAGTACGCAGGAAGCATCGGTTGGGCAATTTTCCACGAATCATTACAAAATCAAAGCTGCAGATGTGCGTGTTTTCATTCGAAAAGCATCCTCAGCTTAGCTCAGGTGACAAGAACTTCTAGGAATGAAAATCAGGCCGAACTGAAGGCAGGAAAATATCGCTTAAAGTGAAATGATGTTTTGATAAATGGCCTGCGTAGCCGGTGTTGAGTGTCTTGAATAATCCTTTTCCGTGCCGCAAGCTTACCTCCATCTCCGATGCAAGATACTCGTTTGCTGTTTGATCCATAAAGTTGACCGGTTAGCCGGTCACGATCGTCCTGCCCCAAAATAGTTCCCCTTGAGTGCATCTGTTTCATGATCTGTTGGTGCTGATAGGGCCTGATTCTGACGCAAGAGCCAGCCTGCCAGCGTCCATTCAAATTCAATCAAGTGAAACTAATTTTAACCGCCCTCATTATCAGACAAAGCGGCTCGATCTAATCTTTATCGTGCGTTTTTCCTGGCCCTATCCGGTGTGGAATGAATTACTTAGCCGGTAATATCAACTCTGCTCGCTCGTGCCTGGCCCCGGCGGTCTGCGGAGGACAGTCATCTGCCTAATAGCATTCAAATGACCTGTTTTCCTTCCCCACGAAAGGATTAGGATGTGGTTGGAATGATACACGCTGCCAAACTACTGAGATAGAGCGAAAAGCGCAGAGTGTAGAAAAAAAAAGGAAAAGCATCAGACCAATCAGGGGCAAGCACTGCTGGAATTACTCGAGTATGGAAACACAAAAACAATTACGACTGAGGCAGAAGAGCAAACAAAAAAACATATTCCAACTGGAATATCTCTTCTTGCATGAAGGGTTGGCCCTAATCCAGAGAAGCAAAGGCATAACGTCCCCCCCCTCCCTCCCCCTGGACACGGTTGGCGGCCATCTGTGTCCCGGGACAATCTCTAGCCCCGCGTCTGGCACGGCTGATGAAAGATAAGCGTCTCAAGATGAAGGCGAGAAATTTGACGTCAGCTCGCACCAGGGCACTCGATTTGCACCGGTGTGCCAGTCCGCCAGTCAACTAGCATCTTTCTGGACCGGATCATAATAATAAAAATAATCGTAATAGTTTCATTAGTTTAAATCCCATAAAGCCCCAGCATCTGCTGGATTTAGTAAAGAGCTGCTCGGTGGACAGAAACCACATCGCCTTTGTCTGAGTGCGTCAACTTTTGCATCAGCTCAGTTTGTTGCTTTGAGATTCATTGACAAAAGGAGTTTTTTCCCCATCATTTTCGCCTTTACTGCAATCCAACCATCTGCTGTTGGAAGGGTAAAGAACAGTCCATTCTTCAACTCGCTTCCCTTTCGCCGCCTTCTTTCAATTTGCTGGCCTTACTGGTGGGGACGTGTAGGTCAGCTGGAAATGGTTTCCATCGTCACCAACTTTTCGCCTACCATTCTTGCCGAATTACGGATTCCAATATATTCCGGATTATAAGACGAACTTGGTCCGCAGGCTCAAAACCAGCTGTCGAAACGGGATGAACGCTACCAGGAAGCGTGGTCCCAACCAAACTCTCATCAGCAGTATCGGAACGGCGCGGCACGGTGCAAGCTGTTGTGCGAAAGGTGCCGAAAAGAAGCGATGAAAAGAATTCGTGAAAATTACGAACCGGAACACCGGGGTGCCGGAACAAAGTTCCGAGGCAGTTTGCACCATTGCACGTCATGCAACACTGCAGCGTGGTGCTGGTTGGCTGGTGTGACGCGAAGGTTATGCCGAGGACACCGTCACCAAGCGTTAAAAACTTCCCACAGCCCAAGTGGCGCACGGCAGCTGGACGAGCCACAAATCAGTCCGCCTGTGCTCGCTCGCGAGGACAATCACGGACACGGGCGGGGAAGACATCTCTGAAAGGTGGAAAATGTCAAAACAAAGAGAAAACCCTCGCTGGGAATTCCGTGAAAAAGGCCAGCAATGAACGGAAACTATGCATCTTTGCCTCCGAATGCCTCTCCGCTCATCCCTTGTGGCATTTGCGTACCTTTGCTGCTGGGAGTGTGTGAGTGTTTTCTTCCCAGTTTTTTTTTGTTGCTCTCACGTCCAGTTCATCGTTTCATATTTTAAGATGACTGTCGACATCTGGTGCGGTTATTTTCTATATAATTTAAAAGTTTTGCGAAATTGCCTCCACTCCACGAGCGGTGCAGGAAGCAAATCGGCGCCTTCCTCTGGGACGGGCTGGTTTTACGCTTCCTTCTGTTTGGTGGTCGACCATAGGCGCCAGACGGTTGGAATAAATCTCGCTACAAAGCATCGGGCCATCTGGACAATTTTACATTATTCCTATGCATATTGAGAAGATTTCACCAGATTTCTTCCTGGTTTAGGCATTTGTACTCAGTTCACTCTCAAAGCAGAAACCTTTTTTTATATTGTCATCATTCTTCCCTTAGTAGGTTAAGCATGCTAGAAATAAAGTATAGTGACGGTAGAAAAAGTATTGCGCCATAGAATGTGAACGAAAAGCTTGGTGGTGTATGTAGATAATGGAAAAGATGCAAATGGATTCAACAGATACTCCGAATTGTCTGAGTATTTAGAATGAAATATTTGTGCAATATTTTCTGTCCGTTTTAAATGATATACTTCCATTAATATTTGTACCATATCTAGATAATTTACACATATTGTCTAAAACAAGTTTACTCTGCGGTTAAAATACTCGCACCTTTAGATTCCAAAAGTGGAAACGACTCGATTGCTACCTATAAATTATGCATTAAACGTCCTAGAAATCAATTCAGCAGCGGATGGAAGTGATCTGCATTGGTGACAGGTAGTTTAGTCAAACTGATGAAAGCTTCGTTTGATTTGTCAGCCATTGAATATCATTCGAATTCGATGAATACTCGAATTATAAACATTATAGTTTAAAAAGTTACCTTTTTTGTTTCATAAGGCATTGTGATTTGGTGGTATTATTCATTTATTTTCTCTCTACTGTGTAATTACTAGCTTTCAGTCAATTTCACCAATTGGATCAAATCAAATCAGTCTAAAAATCAGACATACCTGAATGCTCGATACATCCGTTGATATGGTCGGAATGTTGCTGCCAATGTAGGAGAGCTGCCAGAGAAAATGTATCTTTCTGTGAGAAAATCGATGGTACGACACTGAAACACAACAAAAGTGAACAAGAAGTACGTGTGAATATGGGAACCGGTTGAGGAAATTGTTGTTTCAAGTACTGTTTGTCACACACGCTGCTCGGGCAATATCAGGCAACCCTTGTGACATCCTGAAATTTCTTCTCAAACTCGCTCTCGCTCACTCTCAATACGTCTCGTCCACACACCTTCGCACGTTGGTATGTATTTTCTTGAGTAAAACGCACCACAGATAGGTCGCTCGAGATGCTGTCACCCGAACCGGGCGAGCATGACTGCTCGAGAGGATCGATGAGTTTAGCAAATAATGATGTTATGCGAAAGTGGCAAAGTTTCCGTGCGTTTTTGTTTCAAACTTCATCTCGTTGCCGTTTATTGGCATGCGTCTGGGCGGGTGCGGAGGGGAAAAGCGAAGAAAGAAACACTGTCGGCAGGCCTAGCTTGCTGGCTGGTGTTGGTTAGGCGCTCATGAATTTTACATGACGCTGTAGCTTTCAAATATTGAGGTTTCGGGTGCGTTTTGTGGTTTGCTAGTGAATTATTCCGGCGCTCCTGCAGAGACGGAGCCGCAATTGCGTTGGCACTCGTACAAATTTATCCATTCGGATACTGGGTCTCCCGGTGACACGGTAGGAAATTGCTGTCAGCTGATGATATTCACTCGAAGTTTGCACACATAAATTGCGAGCTCACATCCTCCCCCGGGCGATACATATAAATAAAAAGTCACACACCTGCATGTTTTCTCAGCACAAATATATTACCCAGAATAAGTGTTTGTCACGATTGCAGCCGGCACGAATGCTAACGGGGCGGGTGATGAGTAGTGCGAGGGGAGTGGCGAATGTTTCGGTAGGCCAGAGCATAGCATCCAGAGCGCTGTGGGAAATAATATGTTTGACTGCATTATCGATGAGAATATCATTTGATTTTCTTTGTTCTGTGGGACTGTTCCCAATGTGTGATGAAATATTGATGAACTTAGGAGCTAGGCAAGCACGATGCCAAATCTAGATGGCTTTAGTTGGAATTGAAATCAAAATTTGCTCAACCGTATCCTAAAAGAATAACATTTCCTATCCCACGACCTCATGCTGCATGAGAGGTACATTAGAAAATCTCACAAGCATTAGTTCATAAACGTGAAGCATTTCATGTTCCACGTGTAAGCTTATTTATAGCTCCCGGTAGCACATTACAGATAGTGCCTCTATTCTTGCCCCGCTTCTCTAGAGGTCCTTTTCTTCACAGAATTCACTGCGAGTGGCGAAAAGTCCTGGCGAAAAGAGCGTCCTGCTAGCAAGTGTTCCCGAAACCTCTTCCGTACGATGCACTGGCAGGGCTTCGCGAGGGGAAGATTAATAGTCGCATCAGGCGCAAATTATGTTAGCTGCTTTGGGAACCCGACACGGCTGTGGTAACGCAGCACGGTCTGTCATCTGGAGCGGAGTGTGCTCGAGCGCCACCCCTTTACTTGTCGCTGTCAGAACACGTGCTTTGGCCAGTTTATTGTGAGCCTTTCGTGGAGCAAATCTAGGTTATCGGGTCAAGTAACGGGCGAATGAAAAATTACGCTTTCTGCCCCTTTGATGGAAGCGTTTGACAGATTAAGAACCTCTGAGGTAGTGCTTCACTAAAGCGCTGTGTCTGGCAACTTTAAGAATGTTGCAGAAATGTTTCGAACAAGACAGCCGTTTCTGGGAACAATTTAGTTTTATCATTATCAAGGCTGTGATTCCGATTCACGAGCTGCTTGCGGAAGAATTTGCTCCATTCGAAGAATGGCAAACATATTTACAAAGTTTACCGGGAAACAGTATCGCCACCCCAAAACCCCCGGCTTGAAAAGGAGCTTCAGCCACAATAATGCCCATTGTTGTGCTCCCGCAGGACCGGTAGTTGGCCATTTTTCACGTATTGAGCAAGTTTGCCCAAACGATTGCTGATTGGATTACGTTTGCCGCTTGTCGATTTATGATGACTGATGATGGACGATCGCACACGACCGATTCGAGAGTGGTTGCTGGCCTCCGACCTGGTGGCTTTTGTCCATTTCGAGATCTTCCACTTATTCGTACGAACAGGATGCCACAAGCGGAAGGAGCATCGTATGAGCTTTTTTTCTTTCGCTCGTCCTTCTTCTCATCTTCACCATCAATGGAGCAGTGGGCCGGTGTCGTCTGTCGGCAAAGCACCGTTCCACAGCAAAACGGCCGAGCTTAAATACACAGACAATCAGAAATCAGTGACTCGCCAGCAGTGACATAATTCCGGATGGCGAGGTTCCCCGGGTTTCGATGCGTACTGTGTGAGGCTGTGTGTTTGCTGTGAGCCGCTTGGTTGAAGATTCGCGTTTCCATCGATAAGAGCAAGGCCTCGAGAAAGTCCCGGAAGGTTGAAGTTCGTACGCTCGGTTCGGATGTTGTGTACTTACCAATCAAAAGAGTAAATAAGCGCCCTCTGCCAGATGAAATCAGCAATAAATCTCGAGCAAACATTCCGAACGCACTGTGGCTGTGTACCGATTGGCAGACGGCGTTCGGATACAAACGCACCCGATTGAATGGCCAATGTGGACATACGGTTTTTGGTGCCTGCGATGTCCACTTGGACGTCCTTTACGTCCAACGGTGAATTCGGCAATGAAGCCATCACGAAGAAGAGTGCAGTGATATTGGCTAATGAGGAAACAGAGATGCAGTACGGGATGAGCCACCGTGAGCTAGACAGCTAAGCCAAGATCCTGTCTAACAGTATTTGTGTTGGACTGCCACTTTAATTAAAACATTTCTGTCAATGTCTACAGCCTGCAGTACAACGGAATGTGTTGCAACGCAATAGAGATGTAACGGAACATTGGGGAAATGATTCACCTGGAATGGCTGGGAGCTGAAACCCGCTGCTAGTGATACTTTTCTGTCTGTTTGTCCAAATCCTCTTACCGGAAGCCCATTTCCATACCAACGGTGCTGAGATTCCTTTGCTGAGAACGGTGCTGAGATGCTGTTCCACAGCCTCACAGCCTCTCCCAAACACACGACCTACGACGGTGGAGAAGAAATTGCCACAAATGTAAATCAACAACAACAACAGACTTCACCTCACGCAACGTTTTCTTTTGGCGAAGGATTTTCGCTTCGACGTGAAAAACATTCAAACATTCCTGAAACGTACCGAGCTTAGAAAGGGGTTTTATTTCGGGTCTCTTCCTTACGTTTGCTGCTGCGCTAAGAAAGCGAGACTGCCTTGAGGATGTCCAAGTGTCAGTTTCCCATGGGCACGATACTCTCTCATCGTCGTGCACGGCTTGTGATGCGATTGGTGGAGATGGTTCCATTTTCCCCGGTGACATTTTCCCACGATGCGCAGCAACTGCACCACCCTTTTGACTAGCAGCTGCGTTCCTTGATGTACAAACAAAGCACGACATTTAGGTTATTTCTTCTTTTCATCTCACATTTCATAGGTGCGAGGGGAAACAGAAAAAAACAAACGACAATCGCCTTCGGTACCATGCTTCTATTTATACCAACAACGCAACAACGACTCGACAAAGAAAGACATTCTTCATCTTGCAAGCATTCGGAACCGGTTCTACGCTCCACGGACCAGCCGGATACAGACGAAAGTGTAATTTTCTCCTTTACGCTTTTATAATGTACAAAACACCGTCAAATGGTGGCGAGCAGCACACAGAAAGGAATGTTTCCACCCCCTGGGGGGGTGACAGTGGGCGCGTAACAAGTAAAGTCGCAACAGATCGTATGTTCCGCATCCGGGAAACGGTGCTGTTCCATCCTGCCGTCGGCAGTGTTTCGATTCTGCAGCGAACAAAACAGAATTGGAAGCCTCTAATTAGTTTCGGGAACATGACGAATTAAAATACATCCCTCGGCTAATGAAGATGCTCGTTGCTTGAGGGTAGTTTGTGACACTGGCGAGTGCTAGTGACACACACTTTCTCAGCTTTGTCGTTATATTGTGCTTCTGTAGCTAATTAAAAAGTAAAATGGTAAAGAGTTTTCTTCTCTTATATAACACTATTGAAGTCGTTATCCTCTCAAAATATTGTAACAAGACCTCTTATACGATAACGACAGCTTACAAAGCAAACCTTGCCTGGCATTATTTTGATGCATTTAGCGGAATTTATAAAATGCTATCCTTTCCCGTTCATCTTTTGTGTGCATGTTATTTACTCAACGTTGCTCCAAATTCCAGCGATGGGTTATAAAAAAGGGGTGAATAGCGCATCCATTTTACCTTTCAGCCATAGCACGGGACAGAGATTTGTTTTCGCTATGGATTGTACAAAACAAAAACCCTTGCTGCGTGTGTGTGCGTCACACGATAAGTACCTTTGGGGAGTTCTTTTTCGGGAAAAAAACGATTTAGGGGCGTTTTTTTTGTCGTTTCGTTGGAGGGATTTACGTGACCTCGCATCGCGTCCCATAGCACAATAACACACACACACACGCACATATGCTCGGTAGGTTCCCGGTTGTGCGTGCGTTCCGATGGAGCAGCCTGGTGGTTTACTCATTTTTCTATGCCGAAGCTTGCGCACGGCATGACGAAAAGCCGTTCGAAAGTACGTTCACGCTGAAGGCTTGTGGAAGGCTGCATACCATAGACCCTTGGCGCATCCCTCAATGCCTTTCTACAAAAAAAAAAGGAAGAGAGTGAAAAAGAATGTGTTGATGGGCTTAACGAAGGAAATGTTTAGCTCTAAAATTCAAACGCACATTCGCCCCTCGCTTTGCCCCTTGGGTTCCGCAGTCGAATGTTTGTCTGGCAATGCTGCGGGAGGGTTGGAATGTGTTGCGCTTTTGAGTGCTAGAAATCACCACAAAGCAGCTCCACAAGTCATCGAAGGGGAATGAAGCAGGGCAGGCTACGACCCATGCGGTATGGATGAAGTTAAACAAGCCAGAGCAGCCCCGGGAAAGAAACAAGCTCCACAGGCGGAACGGAAACATGAAGGACGAAATCCATCACATCCCGCTGGATTTTAGATGAGTGATAGCGGTTCAGAGGGCTGATTGCGCGGTTAACTTAGCAGCTTGTGGAAGGGGTTGCGCGGGAAGGATGAAGGTAGGTGTTAGGTGACGACTGATACCCTTTTCCGG
Source organism: Anopheles arabiensis (assembly GCF_016920715.1). NCBI lineage: Eukaryota > Metazoa > Arthropoda > Insecta > Diptera > Culicidae > Anopheles > Anopheles arabiensis. Next base: position 1,404,910 of record NC_053517.1, on the reverse strand, counting down.
GTGACATCTTTAGGGAAGTGTGGGTGCCTCGAAAAAAAACTCCAAAACAACGCTCTTTTGGCAGAGCTGCGGGCAATTTTTCTCTTGGAATGAGCTCAGGGTGAAAATGTTTGCGTTGCGCAAAGTCAATTGTAGATTAAATATGCTCCTGTCTCTTTTGGGTAAGCAAGGATATGAAAAGAGAGTAGAATTAAACGAAATTGGAAAGGGAAAAAACGGTATGGTAACGGTTAGCTCTGGATTTTTCACCGACGGAATCCTCAAACCGCAACAATAATTTTGATGAATCGTTTCTGTCGCGTTTAGAAAACCAAACAGAGTAGAAGTTAGGTGTGAGGTATGAAACCTTGTGATAATATTTCCTCTTTTTATAAGCAAACCCTATTGCGGTGTTAATGTGCAAGGATTTAACAGCGGTCAAAACATGTTGTTTATACATAATTCGCAAATTAAAGGTTTATCTCTAAACACCTTTCGCCGACGTTAATTAATCCATGTAAGGTTGACAATTAAGGCATGATGAAGGTGTGTTACATTTGATTGACACTTTTTAATTGAATGTTTTTAATTCTTTTCGTATGAATCCATTTTTATGTTTTAACAGATCATATTAACATGTCGGTACAACAAGAACTAAATTGTTTGTGATTTGTTCGGAGCTACATATTGGTGAACATAAGTAATACATGTTCAATCACAATCATTTCAATTGTTTCACCCGATGGAGCGTGAAAAGTCTTGCAGGTAATGCATCCGCTCAGGCTGCACGTTTGAGTGTGTCGCCCGAAAGCACTCCCACACACACAAGTGCTCAAGTGTCACGCGCGTTCACCTGCACTGAAACTGCAAGAGTTAATATTTGATCGGTGCGACTGTGGCTGTCATCGCCACAAACGCCCCGCTGCCAGCCACTTGACATTGGGGCGAAACGCGATATGCAAGTGTCACGCCCAAGAGTCGAAGGATACTCCAGAACACAAACCCCTCAGAACGGCTAGATTGCTTCCAGAAAACGCCACTCCCTACCCTGTACTTTATGCGTGTGGGTGTGTGGATGCACGTGTGCTTGTGTGGATGTTTTGCCCGAGTCGCTGCTCAATCCTGGGAAACGGAAATTCAATTTCTCTCAAGCAGCATGTTGCCGGTTCCGTCAAGAGCCTCCAGTATCGCACAATTCAACGAAATTGTGTCCCGAAATTCATGCTACTGCTGGTGGTGGTGGTGGTGGTGGTGGAACAGGAGCAGCAAAGCGCAGGTGGATCAGACCGTCGTTGCCGGAGCACCGAGGCACAACAAACAACGTTACCATTCGTTACAATTCTCGCCAAATCACATTAACCGTGTTGTGCGCTGTTCAATTTTACCAATCGTTCGATTTTGACGGTGAAGAAGTCATCGATGTTGTTTTGTGTCCATTTAAACTGTAAGCTCGTGTTTCTGCGAATGCCTCTGTTTTGCAGTACCGTTGAGGAAAACAACATAGATCACGTAGACCTTTTGTAGATGGTTGTGTGTGGGTGCGTATGTATTCTATTTAATTGCTTTAAAAAAAATAATACGCATTACATTCCCAGAAAGCGAGAGGCACTGATTCTATGATAGCACGTTTGATGCTTGACAAACAACATGTTGCTTGGCTAGCAAACATGGTTTATTCATTATTCTTGAGATTGAGTACAATTTATGAATTATCTTACACAAGCGGCGGGTGGGATGACCAACATAAAATCCAATCGAACGCTTAAAAAATTATGCATCAACATGGAAGCACAGCCTATTCCAAGAACCACTGGCCCAGCAATAATTTTGCAATACTGAACAAGAAACATCCGCCCGTGAGTTGTATCAACACAGTCGTTCAAATCCAGCAAAAACAGTTCGGTGCGTGGGGCGTGTTTAAGATGATTGAAAATTGATCCATTTCAGCGCCGAAGGCAAATGGACTCTGTTCCTGCGCAAAGCGGATGACAAAGTCCGGGATGTGTGGTACAAAAATCGCCTCAAACCGTGTAGCGAAGCGGGAAGATTGGTGCAGCATTCGGGTTGGAAAGTAAAACAAGGTTCAAGGATTCCGGGTGTGCGGGAGTTGATGAAACAGACAATTTCATCTTCACGCTACAGTGAGCAATAAGAGATGGCACAGGTTCCAAAATCCTTCGCTCAGATAATTGTCCTTAAACGACGGTTCACGGCGCAACACATTAGATCCCTGAATTGGGTGAGATTTTCAAGAATACTGTCAAAATGGAACGGAAACCCAAACCCAAACCAAAAAAAAATCAAATGGAACGCCCCGAGCAAGGCATTCGGTTGGAAAGAGTGGCCAATGTCAGTGCAAACCCGGCTAGATAGGGAATGACATCACGTAGCAGTGATTGTTTCAGCATCCCATCACTCAGCCCGGCTCCTTTCAACCGTGTCGTTTGCGTTCCTTTTCTTCTGTTTATCCCGAACCGAACCAAAATGGCTCTGGTGTATGTATCGGTGCTGTGTTGCTGTTGTTGTTTTGATTACTTTTTACGGAAGGGGGAAAAAAGGGATGGGGCAACTAGCACTGGGGCGCCAAGTAAGTACGGGCCAAGGTCAAATGGTGGGGTCGTGGGAAAATTAAGCACAAGCCCTCATTCACTCTCGGTTCCCGGAAATGAGCCTTCCGAGTCCGATGTGTATGCAGAGCGAGGTACGTGATTAATTGATGAAAGGAAAACAAGCTGGCCAGCAGCTTGCGAATGGAAAACTGTGTGTGTGTGTGTATTTTGGAGTCCTTTTTTCCCTGAGAGTCTGGTCAATTATGGTTGCCGTCGGCAAAAGGTCATTTTTCGAAAATCGTACCCCTAACACCGGGCATCGTCAAGATCGATAAGGCGTTGATAAGGGTAAGCGGTCGGTTTATGGTCGACGGGCAACCGATTTCCCTTCGTGCACGGTTTTTCCGGCTCTACGGCCACTCGGACACTCCAGATGGCGAGGGTTGTCGTACTGACCTACGAGTTCTGGTCCAATCGTCACTCGGGTGTGCCGCATGTCTCGTGACGTAAGTGGCTTTCCCGAGCGCTTCGCTTGATTTATGGGAACGAATTGATTGATTGATCCGCCTGTTGATGGATAGATGGCGTCTTATCGGGTGTGTTCTTTTGTTTCGCCACAATTAGCGAACAACGGTGGGTTGGGTTTGGTTGGATTTTTGGGGTGTTTTTGAAAAGTGTTTTTTTCGCTCCCATGAAAATTCGATCATCTTAATTTAAGCTCAACGATCGTTAAACCGCACCCCCTGGTGGATGGAACTTTTCTCGATGAAATAAGAAACCCACCCAAAAAAAAGATAAAAACCCCAAAATATACCTGTCATAGCAACACGCCGTTTAGGGTAATGGAAAGGAATTATCCTTATTATAAGTTTCTCATTATAGTCCGCGTGCACGCGCGAGAGGGAAGGAGATTCGATATTCCAGTACGACGAATGCCGAAATCCATCTCATTGGTACCACGCTCACGTCACCGGTGCACGCCGGAACGGTTCTGGGAGGAAACTTTCTCATAATTGATATTATTTCCACGCGACATTTTAAGCCCGAAAATTCATGAGCTCCGTGGCGGTGACCGAACGCGGGCGGTATCGGTTTTCCAACAAGCAAGGAAAAGTTATTATTCCACTCCGATTTCCGGTCCGGAGACCTTTCCGGGTGACGGGTGGATATACAGCGAGGTGGGGCAGATCCCGAAGGAACTGCTAACGACATTATCCCGATTCCCACAGCGCCCGACATTGTGGGGGACTCTTGCGGCAGGGCAGAAGCCGTTGGTGAGATTACCGGGAAAACTCCCACAGCTCTAGCTGAGCCAATAGCGTTGCCGCATCCGACACCCGAAGATGCAGTGGATGGGACCATTTTGTGGGACAACGCTACACAACGGTGCACAATCGAAAAACGCAAGACAAACCAAAACCGAACTCACCGGGTACGGACAAAGTTTAACAATAAATATTAAATCGCATTGGCAATTTTCACTTCACTTCATCCTCTACTCCCAGGTTCTAGTCCGTTCCCACAGCCCAATCCTGTGTACTTGTGTGTGTGTTTATGTGTGTGAAGGTGTCCAGAATCGTCCTGTTAGTGTTCTTGCCATCCAAAATGAGAAAATGAATCGATACTGTCCTCCAGGCCGGACAGGTGTATGTGTGTATATGTGTGGGTTGTATTGTTTCAATGTGGGTTTTTTTTCGATTGGAAAACTGTGTCCCCATCGAGACCCGGAAAAGTTAGGTGGCTGTTTTTTTCCTCGAACGAGTGAAACTTTTTTCACACTTGCCGCAACATCGCTCGGTGGGGGGGGGGCGTTTTTTCGGAAAGGGCGTGATTCTAGGTTCAACACAGCGAATGAGCCAGTATCGACAATAATTGAAATAAATTAATTATAAAGTATCCGGCAAAGCGATCGAGCAGCCGTTCCGTTGGGAGAGGCTCGGGGGAAAATTACGGGGCGAAAATTACTGTACAAAATGGTGAGCAACAAAAAAAAAAAGATTATTTTTAAGCCATTGCGGAATCGGGTGGTGAAAAATCTAATTTGATGGAATTATACTCAGCTCACTGTTTTCATTGCCATGGGAAACGGTTTTTCTTTTTTTCTTTTTCGCTCCCAAATTCCTTTCCCGCACAGATTACACTCCTACTAGGCACAGTAAGCAAATTTCGTTCATTAACCTACTTTGATTGAGCGTGAGTGGGTGTGGTAGTGTGTGTGTGGTGTGGCTGGCATATGGATTGAATTTATTTCAGGCACCCTCCAACAAAATGGCAACATACCGAGATAATGGGTCGCTGATTAGCACTGATTTCGATTAACAGTGGAAAGAAGTCTAATTAAGATTTGCCTTCCCGCTTCAGCTATCCCCTCGCCATATGGATCCACGGCCCCTAGCTCCTGTGGTCGCGACACTGGCGGATGCGTTTTGGGGAATTTAATTTCCCCAAACGCGCACGCAGCACGTGCGTCGCGCCAGACCTTGAAGTGCTCTTTACCACGTACACTCACGGTATGGTTGGTTGGTTGGTAGCACAAGGGCCTAATGAGAACCATTCACGCAAGCAAACAAGCCATTCGCTTTACTAGTGTTAAACCACAACTCAGCGTTACTTCAGCCAGCTACCAGCAACCCTACTTCTATACCGGCAGTAAGCAATGGCGAATGAATATCATAAATTTGCACACGATTATGATCGGGAGAGTGCGCCTCAGAGCGTACGCGCGCCACGTGACCTTCACGCGGTGTTTTCGTCCCGGGACAATCAAAGGCTCGCCGACGGAAGAAGGGTTTGGGCCTAATTTATGGAATTGGCTCTCTTTCTCTTTGAGCTCCCCTTCACATTCACACACACATAGAAGAAAAGGGTGATTGTGAGCGGGACATAAAATACAATGACTGTGGAGAAAATACGAACTGCCTACTCGCTACAGGACGCAGGCAGTATGACGTCACAAATGGGGGTGGTGTAACTACCAAGCAAGAACAAAACAAAAAAGCCGGAAGCTGCTCCCCAGTATCTTGGGGCTAGTAAACTTCATGTCACTTTAGGAGAGCGCTGGCAAATGGAGCGACATGTTTAGATCTTTTATTACTATCGTTGAATCCGAGGGTCGCTCTAGCAACGCAATTTCCTCCATTGCGCTCGCTGCGCTTAGAACGCACTACTGTCTTCGGTGAGTGTGCGTGTGTGTGCTCTTCGTTTCTACCATATGTTGCTCACTCGCCGACCTACATCCGCCAAAAATGTTGCCATGTTGTTTTGTCTGCCTTTTGTATTTGGACTCCCTCTCCCCCCCATTCGGCATGCTAATAAAATGCAAACATCAAAGCATCTGCCACGCTTTTTACGGTGTATGTGTGTGTGTGTGTGTGTGTCTGTTTTACTATTTGCATTTTTATTGAAAAAACAACACAAAAGCGCCAAAGCTTTCCCCATTTTCGCTGCCGTTTCGATGTGTTGCAACTGCAGCTCGCAACAAAGGCGTGTGTTGTTGTGTTGCGAGCTAGGAAGAGTCCAATCATGACGCTCCGAAGCAATATGTGTCACAGCAGTGTGATTGTGAGTGGTTTTGTTTCAGTAAAACATCAAAACGATTGTTGTGAAGCTGTGTTTCGCCTACAAAGTCAACTGAGACGTCGCTGTCTATGTTATGAAATATCTATAATTTCTTTTATTTTTAGATTGTTCATAATTGTTATTTTTCCCCCCGGAACACTACTTTCCACTCAACCTGTTTATGTTGTATGGTTTGTTTATTGTTTATTGATGTTCCCTTGTTATAGTACCGCAAAGCAGCAGCTGAGCTTTTTGATGTAAAAATCACGATGGAATGCTCATTATCACTCCACAAACGGGTTGAGTACGGCATCGACTAGTTTTGTTTGATGCCTAGGCAACACAAGGGGAATTTTCCTCATTAGTATCCATGGCCGCAGTTTGTCGATTTGCAGCGAGCTTCCGCTGAGGGACATTTTTCTAGTTTTATTTTTCCGCTTCATTCCCGTGCTAGTTGGGGCTTCAAACGCTAATGGCAAAACGATGGTTGGCAAGTATTTTTCATTTCAAACCATTAGTTGTGCAACGCGCATCAACACCGGTGGCCCAAAGCAAAGTCGCAATAAGTCTCAACAGTACAAGAGCACAAGGGAACGGGAGCAGTGGGTTGTGTCTGTGTCAATGGCCGACGGGAGGTCTCGCACTGGTTACCACATGCTTGTTTGTTGTTCTACTGCGTTCGCCCCCAGGGCTCCGTGGTGCCGTGCCGTGCCGGAAGTGGAACTTTGTCGTTTTGAATCTACTCGGCAAGCAGTCCCCGGGAATCCCACCGCAAGCACTCCCATGGCAAAGTAGGAGTGGTAGCGGCCTGCGAAACAGGGGTAAAAATGTTTAATATCGAGAATAGAGGACTCCTGCCGTGACTCGCGCTGTAACGGAAGCGACGGTACACGGGGCTGTGGTGAAAAGTTTTTAATAAGCTACCGCTATGGGCGGCTTCCGGTTGTACAACAGCGGGTAATTCACCTTTCTTTTGCCGCACAGAGGCCCTTTCTTTGTGTGCAGACCGCACCTTTGGCTTCCCTGGTTGGCGTGAAAAATCCGTTCCTAGCGACATTTCAGGGTAGTGCAGTACGGAGGGCGACTTGTGCCTTTCCATCCCAAGGCAAACCTGCATTTGCATGCATTACACTGCAACGAGGCGATGCATGTGACCTGACACATTTGAGCGGCAGCCCGCCTGTTGACTGGTTCGGGCGAGGCAAGATTATGAATGTTATTTCTTAACGATATCATTTCCCCGCCGCACTCGTACAGAGTGTGTGAAAAACTGTGCCACATACCCTTTTCTCGCGCACTGCTGCGCTCGGTGTGTTAATGGTAAATGTTTTTTTCCTCCTTCCACTCCAAGACCGGGCCGGGCAGGAAGGAAGTATCGTTAACATCCATCCAACCACCTTCACCACCGGGGTCCAATTATTATAATAGCTTCCACCTTTCCATCGTTCCCCGCCGGCCTTCCTGTTCGCTCTCTTTATTACACTTCATTAAGTTGTTGTTTCAGCCAAGTGGAAGCGTTTTGTAAGCCATTTACGAAAGCCAAACCGAGGGAACCGCTCCTCACAGAGCAAGCTAGCCGGCCGGTACCGATGCAGTTTTGTGATGATTTGTGAACGCACTTTTACGATGTTGATTTCGTTGGGCCGGTGGGGTTACCGCTCGGGTTGCGTACTTACGATTTACTGCAAACTGATCGCATCGCGCATTGCGTCGCTAATGAAGCAAAAAGTTAATGCAGACTTCCGGTGGGAGATCTTTCCTCTTAGTCCCAGACGATTACATTTCCTCGCGGGACCGGGTAGAAAAGTTTGTTTTTTTGTTGTGCTGGAAAGTTAACGCAACCATGTTCGATTGGTTATGGAAAGAGCAATGGATTGCCTTCAGCTCGCCAAGCAACTTTCCAACAAGCCCTTCACAGCACCGTTTCCATTACAATAGTGTGCAGTTAATACAGCTCAACGGAAAATAATTACATTAAATGGAAGAATTATTCCAAGCACTTGTTCGCTTCTGCACTTTCATTGACAATTGCGCACTTAATTTTTTTACAAACTGTTTCGTTTCGATGCTTCGTGGACTAGCTTTAAGCTGAGATGCTGGACGCATCCTTTAGGCGTCGACTGACGAGCGCTCTGGAACGGGCCCCGCATGGAAAAGCCCGGACTGTGGAAGAGTTATGGCCTTTTCACACCATTACCGGCTCTACGGATGGACATAATAGATTACAGCTGAAGTAAAGGATAACAGCAATAAAAGAGGAATAATAAAGCTATAAATGAAAATTTATTACCTTATTCTTTGCAGTCTCGCCCTTTCCCACCATCACCACCACCACACGCCCAGTGGGGTCTGGGGGCGTTATGACTGTTCCCGTTTCCGGCTGACCAGTTGAAAATCCAGACCGGTATTTTTTGTTTGTGCGAAGCCATTTTCTTCGTGTGAGACGTCACCAGTTTCACTGTATTTGTCTGAGAAGTCCAACAGCTTCGGTCCATGTTTTATGCTTTGCTTTTCTTGTTTGCGTTTGATTTAAATTTTATTCCATTTTCGCAGGTAGAGCTCCCCGGGAGCCAGGGATAAAAGCACATCACGCACATATCACCACGTACCGAACATTACTCACGTGAAACAAACAATCATGCGAGCTTTTCCTTGCCTGCCAACGTCTCAGCTTCTGCTAAATCCACTTGCAAAAGCTTTTTTCTTCGTAAAAAGCGGGGAAAAAAGGCAAGCGCTGTAAAAGCGATTCCATTTCCAATTAGCCTTCGAGACGGCCCCATAATCCATCAGCGCACGATGCAACTCGTCCTTGCGCTGTCATCCCCGGGCCACATTCACTTCGGGGGCCATATTTCTGCCATTTATGTTCCGGATTGCTCTCTCTCTCTCTCTCTCTGTTTCTTTGCAGTGCGACAACGCACTGTCCATGGGTCGTCGTGACTTTTTTGCTCGAGCCTTCGTTCCTGTCAGCAGGAATGGAGCACGGATGATCCCGTTGTTGGCCAACAAAAAGAGTGGAAACTTATTCATAAAGCTTTTTCCTTATGCTGGCATCGCATTAAAATGGAGCGGGCTGGTTCGGTTGGGTTGCTTTTTGTTGTTTCCTCTATCTTTTCCGCAGTTACTTTCCGCTGGCTGGCGTTCTCCGACACCGAGAGGCACTCATTTTTCTTCCGCTCAAGTTGTTGTTCCTGTTTGTTTTCTTACACTGGTCACCAGTAATATTTATTCACTCTGCCACCATTTCTTTCTTCCTCGCAAACGGAACGGACCGGGGTGGTGGTGGGCTGCGGGTTTCTTCGAACAAATCTGTGAGCTGTTTTTATCATTCCCTTCGCGCACGATGCTTATCGACGGAACGTGCCGTTTGCGTGTGCGTTCGACCCCCTCCTCGGAGTATGAATATTTATGTTTACATCACCTCTTAATTTGCTTTCGGCCGTGTATGAGCAATGGTTCGGTCCGATGGGCTTGGGCTTTTTTCTTCGAACATGCGGCAGATTACTGAACGCACTCCCCCATACCAGGAAGTATCGCTGTCGTCGTTTGTGTGTACGGTTCTTCAATTTTCTTTTCAATGTTTCTTTCCCATTCGCATCAGATGGCACGTCGATGGTCTGTTATCATTCATATACTCCCGTTTGTTTCCGTTTTTCATCATCGAAAACGGCGATTCTGGCGCGGTTAGTGTGCTGAAAGCGAGCAACCTAATGGAAATCCGTGCTCTCCGGCTGCGCTTCATGTTTATTTATGCGACTTCAGTTGACCTTTTACCTCCCGCTGGTTGGTTCTAGGGCGTGGAGCAGTAGTAGTAGCCCCAGCAGCCGTCAGCCTAGTGCTGCCCTGTCAGCCAGATCATTGTCACAATCCAGTGTGATTCGTTGTTGAGCTTTGTTCTTTTGCTGGCTGTTCGTTCGTCCGCACACGCCTAGCGGCCCTGCCTATCGCTGAGAATAGCCATCAGACCGTGTCCTTGCACTCCGGAAATACGCTTTCGAGATAGGCATCGGCGTTGGCGTAGGACGAACAATTGTTTTACCATTCCAGCGATACTTCGTCGCTTTCCCACTCGCTCTCTCTCTCTGTGTCATTCCGTCCTATATCGCTTTCCTCGATCGCAAGTTATGTTTCGTGCTGCTCTCAAAGGCTCCTTCTGTACGTGGAAGCTAAGACTATAGGGTATACTGGGAGCAGAAGCCTGTCCAAGAAACGGTCTGCTGTAGATCAAAGCTGTAAGACAGCGTAGCTGTGGGTTGCTCTGACGGAACGGGGACGAAAGTCATTGGCTTCCATCTCCGCTGCAAGAGCCATTTAATAACTTGCTGGTACCATTTTTTTCTGCTCTGTTTCCTCCACCCATCGTCACTTCGTCGACCCGCCTCGTCGTGGCTGCTTACATCGAGTGTCATTTTACTGCTCAGTAGCAGAGGCGGAAGCCCCAACATGGCCCGGGCTGTTTGACACACGATAAAAGCCTCCGATGCTCTGAACGCCGCTCGCAAGTTGCACTTGCTCGCTCGCTAACTTGGGGCTGTGATTTCGTCGTTTTTCCCTTGTCCTGCGTCAATCCTGCGCGATATTGTGGCAAATGAAGTTCGCTGTACTGATGCTGGCAGTGGTGGTGGAAGTGACGGTGGTGGTCTGAATGTGTTCGTATCTCCCGCGAGACGACGGGAATGACACGTGGAAGCGAAACACCACCACCCCCAGCATAAAGCGTCGGGGACGACGAGCACCGTCTTCACTCGACTTCTGGGAAATATTATGCCGCTTGGCACTTTACCGCCTGACCATCGTTCACACACTCACACACGCAGACCGAGCGCACCCACGATCGTTCCACTCCTCGGAACCATAAATCAACGACGAAAACATAATTTAGATATAATGCAGCGCCGTGTAAGAAATATGATCGCGAGTGAGACCCCGTTGGAGAAGCAGCAAAATCGTCGGAACGCGGGGAGGGAATGGGCAATGTTTGGAAGCAACCAGTAAATGTACCCAAAGTTCCTTCCAGTCTCGAGAGGAATGTATTTGTGTCATACACCACGTTGAGAGCACAAATGGCAGCAGAAGGCGTGTGCTTTTGCAACATGCTTTCCGTTCGTGTGCGGCTGTTTTAGGAAGTCAGCGGAAAACGCGGGACACAGCAGCCTTTCGTCAGGTTAAGTCGTGCTGAGAGCAGCATCCACTTTGCAATCCAGTCTCGTACTCCCGGGCGCCACTGGATCGCATCCCGTCCGCTGCTCAGCAGGGGCGCAGTGGCCTTACTTCGGCACCGTAGCGACAACGGCTGCTCCGACCAGCCGACTTACTGCCACGCTGCGTGAAAGCAGCGTGAATTTATGACGGTGGAAATCATCATAAAAATCAGAGTTGCTTACAGGCAGCCGAGGCTTTAACTAGCATCTCGTCCCAGCGTCGTCTTTTTATCGGTGATGGTGGGAGTCCGCCTTCCTGGGCAGATGCACTTCGCGTGGAACCGGTTGGCCTCAGTTGGTTTCTGAGAAGATCCTTAAAAAATGTCAATCATTTCTCTCCCGCGGTTGCCAGGAATTTTCGTTGCATTCCAGGCCTCGGTAGAGATGTAGTTAGTGCTAGAGGCGGCCTAATGAAGTCATTGGAGGGATGATGAATAAGTTTCAAGTGTTAAGAATAAATTTTAGTAATATTACGAGATACAACTTCATCGTTATCTCTTTGGATGGATGTTTAAAGGCCCTTCAATGCGTTAAATTTGCAATATTTTCCACCAGGAAAATCTAGAAAGTCTCTAACAAACAGAAACACTTGAAACAAAACCTTACACAACAGAAGGGAAACAAATACTTGAGTGTCTGAACTCCAAACAGTCATTGGATTATTGATTTCTTGAAAGTAAATAAACAACTTTTTCCCTCGAAACAAAAATTTCGAGCTTGGCTACGGTTAGATTTCCTTTCATGTGCCGTCGAAAAAGTGCTTCACCTTCCTGGAAACAATTCTAAAATTATGCAAACAGATACGACCATCGCAGCCATTCTGATCAAACGATACCAATTTCTTACCGCACAACTCTTGAATAGTTTTACAAAACGATAGATAAATAGATCGATACGGGGAACGGGTCCGAGCGATTCCTATACCTTCATAGATCACCCGAACAGTAAGTTGCAGCCACCCAGCCAATTGTTCCTGTAGGCTGTTGAAGAAAAGCAATCACAATATTCGTTTACATCCATCCCAACGTCGGGTTGAAGCTCTTTCATCTGTCTGCAGCGCACGCAATCCGGTTTCGATTGTGCGTATCGAAGAAATCGGCCGTTTTTTTTCTTCCCCTTGGTGGGCGTATTTTCCCTCCCCTTTCGACGGTCCTACTCAATATGCACAGCAAGCATTGGAGGACGCGGGTTGTTCGCTTACCTCTCGCAATGCAATCAGCCCGACCGAGCCCAATGGAATCGAAATCGTCAATTCTGCCCCGTTCTACCAGAAGCAATACAGAAAAAAGGATAATGAGCTGCGCTATTACATGCTCCGTGCGGCACAGCAAGATGGTTGATAAGAAGAAAGCTGGAATAGAGACGATAAGGGAGCGAGAAGATTGGCACTCAAGAGCGAAAGCTGTTTGTTAGCCAGCGATAGAATGGTACGGATGGCAAATTAATAAACAAGAATTATCTTAAACGAGTCTAGAGCCTGTTACGGGGCGGCAAAGTGGCAAAGTGGCTACGACGACACCGCACACGCCAAATGGCTCTCGATCCCCTTCATTCCAGTACGTGGGTGAAATCACTCAGAAGATTAGCTACCTTTTAGCCGTTTCCGGAATCGGCCGAGCAGGAGCCGTAAAGCAGAAGGGGTCTGTGTGCCCATTTCCCTGGCACTACCGGTCGGTTAAAACGTGTGATGTAAGCCCCAGGACCGGCCCGCTGCCAGGAAGAAATCAATTTTAGTAGAAGAGTAGCTTTTTCACACGAAATTACCCTCATTTGTGAGATCGTTTCTGTACGCACCATTAACCAAGATAAGCAGCTCTGGGCTGAAATCGGCACACCGTTGGGGAAAGAGAGAGAGAGAGAAAGAGCGCAGGAGTTATGGATGTAACGAGACAGTTATCATGATTTTCCAGGCCTGGCTGCGCGGATCTGGATTGGCATCGAAAAACCCCGCCGCTGCAAAAGTTCAGCCGAGCGATGGATTGGAATTGACGAATGAAAAATGTCAAACGGTAGCTCCAGACGGCCAAATAACTTTCCCAATTAGTTTCGTAATGGCGAGATAACAAAGTTTTGCCAAGTCAACCGGCAGGCGGCGCAGCCTTTTTGCTGCTGTGAACGACTGTTTATTTACTTCTTCTCGAAATTCTTCTCGACGATTGCACCGAAAAGGGGAGCGCTGTGGCTACAATTGACGGGAAGGCTCGATTCGGCACGAAGTCAATCCACCAGAAAGCTCTCCACCAGCAGCACCAGAACGAGTTTTGCACACGAAAGAGTAAAGTTTGCTCGTCAAAGTGTTGTTTGTAATTGTTGTGGTTGCCACCAGCAGCAAAACTGCTTTCCGAAATGGCGTCCAATGCGAGCGCCCCCAGTACGCCAAAGTGTGGCCAGTGACCAAACAGCGAAGGAAGAAAAAGAAGAAGAAAAGGATCCGAAAACGCAAATTGACCGTAACATGTTTGGATGATACGCTTCATCAAAGTCTAATCTAAAATTCAAACGCGTCCGTCCACACTCCACACACTCTCCGGCGACGCGCCAGTGGGTGGGATGCAAAACAAATCCAATTTCTTCCATTTAAGATTTTCCAATCAATCCGACTAGAACCGGACCGAATGATTCGGTTTCGATCGGCAGTGGTCGGGAGGGGGGGGGGGGTGGGGTGTTTTCCTTGCCATTTGCTTTGTCCGGGAGTCTCATTTAAATTTTGTTTATCTTCAAAACTGTACCAATGGATGAATGGTTTTGGGGTTGGCTTGCTGCTCTTGTTTCTTCACACCTTCTCGAAGGAAGTATTTTGGATCGATCGGTTCTCCTCCAGAAAGGATTTTTATACCACATTTCTGTGGGTGTGTGTGTGTGTTTCTGTAACATGTAGCAGACAGCAGCGGCGGAAGCTTACGTGTGTTGATGCGAGAAAGCATTATCCCCTTCGGTTTGGTGAGAAATGTGGCGGAGCAAATAATCGGAAACTTCACAACATTTATTTCACATGTAAATCATCCTTCATCGCACGTTCTTGTGGAGAGCGAGAAAGCGAAGGAAGTTAGCCTCTCGTTCGGTTTCTGATGAAAAGCATGCTCGTTACCTTCGTCTTCCCTAGTCATGATAAATCTCTTCCCCTTTCCCTTTCCCTTGATGCGGGTGTGGCAGCTTTCTGCCAGGTGTGTGGTGTTGAAAAATAGAATCCACCTTTCCCCGTGTGCTGGTCGAAAAGCGGTCTAGCTTAAACGAGAAAAATCGATTTCCCCGAAAGGCCCCGTCGTCGAATGCAACTCGGCACATGCAAGCGTGTGTTCGTGGCGGTGTTTGCGGACCGACCCAGGGAAAGGAAAAAGCTGCTCCTGTATAATCTAAAAACAATGTTTTCCCAATCATTTCCTCACTGTTACACACCGTCGCAGTTTGCGCACTGGTACAAGCGGTACCCACGGCTGGTGGAAAACGGTGAATTCGCCACAGCGCTGTGTAATCCGATTCCGATTCGACGGAAGCAACCGCAAACGTGCCAACACTGACTGAGCATATTTCCTGAGACATTACACCAAGAAGCGTAGAAAATGGGACCGATAGCTTACACCGGCTGGCGTCGGGCCCCTGGCTGGAGGAAAGCTTTAAGCGGTGTGGTCCTTTTTTGCTACTTCTGCTGCTTCTGCACGGTCCATGGCTTTGTTTGGCAACGTGTGCGTTAGTGTTGCGGAACAGTAGGAAAAATAACGCCATTGTGTTATCGGTAACACTCTAAGCTTGAGTGCTTTTCGGGCATTGGTTGCTGTTCATCCGACACCTTGCAACTGACGGGGGAAGGGAGAGCAGGGAAGGAATGGAGGGGGGAGAAACCACAATGATGGGGAATGGGTAGCGCCGTGTGGGACGATTTCATCCACTTGTGGTTAATGCGAGCGTGCGCCATATGCGAGAAAACAATCAATCCAGGTTGTAAACGATACCTGTGTGGTTGTGTGTGGACCTGGACCATCGAAAACGGTGCCATAGACTTGTGGTAAACTAAATGTAAAATGATGTAGCATAGGGAAAAAGGAACGTTCCTAAAATTTTAAGCAATTAAGCAATTCAAGCAATACTTCATGATGATGTTATTTTAAGCTTTTCCTTCCGCGCACCGTGCGGGAGCTACACAATGCCATACGCCGGCAAATACACTTCAGTCCCACTTCCGAGCATTTGCCAAGTGCTCTGGCCACTCTCTGATTTCTATCCATTTCGTTAATCCTTTTGGAGATTAATTACGCCCGAACCGGGACGCAAATGGAGGGTAATGCGTCCGAATGGAGATTAATTTTCATTTTCCATCAGCTGTTTGCCAAAGCTCGCCTGCCGCTGTAATTCCCAAGCCAGTTGGTTTCTGGTCTAACTGTGTCTTTTTTTTTGCATTGCCTTGGGGTTTGCAGCGAACGAAAGAAGAAAAAAAAAAGACCAGCTCGAAAAATAAACGCCGTAATACGTTCCGAGACCTTTGAGGCCTACATAAATCCAAGTGCTTGGACGTGGAACGAAGGAAAGGGATTAAAGAGCGAGGGACGCGAAGGAAGGGGGAGTGAATTTTTACTCTGCTCTGGGAACACCGAACCACCGAACCACCGGCTGTGGCAGCTGTGTGCGCGCCGGCAGTGTACGGTCGAGACATGGAAAGCGTTTTAAAACGAAATAATTGATGAAAATTTCGACTCATCTTTCGCCACTCGACCATCTTGATGAAAGCGTTTTAATTAAAAACTTTTGCCCACTCACCCTATCCACCACCCCTGCGATGGGTGGGAACGCAAACCACACACACGCAGGATGCAAAAAAAACGGGTTTCATATTCGAGGTTAACGCTTTTGTAGTGTGGTTTTTGTTTCACTCATAATGTCGTTCTCATTTTTCTCTTCCCTCTCTACAGCCCCGATGTGCGAATGCATTGACCTCTGCAACAGCATCAACAGCCACAAAAAGGACGAACCATCTGGCAGCAGTAACGAACTGGAGAAGTACAAATTCGATTGATTCGATTGTGCACAAAAGACAAATTCAACCAGTGATTGCACTAAAGGACCTCCACTAAGACCTCGGTTGATGTGTGGTTCTGTATTTATGAGACACAGCGCAGCCTCCAAGTGAAGTGAACAATCGTACCGCCCGTAGTGAAGTGGTCATGAAATTAAATTAAGTATATTTGAAGCAATTGAAGTGCCGTGAGCGTTAAAGATCGCAAAGACAGGATGCTGCCGAGCGCTAGCGAACCGGTGGTCCGGGTCGCGCCGTACGGCCACGAGTGCCCATTAGTGCTCGAAATGAAGGGGTCCACCACTGTCAAGGGTCGAGGGTGGAGGCCACTTTGCCGGTGAACGAGCAGGCCGTGTATTGCTTTCCATCTCACACCAACGCGCGCGCGCGCTCCAGTTTGCGGTCCCGGAAGGACGAGCAACGAGCCGTCACTGCAGAGCTGCCGATCCCTGGCCGGTCCAAGACAAAGGAGGAGGGAGGAAAAAAGGAGCAACAGAAAGCGGAGCTAAAGGTGAGAAGGAAAAATCGCTACCCATTAGTCACAATCGCGGGCAGCGGAAGCGGAAGTAGCAGCGGAAGTCGCAAGCGGAAGCGAAACGGTGCTGCCACGGAACCGTGACGGCAGCTTCGAGCACAGGTACAGCGGTTTGGTGGATGGGAAGAATGGTTACCAATTCAGTTGAGATTGTGATTTATTTTATTTATATGCCCGGGCCTTTTCGGTTCGAGTTCTTGTCACGTGCTCCAAAACCGGTGCAACTTGTGGGAGTATTCGGAGCTGCTCGATACTAACGAACTGGTGCAAAAGCAATTTGGTTTATGTTTCTATAAGGCATATTAGCTTAGGCAAACACACACATACAGTCAGGCCTCGCGATTAGACACAAATGAACCGACCTGATTGTGGAGGTCGAGCTTTCATTCCAAAGTGAGCACTTTTGCGATAGTTAAGACACCGATTGGCAATGATAACTGGCGGCCACTTCGCTCTATTCTGCTTCTCGTTCATTTGTTCTGTCGCCTGTCGTGTGCTAATGGCAAACAGGCATGCTTCCCTTCAGTCCGGGTGCTAGATTTCTTTCGTTCGTTTTTTATCATTCCCACTGCTACATTGCTCCTTTGTAGCGCTGCCCTGGGTGGTGGTAGCGATAAAAAAGCGCAAAAAATTACTACAAAAACTCCTAGCGTGCCAACAAAAGCGTGAAAATGTATTATTATTAATAGCTAGGCCGTGCGCTAAGCGCACGGTGCTGCGGTGCTGGCTTTTTTCCGCTGTTTACTGCCGTTTGCACGAGCAAAAAAAACATTGCGAAAAGGTCAACGTGTTGGGTGACGCAAGGGTAGGGAAAAAAGTGTGAACTTGACGCAGGCAAATGGAGCGCCCGGGTATGGGAGAAGGCACACCTCGAGCCTCGCACCAAAACTACACCCTCTCCCGGGGGCCGGAATGGATGGAAGCATGCAAATTGCTAGGCCAAAATAGAGCATAAAACACACAATACAAATATCTTTAATGAAGGTAATAAATTCAAGCCTCAAACGGGGAGGTAGCCCGTATCGGGTGCGCGAGTTAAGCCGAGACACAGGTTCTTTCCTTCCAAACCAAATTCGCGAGCAAACGAACCCCGCGTGGACTTACGAAAAAAATGCAGAAAAAGATGGTCCCACAAAACATTGCACGAAAGCTTCAAACGAAAGGACATAAAGCAAGATGAAAACAAAGCGTCGCAATAACACTTACTTGAACGAATCTAATAAAAATCTGCACTTTCTCTTCGCTTGAGTTGGACCGGATGAGTGTGGCCTTTTTGTGGGATGGGGTGGGAAATGGAAGAGGGCGTAGGTTTTTTTGTTTGTTTCTTTCAAAGCATCTATCATTATGCTTGTGTCCCATTACAGGACAAAGACCCCAAAGACGCAAGAAAAAATACATTCTGGAAGCGAGCCGTACGATGGATTCGAGTGTGAAGAGAGACAACATTAACGCCAACGGCACAGAACCTGACGTCATTGGGAAATAGGCGGAAAATGGAGTGCAGTGCAGTGCAGAAAAGTGACAAAATTAGCAACAGCCAAGGAGTGAGTGTGAGTAGTGACGAGTGAAAAATAGCTAAAAGGTCGTGAAAAAGGTCCCGGTAACAAACAAAGCAACACAAACCAATCCTTTTTGCACAATACGCACAGTACGCGAACCGAGTGTACAGAAATACACCAGAATAGAGTGTGTGTGAGAGAGAGAGGGAGTGAGACACCGCAACTGGGACCTTAGGCAAAGTTTTCGGTGATAATTTTCTTTCCCTCCCCGTCTGGTGCGCCGGTGGGGAGTTTGCCGCCGACGGCAGGAAACGATTTGCCAACGGGCACTCGCTAATGGTGCCTATGATGGCGCTGAAGAACAACAGATCGCGTGGCCGCCGTCGTGAGGCGGGAGTGCGGGGCAACCGGTGTGGCTGTGGCGGCATCGCCAGCGACTGTAATCCGTTCATTTCCACACCATCGGCCGTATTTTCGCGAACTTTGCTCGTTACCTTTCTGCTGATGACGTTCAACGTGAACGTGTGCCAGGTGGTGGAGGCCGCGGCCAGTGCCAGTGCCAGTGCAGCTGCCGGAATTGAGCGACGACCGAGCGGGGATCTGCAGCGGCCCGACGGTCTTAAAATGCATCACCACGGTAAGTAGTCGGGTTTGAGTTGGGTTGGGAATGAACCTCATTGCAAAGATCGCGTTTAAAAATTGAGCTTTAAATAGATAGATCTTTAACCACAGTCGAAAGACAAGTTGAAGATATTACAGAAGAGTAAAATTTCCAGCGAAGTTTCTATTTCAAATTTATTATGCAGCTTTCTCCGACTACAACAGACATGAAAACCACTGTATGCTCGTCCATATTGTTTGTGATGGGCGAATGAGCTCGCAAGTTTCCACGCCACCACTTCCGGGGCGGCCAATTAACCGCTTTCCTTCAGCAAATCGTTGTCGTCGTTGGTAGTTTGGTTGCCCTCCCAATCCCCCATTACCCAGTTTCCATCCCATTTTCCTCGTACACCGGAACAGCAAAGGCAATTGGATTGAGTTTCGGCAAAAAGTTACAATTGAAAGTGGCACTTTGCCGCAGCCCGCGTCTACCCATCCTCTAGCCAAGCAGAAAAAAAGCCTTGCGTTCCAAAGTTGAGCGCTGGCAATTGCGCCATTGCGATAAACAGATCCATTCCGGGTAAATCTGTTTGCCTTCCAAGTTCGTCGCGGGTTGCCATCTTGCTGCTGGTGCTGCTGCTGCTGCTGCTGCTGCTGGGTGTACATAAACAAAACAGCAAAGCAATAGAAGAAGCAAAAAAAACACGGGAAAGACACACGACAACCCGTTTGGAAACAGCAGGCACAACACGTATGCGCCATTGCACACGCACACTTATTTAAGCTGGGGAGCGCGGCTAGGGTTCCGGGTTGGTGACGTTAAATGGATGCGATCAGAAACAATTTCAATCGGTATGACTATAATTCTTCCGCTTCCGTAGGACCGCCGCTGCGGGCCCACCGCCGTTGCCCAGACCTTCCTTTACCCGCCACTGCAATCACGGTGGAAAACGCAGTGGAAAAGATGGTTTATCTGTCGCCAAAGGACGAGTCGACTGCTTTGCACTGCTCACGAGCACGAGTTACTATCACCGCGTGTACCCGTACTGTCCCCAGCCAGCCGTCCGGTACATACTGCCGGCACAGCGTACCGCGAAACTGTACGCCGAAACTGTCGTGTGAATTTGTAGCCTTGCAGGTTTGGCAAGGCCCGGGCAAGCCCCATGCCCTGAATGGCATGGATCGCTCTCCGGCGTTTGCAAGCAAATAAAACAAATAAATCCCGGAAATACATTGCCCCGAAATAGGACCATGGCAGCGTGCCGAGGATCGTTTTTCTTCCGCAACAAAAGCGACGGGAAAAAGCGTTTGCATCAAATCGTTCTCGGAATCGGTTGAGAGAGACGTAGCGAATACAACAAAAAAAGAAAACAATTCTCGGATGAGAATGTTAGCCAGACTGACACACCCTGGTACTGGTCGGAGTTTGGGAGGAAGCCAGTGCTAAAAGCCGCCCGTAGGGAAGTGTGCACGATAAACTATATCGCCCCGAAGGTAGCAAACGACGACACGCGACATGCTGGTGATGATGTACGACAGAGTGAATTGAATATTAACACTTGCGGGACTGGAGAAGCAAGGAGCAAGGAAGAGAAGGATGGTGAAAATGTTTTGCCTCGAGGTGTGTGAATGATTTGTTGACGAAAATTGGGACCAAACACTCGGTACGCTGTGTTCACTCTTCCCGCTGGAGCTCGGGACCTTTTTAATTGATCAAACCAGTCTAATGGAGCGTGTTGGTTCCATTCCTTTAATTAAAAAGCATTACAATGCCCTGCAACTGTAGCATAGGTTGGAGAACAATAATCCCAGACTCAGAACACGCACAACGATCGTGCACAGTTGCCATCCCATTGCATTGCCGACGCATTGCATGCTTGTTTGGGAACGGCTTTCCTCGCCTTTGATATCAATGTTGCACTGTTGGAAAATAAGCAAAACTTGGAAAAAAACCGAATTGCATGGTTGTGTGGTGAAACTTTGATTACTTAATTATACACTGACCCACTTTGCCAGCTGACCACTGTGAGGGCTGGAGCATATGTTTACCATTGACAGGGTGGGTTTGTTTGATAACTTTGAACTGGGCCCGCATCGAAACACAAACACCATGCATGAAATCCTTATGAAAAAAACCGACTCGCTATCTCATTCCCCCCTCTCTATCTGTTTCCCTCTCTTCATGGTGCTAACACTGGGGCAAAGTGTCATCAAGCACACTCTGCAAAACGTTTCTCCAGAAAGCTTCGTCATTCAATGGAAATAGCAATCGTTTCGGGAGGCCCTAACGTTCCCGGGGAAAACTACTATTTGCTCGTTTTCAATTTACCCCCAACTTCCGCCCAATCGCATCCACATGCAATGGGTTTTCTTTTCCCCACTTTCCTCGGCAACAACAGCTCACTGCGTCGCACTCTCTCTTTCTTTCTCTCTCTTGGCTCCTCGGTGCCTCACTTTCGACACATTCGGTTTCAATCAATCGAAGCTCCCGTCTCTGTGCCTCCCGGTTAGCAATTTCATTTACTGTAATCAATTTCACCGATCGGCACGAACCCTTCCAGCCCCCCGTCGACCCACCCCAATCAGGCACGCAACTCCAACCAAACACGATGGGATAAAAATTAGCAACATTTTGCAGGCAGCTCTGGCAAGGGCTGCGTGGAAGCCGATCGGAGGTGGGGTTGTTTCGCCAGCCGTTGTGTCGTTCTGCCTAAAAATCTGATTTATTCCCTTCCGTTGAAACGGCGTAATCGTGTGCATTTGCGAGGATATGAAGGTGGGTGGGTGGCAGGGTTTCAGTAAAAGCCAATTTTCCTCTCCCGAGGCCATGGCAGTGTTGGTTATTGGCAAACATACATCGATGGCGGCTCCAAATCAACCAATATAAAATGTGTCCAAGCTTGTGTGTGTAAAAGAAAGAGAGAGAGAGAGAGAGAGAGAGAGAGAGTGGGGTATATGTTAGAAGATAAAAAACTAAAACTCAACCAAACTCTCCATATGCAGGTCACGTGGCAATAAATATGTTTTTGTTGAAAATGGGAAGCCATATAGGGCTGCCCCCAAGGATCTTTTTTTATGAGTGTGTGTGGGAGTGTGTGTATAAATTTTATTTTCACGTAGCGATCGCTAACACCACGTCACAAAATGGGGATGGATTTTGACGCACTTGTACCACCCACCGTCCACCACCCGTGGTACGTGTCGCGATTCATTTCGCGGTGGGTTCGCTTTGAGTGCCAACGGTACCCAGGACAGCAAGTTTTTCACCCGTGTACATTAAATCTGATTTTGTATCAATCGTCATAGTCGTATGCGTTTGTCCCTTTTTCTCTCTCTATCTCTCTCTTTTTATCTCTTTCTCACTCTCTCTCTCTTTTTTCCGAATCCGAATCGAGATTGGCAGTGCCTCCAATATTCGAATTTCAGAACAGCCAAATCAAATCAGATCACGATTGGGCGTTATTTTTTGTCGAAAGATACATTTAGGCGCTTCGATACAAATCTGAATGGGCTTTGTGGAGGAGTTGGGCAACTTTATATGATTTTTTTCTCGGAAACAAAATATTGATATAAATGGCTTTCGGTAGCTTTATTTATGCACTGATGAGTAAAGGCCTCTGTATTTAATCTTCTTCTCTTTTTTTTTAAGCTGGCGTGCGTGACACTCAAATTTGTGGAATTTATATGTTTGTTCTGTGTCCTGTGGTGCAGGGACTCAATTTATTTCGTTCCGTATATTTCATTATTGGAGGGCTGCAATTGTAGATGGAAATATTAAATAATAGATTTACAATATAACTTGATACACAACACAAGCACAAATGTGCAACCGTAATTCCCCCCGAAATCACAAAGATTATCCATTTTTTGTATATTATTTCGCCAATGGGTTGTTCAGATTTTCCACAGCAATAAAAATGCAACCCTCTAGAGACACCCCATCAAAAACGAGTTAATCTCCTCGAGCGGAAAGTCAAATATCTCGAATATCACGGTGGGCCGATTTACTAATGCGTGCCGATAGCGACGGCATCTGATTATTTATTGCCCGGCCCGCTTTTCCGTTGGCATGTTATCAGCCATCAGCCGTCCCTGCAATAGTTTTCACCTATTTTCAAGCCCAAACCCAACCCCACACGAGGCAGATAATTTCCTCTCGCATCTCTGTGTGTAATGATCTTTTCAATAATTCAGACCAACCCCCGTCTCGGTTGTCTGCCTCCAGACTCGATATCATAAGTCCCTTCTAGCGTGTAGGTACGACGCCGTGTGTGCATGTGTAGAAGATTTCCTCTGGGATCACTTTGGGGAAAATTAAAACCTCCGCCTACGAGTTTCCCATGCGTGCAACCTCTTATCGATTCCGTTCACTTCACAGAGGCCGGCTCCTGCCGTTGCTCACCGTTTAGGTTGGGTTGCGAATGATAACTCATAAATACGAAAACAACTCCCCCGAGCCCGGACTGATTTCGGAAAGGGTTGCACAGTGGCCCGGCAGCTATCGCCAGAGCTGCTTCTTTTTGCTGCCCGACACATCGGCTGATTGGAGTTGGTAGCTGTCGATATCTTTCCGGACCCGCTTCAACTTTGGGCTTTATCGATGATATTGGAAAGGTCAGCAAAAGGGAGTGACGGTGGCGATAGACTTTACACTGCCTGCACATTATCCGACAGCCGGAATGCTGGCCAAAGTAAAGGTGTAAACTCAATCAACGCGTCTCAAATCGATTACCCGACCGGAAACCCCTATCCATTGGAAAATGATTCCGATTTTTCCCGAACCCCGTTCCGGGCAATGAGGGAGTGATCGATTTTAATTGATTACCACAACTGGCAGAAGGTACCAGCTGGCTGTCTCCAAGCTGACCACGCAGATACATGTTTGTATCTGTGCGTGGCTGCCAGTGTGAAGTATCTTCTACTGGTGCTAATCACCACGGGGGCCTTGGAGTTGGGTTTGCAGGCAGTGTCGATAATCATTTGCTTCTCCCTTCGCCCTTCCCACCGTACCCACGGCACTCCACTCCAGTAGAGCAATTAAAATTTAATTTCTCACCGTTTGTTCACAAAATCGAGCTTTTTGTCAGCTTTCCCAGCGCTCCCAACAAGTGCGACCGAAAGCCCGAACCTTTCCCGACATCTCTGTTTGGAATGGTGCTTGTGTTGTTTCGCCAACGCCAACACTATTTACACAGGGGGGAAACTCTGCCTACTCGGTGAACCCATTCAACGATGGCAATTTCAGAAGCGGTACGAGATGACAACACCACCAACGACGATGCAAATGATAATGAGGTTGATTTTACTGAGGAAACAGGCCCGCGCGGTTACAACACAACGTCGTGATTACCTGCACAATGATTAAAATTCATTAATTGCACTAAATCTTCCTCCTGCCCTTTGCTTTACCCTTTGGATCAACCGAACGCGGGGCACCTGTAGCGAATCCGTTCAAATTGGTCGTTACAATCTGCGGTCAATGAGGGATAGTAATGGAAGTAATGGAGGTTTTTGTACACGCAGATTGCTTCAATCCGTCTTGTTATTGTAATGGCTGAAACGATACAGAACAAAGCAGTTATGGCAGTGTCAAACAGGGAAACGAGACTCAAGAATTAGCTCATACGAATTACGCGTTTGATCCGGTGTAAGCTTCTACGTGTACGACAATAGATAACAATGGGACGATCAGCCACGCCGTCCATTACACGCAACGTACCACTATCGGCAAATTAGAACCACCTTTTCAATCAGCCCGTATGATAAACTGACGAACTGTCCAACTTTTCCTCCGCCTCCGTTCGCGAACAATGCGACTGCAAACTCGTGTAGCTTCTGTCCGATTAGCAGCCCCCGCACTGCCGACGCCAAAGGCCCCACAGTTTAGGAAAGTTTTCCCGCACGTGAATTTCCCCCGAAATCCTATTATGTCCAATTGCTGCCTGCAACAAACGCTGAGCCGGGCGAGTGCTGATCAACGTCTTGCAAAGCTGCTGCTGCACAGAACATCCACCGCACTAATCGCCGCATCGACAGCCATTCATCGCTAATCTCCATCAATTCATAGCTAAAAGACGTGATAACAGCGAATCACGAGCGCCATCGTCCGGCCGTACCAACAGAATCCTTTGTCCTCCGAGCTTCGAGGCGAGCTGGTGAAACTTGTTCTTCGTCCGCCCTGGACCTGGTCGAAAGTTGGACGGACATTGTTCTTCTAATCCCCAACCCGGACCCTTACACCTCTTTAGCGTGGGTACAAAAGGACCTGCTTCTTACGGTACACGCTGCGGCGGGAACAATATGCGTTCGACGGGTTTCTCGCTTGCCGGTGGAAGTTTTACTTCTACCAGTGTGGCCGCAATGGCGCGCGCGCCCAGTGGTACCATTTTCATGGACGATGGATGCCCGAATGAATGCATAATTCATCCACGTTTTGTCAAATTTTCTCAATCACATAAGTGAGCGCCCAGTAGAAGTGGTTGGCTAGGAGTGGTTGGCGACCATCATACGAATGCTGCTGTCTCATTAGCAAGCGCACTTCTTGCTCACACACACACACACACTGCTCACGTAAGGTGTGTGGCAAGGTGTGTTCTCGCTGCGAGTCTCCCGAAACTATCTTATGACACGGGCAGTGATCGTGCCGCCGGTGATGCCGGGCCATTGCACCCATTTCGGAGCACGCGATGCACACCAAACTTTATCCTTTCTGTTACTGTGAGAACGGTATCATCCTTACATTTGTGACCTGCCACCGGCTGCTCCTACCCTGTGTGTGCTGAGTGTAAAAGCCACATGAAAGATCACCAGTGCAGACGGTCGCCACGCTCGGCACAACACGAGAAAGAGAGAGAGAGAGAGAGAGGACCGAAGGAAAAGTTTGCTGCCAAGATTCGTTGTTCGTGTGCTTCATTGCCGCGATGGTCGTCGATGAGTAAGAAACCGGGCTACCTATCATCGTCCTGCACTATGCGAATGGCTCTCAGAAGATGAATTTCGCCCTCCCGAAAACTTTCACCAACTGCATCGTTCGAACTTTGCTTTCACGCAACGTGAACGCAACCCGGCAAGCAGTGCTGATGGTTTCCACACCCGTAGAGCGACAACGCTGAAAGCACTGCCCGAGTTTCTGCAGCCCGGCAGCCGTCTTACAGCGATTTCGGTGTAATTTATTTAAATTATGAATGAGCCAACGCAGCCACTGCAGCTTAGAGGCGCCCTTGCACGAGAAAGTTTTCCCTGCAGGTCTGCCGGCGAGGCTGGTCTTCATGTGGCGTGATTAAATAATTAAATAATTTCCTTCAAAGCCCGAGACGGTGGCTGTGGAGAGTGAGAGAAGAAGCGGGTTCGCAGTACTCCCTGTGGGCCTTTTGACTTGTCAAAGGTCCGAGATAAAAGACGATCAATACGTGATGTCGAAGCTCGTTCCGGTGCTGCTGCCATGATGTTGGTGCAGATTTGCACGAAACATTAGCCATCGCCGGTCGCTCAGGCCGTGCAACGACATCTTGTGTCGTTGTTGCGTGGACCAACGTAAGAAGCCGTCCGCAGGCCGGCAGAGGAAAAGAAGGATGAATAATTTGTAATTGAATTTATCCACCCGGCCCAACTTCTTCCCAGCGTGTGGGAATGGCTCCACACACGCAAGACATGTCGGCCGACTTTAGCCTCGTTCTTCTAAGGCTTTCTTCAAGAAACTCATTTTAAATGACGAACATCATCAGCAGCAACCGGTGGGAAAGGTCAGCGACCAAATTTGATTACAAACAAGGGTTGGCGGCGGTTCTGGGAGTTGGTGTAGACGTATGTGAGGAAACTTTGCCGGTTTTGAAAATTCACTTTCCCGCCGATGCAGCAGGTGGTGCTGGTCTCTTGGGTGCTGGATGCTGCAAAAGATTATGCTTCGATATGAACCAAGTAAATGGGCGACAAATTGAGCGGATCAAATGAGGCAGGGAGACTCCCCCAGCCGTCCCTTGGGAAAACATACCGATGGTCATTGGGTCAAAGAACATCAAAAGTTGCTGGTGGTTGACCACCAGTTGTGTTCAATTTCTTACGCCTGTAGGAAGTTTATCTTATCATTAATAGCAGAGAAACAACAGGGTGTGTATTTTGTTGCTGGGACTTCAAAAGCTGTCCTCCACATAAAAACAATCAAAGCATTACACATGTGCATAGCTGATGCCTGATCTTACGTTACGTGACCTCCTGCGTTCCAAGAAAACTCCTTCACTCGTAGTCAATCAAAAAGTCAAACACAAGTACAATATTTGCCCGCCCGACGATGAGGCCCGAATGCAAAGAAAAAGCTCTCCTGAAAACACAACATTTTCCATGCCACATAGTGCCGTATGCTAACAAATTGCTACCCTGAAAAAGGGCTCCAGACGCACACACACACACACCCACACACAAGCTTTGTTTTCACTCATCATTCCACCCAAGGTCCGACGAGCTCGGTGCACAATTTGCGTATCCCAGCAGTGGTGTGATCTTTGTAAATTCTGGACTCTCGTTCATGTGGAATGTTCATTCCGAGAACGGCATGAATGTTTAAACGTCCAACGTTCGCCGGACCCGTGTCAGTCTTGATGAAAGTTTCCAAATCGATACACTGCCGGGGCGTTGCAGCCCTTCTGGGCCGGTGCTTTTTGCCTCTTGACCATCCATCTAGCCAGCGCCGATGCATGTCGAATGCCACTCGGATAAATAGCTTCATCGAGTCTAGTTTCACAGTTTGAGCTCTTCCAGCGAGCTCTCTTCCCGTAGGGCGGCTCGATGATGCTTGATGCTGGGCGGCTACACTCTTGCGCTTCCAGACAGCTTGGACAGCGTAAGATGAAAAAACCAGCACACACTCTGCAGCTAAAGCTCTGTTGTGAAGCACCTTTGCACGATGTACCTTCAAAGAGGGCTTTCCTTTCAGTCCGAGTCCGAGCCTCTCTCTCTGGGATTCGGTTCCCGCTTTGCCGTGATGAATTGTTGTCAGATTGTTTTCAGCCGTATATCGAGTGAATTTCCCTGAAGTGTGGAGTGTTTTTGTGGAGCAAACGGGCTGAATGAAATTGCCAGAACATGCTGGGTCGTACGCCGCGGCCCATGGATAGTTTTTCTACCCTATTTTCCAATCACAATCAAGAGCAAAAGAGTAGATTTAACAATTATGCATTCATTGTACGGGCTCACTTGAACATTTGTTAGATTGTTTGTAAGAATGTATTTCAGTATGTCTAGCAATTGATGATCTCATACCACATGCGCTTTTCCCAAATAGTTCAGACAGTGTGCAGGAACCAGATTAGAGACTAAGTGAGTTTAGAATCAATTTTCTTAGCTCACTTTCCATCAGCAACCATGCGGCAAATCCTTCCCGATTGAATACCGGGATGCAAGACGGCCTAGGAACAGCCGGCAGTGCACGAAATGAGCACGACCACGCATGAGTTTCATTAATAATTACGCTCTCCAAAATATCTCATTTACTGCCGGATATAATCTCGGCAGCCGCGGCCGACAGGCTCCTGCCAGCTGCACGATTAAACCGTTCCCAGCGGTGCTATTTTCACCCACCGCTTATCGTGCTCTGTCTCTCTCTCTCTCTCTCACACACATGCGCCTGCATGAGTGTGTCTGGCCCGGCAGGCATCCATTCGGCCGATTAAGCGGGCAAACGTAATAAACATTTTTCACTCCCGCTTCCGCTCCGTTTTGGGCCACTCGAGAGGGGCCGGCTCGAAAAATCCTTTCCACTTCCGTGGCTTACTTTCGCAGGCGTTTACAAACGATCGCCGGGCAGGCAGGCAATAGACAGGTGGATGATGTTGCCCATCGAAACCCAAATAGACTGGCTGCGGGGGAAAATGGGAGCAAAAGGGAAAGAATAATCTCCGCTACCATCCACCATATCATTAATATTTCTTATTATGCTGTTATTCCAGTGCGGCCGTTTCCTGTTCGATTGCTACGTCACAACACCGTCCACCGTCGGTTTGGCAAAAGAGGCTTTCTGTCGTCTGTTAGGCAGAGGGAGTGTGGCATCATTGACTCGCTTCGCTACTTTATGTATCGAGCGATGTAGGGTCAGACAGGCTGCAGTTGCGTGCCGCAAACCCATTCAAATCGGAGACAATGGTGTATCGGCCAGCAGTTTTTCATTATTCATCCCATGCAACATGGGTTGTGGAGAGTTTAGGTTCAATAGACGATAATGGCGCACCACGTCCCTTTTATTTGCCACAAATTCAGTTCCTCTATCGAATGGCTCACCAAGAACAATTCCATGTTCGGTGGTTGTTTGCTGTGTGTTAGATTGTTTTGTGGAAGGAAAAGTTAATCACTGAACAGATAATTAAATAAACACAGCGAGCGGGACCGAGTATGGGCAGTATTGTATGTTGACGTTGAGATACATAATTTAAAAGGGCCTTTCAGCGACACAGAAGCATTATCAACATTGGCAACGAGCTGCTCGTGTATTGTTGTTATCAAAAACTCTCACGTGCTTATTCGAAGAGAGCGTGCGTTATTTACATGTAACTGTGCGCAATATAGCTAGGGTTGTACAGATTGGGAAGTTTTTCACTTTTTTGAGGAAATGTTCACTGGTTTACACGTGCACGGTTGCAACCGAACACTTTCCACAACAGCAAACAATGAATAATGAAGCTGCTGGCGGAAGAAACCATTCAGCTTTTCCTGCGCGAAATCTTTTTCCATTAACGCTCGATGGTTGCGTTAAGTAAAGCACTTTTTACCTTGCACCTCGCTAGCTGAACGAAATGAAGCAATTTGATTTCAGGCAAAAGTTTATATTGTTTGAGCATTGCCTGAGGGAATGAGAGTGGAAGAAACCGGTCCATTCTTGAGCAAGACGGAAACCCTCGACTCTTATCCCACCTGCTCGGGCCACCAGCCCACACAAACACACCTGAGTAGTATGATTATTTCCCTCCCACCCTTGCCCCCACTGAAATAGACTTGCAATTAAGCACACACAAAAAAAAGAGAAACAGAAGCTGCTGAATGTGGAAAATGAAAAACTTTCCATAATTTCCATGCTAATTACGCTCGACGTGTTTCGGGGAAAATTTCGGCACGGCGAGGGCTCTATTTGCCAGACGAGACGGGGAGGGCATTTAGTGGGGGGGGAGGGGAGGGGGGAGGGCATATTTGGGCACAAGCTAGCAAAGTCCGAATGAACCGGAAAAAAGACGACGCAATCTAGGCAAACTTCTTCGCTTCCCTGATTGCCGATTCGACTCGAATGAAAATGGTGCAATTTTACCACCTTTCGTCATTTCCTTACCACGCTCTATCACTATCTCTCTCTTTCTCTACACATCTTTGTTGAAGGTGTTTCCCTCCTTTCCGCTACAGTTGACGCCACCGTCAATCACTCGTTGAACGAAAGTTTTGGAGTACCGCTTCTTGAGCACTCCTTCGCCGGAAAAAGGATTGAACCAGCGGATGGCTTTGTTGACGAAGGCGTTGACTAGAGCCCTTCGGGTGTTGGCCATGCACAAGAACGGACATAAATTTGCCACTCCTACCTACACGCCTTTCTTGTACGTCTTTCGGCCGCCTTGTACCGCCGGAAGTGGTCCGCCGCCATTGCAGCAGCTCGTCGATCGGCTGCAAACGACCCGAACTTCCGGTTCCGGTCCCGATTGCCTCGATGGGCTGGAAAATCTGCCTGTAAATTATTGCTACCATTAAATTATGTGACATTAAATCCACAGCCTCTCCCGGACTTACGGCTCGCTGAGCTTCGAAGCGCCGAGCTTCAAGCTCAAAACATTTGCAAACCCGCCACCGCCACACATGCTTCTCCTGGCTTATGTGTGTATGTGTGTGTGTGTGTGTATTGCGTCCCCGGATGCAAGGCACTTGAGACGTTCTGCAGCCCTAGCGCTTGCCTATTTATGGGCAAATTAAGTTTAAACGCTCGAACGGACCCACCTCCCGGCGCGGGTCGTGAAGCAACGGGGTTACGATGCAATATTTATTTATGGATTCAATGAACGCCGTTTGACGACAGCGTACGCCTTACGGGAACGGGGAATTGTTCTGTCCCGGCAACCGAATTACACGTGTACGTACACATGCGTCCCGTTTGGCAGGCTGCCCGCCCGGCCCCATAACTCTCCCCACTGCCACAGAGCATTCTGCTGCATCGTTAACCAACGTGAGACCATTTCACAACCGCCAATGATCGATAAGTAGCGTGTTGTTTGCAAGGTTGGCCCATAAATCAAAGGGAAACGCGCTTACTTTCTCCTTTCCTCGCGCAGCGTTCGACTTCCACCCATAACGGTAACCATGGCGACACGTACATAAATACACACTCCATCTGCGACGGTGCCTTTGCGTGTTCGATCGATCAGCACGACGCACCCGGAGCTTCAGGTTCAAGCAAGGTCAACTGCAACGATCCTGTGATCCTGTGTCTTGCCCGATTATTGCCCCGTGTGCGAAGACGCAACGGCCTCATCCAGGCGGTTCTCAAGATGAGAAAGCCATTTCACGGGGTGCCTTACGATGCCAGCCCTGAAGGACGGCCAATTAAATGGAGTTGTTACCCAATTTTGTGGCTCTCAAGCGCTAATGACTTCCTGCTGTGACCCGTTTATGTGTGGCCGTGGTATGGTAAAACACACCAGCAAACATAAAACCACCGTTCGCCATAAAGGAGTGCACGAGGGTAATCAACATCCAATAATGTGTACACCTTGTTTCACACCCATAAAAGAGTGTTGTCAATCGATGGGAACAGCATTTGGTTGTAAAATACTGCGCTGCGCAGACGGGAGCTTCCTGTTATTTACTTTCCCGTTTTTGCTACAGGTTGTTTTACGGGATGCTGCTGCCTATTTTTATGGTGTTTGTTTTACCATAATTTATAACGGAAATGGAAATGTGTTAAAGCAACACAGAGTTAATGATATGCTTGCGTCGTCTTGCCACAGCCCAAGGCACAGCAAGGCGTTATGCTCGCGCAACGTAAAATCAACACCAGAACTCGGCAAACGGTCGGCGGTCCCGAGCGAATGTGCTCCGACGGCCAGTCGACCACACATTCGCAAGGTAAACATTCGCCAACTGTCGTCGTTCGCATCTGACCACGCGCTGAAAATGGTCCCAATTTTCCAACCCCTCCTCGTCCTTCTCGTGGTGGAAATCGTAGGCTGTAGGCTCCGGTGAACAACATCGCAGTAACCGGTAACTCAACACCTTTATTACCGTGAAGTGCGGGTCGCCCCGTCGAGGCCTGTATGTACTTTTGCCTTAGGAGAAAAGGTGGAGAAAAGAGGGTGGTTGAGACTACAAATCTGGCCACATATGCAAATTAATTCATTAAACGTGATGTTTATAAAAAAACCCCCCCCAACTTCAGCGCTTTCTCGCATTCCCCTCTCTCTCTCTCTCACCAACGGAGGATGCCTCTCACAAGGAGAGGCATTGGCAAGTTTAATTAAAATATCAAGTTCCCGTTCACCAAGGAGCGGGCGTTAGCGGGCGGAAAGCGGCTCGTACAGGGACGAAACATTACACGCCCGTTGTTTGAAGCCCACCCATAAAGGGGGCAATATTTCTGTGTAGCTCATGATGAAGAAATCACTTGAAAATATAATAACCACTCCCTCGCAGGTGCGTGGGTGATGAAAATGGTGAAACAACTTTGCCTTTTATTTGTTGCGCTTATCCATTCATCCACCAAGCGCGTAACCATTCTGCACGGTACACCACGCTTCCCGCGCGCCGTTCCTCTGCGGCAAAAATCAAATTTCTTTTGCGCTGGATTTTTAAGCAGCCAAGAAAAGTGGGATTAAAAATTGGAATAAAAAACTGCTCGAAAAAAAAAACTCTTTGAAACGCTGTTGGTAACATATTTCACCCTGTTAAACTCGGTAAGCTTCTGCCCCGTGCCAACCGCTAAAGAGGTGTTTAGTGCTAAGCAACGTGACTGAGATTTTAAATTTCTACTCAAAGCTCCAATCCAAGTAGCCGCTTCCCACGTGCTGGATACAATTAAAGCCATTTTTGTTTCTAGGAAGCAGCATTATCAGCCTCGTTTGGTATTCATTTACATATTATCAATTAACATGCCAGGTCAAAAGTATGAACTCGAGAATGTTATTGCAATTTGTGTTTTATAATCTCACTCGGTGCTGCTCCATATGCTCCGTTGACACGAGGGCTACAGTAATTGGTTCGATCGATGGCATTAAATTAGGATCAATTAGCATCCTGCGGAAGGGAGCTAATTTATGATCATGGTGGAAAATTATCCATGAAAAATATGCTGGCAAATATTTACGTTGAAGAAATTAAATAAAATCAGGAATGTTTCGAATTTGTTGCATCGATTCTTCAAAATACTTTCGATTGAAGAATTTTGCAATAATCAATAAGAAAATTTGCCTAAAACACGCCACAGCGCTCAATAAAAGCCATTGTAAATAACGTTCTCTAAATGATCATTGTTTAATTTAACCCCTTTTTCATTCCCGTTGCAGGAATTGCGTCAGCAGCGTCCCCGGGCTCTCTGCAGCACGCCACCGCCGGCACGTCCACGGCCTCATCGTCGGGCTCGGCGTCCGCAGCGGCCCTGGTCGCTGGAGGACTCGCGTCACCGTCGTCCTCGCTGACAGGGCCAGCCGAAAAGCCGTACTTTGACGATGTCAACTCGCGCAACGTTACGACGGTCGTGGACGACACAGCAGTTCTGAAATGTCGCGTCAAGCACAAGGGCGATAGAACGGTAGGTCATTAAATAACGATATAAATTATATTTTCTCTTCCCACCCCCAACACACACACACACTAACAAAGGCACCCGTAATTGGTGCATAGGACACTGACCGAGCGCGGGAAACTCGCACAAAGGTTGGTTGGGAAGTGGGCGATCCCGTGGCCCTTGTTCATTCTAATGCATTCGCCACTGGACATGCTTTTATGAACCGTCCATCCTGTCACTTACCCGCCTGATGGCACCAACATCATTTAGAGCGCGCACGTGTGTGTGAGTTTGTGGCCCTCCCACTCCGCTCCAGTGGGTCCTCTTCAGCTCGATCAAACGCTGGAAAACGCGGCACGGACTGGCGTATCGGAGCGTCCATCGGGCGAAACTTCAGTCACGCTTGGTGCGTATCTTTTATTTGCGTTCCGTGAAAACCCCGGAAACCAGGAACACGGGTTGTACATAAATATTTTACCCCAAACCTCTGCCCCCATTGGCGCGACCTTTCCCTTCGTCGAAAACGGGAACCACACCAACCATTCTCACTGGTCTGTATTGTTGTGCGGTATTCCGTCATCGACAGCTTCTACCATCGACATCGCTGCGCCGAAAGAATCAAGATAGCAGAAAAGGCCCACCCAGCAACGTCCAGAAAAGTCGGTCCGTTGCTGGACGGGACGGACGGACGGACGGACGGATGGGCGAGCGTGCACGCGGACGCTCGCGCTGGAAAGTGCGAAACGGCGTAATTCATTTCACTTCCATGAATAATGAGTTGCATAATTAATTCCCCGCCTCGAGTGCTAACCGGTTCGGGATAGGGATGCACTTCACGCTTCAGAAGTAGTGACTCGTTTTGTGGCTCCTGCTCCAGTGGCTAGACCATATAATTACAGTTGCTCCAGACCAGGGTGCATTTGCACCAATTTTCATTTGCTGCCACTGCGCTTATGCTGTTTGTTAGTTTTATCGTTTCAGAGGGTTTTCTCACTCTTTTCGGGCGCGAGTAACGAGCGCACCCTGCATTTCCTGGGCCGTAGCGCAATTGGAATCAGCCCGCTCCACTGCACAGGGGACCGTGTTCCCGCTTCCATTCACGCGCGCGCTTGATGGATGGATTGATGGAAGCCTGGAACGTGATCCACTGTCTGGTCGGTTTTGGGGTTTGGGTGTAAAGTTTCGTTTTATAGCGCACTGCGCGGCACCTTCAGCTCCTCTTTAGCGCTGCCGGACTGGCCAAGCATGGCCGAAAGGCAACGGGGCAGGAAACTAGAACTTCCCATTGCCTAATGCAAAACGACGCTGTGCGACGGAGGGGGAAGAATTAAACGAGCACGTCGGCGCCATTATTTGCGGAAAATGGGCATTCCTTGGCCGTCGTAGCCGCTACCGTAGTCGTCGTTACGAGTCAAACGGTGTAGTAACCTGCTTCCCCGCGCGTTAGCACACTTGCACAAAGTTGTGTTTTATTTCTGCCGCTCTTTTTATCATTGCGCTACCTCCATTTGCTAGATTTCGCAATCAATCCTCCCGGAAATGTGTGTGTGTGTGTGTGTGTGTGTGTGTGTGTACTGCCTACCGAGCTACCGCTGTGCATAAACGATTTTTGAGCTCATTTTCCTGTCAATTAGACGTCGTTAGCAAGACTGATGATCATGATGTCGGCGGTCCAAGGTGTTACGAGTGTTGCCCCAACGACCCAACGCCCGGCAAGATCGCAAGAACGAAAACGATCCAGTTGCCAGTACATTGTTGCCACTTTGCAACACTCAAAGTCGATCGCTGTATGTTCGTGTGTGTTTGAATGTGAGAGACTGAGCATTTGGTCCGACGGCCCCATGCCACGCAGTGACTGAGCGGAGGTCACTCGCTAATGGCGAGTAATCGAATTGGATGATTTTAAATTTCCACATCTGTCAATTAGGGTGAATTCAACAGGCCCCAACCTCATACGCCTTCATCTCACTCGCCCAGTGAGAGGTAAATTTGCCTGTGGAGTGAAAATTAAATTTCCCTCAATTTTGTAGCCTCTCCCCATCTGGGCAACTCGTCCCATTCCGGGCTCCAGTGGTACGAGTGTAACGTTTACCAGCAAACAGAATTACCACGTTTCCAGCACACTTGTCTGAGTGGAGCCACCCGCTGAGTGGATAATTCGCCCAAATAACTGGCGCTTGGTGGTGGAGAGTGGGGTGGAGAGTGTCAGTATTTTGCAGGCCAGCCGTACCAAAAACCAAACGCCTTTTTCGGTGGCCGGAAGCTTGTCAGTTCGTTATCATCGACCAGAGCGTGGTAAACGAGGGTTTTCCCTTTTGCTTCGCTTGCTTGCAGCCCCGTGCGTCGGGGCATATTATTTAGGATCATCGTTATCATCGTCCTCATCATCTTCATCACCATCGCCGCCATCATCATCATCATCATCGCTGGCATCATCTGTCGGAAGTGGTTGGACAGTTCAGTCGAGTTTGCAACCGCTCGAGCACAATTCGGCCGACGGTCTGCGTGTCGGGAGTGTGAGCAAGATCGAATGGCTCAAGTGCCCAACGACGCACAAATAAAGCACCGGCCCAATGCTAAACTCCGGACCGGAGATAAGGTAGTGGCTATCCGAAAAAGAGCTCCCCAGAGACGGAGACGACCGTGTACAGAGATAATGTTCCGCAACCACGGTCAGAGTAATTAGGCCGACACGGGTTCGTAGCTGCATAACAACGGGAGGGAATAGAAAAAGAGTGAGAGAGAGATAGAGAGAGAGACAGAGAGAGAGAGAGAGAGAGAGAGAGAGAGAGAAACAGAGAACCCTGCTGAGCTGAATAAAAGTTTTCAGAGGCTACGGGGTTTGCTTTACCCTTCCCTGACCCCTTTTTCTGCGAGCAGCCTTCAAATACAATTATGTCCGGTTTTGATTGATGACTTGCCGACAAACTTTTCCTCCACGTTTTTTTTTTGTTGTACCCTCGATGTGCCCTCGCCGAGGAACGACACAGTTTCGGCAAGGATTAAACGGACATGATAACGATGCCAAGGATGGCATGGGGTTTTGCACGTCGCATTGCGTCGGGCCCGGGTTCCCGCAACCGAACGTGGTTCATTATTATGTCGACCCGAAACGGTGGACAAAAAACACACGGGTGAGCCTCAAATCTGTGAGGTTAAGAGTTTGATAAATTTTCTCGCCAACTTACCACAAGACCACAGTTCCATCCGGGAGCGGCATGGATTGGGCAAGTTTTTCATTGCATTTTCATCAGTCGGGCGAGAAACTGTTAACGTATTCCATTTCTTATTCCAGCGAGTCTGTGATTTTAGCAGATTTTATCAACGTTCCCTTGCACGCTCCCTCTCTTTCTCGCTCTGTATCTTCCTCGTCGTTTTTGTTAGACACAAGCTATCGCATTGATAGGCTCAGGCGGGCGAAAACTTCCAATTGGAGTTGAAAATGAGCTTGAAAAATTATAATTTTTTGATGCATTTTCATCAATTGTGGATCTGCCTAATCCGGGCGCACCAAACTGTAGAGCACTGGTGTCACACCGCCCGTTTCAATGGTGGTAAAATATTCATCAATGCGACTTCTGCCTGTCTGCTTGCCGGTGTGATTTGGCTTCGACCGTCGAGGTCTAATGAAAAGAATAAATTCCCGTCCCAGCGCCCGCATTGAATCACGGTGGCTTGGTGATGAATAAAACATCTCAAGGTAGCTGGGGAGAGCCTGCTCTAGAGTGAGTTTGGGCAGCGTAGGCACACCAGGGAACCTCCAGTGAACCCCGGAAAGAGCAAAATTCAAGTTGACACCTGGCAGCGTATTCGTAAGATGGGAAAAATGAAAGTTATCCTCCATCTGAGTAGCTGAGCGAATGAGTGGCAGCTGGTATTGCCCAGTAAAAGTTAAGCACTTGCGAGTGTCAATTTCATCATTCGCGAACTGCACAAACTATCATCTCCATGCTAATATTGCCCTTTTAGATGACGGAATCATTGCCGCAAATCAGCATACTGGTTGGATAATTTTTCTTCACTTAGTTGGGCTCTCCCCCTTCAGCAGCTGATTTAGCTTTCAAGGAAGATGATGGAATGTGTTTTTCATACAGTTGTCACACTGTTTCTCCAAGTGGGGCTGCCATGATTGATGAGTGTTATCAACCCGGCATCGATCGGGGCGAAAACAATTTGCTTCAAATCTATTCCAGTTGCTGGAGCTTCAATCGTCCTCATAATAGCATTGAACATTCATGCTCGTGTGTGTGTGGCCTGTGTGGGCAACGCTAATGGCCGAGTGTAACGGTAAAGCCAGCATAAATAATGCCGTCCAATACCTCCACATTCTGCCCTATTTGGTACAAAAAAGAGCGTTCTAGGCGTGTTTGAACCCATTCGTAAGAGGTGGTTCGTGTTTTTGTGAGTCACTTAAGTGACTCCTCCCTCCGGGCGATGCCCACCGGCCCTGTTCAGCACTCTCGATGTTGATGATGGCTTGCCTAATTCTTCGAATTCTCGGTGCCCATATCTCCCACACTGGGCTGTTTTTGCTCTACCCCAGCGGTACGAATCCTCTTGTGAGATTATGTTAATGCTTGCCAAACGAGCAACCGACCCTCCCATCCTGAGCCCCCACAGCGCTCCCCCGACCCCGACTGAGCCCGGCTTACCGACCATTTGCCAGCGTATTTAAATGCAAACCTCTCTACTTGGCCTTTAATAGGCTCGTCGGGAAATCCGAAAACAAAACTAATGACGTCTTTGATGACGATAATACCCAAAACCGA
The DNA here is from genome assembly GCF_016920715.1 of Anopheles arabiensis. Classification (NCBI taxonomy): domain Eukaryota; kingdom Metazoa; phylum Arthropoda; class Insecta; order Diptera; family Culicidae; genus Anopheles; species Anopheles arabiensis. The sequence goes on along the minus strand of NC_053517.1, from coordinate 1,366,472 downwards.
CCGAACCGGGCGTGCTACATACGGCGGGAAAGGCATCTTCAGCTTTTTTTTTCCTTGTTCCAAATTCAACTCAAAGAAAAATGCTTCACAAGGACGCTGTTTTGAAAAATCGACTAGATTTTCGACCGAGCTCCAAACATTCACTCTCCTCCAATTGTCTTTGGGCCGGCCAGCAAAACTCAACTACACAACAGCAAACAGCAACACAAAACACCGCCGCTCCGTACCGGACCGTAGGGAGGAACCCCGCAAAGGTTGTCACGAATCCACCACCAGCAAACGGTCAATTAGCCCAATGTTCGGTGATGTGGCCAGCAAAAGTTTACCTCAACTTGCCCGTAACTGTGGCAAAACCCTGGGAATTAATTAGCATCGGCGTATCGGCGTTGTTTTTCTTCCCGACCATGATAATGTGGCCACTTTTTCGTCCCCGGCGCCTGTCGTCGTGCTCCAGCGGGAACGATGGCTTGTTGTAATTGGCTATCCCAAGCTTAATTTAATCAGCCAAAGCGGACAGGCACGCTCCCTTTACTCGTGCTCGACCCCTCCTTGACCCGCAACAACGTCATGTTGTTTTAGTGGACAGATTACTGTTTGGTAATCATTTACTGGGTAAACAATCGCAAACAACCCCGAATGCCGAAAGTTTTCTTTCCAGCAGAAATCTTGTCGGAAGAATAGGGTTATGGGAAAACCTGGTCTCCTCAGGGAAATGCCTTCCTCTCTCTACTTCTCGCTTTTTATACAAAGATTCCTTCGCACCAGTGGCTTACGATGAACGATTCTTGGTGTGTGTGGAATGGGTTGAAAAATAGGGGGAACGGGTGGTCTGCCTCTCTGGATGGGATGGGTTGTGAATTTGCTCAAGTAATCAACATTCCAAGCTCCGTGACCGAATCGTCGAGATGGAAAACCCTTGTCCTGCCTCCTGCAGCAACCCCACGCAGTGTGAGTCGATGTATAGCTTCGTTGGTGTCCCAGGTTTTTACCGACCGGAACCAACGCGCGTCCCTAACGCACCTTTCCGGCGTGTGAGTGCGGAGTGAGCGTGGATATCGTTGTTTACCAGACTGATAAGCAGAGCGAATCCAGGGATTGAGTTCATCCCAGCCGAGCGATGATCGACCAATGCCTTCGCACATGTTGGGCACAGCTTGAACCTTCGCCCCGTTAGCATCATCGGAACCCGCCGGATGATCACGGTTGCCTGGAACGGACATGCGTCTCCCGGCTTTCGATGCGACACGTACCGTAGCGGAGAAAAGCGAAACGCAAACATAATTGAAAATGGAAATTTATTTTACACGTCCCGATAAGAGCGGCAGCTGCAAAGGGGATGGTAAAGGCAGGAGCTGTTGGAACTGTTCATCATTTGTTCCCAGGTTAGTCGCTCTAATCCGAGGCACGAGCTCGCACACTCCTTGCCTTCGCACACGTGCATCTGGATCAGCGAAAATGCGCCCCCGTAAGCCGCCCTGCTCAGAATCGGCCCGAGCGGAGTAAGGCCGAGAATGGAGTCTTAAGTGGATCCTGAAAGGATACTAATCCGCACCAACCGCCACGAAAGGACCGTCGTCCAAAATTTACGCATTTTCCGCCCGCTCGTACCCGAACCGCCAACAGGGTGGGATCTCGCTCTTTTTCGGCTAAAAACTGGGTGGACCACCGAGCAATGGGTGGTTGTGTGGTGCTGTTTTCCACCCCCCAAAAAAAAAAATAAAGGGATACCTGAACCAAGTACGAGTACTGCCCATGGCTCGAAACTCGAAACAGTCGGTAACGAGCGGTGAAATTGATTGAAATCAATCACCCGAGGGAATGCTTGAGTGTGCGCTACATCATCGCAAGCCGGACGAGCGCGTCGAGCTTCATCTGCCCTTCGGTGGCGGTGGCAAAACGGAAGCAAAGCGGGGATCGTAACGGGGCAGAATTCGAAAGGAAATTTATGTCGAGGTTTGATTACGACGAGGAGCAGGGCACAATAAAAACGATGATTTGATGAGAAAACATCGTCTGAAGCACGCGAGAGACGCGATGTGCGTGAAGGTGGCTCCAGGCATTCAGAAACGGCGATGGTTCTATCCGTTCCACCCGGATATCCTGCAAAGGGGCTCGTTTTCGGTACGCTCTGGCATATTTCGCACATTTTGAACCTCGCCCTAGCAAATACACACTTACACACACACACACGCACAGGCCCGTCTACAAGTACACGCCCGGAAAGTGAGTTTCCGACGAGCAGGTTTGTTATCTCTATCCACCGGTCGGTATTTGATTACGAATCAAAATATTGATACAAGGTATGTCTTTCCGAGGCGCACTGTGCAGGGGCGTTTTGTCGCTTCTTTTTTTGTTGCCACCCGCTGTGAGTGCTGGAAGGTACGATGCTCTAAGCCGAGCACGGTTGGATTAACATATTTCCTGACGTTGGCTCTCGCAAGCGCTCGTTTATGACATGGCAGCGGTAAATAGTGATGTAACCGCGTGTAATCCGCGGCGCTTTGGTGCTTTCGGAAAACTTTCCTCTCATCTGTCCGCCCGTTCACAGCCGGTTGCAGCAGTCAGGGGTTGAGAAAATGTAAAAGTTTTTGCATCTCCCGTCCCGTGCTCAGTGCAACTTTGGAGCCGCTCTTCAGCTCCCACTCAAAGCGCACCCCAGAGTAAATGGAATGAAGTGAAAAGCTTGTAGTCACTCTAGATTGGTTGGAATTGATGAGTCCTCGGCACCAACCGGGACCGTTGCACTAAAACAAAATACCATCTTTTACGACTCCTCCTGCGCACAATGAACGCAAAGAAGAAGAAGAAAAAGAAGTCAAAAAACCCAACGAGAACACACTGCCACCGCCGGGGCAGCGGGAAAGTTTGAAAGAGGATTAAATTTATCGGATGTTAATGCAGAACGAATTACGCTGACTCCGAAACTGCTCAACCACAAAGCGCTTACGTCGCATTCGGTTTCCACGGGGGGAAAGTGCCGTCGCCCGGGCGTAGTTGGCCGGATTCTGGCTTCCGAACGGGCAAAGTTTAGCCATTCGCCAGCAAACGGCCAGCCAGCGAGCCAGCCAGCTAGCCAGCGTGATGGAGGTTAAAATCGATCGAACTGACGAGATCGTTTAATTGAAAAAAGGCGTCGATGGCAACACGATGCGAAAAGGCGATTCGTTACGATTGAAAAGTTTCCCAATTGCCACCGCATACCATCAACACACTCACCGAGCTCTGTCGGAATTCGTGGCCACCGGTCGCCGGTCACAGAGGCTCTCCCTCCCGGCGAGCGAACGGACGAGCGTGCAACGAAACGAAACGAATCGAGAAACGAATTATCCATTGGGACTTAACGTTTTACGAGCGAATTGCTCCACTCGCTCAAACTGGCCACCGAGGGCGTAATCCGAACAAAACTCCTGGCCAACTCACGGCCACACGGTGGCGTCGATGGATTAAAACTCTTCCCACACGCTCTCGCCTCGGAAGCATTCGCCGGCGGGTCTGTGCTCAAAACAATCCACAACCATTTGGGTGGGACATGAGAAGAAAAGAGGGAAAAAACACTAAATTGAACCCTGAAATGAACCAACAACAGGCGAAAAAAAAAAGGCTCCCAACGGCATCCTGTACCCACAGCTAAAGTCTCCTGACGAAGAAGCGTATCAGAGGGGAAATTGGCAAGCTCTAGCCCAATCAAAAAGAAACCGGTCCACCCGAAACTTCCTTCGCAGTTCATTTATTCTATTATCAACAGCCCATTATCGGATTTCCAAGGCGCCCGCCCGCACGGAAGCTTAGCGTCCCGGAAAATGTACCCGTGCTGAGGGAGTGCGGGGAACCGAAAAAGCAACACTGCAAAAGCGGCCGGTTGGGAGGTGTTGATTGTTGTTCTTATCAAGCACACAAGCACCGTAAATCTTGGCGGGCGAATAAATAACTCGTTAAAAAATTGGTCAACTTTTTGGCACCCGAAGAAAGGATCGGTCCTCTTTGCCATACCAATGGTTGGAGAAGTAACCACGGCGAAGTCCCATGACCGCCCATCGTTATCATGGACTACCATTTGTTATTTGTGTTAATTAAATTAATAATAATGACTTGCCGGCACTATCTCAAAGTGCTCTCGAAGTGCTTTGGATCGTATCCGAATGGGTTTATGGGCGGTCTTCACCGCCACACTTCAGCTCGTTATCACGAAACACGCCAGCGGAAACGAAAACGAACTGCGAACTCATATGCATAAATACGCGATTCTCATTGTTCGACACGTTTGCGAAGAAGAATCCACTTTAAAGGCATTCCCAGAACTCCTGAACTTCGCCTTCACCATAAGCTACATCAATTAAAACCCACACACAGGAGGCCCTGTCCCTCCCGGTCCTGGATGACGGACGAAACAAGTTTCCTGTCCTCGGGCTCAAGTTTTCCCCATGCAAAGAGATAACTAAATTTGTGGCCAATAAAACAATTTCAGCTAAGGATGAATTTTAACCAAATCACAGCCCCGCAATGGAAAGCGACGTAGCAGCGACCTAGCAGCGCGTGACGTCCAACAGAAGCTGACAGCTTCGGGGTGTGACGTGACGCTCGTCGGTGCTTTGATGGTGCGAGAGAGAAAGAGATTTTATCATTTTTTATGCGCTCATTACTGCTTTCAAATTAAGTTTCACCGCTAAACACACAAGCTGGTGTTCATTTTACCGCCGTTTTGTGTTCGATTGTGTTCGCTCGTACCACGCGCGGCAAGCATAAGCATCTAAGCACGCCCAACACACACGTCGGTGTACTTTTTCGCAATTTGCATTTACCTGGCAGAAACGACGTGACAAAATGACATTTACAATATTCAAACTAAGCTTATCTGTTCTTAAAGTGTGTAATGCTTCACCTATGGGTCGGACTGGGGTTGCTCTGTTGCCCATCCCTGCCAAATCGAACATTGAATCTGTTAGATGTAATCGGTGAGTAGTGCACCGACCGCTATAGACGCACATCGATCATCCTCGCTGGAAGCTATGACAGCGAGATCAATAGGACATGTGGACGCGTCAGACCGATAGCGAGGACAATGTATGTGTGCGTTAGACGTAAGATAAAAAGCGAAGCACGCGGTTCAGGCAAAAAGGAATTGTGAATTATAAAGATAAAATAAAAGTGAACTAAATTGAAATATTATCAAACATTTATGGTCCTTCGAACCGGATAAGGTGCAATAAGTGATAAATTACAACGAAAAGTAAATATCAGCCCGTAATATGGAGCGTTTATTGATTAAACGATCACTGATAGATGCACGAGTACAGCTGCTCAAGACAAAGGTCGAGGAAGTGGTGGCGAGCGAATACGACAGTGTAAGCGTTGCTGTGTGCTTGAAGAGAGTCAACGACCTGTCCACGCAGTATGTGGAATTGCAAGAAGCGATTGTGGATGAGTGCGAAAACGAGCAGCATCGAAAGGATATTGTGGATCATCAAATTACATTCGATGAAATTACATCAAATATGCGAACCGCTTTACTAAAAATTGATAATCGTTTTAGGGGAGCTGCCGAAGAGAAAACGTCGGAACAAAATGAAGGCAACGAACAAAATGGTGCAGGCGCCATCAAATTGTTAGCTGAGCAGCAAACAGAATTGTTAAGATTGCTGTCGTGTTCATTTAATCCACATGCCGAATCAACTTCGGTAGCAGATACAACCCCAAGAATCGATGTAAGGCTGCCGCGGATGAATTTACCCACTTTCGATGGTGATATACTCAAATGGGCATCCTTTTATGATTTGTTTGAAACTGCTATTCATCAAAACGCATCGCTACACAATGCACAAAGATTGTACTTCTTGAAGACAAATCTAACCGGCGAAGCAGCTGCTTTAATTTCGCACTTAAAGATCGAAGACGGCAATTATGAGCCAGCTCTAGAAAAACTAAAGCAGAGGTACGAAAAACCGTTAGAGGCAGCTGTGAAACATATCGATCGATTCATGAAGCAACCGGCAATTGTTAAACCATCGGCAAGCGGCTTACGATCATTGCATGATATTTCCGACGAAGTGCTACGAGCACTGGCGGCTATGAAGCAAGAAGGACGGGATATTTGGCTAATACATATTCTTATAGAGAAGCTAGATCCTGAAACAAAGCAGCTGTGGTGTCTTAAGCAAGCCGAAGAAGGTGATAATGTGATGAAGTTGGACATATTTCTGAAGTTTATCGATGATCAAAGCTCAGCGTTGTTTATGGCAAAACCACTTCCAGAAAGACCAATAGTAGCAAGATATGAGAGACGTGAAGCATCTAAAGCATTGACAGTTGGCGTTGTTGAGAACTCAGTTAAAGTTTGTGGCATTTGTCAAGGCACACATAATACGTCAAATTGCACTAATTTCAAAGCGATGAGCGTAATGGATAGATTAGGTGCGGTTAAATCGTTGGGTCTGTGTTTCAACTGCTTACAAAAGGGGCACAGAGTACCACAATGCAAGACAGTGCAAAATTGTCACCTATGTCACAAACGCCACCACACATTTTTGCACATAACAGATCTAAGAAAACAGCCATTTGATAGAACGATTGAACGACCCAATTGCCTAGTCGTGTCCCAAGAAAAGGAACAGAGACAAGATAATGTTATAAAAGAAGGAATTAGTAGAAGTGAAGAACATGTACAAACAATTCTTAGTGCGAGCACTGTTCCAAAATCGAAGGGGCAAATTTTATTATCCACTGCTATGGTTGATATTTACGATGATTCGGGAAACCGATTTGCATGTAGAGCCCTTTTGGATTCAGGATCGCAACTTAATTTCATCACGACTAGAATGGCAAATATTATGACACAAAAAAGAAGAAATATTGACTGCGTAGTAAGTGGCTTTAATGGAAATGAAGTGCGTATTTTACAAGATATGAATATAAACATAGCATCACGCATAGAAAAATGTATGTTGAATATTGATGTGCTCATCACTCCTAAGATCACGAACGAATTGCCTGAAAGATCATTTGATATTTCTGAATGGAATATTCCTACCGATATCGAGCTAGCTGATCCTACCTTTAACATGAGAGGAAAGGTAGATATATTGATCGGATCAGAATGGTTTTGGAATCTGGTTAAGCCTAATCAGTTTGAGATGGGAAAGAGTCTTCCTATACTAACCAAAACATCGCTTGGATGGATAGCTGGAGGAGTCATTAATACTAATGTCCAAGTAATAGCGCAAACATTCTGTTTAACGAATAACGATACACTAGCTGATATACTTACAAATTTCTATAAGATAGAAACATGTGATGAATACGTTCAAACACGAGACGACGATGAAACTGTAGCACACTTTAATGAGACACATCGTCGAGACGCTGATGGAAGATTTTGGGTTCGCCTTCCATTCAAACCCAATTGTGAGAAGTTAGGTGATTCAAAAGAGATAGCCATGAAGAGGCTAAGTACAATAGAAAGACGCCTAGCTAAACAACCAGAACTTAGAGAACAATATTCAATATTCATGCGTGAATATACAGAATTGGGTCATATGAGAAAAATTTCGAAACATGAAGAAGGCGATGCGAGTGATGCCTATTACATACCACATCATTATGTGCTGAAGCCGTCGAGCACAACCACGAAGCTAAGAGTAGTTTTCGATGGATCAGCAGCTACGTCGAATGGTATAGCACTTAATAATATTTTACGGAAAGGGCCGACGGTTCAAAGAGAACTATTTACAATATTATTGAGTTCGAGAAGTTTTCGATATGCCATAACTGCTGATATACCCAAAATGTATCGGCAAATTCGAGTGCTTTCACCAGATACTCGATTTCAAAGAATTCTTTGGCGATATTGCGCTGAAGATCCAATTGACGTTTACGAATTGGAAACAGTAACATATGGCTTGACACCATCCCCCTTTCAAGCAACTATGTCATTGCTGCAGACAGCATTAGATCATAAAGATGAGTTCCCAGAAGCAGCAAGGGTGCTGGAACAAAATACATACGTTGATGATATAATCGCTGGTGAAAATGATTTAGATCGTGCATGCAAGCTACAGAGAGACTTAGAAAAGATTCTAGCAAAGGCTTGTTTTGGCGCGCACAAGTGGTGTTCAAATAGTAGAGAAGTGTTAGAAAATATCGCGGAAGGAGATCGGGGCTTCAAATTAGAGGTGATAGATAAAAGCTCACCAATCTTAGTGAAAACGCTTGGCGTAGTGTGGAATCCTGATAAAGATTGGTATTCATTTGACGTTACTTGCAGTCAGCAAGAAGCGAATACGAGACGTAAAATATTGAGTGAAGTCGCTAAAATCTATGATGTGCTAGGACTGGTAGGCCCTGTTATAACGTTGGCAAAATTAATACTTCGAGAAGTAAGTGAGCTTAGAACTGGGTGGGATGAGATAGTGCCGCAAGTTATGATTAATAAGTGGATTTGCCTTCGTAATGAACTGTTTCATTTGAACCATTTGAAAGTGCCACGCTGGATTTTTGCGATTAATACTAAGGTGATTGAGCTCCATGGGTTTGCGGACGCTTCTGACAATGCGTACGGAGCTTGTGTTTATAGTCGATGCATCAATGACGATGATAGTGTTACAACGAATCTAATATGTAGCAAATCGCGCCTATTGCCAACTAAAATAGAAAAACGAAAGGCTATCACAACACCACGTGCAGAGCTACTTGCTGCACAGTTACTAGCTAGATTGGTTGTAAAAGTGATAGAAGCAATTGATGTGTCATTTAACAAAGTGTATTTGTGGACAGACTCACAAATTGTAGAAGCGTGGATACGTCACCCTCCAGAACAATTACAAACCTACGTAGCGAATCGTGTTAGAGAAATTCAGGGGTTTACAAAGGACTTTACATGGCGTTATATAACTTCGAAAAATAATCCTGCTGATATAATTTCGCGTGGTGAAACCCCCAAACGATTGTTGACTAATGAAGGGTGGTGGTATGGGCCCTCCTTCTTAAGAACAAAGAGTGTAGTTGAAATGTGTGAATCCAGAAAATGATTTTAAGGTTCCTGAGTTAAAGGGCAAGGTGACGTTGATTGCTGCAAATATGAAAGGAGTTAGGTTGAATTTTGAATTTACCAGTGACTATAAAAGACTATTACGAATGATGGTGTATATAGTGCGTTTTGCGAAACACAGAGTGTCTAAAGGAAGCGACTTTAAGAAAGATTTACCAACAAGTGCAGATTTAGAGGACAGTTTGAAGGTAATAGTGCGGTGTATTCAACGTGAATCATTTGCGAGTGTTTTTCGAGCGTTAGAAAATGGTAATACGAAACATGAACTATTGAGCTTGAGACCATTTATTGATCCAGTGGATAAGTTATTGAGGGTTGGAGGACGGTTGAAAAGTGCATTTATTCCGTATGATAGTAGACATCAGATGCTGTTACCAGCAAACCATAGGTTTGTGGAGATTCTTGTGCGACATTTACATGAAACGAACCTACACCAAGGACAAAAGGGATTGTTAGCAGTGGTTCGTCAACGGTTCTGGCCGCTAAGAGTAAAATCTACTATTAGGAAAGTGATTGCGAAGTGTGTTACTTGTTTCCGAGCAAACCCTACCACCATTGAGCAGTTGATGGGTGATTTACCGTCCTACCGGGTACAACCAGCCCCAGTGTTTCATCAAACTGGTGTAGATTTTGCTGGACCATTTCTAATCAAATCTAGTGCTACTGGAAGAAAGCCATCGATTATAAAGACTTATGTGTGTTTGTTTGTGTGCATGATTACTCGTGCAATACACATTGAGCTAGTTTCCGACCTATCAACCGATGCATTTTTGGCGGCCCTGCGTCGTTTTATAAGCCGTAGAGGCCTTCCTCTTAGAATCTTTTCAGATAACGCAACAAACTTCGTTGGAGCGCACAACGAGTTGGAAGAACTGGCTAAGATGTTTGCTGAGGAAGAAAATGCTAAGAGAATCGTTTACGAGTGTACCAGCCGAGGAATAGAATGGTCATTTATTCCTCCGAGGAGTCCCCATTTCGGCGGGATTTGGGAAGCTGGTGTAAAACAAGTGAAACATCACCTTACTCGCGTCGTAGGGGGCCATCGATTGTCCTATGAGGAACTGAATACGACTCTTATTCAGATAGAAGCAGTACTCAATTCAAGGCCTTTATCTCCTTGTTCTAACGATCCTTGCGATTTAACAGCCTTAACACCCGCACATTTTTTGATAGGGCGAGCAATGCAAACAGCAGCTGAACCATCATATTTAGATTTAAAATTATCCAGACTGTCTAGATGGCAACTTGTGCAAACAATGGTACAGCAATTTTGGAAGAGATGGACTGTCGAATATCTTCCTGAGCTTCAGAATAGGTCAAAGTGGAAAAATGAAGTAACAATTACACAAGGAGCATTAGTATTGCTAAAGGAAACCAATTGTCCTACATTTCAGTGGCCATTAGGTAGAATAATACAGTTACATTCTGGAGCAGATGGTATTGTCAGAGTGGTTACAGTTAAAACAGCAAAGGGAGAATATAAGCGAGCGGTATCAGAATTATGCGTTCTTCCCATTGATGATTGAAATACCTATTTCAATGCGGGGAGTATGTTAGATGTAATCGGTGAGTAGTGCACCGACCGCTATAGACGCACATCGATCATCCTCGCTGGAAGCTATGACAGCGAGATCAATAGGACATGTGGACGCGTCAGACCGATAGCGAGGACAATGTATGTGTGCGTTAGACGTAAGATAAAAAGCGAAGCACGCGGTTCAGGCAAAAAGGAATTGTGAATTATAAAGATAAAATAAAAGTGAACTAAATTGAAATATTATCAAACAGAATCCTTTTTGCCCTTTCATTCGCTCTCGCTCGTGTTCACTTTAAAACAATCTAAACACAAACTCTTCCGATGGGAAAGCTCCGTCCTGAACATAGCTCCGTTCTTTGTTTTCCATTCCCACCTGGAGCCCTGGCTTGGAGCCCCGAGCTGTCCTTGAACCATCCCGAAGCCCTCTGTCGGCAGGTGTACTAAATTGCGTTAAATCTGGTACTTAAAAGAAGATTACACATGCCCGGTACAAGAGCAAAAACATTGATTCCCGTGCTTGTAAGCACGCTCCTTGCAGCCAGTCTCCGCCAACCTCTTGGGGCGCGCGCGCGCGAATGTGCTTTCACCGAGGCTAACGCGTGTCGGGCGCCCGAAGGGTAATTATCGAGTCAGTGACAGTGTGCTTCACGCGCATCTGCCAGCGTAAGCATCCCATTCCCGACACATGCTAAAGATGAAGGCTTCGTGCCCATCATCCGTGGAGAGCGCCCGCGAGCCCCCCTTGACACACGCGGGCGCACGAGTTGGGCTGGATTTTCTTATTTCCCTTCAAGCACAGCATCCTGAGCGTCGGCGGTTGGCTTTTATGAGAACGTGTCTAATTTAAAATTGATTACGGCAAGGAGGCGATCTGCAGGCACGGCGTGGCGCTCGCCGGCACTACCGTTAACATGATTAGATTTGACTTGCTTCATTATTCAAAACATTCGCCATCCGAAGCGAACCATTCCCCCCCCCCCCTGTTTCCCCGTTTCAAATGTACATTCAAGCAACCGCTTCTTGCGACTTTGTCCATAATGAGACACACACAGGCGCACATCGTTCGGGTGTCTCATTATAGGCAACGTTTTATCGTTATCGGTGTAATTTGTTATTGCAAACGATACCGGTGGGTCTGGGAGAGTAAGTGGGCAAGCGGAAGGAGTGCGAAAGCAAGTGTCACTCAAGAATCGGTCTCCTTCGCCGGCCCCTTACGTCATACGCGGAAACCACGGAAGGATAAAAGTAAGACAAGGGCGGCAACTACAAGATGGCATGAGGCGATAATCACATCAGCAGGTCCCAGGCGAGCTTCTCTCTTCAAATTTAATTACGAATGTCAGGCATGTCGCTCCCGCCTTGTCTTGTGCAGCTGTCCGCTCGTTTCGTTCGACCTTTCTTTCTCCCTCTCAAATGAAATAAATTACAGCTTGAAATGTTTTCTCGCCTGTGACCATTTGTTGCACTTTCCAATCTGGCAGCGAACCTGCAGCACGGCCCGGACAGGGCGTTTCCTTGAGCAACGAAGTGTGCTGCCCGGTCGTTTCGCTCAAGGTCGTGCAAGCTGGACCAAACGAGCCCGTTCGCCCATTCTTCCATTGCCCTCCCCACAAAGCGAACGGGTCAAAGATTTCCAGCACCAATTTCCGTCTGGCCAAATTCGAATCTCTTCTAATTACACGCTTCGATGACCCTTTTCCCGGGGATGCCCACTTGCCCGGTTCAGTAAGTGTCGCTCTTTTGTCTCCGGAATGCCCCGGAAAGGACGCGCGCCGTGGAAAGCGATGGGAAAACTTCACCCCCCCCCCCTAAAAAACGACGGCACGGCAGGATTTAGTGTCTCTCGAGAGGGAAAACACATCTGTTACCGGGATGCATATTTGTCCGTGTTCCGTCGGCCGCTGCCGAGTTTTCGACTGCTGTCGGACCGTATAAAGTGGAAGCTTCCGGAATTAGGTACACTGTCAAGCGTAAGCAAAATCTTAATTAGATTCATCCGTTACTCGAGTCCGACGGTGAGTGTGTGTGTGAGTGTCTGTGTGAGTAGCAGTAGTAGTAGCGCTGGGATATTGTTGATTTTGGCACACATTTGTGTTTTGGCTGGGAAAAGAAATCGATCTACCCTTGGCGAACATTAAAGGTTTCCTCGAAACCGTTGGCTCTGCTCGTCAGCGACGTTCACAATGACGTGCCAATCGATTAACGACTTGCTAATGACCACTGAGTGAGTGTGTGGAATGAAGCGTTTGAGTGTTTCGTACCGATCGTTAAACGTTGCCGTTGCCTAATCTCGATACAGCCACTGCATGCAGCAGTCTTTTCATGCCAGTTGACCCAGTTTCTTGGTCCATGGGGCGATGTGCAAAAGCAAGAAACTTAAACCGATGTTCCACCGGTGCTGGGGCCGCCTTGGAATGACCTTGTACTGTGAGCGGTTGCTCATGACATTCGAGAGTCGTTCGCTCTAGCTCCTTCCAAGAAATCGTAACAAAACCGATGCCATGTATTTTAATTTTTCTTACTAAAATGGACTCGTGGTTCGCTTTGAGAGCAGCAAAAAAATAAATACAACATCCCGAAACCGAATGGCCATCGGTGCAAATCTTGTCTCAATTTACGACCTTGTTTCAATATTTATTGTTTCGCTGTCGCGTGTACCTTCTGCCCTCGCGCGGGGGAGGGCTGCAACTGACACGGTAACCTGAGAATGGTTGGTTCGTGTGGTTCGTCCGTCCTCGGGGGTTGCTCTCTCTTTCCAACGGGATGGACACCCCCCCGACTCCGAGAGTTCCAAAGGCCAATTTTTCCACGCTTACCACAATTATGGCTTTGGCTAAACTTTTTGGAGGTTTAAATTTCGTGCGACACGAAATATCAAACGATGGGCGGCCAAGTGGAGCACCAGGAGAAGGTGGATGGTTTGGAAAGCTCCAAAAACGCCCCTGCAAGGAATGAAACTGAGCTCGCCGCCAAAGCAAAAGAGCGTCCAAAGAAAGTAACGATGCGAATGGCAAAATACGTTAATCCGTGTCTGAACCATAAATCACACGCTCTTTTTTTCGTGGAACCGTTTTTACGATTTACTTTTTTGCGACGCTCTTGTTTGTGTGTGTGTGTGTGTATATGTGCATGACTGTGTGTATTTTGCTTCATTTTCCTTTGCGCGCTGTGTCTGTCAGGCACATGTCGGGCCCTTTGCGAACTGTTTGTCACCGTTTGCTTGTCTTCCATCGGAGCTGGGCCGTGGGTGTGTGTGTGTATTTTTGTGCCAAAGGCAGACGGCGACGTTAGAAAAGCAAACTGGAAAACCGAAACTGTCCGATGGGTGGATGAATGTACCACCACCAGCGCCACCGCCCACTGTCACGGTAACCTCTCGCCTCGCTGCGGCGACGGCGGGTGAACTGTTTGGCCAAAGTCTAATAAAATAAATTTCTATTACGTTTATGATGCCCTTTTTCACTTCGTCCTTTTGATGCGTTGCCGTCCACGTGCCGTTTCCGTTTGATGTCCGGCGGTCCTCCGACACGGTTGCCTCTCGGTTTGTCGCACCCGGTGAAAAGATATTAGTTTCTTTGGCGGAAAAATAATGCTTTTAATGTTTGCTATTGCTTCTTTCTGCTTCAATTAGATGCGAATTGTAAACAGTCTGCACTGTCCAGTTGCAAAAGGCCGGCTCCGTACTCCATTAGGTTGAGTTCAATTTAATCGAGTTGGTTCTTGTTGAGTGGCTTTAAGTTGCTTCAAGAGTTGAGTAGTTTAGTTGAGTTAAAAGTGGACTTCCAAAATGCAGCTTCAAGCACCAGGAAAACGCACCTGAGGTTAATCGCCCTTCCGAGCAGCACACCTCGGCAAGTGTTAACCGGTCTGGGACACCAGCATCTGGGTTACACGTAGAAACACGTCGTTTTGCAAAACTTTTACTTTTACTTTTACTTTGGCGAAAACATGAAAAGTTCAATTTTCCATTTCTCGCTCGAATCCGCACCGCTCTTCGTGCAGCAACTACCCGCAGGGTAAGTTTGGGCAAAAGCATCATACCATCCAGCATAGTTTAAATTCTTTGGCCCCCAAAAACGGTTGCTCCTGTGGCTTCGTTTTTGTTACAGCGGCAAGCTCCAAAGCACTGCCTCCCAGCCACACAAGCAACTCTCCCAGAGGTGTTTGGTGTTGGTTGGCTTTCGCCATTTTCCATCGCTCCATCGCTCCCAACCGGTGGTAAGGGAGAGTGGAGAAAGTGCAAGCAATTTCACCACTGTTTAATTACGAAACATTCCACGGTGCAAGTGCTATTTCAAGTCAATTCTGCCAGCTGGAGTACCATCTGTAATTTGCAACGTTCGACTGGCAAACGATTGTGCTAACAATTTACTCTCGCTTCGTCTCTTCTTTTTTTGTCGAGTAAGAGACGACACAGCAAATGGGTGGATGTGGGAAAAACGAACACAAACTTTACAATAAATGAACTATAATGGGACCACGATGTCGATGTCGAGAACACAATGGTAACGAGGAAGCGCCGAGCAAACATAAATGCTTGCTCGTGTAAACGGTCTGCTGTGTTCTATTAAAGTTGAGTTAATGTTTGACTTTTGTGTTTCCGCTTCATTCTAAACTCATTTCCGCACTGTTTGCCGTTTGCAGCCATCGCTTCGATCGCTGCTGAATTATGTCACTGAGTATCCTGAGAACGGCAAAGGCAAAATCTCTTACTCGCAGCGTCATGGAGAAGGAAATAAATGTACCCACAATAACGGAGAATGTGCGGGTGCTTAAATTAGGCTTACGAAACCCCCTTCCCATCCCATATTATCTTTAACGATCAATCGAAACAAACTGCCAAACAATATAACGCTTCGTGCCATTTACCGGTCGGTGGGATAAAGCTGCCTGAAAAATTGTAATGTGTCAGCTGTATTGGGGTTGGCGTGTCCCGGTGCAAGTGGAATGAAAACACATTTACACCACTCTCGCTTCCCTCTCTCTATCTCTTTTTCTCCCTCTGTGATAAAAAAGCAAACCATCCACCACCCTGCTAATGAACCTTTGAATGCTTCCTCCGCTGGTGGACAAATCGAATCGAGCCCCGCTGCGTTGGAGGTGCAATTTTTGGTCAACCCATCACGAGCGAGAAAACGTGGCGCGTTAGGGTCGCGCCGGATGCTGACAGGTCGGTTTGTGGCTTGCCAGTCCGTTCCATTCGACTTTTGGGTCAACGGCACACACACAAAAAAACGTTCGAATGCCAATCCTTCCCCCTGTTCCCGGAAGCTGTCAAGAAAGTAATATTGGGGTTCACTTTGTAACGACCGCAATTTGTCGCTGACCTTCGGTGCCCGTTCCCCGTTCCTCGCAGTGCCCGGGATGTAATCGCTTCATTTTTATTGCGAAATTTCGATATGTGCAGGAGCGTGTGATGTGATGACAGAGGGAAGAAGGGGGAAGGGTATAAAATCAACAGTGGGAAAGGGAAAAGGTGACAGGCAGTGTTTCAGTGTGACCGAAATGGCATCCGATGGGTTGGGTGGCGCGCTGTGGTTGACGCAATTCCATCGATCAGCCAACACGTGTCCCATTCCGAGTTTCCCATTTCATCCGACAGTGAAAAATTGCTTAATAAGTGATGTGGCCATCCACACCTTTTTGCACCTATTTTTTCTTGTTCCGTGTGGATGCTGAGTGTGAATGTTTGCCGGTGTGTTTGGGAGGTACATTTGGCCAATGGCCTTCTTCGTTCTTATACGTTTTATTTCTGCGCTCGGGACATGTCCGTAAGGAATGCAAATGTCCAATTGGAAAGGAATTGGAACTCTTTTGCTTCCAATATTGATGATTTAGAGCAGGTTTTGGGATAAAATAAACCACATTCATACCGTCACACCTGTCTGTGGGTGTGGCTTACGACAAAAAGGTGAATCATCTGAGAAGGTGATAACGACACCAACAGACCCCGGGGAGCGCATATCGGCCAGCGACCGCAATGGTTGCGTTTTTACCTTGCGTACGACACCGAAACGAGCGTCCTCTGTCAGCAGGTGTGCGCATCAGTTCGCATTGAAACTGCACCGAATCGAACCATGCGCCGGCCAGAGACGGTAATTTAAATTTATGAAAATGGAAGCTGAACGACGCACAAGATAACCCTTGCACCAAAAGCGGAGTAAAATAAAACTGCATCGCGGGAAATGGCACCGACCACCGGTGCTCAACTCGCATCTGGTGTGTCTGTAAACACCATTCCTCCCCGTTTGTTTCCATAAAGTTTGCCCAAAAAATCATCTTCAATTTCTAACAAAGTCACGCAACGGCTTACGGTGGTTATCTCGTGCGGATATTTGCATCCATCGAGCGCACAGCAACAGCCCAGCCCAGGTCGTACGAGCAATGGACTCGACCAACTCCATGGCTCCATGCGCTGGGAGTTCGTTTTATCTCGCGTTTTTCCACCCATTACCCTTGCAGCACGCTGGACCCGCGACGTTCACGGATCTGCAGTGCAAGCCTCGTGGGATTTGTCGTTTGTCGAGCGGAAGCTTTAGCCCAAAGCCAGCTGTTTCGTGCTTTAGCAGGACAAGTATATCCGCTCGTCCGGGCTCTATGGTGTGTGTTTTTTTACTGGTCGTGGTTTCTGGTACTGAAAGTGAACTCAGCTGTTAAATTGGAACGTCCAGGAGAGTGTGTCCAACCGATCGTCAAAATGGCTTTCACAGTACTGCGCTGCAATGCTTTCCCTTTAGCTCATAGACCATTAAAGAGTACGAGTAAGATAAGAGACTTCAAGCCAAACTCCGTACGTTGTTTGTGCAGCATGAAAGAATACAAACTTCCCATTTAATTGTGTCGTAAACAGGGAAGGTGGGAGTCGAAACTGCCTCTTCTCTCACGCTCTCTCTCGATTTCGATTATCATAGCAACATAGTGTGTCGGGTACGGTCGTTATAAGTATCGTAAAATATACTTTCAACGCCCAAAATCAACATTATCATCACTTTTCCGGGCCGGTCTGCTTAATTTCATCGCCAGCTAATCATTCATCTTTAAACACCAACATTACCGCAGCCGCCGTCGTGCTCCAGAAAGTGGCGAACAACAGATCGCACCACCACTTTCTGCAGCACTTTTAATACATTATAACAATATTTTGAATGTCCCGGTTACCGGCCCGGGCCCTTCACCGTTAAGCTGGCGCCTTAATTACTTAGCGTAATTTCGTTTACACTGTGGATGAGCCTCAGCCCCACGGTTCCACCCCCCCGTTCGGCTGTAGTCACACAAAGTCGGCCGAGGAATCATCATTTCAACCCGCGCCTATAGGGAACTGTGGCCATAAAACACACTAAGTGTATTTGTTTTCGCTTTGCTAGTCGGTGCCAAGGAAAGCTTTTGTTTTTAATTCCACCCGAAGAAGCTTTGATGGTGGGAGTGCAGTTAAGATGCGTCGTTTACCGGTTAGACATTCTGAGTCCGATGTTCCGATGGGCGATAAGTTTACTAAATCAAAGCTCCAAACCTTTTGGCAAAATTTGTTCCGTGCTGAAGCTTTTTGAACCCTGTTCTCGTCGCACCATCGGCAAAAGTGTTTATTAAGATAAATTGAACGAGACCAACGGGCGTGCATGATTGAAAAGCCGTGCAGAGAAACACCAGCATAAGTAAAAAGGAGAAAGATATCTTGTTTGAGGTAATTCTATTACTACACCAAAGCGAACGAGATGCGGCGTCCTACTGAACTGTTGCTGTACCAAAATTTACATTGCAGCCGTTGGCGTAAGCAGGCGAACCAATATTTTCTTTCACCCTGAACGATAAATCATAGGCGTAGAGGCTGTATCTTCTCGATCAAGATTGCACATTTTAGCTTTTTCTCTTCTTTTTTGTTTGCGCTATGCTGCCCACACCACACCGCTTAATGAGATATGAAAGGAACGATTTAAAATCATTTTCAATTTACCTCTCCAAACATATCAACTGGCTTCCACTTTTCCGCTCCCGTCCAAGCAAGACTTTTCCATTCTTCTTCATCTTACGGCTACAGGTATGCCCGAGGTGGATGGAATATTTTTAATCTTCTCCTAAATCAACAAAGCACGATCCGGTATCAGCTGGCATTAACTCTGGTTGGTATCCGGCCCTGCGGGAAGTGGGTGTAGAGATGAAGAGGAAAAAAATCCCCACCACGCACATCCACCCACACCAAAGAACGCATCAAATTAAATCAAATCTGGCGTAATGCTGCTATATTGTGTTTCGGTACCGGCCACCAACTAATTAGCTCGTCCCGTGTCGCAGAGTGGCGCAAATTTACGACTTACCTCGACTTGCCATGTGTTTCGCAGAAAATTGAAAACACCGGTCTCAGACACCGGTCTTCCCGTCGTGTCTAACATGGTGCAAAGTGACGCGATGAATGGTCGTAAAAATTAGAGGAAAAACTTGGAAGCATTCATGTTTTCACACAAATTCGTCACATTTTCCACTTTCCTTTCGGCTCCGTGGATGTGGGTCGTTACTTTGGCCACTCCAGTTGTTGGTTTTGTTTGCCCTTAAGAGATTATTTAAAAGATGAAATCTGTGGCGGAGTGACGATCGGCAGCAGCATCAGCAACAACAACGACAGCCAACAATGGCCAACGAGCAAACGTAATCATATTTCATCGTTCACCCATAATAAGCCAATTAAGGTGAGATAGGCTTGTGTAGCGATAAGCTTCTTGTCTCTCTCTCACACACAAAAAAACTCTCCTGCACGGTCGGGTGCGTTAGCAAACTTCTTTCCGCCCTTGGAGAAGTTGTTTGCTTGAGCCGAAAGCATTTTGACTTTCTTCTTTACGGTCGTCATTAAATGTTGTGAATGTTGCTTCCTCTTTCCGCCCCCTAAATTCAACCACCAAGACGAAGATCGTGCTGTTTTTTTTGCCTTCCATTGCCTTTTCACGTGAGCTGGCCTTTGACTCTCCGGAAGAGCCCGCTCCGGCCGGCGGGGCAACGGAGTAGAAAGATATTAAAAATGACACAGACGCGACACGCTGGAAAGAGAGCAGTGATAAAAATTAAATCCCTGTCGGGTGCCATTTGCTTTGCTTGCTTCACCCCCAACCAACCAACCAACGGCGGGACCGAAATGAGAAGCTGTTCCTCCTCCCCCCGGTAGATGTGTTGTGTTTGTTTATCGGACACACTTTAACGACACACTGGGAAAATGGTGACGCGAGCGACATCTTTATCGTCTTTATGAAAGGGCAGTGTTGTTTCTTCGTTCGTTGAGACGACTCCAGAAACAAAACGCACCAGACGCCCGGACAACATTGCGCGTTGCGAGCGACGCACGCTCCTATCAGACGAGAGAGAGAGAGAGAGAGAGAGAGAGAGAGAGAGAGAGAGAGAAAGAGAGCAGTGCGCGAAGAGAACCTGGCGTGGAAAATCCCATTTGAGCGCAAGTTTAACGGTCATTAGGAGTTTAAAGTGCTGTAAATCCTAATTGAAAATAAAACCATTGCCAACCTCCCCATCAAGGCCGTGGTGTGCAATTTCGCACCGTAACAAGATTGAGTCGCAGATCGACCCCTGGGGCCACGGGTTCTACAAGATGGAGATCGCGTGAAATTGTTCATTTGACCATTTTTATTGAATTCACTTCAAGTGTGAAACTTGCCAAACCGGCGGTGAAGTAGCTGCAGTACAATAGTGGCCATAGTGAATCGCCGCGATCACGAGATGACAGCCATAAAACTAGCCCATAACCTTTGCTTAATGGAGGCGCCAGGTATTTATTGGAAAACAGCGTTCGTTCGGTCGCTCGGTGCTCTTGCCGGCAAAAAAGTAGTAAAAAGGGAATCGATTTGAAAAATTGCCATTCAAAACTGTCTGCTGTTGAGGGGTTTTTATGATAAGCTCCAACCTCTACAGCTTATTTAGAACGTCAACACTTTAGCGCGGAATACGTGAGAGTCGTTGGGTGCAGTAATGAGAAAGCTCGCGCTCTTACAACCCTTTGAGCATAAAAACCCTTTTGTACATAAAACCTTACATTCGCTTCTTTTATTAACCAGGTTTTGAAACATTTATTCACTGATAATAAAGCACCATTTTTATAGCAATCGATTGTTGAATTGTATAGCCTCTACGCTCTTCGTTACGTTTCGCTACCTTTGCGTTGACCAGTATGGTTTTTAGCTTTTGTGGAAACGTGGCCTCTCCTAATCCTCTGTATGAACGAGTCTACGGACTGTCTGCGAAACGATACATGGATGCATGGTAAAGCGCTTTGTATGGTGATGCTTTTCTATAAACCCGAAACCCCCTCCCCTATGCCCCTTAATGATACTGCACCGCACGACACGGCAAGTAAGAGAAGAGCATATTTTTTGCTCGTATCTGCACCACTGACCTTTGGTGTGCCGGTCGCTCGCTCCGGCCGGTGTGATCACGAAGCGAGTCGGTTGCATTCTAGCCATGTTTTCCCCCAACCACCCTCCCATTTCGTTCTGCAGCAAAAGGTGAATTCTTTAACTCCCAGCGCTGAAAAACGGCACGTGATTGTATCCCGCAAACGCAAACGCATACACATGCCGGGCGGGCGCTTAGCTCCCTGGGACGAAATGCGTCCACCGCTACGAATATTAACTACTATTTCACCGCGCTCGGAAACTGACCACCGGTTGGTCGGTTGGCCGGCGAAGCGTAACGTGCACGCATGCGGCCACCGACGAACGGCGGACATCGTGCGGGCCAGCAGCCATTTTAAGGAACGGCTGATATAAATTCCTCACCCATAATACATCACTGTCAGCGGTTTTCTGCTGAACACGAATGACACACCAGTGATTTATCTTAACGGGTCCCGGGCTGAGTGCATTACCCTCGGTCCCTTCTCTTCCCTTCCGTGCATCCCCGTGTGTTTATCCCGCACGGCCACGAGTGACCATCGGTCGGTTGGTTTTGCGGTGAAGAACACTGCGAAGGTGCAGTGCATTGCTGCCTCCTACGGGAAAGGGCGCTGACCGTGACCAACGACGACGATGCTCAAGAGAGAGAGAGAGAGAGTATGTGTGTGTACAATCTGATGTGTTCATGAACAGCCGGCCCCGTAAATAGAGATTTCCAGATCGACATATCACTCTGCGCGGGCTCTGCAGCATCGATAGACGCGATTGGCAGTTATAATGGAACCGGTGGGGAAAAAGGCAGCCTTTTAGTACCCGCAAAAACGTTCGAAAACGTCCGAGAGGAAACGTGTCACCATACACGGGAGCGTTCTAATCGGCAAGTGGCCGTGTGCCTTTTTTGCCATTGCCAAGGCAGTGTCTTTCTAAAATTATTTGCTTTTAACACCGCGCACCACGCCAACTGCCCACCAAACGAGGAAATGGTATAAATGGAAATACATTAAAATAAATCATCATGCACTCCGTGTGCCTGTGTGTGTGTGTGCTTCCAGTCGCTTCGCTCCAGCCCATGTTTGGAGTGTTCAAACAAATAAAGCAAGCTAAAACCAAACCTCCGAACCAACCGCCACGTAACGCACGCTCCAAAACGACATCGAGCAGCCAGATTTATGTGCAGTGTCGGTTTCGGTAGGGGGTTTAGCAGAACTGTAAGAGGCTGCACCGTAGACGGCAGTCCCTTTTTGCGGTGGGCTACATCTTACCGCACGTGTCTTCGTGTCCGAGCAAAACAACCGCCCAATCTTCAAAACCCTTCGCGAGCCCGTGCAAGGCAACTTTCGGGAGTGAACTTGCGACCAAAAAATAAAAGAAAACTTTGGTCCAACCCCACGGCACTGCCACTGCATCGAGCGACGACCGGAAAGTCGATGTCATAACTCATAAGATATGTGCAGGTTTTTCTGTTTTAAGTTTTTGCCTGCGCGTGTGGCGTTTGTGGCGAATGCTTTGGCGAAGCACTTGGATGTGTTCCATCGTGCGGAGTGTGCGAATCGAGGGCTAATTTATACATTAGAAAGTTACTCAACTGCCACCGAGTGATAATGGAAGCGAAAGAACTGCCAAACAACTGCGGAAGGAGCCGTCGTCGGTGCTCTCGAGAATGCTGTAAACGTTTCCTGCCCCGTTCTTTGTGTGTGTGTGTCGCTGCCAGGAGGCGTGGTTGGCAGTGTTTACAGCGCTCCGAGTGTGAAACTGTTTACAGTGATTAAAAGCCGGTAGAACATTTTCGGTCGACGGTTGAAATGGTTTCAACCCAATTAGCCATCGAATCCGCTCACTAGTGGAATGCTATCTTCACGATTTATTCAAAAGCGCTGGCATCACTGGCTTCTAATCGGACGGAAACGCGCAGCCTGTGATTATGCGGCCTCAGTGCGCTCGATTGATCGCAGCACAACATCGAAAAGTCCGACCGACTGACGTGTACCATCGTGCTCGTTTGAAATCCATCATTAGCTATTATTATACACTCGTGCGCCCTCTTCCTGTACCATTAAAACAGACAGCAACACCGACCAACCAGCGAGCCCATCCCGGGATCAGATCGGACGGGATCGATCGGGATGTGTGCAGAAACCCATTCACGCTGAGCTACGCCGCTCGCCATTGTCGCTACGGCAAGCTAAATTATTCGCATATAAACTGTTTAACAGATGATTAAATCAATCAATCAGCCTATATGCTCAACGTGAATCGCAAACACTGAACCGATCCTGTGTGATGGATTAGACCAAGCCTGGCACTGCCTGCCAGTCTGACGGCAGCGGAACAAAGGCCCCAAATGGCAACGTGTTGCTGCGCGTTCGATCGATGAGCCTTAAAGCTTTCCCCGACCCGAAATTTCGACATTCCCTCAACGATTTGTCGCAGAATGATGGAATGCACGAATTTTCTTCACCATTTCTTCACTGCTATGTCATAATTTAAGTAAGCGGGCGCTCCTTGCACACCCTCCCGTAGTGATGCAAGGTTACTAATTGAATTCCACGACATTGCAGTGTACCCCGCGTGCCCTCTAGCCGTGCCCAAAAACCGTCCCACCAACTACCATGACCAACTTTCCTGCTGAGAGCGACAATCCGTGTGGCACAACTGGTGCTACACGCTGACGCCCCTCGGGCCTTGGGATGCAGAATTTAATTACACCCAGCGACGTCGCCTTACATGTGCGTATGTAGCTGTTTGCATGTGTATGTGTGTGTATGCTTGCGGTGTGATGGCGTACTACACACGAACGAGCGAGTCAAACCGACCGAACATAATACACGAACGCCTGAAGGTAGGCACAAATCTAGGCGCTCTCAGCACACCAACTGGATGCGGATGTAGGTTATGCGGACCAAGTACAGCCGTGCCGAGCATGTATGTTTGCGCATTAGCTATCCTCAAAATTGTTTATCCAGAGCCCACCAGCTGTTTGGAGGTTTGGCATAGTTGCTGTAAAAGTGTTTTCAGAACGTGAACACTGTTAGTTAGAATACGTGTAACGGGAAGCAAATTCTAAGCGCAGTAACGTTTCTTAAAATTACCCAAGATATACAAAACCATGATTTAGCAGTTGGCATTTAGCATTTTGCCTGCGTTGGAAATCTATCAAACTGATGAAATTAATTATCGATCTCGTCTCTCTCGTGTGCTCTACACCGCACTGCTTGCAAATCAATCGTATCACATCGTCTAGCAACAATTCGCCAACAATTCCTCGGAACAGCTCCCCGGAAACGCTCACGTGACGCGGTTAATCGTGCAGTTCCGTTGCGGCCGTACCGAAAGACATATGGGCAAAACGCACCCACACACCCACAGACACACACCGGATAAACGCCGGCAGCGTCAGCCGGGATGATAAAAGCGTAAATGATTTTCTTAATTAAATAAATCTCCGATAATTGAAAAATAATATATCAGTGCGCAAAGCAAAGCTCGGCCGTTTGCGTGTTCATGTGGTTTTGTCTTGCGCCCGTCGTCGGCAGCGAAACGGGCCCGGGCAATCGGTTAGCTCAATTTATACCACGTCTTATGGCCGTCGGCTAAGACGCCCATAAAATCCGCCCGCCTCTGCTTCTGCTCTGACGGCCAATCGATTCCATCGACGACCACAAATCGTCCTACAGTGCAGTAGCCTTCCGGTTCGTACGCTCCAGCCAGGATGTGTGATAGATGTGTGGAAATAATTTCGTTGTGCCGGCAAAAGTTTGTCACGCTTCGCAGCTTCACTTCCTGTTTGTGCAGTAAACGGACTGTGGGCTGTGACTGAAGCAACGCGGGGCATATTTATCTTTGCCATAAGCGGCTGACTGATTGCGCACCGTCTATTGCGTTGTTCGCTAGGATGGAACAGTAATAGAATCATCTTTGACTACCGCTTTCCCGTAGCATTTACCCTCCATCGATGACAACGCGCAAGATTCTTTGCGCCATACACTCGCTTACTTACGTGCGCATTAATTAGACGGAAGAAAAGTTTCCCTCAAACACACACACGCACACATCCTCGAACAAAGTTTCAAACGGTGTAGCCTTTCTTCGCCCAGGCAATTGAGTTAATGTTTTCCCCGTTTCAAAAGTCTCTATTTGCACGTCGGTGCGAGTTTTTGTCAAAAAGTCAACAAAGGACACGGAAGCCTGCGGGCTATGAAATGCCATCTACTGACTGGAACGTGCCCTGTGGGGAACAAACCGTGGGGTGGATGTGTTCCATCACATGCGTCAAATCATTGCCGCAATGCTTAATGAGATTGTGTGCCAATGTATGTATGCGTAATTAAATTAATAATAAAAAAAGATATAACCCTCCAATTAGTGCTGCAAATGATGTCTTCGTCGCTGTTTCAGCATCAGAAAATAATTAAAAATAGCTCCATTTGCATCTCGAAAACGGAATGTTCTAGAAGTAGCTTGCGGGCTTCCAAGCTGTAGCAAATTTTCTTAACTCGGATACATACGCATAGCTTTGAAGCTTTCAGTAATTATAGTGACACCTGACCCGGCGACCCGTTCGGTCAGGAACAGTCGTGGAAACTTCATTAAGGTACCCGATACCCGTTGCATAAACGAATTATCTTTCACTCGCTTGACGTTTGCCCCCGGGCTGGGGGTAAATATGTTTGCTCCGTTTGCAACTCATTTGCTGGTTGGTTTCCTGCTCTGTTTTCGGCTGTTAATATTCATCGAATATTTTCCATCTCCACGGCTCCACGCCTTCCGCGTTGGCGACTTTATCAGTTACATCAGTTGCACACACAAAAAAAATGCAAACACACGATGAAAAATAACCAAAAATAGTTGAAATTATCATGTGACAAAAAACAGTAGCACAAACACAGAAAAAGGGCAGCATTCGCACTGAATCGTCAGTTCGCCGGAAAATCAAATTGAGCTGACATTTTTCCCATCATTTCTCATCCGTCCGTCCACCCGAAGCAGCCACCTTTTGTCCTATCGGCCTTCTCTGTGGTGTAGCGGTATGTGAATATCCTCCCTGGTGTTGTACAAAATAAGCATCGTGCGAGAGCACATTCTTTCCGCCAGACACATGGGCCTACATTTTTGATGCGAATGGAAAATTCGCGAAATAAATATTCAGTCTATAATTCATCAATTTGTGTTGCTGTGCTGCATCGTTCTCGTGTGCCATTTGTCGCCATATGCGAGCTTGTGTGTGTGTATCTTGGGGTGGAATATGTCCTGCCGTGATGTCACCTTTCGTCATGCTTGCGAACACAGCGCGCCTATACACACGCCTATGTGCGATATGGCGCTCTGGGAGCTTGGAGTGTTTCTATCGACTTTGCCAGCACGCTGCACGCTCAGTGGTCCGTTTCAGTCACTGTTCCGTTCGGCTCCAGCAGCCACCCCGAACCCCGGTAGAACACGGATACGGATGGATGTTTCGCGCGCCCACGATAGGCGGGTGCAGACAATCGGAATGGTTCAGTTGAAAATGCCGCTCCTTCGCTTCCAAAAGCCTTCGCGCACTGCCGATCGTATCGAACGCCGACAAAGATCTGTTTGATATAGAATGTTGGCAAAAGGGCGATGAAAAATATGTATTGAAAAAAAAAAAACCCACCATCAAGCCCACCCGTTATGCTTTATTCACGCGTGTCAAAGGACGGCACAAGAACAACGTTGCATTGTTTCGCCAACCGTCGTGGCCGATTCGCACGACCGAACGCGAGACGCAGAAGGTTTTGGCTTTGCAGTGAACAGACGCACTCACGCACATTTGAACAAAAAACATAAGAGACACACAAAACATGCACAACAGCAGCGACCGGAAATGCAAACAAAAGCGTTCTATTCTATTCTACTGTCCACTGCTTCATGACGGCTGCAGTGAGCGGGCCCTTCATGCAACTTGTATCTTTGCTGCCGTTCTCGATGCATGATGCGTTTATGCAGCGTTCGAACGGTTCAAACGGCCACGTGCTGTATCAACGAGTCCGTGAACCTTGTTTTTTGTTATCCACCCACCTCCCTCAATTGCATCCACACAGACATTTTTCATGTACAACGGTAGAATGTTTTTCCCGAACTTTATGACGCATTATGATTAATTGATCCATGTAACCTCACCGCTCTTTGCTCCGACCTTTTGTGCTGCCCTTCCACGGGCTATTTTTTGTAAACAGCACGTCTCCAAAGCCATAGCCTCCAAAGTAGCTGAAGCCATTAAAAATTATGGTGAAAAAATAGAATATATTTTTTCTATCCCTTGGACTGCTGCCATCGAATGGAGGAACATGAATACAAATTTGACACAAATTGATTAATGTAACGATTGCAAAATCAGCTCAAGAGATTTCCCTAGTTGCTATTTATTGTACTAGCTGTGTGACGCGGCAAATCATAGAGCAGTGGTCAACTACTGTTAATGAAAGCGGCACCATAAGCGCGGTCACAGCTTTTGATTGGCAGATTAAAGGATTTGGCAAGCCATGCAATTGAACGATCGCCCAATAGTAATATGTTACCTATTGCAGTTTTGCGGCTAGGCAAATTATTTCCAACAACTGCCCGTCCATGGGTGGATTTTTTTTTCGCATTTAACACAATTTAATACCTCGTTAAAATTATGATCTCGCCATCACGCGACGCTTGTGGTCACATCAAATTGATTCAATATTGAAATATATGACGCTGGTAACGGTTTATGGTGTGCCATTCAATATTTTCTCGACTGTCACCTGTTCTGTAATGTAATTAAATATTTAAATGCTTCAATATAGACACAAAAAAGCACCCCTGATGCGTCTAAACTAAATGCTCTACAGTTTCAACTGGCAATTAACGGGAATTTTATTCCTCTTTCTCTCTCTCTTCTCCTGCCCTGCACTTACAGGTGTCCTGGATGCGCAAGCGGGACCTGCACATATTGACGTCCAACATCTACACCTACACCGGCGATCAGCGCTTCTCCGTAATCCATCCGCCCGACTCGGACGACTGGGATCTGAAAATTGAGTATGCACAGCAGAAAGATAGCGGAATTTATGAGTGTCAGGTGAACACGGAGCCGAAAATAAATCTCGCCGTTTATCTGGACGTCACAGGTCAGTAGCGTCTGGAGGTTGGGACGAAGAGAAGGCAGGATATCCCACCGTGTTCCCGCTGTGTTTCCTTTGCGCCTTATTTGTCCCCATTTACTGTTTTATCCTTCTTAATGCCGGCGATTGGCTTTCCTCTATGCTTTCCACGTGTATTCGTGTTTTCCTGTCTTCTTTCTCCTATTCTATCATTCTTATTTCCTTTGTTCAGAGTGTTTTCGGCGAGTTTAAACGACGACAGTTTTGTTAAAGGTTTTTTAGTATATTAATATGCTTTTATCGTGTGACTTTTTTCTTAATTATATACAGTTTTCACTTAGCTTAAGAAGAGCTTTGTTAGTGGAAGTAGTCGTGTGCAGGCATGTTTTTTACTTATGCAAACAGTTGCGAGTGTGTAGATTGCCACATTCCATTCAAAACCACTCAAAGTGAAATTTTCATCATTCCCTAATGGCTTACAATTTCATAGAGCATCACTGTAGCAAAAAGGATTTTCTTTAGTTTAACTTGTTGGACAGTACTCTCGGTTTATAATCCATTCGCACAAGGCGTCTCAGTCTCATCTGTCGTACCGATCTGATCTACAAATGGCTGTGGTCTAATCTTTTAGTACATTCCAAAAACCTTGAGCACAGCTTATCGCACAACGGCCTGGTGTGTTTTCCAGCCAAAGAGTACAAATAGAACAGACAATAGGAACTATTTCTGAGCTCAACACACACAAGCACACACACATACCCATATCATCACGCCGACTCCTCCTCAAAACTTGGACATCGTCTTTCCGATCAGCCAGCCCTTTTGTAAACGAACAATAGCGTCGATTTTGTCAACCGGTTCGATAGCTTCGAGACCGTAATGTAAGGAGGGAGGAAAAATGCTCCTCGCTACGCAACAACGACCGAAAAAAGAACGCCCGACCAGGCGGAAATGCACGTCCCAATGGCGAGCAACACCCAGAGGGCATAGTGAAACCCGACCCCAGCGAAAGGTCAAGGATAAAAGGAAGCCTTGCGTTGAAGTATCAAAGTTTGGGTGACCTTTTCCGCTTGACTCTGGGCTTCTGGGGTTCCCTCCAAACGCTACCACGTATCGGTTGGCCGTACTGCGCCATGCTCTGATCCCAATATTTCCGGACGGTTCTACGCGACTAGTTGGAAAGATTTTTGGTTTCTCAGCACCAGCACGGCGCCGACTAGAGGTGGTGGATGGTGAACCACTGGGGGGAGAATGAAGATGTTTCAGCACAATGGATTTTCAACCAAAAACCCTCACAAAGTGGACGGCATTGGAAAATGTATTCTTTTTTTATTGTGGGTGCCACGGTCCGTGGGGAAATCGGACGTTTATAATCAACTTCGGGTGGAGCTGCAAGAGAGGCGGTGGGTAGAATAGACACAGAAGGGAAACGCTGCTTGCTAGAATGTATCTTGGGCGATGGCCATTGATCTCGAGTCTAGCAAACAACAATAAAGATCGTTTGTCATTCAATTTATTACATGTTTATTAAGCTTATACGCAATCAGTCAAGCATTCATTGGAGCGCATGGCCGTTGGATGGTTGCGTAGAAGTGGTAGCTAGAGCAAGAAGCAGAACCATGACGGGAATGAGTGATTTTCCGACCTTAAATTCTTCACCATCGACCGTCGTCGGTCTGTACTGTTTACGGAAACATTTTGGTAATATAAGTAAGCAAAACTAGGCGTCTTCTTTCCTGTTTGTCTAAGCAAACAGATAATATATTAGCCTCTATGCGTGTGTGTGTGGGTCTGCCACACCACAGTCACCAGCCCATCCGACACCTTCCAAATAACACATAAATCTGCAGCAAAACAATGTTTTGTCAACTCGGTCGTGCAAAGCTTCGGGGTGCGAACCTTGCCGCTAGAAATAAATCTTGCTCCTCTCGAAATCTGGGGCCGTCTGGTTTTAGGCCAGACCCACCACCCACCCCAAAAATCCATTAAAAGCTCGATTTCTTCCCTTTCCCAGCAAGCCATTCAACCTCCCTCCCCCTCCCCCTTGATCACACCTTGACAGGATTTTATGTTCTCAAACCTTTCTTATTTCATTTCATTTCACCTTCTCCCGCATGGTCTCGCTGGCCACTCTTGCACTGCCCCGTTCTTCCCCCTGCTGCTGTTTTATTTTATTCCATTTGCTACTACGTGATCATGCCCGCTTGCCCCTTTCCTCGCTGGCCGGCTCAGGCACTGCTCAGGGTGGGTTGCTGCTGCTCCTACTGCTCCACGGACAAAAGTTCCGACAAAACAAGCAATTTTTCATCTGATCCTGCTGCTTGCGTTTTTATTCATTTTTACCCATCCAAACCTTTCCTTCCCTCCTGCAACCGTTCTCATGCTCACTCTCTCGCTCACTCACTCACTCACTCTCTCTCTCTGTCTTTTTTCTCTTTATCTGTCTTTTTTTCTTTTTCACCCGCATGCCGAACAGATGAACGAGAGTTTGCCCAAGATTTCTCCAAGTATGGTCCAAACACTGGAGGAAAGCACTTTATCGGTGCCATTGGACTAGGTAATGGATCATATTTTTTCAGCTTCAGCTTTCCTATCCCATTCCCCTCCCCCCACACACATACACACACACACACACACACACATATAGTCAGAAGAGAGTCCTTCTTTTATTCCACCCACACCCCTCTTCAGTTCCCGAGCCAAAATAACGTAGTACGGTTAGTTTTACCTTTACCGCTAAAACCATGCTCAACAATACCACATTATATATCTTCAAGCAAATGCTGTTTTTAATACCGTAAGCAAACAGTGAGCGAGAGGAAGGGTGTACCGAAGGGCTTTGACTTTATCCCTTCCCTTGCGGGCTCGGTGAAGGTTAAAGTTCAGAGTACCTAGAGCATTATTTTAACGCTCAGCTCCCGACCAAGGATTAGCTCGAATGCATTAACAACGTGCACATTGTTTTTCCCCGAGAGCGTGTTTTTTATACCATTTATCAGCAAAACCCCTAACAATCATTTGGTGGTTGGGTCAGAGAGAGAGAGAGAGATTCATACTTGGAATGAACAAAGCCAGTGGCTCCATGTGGATTTAATTCATTTCAAAGCTAAGCCAACCGAATAAAGGAATCCAACGCCGACAGAGGCTGCACACGGGTTTACCTTTCACAAATCATCGGTTTAAAAATAGCATCACAGGAAACTCGGTCCCGCCCAAAGACCTAATATGACTTTGCCTTCCTGCCTGCGTCCGTGTCCGCATCAACGTCTCTTTGGCCAATAACAAAAAAAAAACACGTTTACTTCAATAAAACTGTTCCCAGAAATCGTTCAGCGACAAAAAGGGAAAGATTCGCTTTTTATTTGCTTCATTTCAGGGATCGTCCAGTGCAAACAGACAAAAAAAAAACCAGCCAGCTCCAGCTCCTTAATGTAATTTCCCTAATAAAGAGCATCTTTCACGGGGTGTAGTTTTGCATGGAAAATGGGAAATTCCTTCGTGCAATATTTGCGATCCTTTTCCGGATGCGAGCCTCCTCTTCGGACATCCTTCTCTTATTCTGGTGCCATTGCCTTTAAAAAAACATTAAACCAGCCGACCATATTGAGGGCCATTTGTACAGCGAAACATCCTTATTATGCTGGCACGCCGGAAGGAAATGAAAATCGAAGACGAACGAGGCGACGCGCGCCAATTCCCGATAAATGTGTTCCAACGTGCCGTCAACAGTGAGGGTTTTGTCGTTTCCGCCCAGCAATCGCGGACTACAAATGATATTCTTTTTTCTTTTCTTTCTTCCTGGTCTTGCAGGGACATTGCAATGGAAGAGGGTTCCTTTTTGTTGCAAGAAATTTAATTACGATACAAAGTGGGCTATTTCTCACGAATCCGGTGGTATTTCTTCCCCGGCACGTCCCCGGCCATAGATGTCACATTTTTAAGTGCCATAAAATGTGCTTCAATTGCTACAAATTGTTTGCAGATGGTATTAATTTCCCCACTGCCTGTGCAGTTTGGCGGCGAGCGACGTAACTGGCATGTCACTGTCGGCTACGCCTCAGTCAGTCGGGCACACTGGCTCTCCGTCCTCGTTAGAGTAGATTTTCTGCACACACTTTCGAACGTCACTGTACACATACGCCATTGTCTTTGCACATAATCATAATAAGAATGGAGCCGTTCATCCCCCCATCGGCTATGATGACTTTCGGAAGGCTGAAAAAACATTACCCACACACACACACACGCATTGTCACTCGTATGATTCGATCATTTTGTCACTTTTCATTCGTGCTGTGGGTTCTTTTTAAACGCCCCCAGCGTTTCTCCAAACGTCGGATTGAGGCGAAAGACCACACAGCACAGCATCGCCTTATCTGAGGCGCCATTTATTTTCATTAGTCATTTGTGCTGTTTATCCTTTAGCCTAAGCCGCTGCACGTTCTAGCCAGCAACTTGATATCCGCCCATGCTGCCACCTAGTTCTCCGGAACTCATCTCTCACCCACCGCCCGACACTTTGAAAGTGTCGTTTGCTTTGTCGTTGTCATTTAATTTTCCCGAAGCAAACACGACACATCACCTTTTCCCTGCCGAAGGCGTCGGCGTGTGCCATCGCATCCACGGCGTCCGCTTTCGTGCCGGATTTGGAGTTTGGAGATGGATTTTCCTAAGCGTTAACTGTTTTTCAAGTCACACTCATTTAGCATCACATGTGGCGTGACGATGCAGCCTGTATGTGTGTGTGTGTGAATCCAACGAACGGAAACCGAAACCACACCAAGCGGTAAGCACTTCGAGGAATGTATGCTCCGGCGCCTCCATGTGCTCGAACCATGACTTTCTTGGGGGTTTTGATGTTATGTGAAACGCGAGAACGTATCCAAAGCGTTCGTTTTCGGTTTCTTCCCAAGCAACCGTGTGTTCTCGGTGTTTCTTTCATTTCGACGACGTGTGAGCTAGGCTCTGCTTTCTCGACCCACCACGCTGCCGCAGGTAACTGATCCGTACATTGTGGTCACGCTAGCCGGACGGTGTTTGAGCAGCGCAGAGCGAACTCTTCATTTACTTACTATGTTCTGGAGAATGCCACCGAAGCGATCGTTCCATCTGCTTTCTGGCACTCGTTCAAGGTTCGATTTTGCCCTGGCTCATGACACCGAACCATTCTGTCGTTGTGGATGCCTCCCTGTCATCAACGGTGTCCGGGCGGCCCTTGTAAGCGGACTCGCCCGCTGACGGCAAGAATATGGGACGGTATTGTAAATGGAACACGACAACCAGCGAAATCCTTAATCGGTAACATCGTCTTACATTGTCACACACACACACACACACACTCCGCCACACTGTAACAGCAAACACACTCGCTCATGTTTTCATGCCGGTCGACTATCGCCCACAAAGTTCCTTGCAATCGCGTACGCTACGCTATCTGCTGTTTTCGAAGGAAGGAAAACGCCTAACCTGGCACTCGGGGGGGAGGCACAGAGGAAAGGTTTACATTTCGGTTTGCGCAGTAATCGTGCGGCAGTTGTTGACAAAAAGTGTGAAAACTCCACATCACCAATAAGCTGCAAAGCCCGACCGCGAAAGATAGTAAAGCGAGAGCGGGGGAACGTTTTAAAATTAAAGCCAACCTTATCAACGTGCGCCCAAATTGAGGATTACCGAATGATTTGAAGCCTCTATCTCTCGGGCTTGGGAAGTGTGCGGCTCCGGCGGATGGCTGTAATAGAACCATTTCAAAGTAAATTGGATTGGATCTTCGATTTCAGCAAACAGTAATAGGGTAAATGATGGTGAGTCATAGACGATAACGTAGGAAAAGACATTTTGGTTAGATTACTGTAAACGTAAAAAGTGAAACATAGTAGAAAGACCTTTCAAGCATACATTTTGGAACTAAAAAGCCAAATCTTAGTGAATGTATTCAAATATTTAATCGCCAATCTTCAATCTTTCTCTGGCAATCTTATCTGAAAAAGAATGCATGATCTAATAGAGATGTGAACACAATACCCACAACGTAGCGCTCGAAGAGTATGTCGCTGTGGTCAAAAGATCCTGGCAAGATTTAATGGCCAAGATACACAGAAAACGAACACGCAACGCACTACACAAAGCTCTAAGCTGACTTTGCCAAGTTGGAAACGATTTGTTCCTAAGAGAAGGCAATTTTCCATCTTCTTTATCGTGTAAACTATTTCCCAAACTAATTTGAATTCATAAAAACTTCTTCCATCAAAAGCACAGCCCGAAAAGCTTGTGCTCCCGCTCGCCTTCACCGCCACCGTCGAATGATTCATTTGAATGCAGTATCATTTTTCATACTCATGAATGTAATTCTTCACAATCATTTGCTGCACTATTTTTCACCCCCACCCGCAGGGCTACGGTACCGAGTCCACGCGTCACCCGGGTGCATCTCTGCCCTCTACCCTCGAGCACAATCGCGATGCGAAAGCCAAACGAGTTACAAATTTGCCCTTTCCGTGCAAGCACACAACAGTTTTGCACAAATAAACTTCAACCGAAATCCCACAACTACCCAACTGACAGCAACAATAACGCCCATAATTCATCCGCGCGACGAGGAGACGACTCTGGCCACAAATGCAACACAACCCGCCCGGTCCGTGGTCACCCCCGGTGGGGCGGGCGGGGAAAAAAACAAGCACAGGGGGGAACAACGGTGCGGCAGGATAGGAAAATGGTTTAATAATAAAAAAGTGCTCCACGTCAAACCGGTAAACAGTGCAAAAGAAAAGTCTTTCCTATTTGCTTGGCTTCTACAAGCAACCCCCTACACATACACATACAAACAGACACAATACAGGATTGGGAATGGTTTTCAATTTTTGAATTGTATCGCTTCCATTACCGAGACTCTATTGCCGTTGCAGAACGTGGAGACTCTTCGGGCAAACTGTACGGAGGAAATGGCAGGGAGAAAAATCATGATTTAAAACCCCTTTTTGTGTGGGCCACCGAATGAAGAGCGCCGAGCCCGGATAACGGAAGCTACGTAATCTTTAACTGCCACAATGACTTTTTGACGTGCCGACATTGCTGCGTAGGACACCGAGCGCACGGGACTTAGCCGGGCGTACACAAGTTGAGCACAAGTTTATCTATTATGCAAATGCTCGATGCTCGATAGTGCGCAACAGAGCCGTGCATGTGTGTGTGTGTGTGCTTGTGCGCCATGTGAGGTTCACGAAAACTTCATCTGACGGTACGAAACGGAACAGTTTTTACCCGCAGTCGCATGTTGTTTTTCCAACAGCCATTTCCTAAAACATCTCCGTTTCAAAACTCATCGCAGCCTGCCGACTTCCAGCGACGTCTCGCCCCTCCGCTACCCTCCACAGGGATCGAATAGTGTGACAAAACTTGGGTGCTAGATTACGCGACAGACCGGTGCGCGGGGAAAGGGCTAAATTCTTCTCGCCGTTGTAAGAATATTAGATGCCAACCACCGACCGACCGCCCGACCGACCGACCGACCGAAACTAAAACATGAACAAACAAATATCCTCCCGCCCGTCAACGGACAAAAAATCGGCCCCCGTTCCGAACAACAGGCGACATAATCCGTGCTGCAGTGTGCAATAAATCATTTCCTTTATGTGAGGATCCTAGTCAACTTCCGGGTGCCGGGTGGGTAGGTTTTTTTTCTTTGTTTGCTCCGTTCGCTGTATTGTTGGTGGTCTTGTTGGCCAAATCCCACACGGTGGTGTGGCTCGTTTTTGGAGGCAAAGGAACCCCGAGCCGGTTCCGCTTTTCTTGCAAACTGCTGCTGCTGATGCTGCTGATGCTGCCAGTACTGTTAGATGTGCTGTTATCTGTTGAATTACACTATCTATCTGTCGTGTGTTTTGAGCTCGAGCTCTCGGGCTCTGACAGCAAACGAGGGCCCAGCGTAACGCGTCTGTAACATGGCACACATACACTTACCAGCGTCTCGGGTTCTGCACGGCCGGCTTAAGTATACATTTATATTGCAACCAAACACATGCGCGACACATGAAAACCGGAACCGAACGTTTCCAATTTTGCCTCGTGGACTCGCGGGCGCGAGGGCGGAAAGAAATGGAAGGATTGATGCGACCACAACTGCGAGCATTACGAGTGTCGTACATGCAGAACGCAATTACTTAAACGTCAAAACAATGGCGAATGATAAATAAGCGTCTTTTCATGTGCATAAATATGTTGCTGTTTTCTGCTGGGTGGGGGAGGGCTTTCGAGTTGCACCCACTCTTCCTCCAACGCACACTGGTCGTTGGGGCCGTCACCGAGACTCGTCATTCTCGTCATCGTCATCATCATCATCGTCGTCGTCATATGCGCGGGAATGAATGAGACGACAGCAGAACACGATCTCCACCGGGAAACGATCATAAATTTGAATAAATAATCCTCCGCCCGGTGCTGCGATGGGGTGTTTTCGTTTGGCAATCCAAAGCGGAAGCAGCGCGCATTCATCTTCCGAGGAAGTGGTTGTCCCATCGCTCGCCCCTTCGCTAATCCTCTGTGTGTCACCGCGTGTAGCACTAACTAGTTTCCATTGCCCGCGAGCCGCGGAACGCGTTCCGGAGTGAATGAGTTTGTCGCCAACATCAAAGCAGCGGTGCCGGAAGCAACGCTGGCCGTCGTTTTGTAGCGATCTGGTACGGCTGATGAGATCCCAATTAGGTGAAATTTACCTTGCTAATGGAGGATTTATGCAGAACGCGCAGGACTTGGGGCATTAATGCAACGCGCGTGTGCGTGTGCCAAAGCAAAGCGCTTGTTAAGATCGTTTTGACTAATATGTGTGTACTTCATTTACCCATTCGCATTCGCGCACTATTCTCAAGTGCAAGAGAGAAAGAGAGAGAGAGAGGAAGGGAAAGAGAATGAATAGAAAGCAAGGATTAATGCTGATCCGCCCGATTCGTCTCTTGTACGCTCACGGATGCACGCTCCGTTGCCATGGTGACTCCCCGCTAAGTGCAACCATTCGAGATTCATTACTGATCCGCATCATTGCACTCAATTTAATGCTCTTAAACCCTTTCCACCCCGGGAACGCTTTCCCCATTCAGCCGACTGATGGCTGATTTACGTGACTCCTGTTGGACTTAATCGTGCACAAACACACACGTACAGGTGGACGGTAAGCTAGATATCTATCGGGAAAACGGGGGATATTTTGCTCGTAATTTGAGAGGATTCTTGTCCGCGAACGCTACCAATCCGTGCACTCGTTTTCCTCCAATAAATTGTTTAATACCACGTACCTCACTCCTCTTTACTTCTGCTTCGCTTCCCATTTTCCCCATGTAGAGTCCACGCGGTGGTAGTTGTAGTTAATAACAGCCCAGTTTAATTGAACACTGCACGCTTAATCCGACCAGCCATGGGAAAAACGCAACACGGACACATTACGGATGCGATCGAAAAAGGTAGCTTTCCCCCCCTGCTGAACACTCACCCCGCTCGATGCCAATAACTTATCATCACCAGTGGACAACACTGGCGCGGAACAAAACCGTGGGATTTCCGTGCGACATGGCCCGCTGTCGACTTTATGCTCGATGGCACAACCACGGCACACGAACACACACTCACACAAAAAACGCACCAAGCGAGCTTTATTCAAATGTCCATCCACAGCCGCGCTCTCGACTGCATAAATCAATGGCCCCGCTAATCTCGAAGCATTCATTATTATTGACCATCATTTCTAATCTTTGCTGCCCGGGACGCCCGGGACCGGCTGGCTGAGCGTCATCAGTCGCCGGGCTTCAACCGGTGCGTGTATGTATGCACGTAGCGCCTCCGTCAGGTGAGGCGCATCAGTGTGAGAAAATCAGTGTGTGCGACGATCAGGGTAAAAAGTTTTTAAGCACTCCCTGCAGAGCAGAGCGCCAGCGTGCCGGTAATAGTAGCGCTGGGAATAAATTTGCATCTCCTGCGCACGACGGAACGCATTATAAATACATTACATCAAAAACACGGGCATCCTTTCCGGGCACCTCCGGGAGCTCCGGGTGCTGCGTTAACCTACCAGGATGAACTAACACGTGTAGTTGATTGTTTTTTGCATTTGCCCTTTACTTTGCTACGCAGCAGCGCTAGCTAGTTGGTTGGCTGGCTGACTGGCTGGCTGGTTGTGGGAAGCTGTGGGAAGCTTTGCAAGCAGCAACAAAGGAGGAGAGGCAAAAAAATGGTTCCAGTACAGCTAGCTAAACTATTTTTTGGTTTTCTCCCTCGCTGTTGTGTCCCGTACAGGCATACAAACACACACATACACACACATACAAACAGTAGGACCTATTCCCAAAACGGGTTCCCGACAGTAGCCGGGTGGTCGGGTTGAAATATAGCCCTGTTTCGGTACGAGAAAGTGATTTTTAATGGTATTATTTATGGACCGGTACGCTTTAAAATTTGCTTAAACAATTTATCAAACACCACTCCCACACAAACACACACACTCAACGAGGCTCCATGCTGCCCCCTTGGGGAAAGAGAACTTTGTCCCGTACATTACTACGCAAGTAGTGGGCCCTTCTGCAAACACGGAAGCTTCATTGCGCTTGCCCTGCGTTAGCCAATTTGTTTATATTCCATGCATATGCAAGCTCACACACACACACATCGGACCTTGCGCAACTACTTTATCCACTCCGAAAATTCCGGTAAGCCTATGGGTATGTGGGGTTCACCTTTATCAACGTTTTTCCCCCCGTTGGGGTTGTTGTTTCAATCCCTCCCCCGATGGTACAGTCCACAATGAACTTGATCGAGCCGACAGCACGAAGGCTGTATTATCTCGAAGCTGCAGAAAAACTGGACCCCAAACGATAGAGTTTCACCTCCCAAAACCCCCATACCAGTGTGAGTGGGGGGACAGTGTTTCCTGTAACAGAAAAAAATGGAAGTAAAATTTCGTTATGCCACATTCGAATACGCATAAAACCGTTCATCTCCCTCTCTCTCTCTCTCTCTATCCCGTTCGTATCAAAGCGAGTACAACCGATGCAGACTTCCTCGGTCGGTGAATCACCCCACACCAACACACACACACAAATGCAAATGCAAAGTCCCTCTCCCCCCTCATTTCGATCCGAATTGGCCGTTGTGCCGTGGGATCCAGTGCCTGGGTTGGGATAATTATAATGATATTATAAGCGTCCGTACGACCGAATCGAATAACTTTATTTTCCACCCATTTAACACTCGCCACCTCGCGTGTGGATGGCACTAGCGGGTGATGGTCGATTTTGCAGCATTTCGGGGGCATTCGGTTTTTTTCTACTCTTCTTTCGCTTAATTTAATGCAACCCGGCTAGGGAATTGGCTACTGGGCGTAACAAAAACAAGCAAACTCTCTTTAACTTCCATTTCCCTCTGGCGGGCTTGTGGGTGATTATTCTGTGTGGAATATCCTCCCCATCCGCCAGCCATTGACTGTGTGGGAAGAAAATGGCCCCCGATTACCCATTGTCTTCGGTGGAACATGTTTTCGGCAAGTGTTTTGCAATTGAATTATGGTGTCACTTCCGCTGCAGGTGCAAAAGTGACTTTCCATTTCGACCCTACCCCTAGAAGCGCAACCGTTATCATCGTACGGCGGGGAAGCTTTTTTCGCCCCTTTGTGGTGGTTCGTACGGAAAATAAAACCCCATTTGCTGCGCATGCAATGGCTGAAGGATTTGGGAGGATTAAGATAAAAAAAGAACCCCGAGCATTGATTTCAGAACGAATGGTGATCATTATCGTTCATCTAACGACTCGGAGCCGGTGAGCAGTAACGCCCTCGGTTGCGCTAAACGTACCACGAGCTCACATCCTTTGCACGATTTTGTGGCTGGACGCTGGAAAATATGACGCAATGACGCAAACAAGCTCGCAATCGAAAGCCCTACCCAAGCGTGTAGTATCGTGTTTGGGATTTCGGGGGATTAAATGCAACGTGAAAAGAACTTACAAAAAAATGCGGGCGATGCGATTTACATGCTCTAGCATTTTAGATACAATTTTCATCGCCCATTATCTCAGCGTTTGCGTAACGCGATTAAAAACACCCTTCGATTCGTTCTTTTGTGAAGTATGAAAGCCTTCATTTATGATCGATTTCAGACCTCTTTTTCGGACTGAATAAATGGAAAATTAGACAAGTGGTGCGCCCCGATTATGTTCTCACAAAACACTAGGACAACGACCTCAAAAGCAAACAAACTTAATCTTGTTCATCACGCTATCTCCAGTCTGTTATGTAGGTTAATTTGATACAATTTTCACACATTTTCACACACACACTAACACCCCTAAATTGCTAAACAAACACATAACAAAAAAGGGTAGGGAGCGCTGTCAAAAGGAAACCGACACAAAATTTGACAGATGACCGACATGACCGCTTGCCGGAACGTTGCGCGCTGGTCCCATTTTTTTGTGTGTGTGAGTGGAGAAACTTTCTTTATAATACAACAAGGGAAACAACAACTCATCGCGAGCGAGCAAAGGGTGGGTTCGGGCTTCGTACAAAAATAAACCCTCTCCTTTTCTGTTCTCTCTCCCTTCCCACACGGGGAGGTGGAACCTACCCACTCGCCAAATGCACTTTCAAGCGTACTCTCCAGCGGGGTGTTCATTTGTTGCAGCGTTGCATGTTTTCATTAAAATTCATTTTCAATTTATAATCATTAAAGTGCGCTTGCTACTTACCATGAGCGTGAGCAGCAGCAGGGAAGAAGAGCGTACGACCAGCTCCATCGCCCTTGTGTATGTGTGTGTGGTACGTAACATATACGCAGCCAACGCTGATAGCAGCCGCAGCTGATACGATCGTGAGAACTATGCACCGGGTAGGAAGTGTGAGCAAAAAAAAGGTAAAAACGGAAAAACAAGCGACACACCACCGAGTCGCACCGAACTGAAGCTGAATAAAATGAGGAGCGAACAACAACGACACACCATCGACCGTGCGTGTAGCTGTCGCGGAACCATCGAGACGCGCAGCTGGTGCGCCGGCGGGGGTTTGAAAAGCGACACGAGTGGCTTGATAAAAATTGAAATTGTCAATCGAGAAAGCAACATACCCTGCCGCACCCGTTTGCCAATGTTATGCACGCACGCATGCACACTGCACCTTAATGACACCACGCGGGCAAGCCACGGCTGACTCCTCCGTTGGCTGGCGAGGCGTCCGTGCAAGCGAATGAGCTTTTCAATAAATAACACTCTGCAGCCGACAGCACCCTTCCCGGTCCGTTTTCCCCCCGTGCCACACACGCTGGCGTGAGCGTTCGGTGCCGTACATTATTTCGAAAGCGAAGGCAAATCAGCAGTTCCACACAGCTAGACGGTAGAGTGGGAGCGGGTGCTGCAACAATCACGGACCGGCGGCGCGGAGGGTTGACATGCAAATTAAACTCAAATTAAAGTAGTATATCTCCCTCCCGAGCTCCCACCTCGCACGGTCCGTGACAGTATCCCCCTCTCTCACTCTCCCGGTTGCACGATGGAACTATCACTGTCGGTTCTAATTTATGCAGCGTGAAGTGATATTAACGATGGCGCGATAGCTAAAGAAAGGCACACCCCTAATTTTCCAACCCACCCCGGACAACAGGACGAACGGCCGGGCAGAATGAATGGTTAGGAGCGGGGCCATTTCAACACCAAGTGTGGCCGTTTACATGCACGCAAACCAGCATTTTCATTTCGTTTTTATATTGCTGTACGGTCGTTTTGTCTTTCCCTTTTCTTTTTTGCTCGTGTCTTGTCGATAGAATCGCGGTCGATTACGTGATGCTTTGGCGTCCCTTCTTTTGCATTCATTGCCGACCCCATAGGTCACCGGTTTGCCAAGCATTCTTGGCACGGGCTCGATTACTTGCCTCTGCAACGGCACCACGAACACGATAATGCAACCAACCAAGAAGCACTAAGAGAGGGAAGAATAAGAACTACACACACACACACACACTCTCTCCCCGCGAACGATCGATCGATCGTGTTCGACTTTGTACGAACTAGCCATTTCTTTCCTCATTTGTTCTCGGCCCAAACTCTCTCTCTCCGTGGCCCATTTGTGCTGCCCATTTGCGCGCTAAAGAAAAACTATCGAAAAACAATATAAAAAACTTTTGCTTCTCCGTGTGCTCCGACCCACCCAACTCACCATAGACAAATGGTGGTTTGTTTTCTTCAACCTTCTTTCCCACTCTTCCGTTCGTTCGTTCGGCCCACACGGAATGGGAACTTTTTTTTGTGTGTGCTGTTTTGTGGCAGTGATTTTGCTGGCGCGGGAGAAAACCCGCACACGCAAACCAAACCCGTCATGATAGAAGTTGGCAAAGGATTTATTTGTTTGCAAGACGTAAGCCGCAAGGAAATAATGAAGAAGAAGAATAAAAAAACACGCACCAAAAAGTAGGAAAAGCGTACAAACACACGCTCGCATACGCTTACACATACACATATATACACAGTCATACTTGCGGTCGGGTGGTGCTTTGACCATGCTCAGCTCTGCTGTTGTTGCTTCGGTGTTTATGTATGAGCTATGAATGCTAAAAACATAATGATACACTCCAGGAAGGGGCAGAGATCCCACTTCTTTCCACTGGACACTCGATGGCAAACGATACTCAGCAAACGACCGTCGGCAGCCGGAAGTGTGCTTTCAATTGAACGCTAAATAAAAGAATCATCCCGCCACCGAGGGGGAGGGAGCATTGTGGCACGAGTATAGAGAGTAAGTGAGTGGCAAGCATCAAGAGGGAAAAAGCACAGAAAACGGGCAACTAGAGTCCCTTGCCGACGATGGTCTTGTTTGAATGCGAAAGTCAGCAGTAAAATTGATG
Source organism: Anopheles arabiensis (assembly GCF_016920715.1). Taxonomy (NCBI): domain Eukaryota; kingdom Metazoa; phylum Arthropoda; class Insecta; order Diptera; family Culicidae; genus Anopheles; species Anopheles arabiensis. The sequence goes on along the minus strand of NC_053517.1, from coordinate 1,323,555 downwards.
GTTTTGTGTACCTTTAATTTTTCACTATTATGCAAAACATTTCACCAGTCATACCTCATACTTATTGCAGGCATGCTACTTTGTTTTGCTTGTTAGACGGTTGGAACGAACGAGCTTTGCTCGCAGTACAGAGCACACTTTGACCTTTCGGAAGTGTACGGAGCTTTTCGGATGGCTTTTCTTCGTAGTGACAACATAGATAGAGTTGACATTGGGTTTATTTTTCGATAGCGTTGTGCATTCAAAAGATTAAATTTAAATAGTAAGTACGTCGAAAAAATTGAGGGAAAAAAATGAATGTTATTTGAGCATATCACTGAGGCGATCATTTTTCGTGGAGACGCCCAGTACTTCGCTTAAATGGAAGCTTTATGAACACGTTGTTGAAGAATGCTTGTATGGATCATTGAATTATTAGGAAAATTAATTATGAAAGCTTTGTTCCATGTTTGAGTGGCTGGTCATGGGCCAAATGAAAGAAATATTTACAAATAATTACAAAAACATTTTCACCAATTTTTTCATGGAGACGCCCAGTACTTCATCGTAAACATCGTTCACTCAAATTAATTGGTATGTAGTGACTTCTACCTATCGCTAACCACAATCTAATTCATTCCAGTTGTTCGACGAATTCGAGCAAATCCCTCCCAGTTTTGGTATCGCACATACTGCTGCAGCGTTTCGTTTTAATCCACTCGTGATTTATAAACCATCTTCCTCCCGCGTACACGGGCACGGTCGCGCATCGATTTCAATCCACCCATAAGCTTGCACAGTCCCTCCGTTCCTTCTACCTTCCATCGTTTGTCGGTACGCAAACGATGAAACCGAATCGATGTTGTGAAAGCAAAACTTAAACCATGCTGGGGCCCGGTCCCTCTCACGCAGTATCACCCCTGCATCATCCCCAAAGCTTGGAATAACTCCATTAAAACCATTCACAGTCGACTTTCTCAATCCACCAACAAACAACAACCATTGAGAAACGCTCCACAAATGTGTGTGAGTGTGTTTGTATGGCCGTTCTCCTTTTTTTTCTTGCTTTCATACCATTTTCAAAGAACAACCCGACCCTCGATTCAGTGCGGTTCGCGAAACAAAAACGTGGCTACGATGCAATTGTTCCACTCTGAACACACACACACACCCTCTCAGCCGCCTACCCGCAGCCGCTTTTAAACCCATTTATTGTTTGCGCTATCTCTACCAAACGACAATCGTAAATCATATATTAAAAGATATAAAAAGTGCAACCTCCAACCAGCCACAGCACCAGCCAGCCAGCCATTCCGGTGCGCTCGAATAAAAGCTCATAATCTGGCAAACCGAACATGGAACTGGTTCGCATGGAGCACGTTCGCATATTCGCTTACTCGTACGATTTTCTCCTCCTCCTCCTCCTCCTCCTTACCTGCTTCTGTACCTTCTTCTCCTCATTCACCAGCCTAGGGAAAGGATGTTTAATGTTCAGGTTCGGCTCCCTTCTTCCCTCAATGCTCCCCCACGAGACTCGTACTCCGTCGCTAACGTTATTATATTTGCTCCATTTTATTTCCACCCTCCGAACGACCGTACGACCAAGATCATTGATCGCGCATTGGTACAAGCGACCAGATCTTTATCCCGTTATACTTTCCTGCTTACTACACTCACACACACATACATACACACACACACACACACACACACACACACACACACACACACACACACACACACACACACACACACAAACACACGAATTTACGCCACCACACGCTAATGGCACACAATACCCCATCACCTCGGGCGCAATGCTGTGCGCTGTACCTTGTTGCATCTCCGGGAAGCAAAGGGAACAAATCGAAAGTATTTCAATCCACCCCATCATCCCGAGCCCGACCCCCCGCGCCTAAAACTGATGGCAATGGAATGGTGCGGCAACTTTTAATGCCTCCCATTATTACAGCAGAAATCCTTCTGGCGCACAATGATGATACGGACGATGCCAGCGAGTGTGGCGCCCCGGCAAACACAGCCTCAGACAAGATTGCTCTTATTTATTTCGCCTTGGCGCTAACCACTGTTTTATCCTGTCATTATCCGTCTTTTATCGCCATCATTCGGGTGGGAAGGGGAGGTGGGTGGTGGGGGGGGCAGGTCGATGTGAATGTGTGTGGTCGATGCCGCGTAACGATAGTATCAGTTCGCTTCGCTCGTTCCCGCTCCTTCCATCCATCCACAGCGAGCAAAGCGTGGAGGAAATGTTCTGCGTTTGTTTTTCTCGCGCGAACGCGAACTTGTAGCTCCCTCTCCATTGTGGCAGGTATTCGAGTGGAGCAAAGCACACGACTATACAGCAGCATTCGGTGAGCTAAATAGCACCCCTTCACAGTCACAATAGCGAGACAATTGCACACTGGTGGGTTCATAATCTAGTGGCGCTTAACAAATTATGATTAATCGCAAAGGGGTGAATACGGTGCATATGGCTGAAAGCTCGTAATCATTTTAATTTGAGCCGTTCATACCGTTAAAAGGTTTCGTGTTATAGTATCTCGTGCTCATAGATTGGTTGAAGCGTTTAGCATTTCAGGTTTAGGGCAATGTTGTCTGTAAATTGGATGCTCACAACAAACTCTAAACCCCTTCTATTTCTTTCAATGTAAATATTATGGCTGTAGTTTGGTACACATGTATAATTAATTAATATGAATTTGAAAGCTACAAAACTCACTTCACAAATGCCTGAGGGATTTTCACCGATGTTCAGCGATCGGTGAAATAATTGCTCACATCGGTCTCTTAGAATTATCCCCGCACAGGAGCGTCTGCATGACTTTGTACGTTTGAAATTCACGCTCAAATACACTTTTGCGCTTGAAAACACATCGGTTCGTCTTGCTGTTGCACCGGCACCAGTACCATACCAGCAGACGACCGGCAACAACGGTCGAGAGTTGATTAAAAATTCTTGACAAATTTGCATCACATTTAAGCCACAGCTGAAACTTTGTTTGACTTTCGATTGCTGCATCGCTGGTCGTTACAACAACCGGTTGGTTGCAGCATATTTCCGACTCGTGCAATAGATCCAATTAGAAAACCACCGTAACATATCTGTCATACGTGCACGGTTATCAATAGAAAGCGAACTACGTACAATTTGCACTCGCAATATAAGTTCCGGAAACTATTCGTTCGAATCCGCTTTACCTACTCCACCCCCACTGTCATTTCCCCTCACCATTTCACGTTCATCATGGCGTTATTGTGTCGATGTACAAGCATCGGGGCACAATAGTTTGCCTCGACACCCGACAACACGACAAAAGGCCCGTCGCAAAACCGTACCGGAGCAGTGGGCAAAGTTGTGCTGTTCGATTTTGTCGGTCCGTAAAATCGACACCGGACACTGAAACGTGTCCAAATTACTGCTGCACGATGTGTCCAGCACAAACTATTCTAATTTTTGTGCCACTTTTCCATCGAAACGGAGGGCGAGACGGCGAGACAGCTAAAATGCCTGTTTCGAGCTCGGACTCGGATCCGCGGCAGATCCGTCCACTTGGTGTAGGATTATCCCGCTTTCAACCCGTACCGGGCAAATGGGCAAAATGGCAACAACAAAAAAAGAACGCACACCGTTCACCCCGCCAATGGAAAGCTACTAACTAAGCCAATCGCAGTCAGGGCAAAGGCAGGGGCTAATGCAGCTGCAAGCTCAACGCGTACGCGTACTGACGGCACCAGACCGGTCGTGCTTTTGTGCCGGCGACATCGACTACAAAGAAGTCCAGCCCATCGATCCTGTCAGCAACTGAGCCCGTGTCATCAAGCCACGCCGACGATGCAATGGGAGGAAGGAAGGAAAAAACCTGGATCTGAAACCCAGAGCCCAGCTGCTGCTGCTAAAGTGGGACGAATTAAAACGTTTCGCATTTCCGCATGGGCTGTCAAAAAACCAACTTCTCAACCCATTCCAAATGGATGGCCAGATGTGCTGCAACCATCGATCGATCCTATGCCTATCCGGACATCATGTGTGTGTGTTTTTTCCTTCTTTTTTTCTTCCACAACCGATGGAAATTGTGCTATTTACAAAGCTTTAAATTTGGAGCGACATTTTTGCGCTCTCAAGTCCCATCAAAATGGTGGAGACACACTAGACAGATGCGAAATGCGCAGCAATGTAACGCAATTATCGCAATTGCAATTCCGTTCCAGTGCATTTCCACAGCTGCTTTCCGTTGCTGAAGTCATTAACGATCTCAACCGGACGCGAGATTGGTGATTGAGTGACGGGAGTGCAAACTTCACCACGCTTTCCTTCGCTTTAGTTTGTTGTGGATTGATTCTTTACCCATTTCCTACCCTTTCCCCCACCACATCTAAGCCGCCTCTCTTCATCCCTCTACGTAGTATCCCTGTCTACCAGCGTTGATGCAGCAAAAACACCTTTAGTAACACGAATCCATTCTTTTCCCACGATAACTTCACTGCGTCACTTATAGACTTTCTCTCAACAGCCGCCCGTGCTAAGATTATCGGCTCCCAGGAGGTGCACGTGAAGAAGGGCAGCACCATCTCCCTGTCGTGTGTTGTGAACGTCCATGCATCGTCCATCTCATGGTACGTGTAGTCCTTCGTCCTTCGTTGACGTGAGCGATCCAACGACTCTGCTAAAGCGTTCCGTCCGTTCATTCGTTTCTTGTGCGCTTCTCTCCGTTTCAGGTACCATGGATCGTCGATCGTTGACTTTGATTCGGCCCGCGGTGGCATCAGCCTCGAGACGGAGAAAACGGAGGGTGGCACCAGCAGTCGGCTAATGCTAACCAGAGCCACGCTGCGCGACTCGGGCAACTACACCTGCGTCCCGACCGGTGCAATATCCGCCAGCGTGCCAGTCAAGATGATCTTCTTCCCGGCGCGGCGAAACAACAGCAACACCGAGCGATGGCGGCGACGGCGACGTTCTATGAATGCCCGGTGGACTTGGCAACGACGGGCCAGCGAGATCTCCGAGACACTGATTGGAACGCACTCACGTCACGTCACGTCGAGCAGCGTATGCAATCAACGTGCGCCCACAATTCAGCAGTGCAAGCAGCAGCACGTTTCGAGTGAGAAACACTGGCAAAAAAGGTAGGAAAAACTTGCAAAACTGAATGCAACGGGAAGATGCAACCGGTACATAAGGATGGAATCCAATGACACGCGAACGAATCATCATTCTCCCAGTCAGTGTGTGAGTGAGTGAGTCGCGGAGGTGAACTGTAAATGTATAAATGTTAAGTTTCTACTTCATAATAATAAAAATAATATTTAAATTTAATGGCATGCCCCCTGCAGTGAGGAAGTGGATGAAGGTGAGGGAGAGGAAAGAGGGGGGCTCGCGATTAGTAGGAAAGGGAACAGTCAAAATGGGCGGAATGACAGTAAACTACACTATCTGGACACTATGATGTACTGGATTCGAAGAATCCTAGCGAGTAAGATACCCTAGATAAGTTAGTCAATATTTCCCCATTTTCCCACGCCCAGGAATGCGGTAAGATGCGGCCTGCAAAGAAGAATAAGAAGAAAAAGCAAGCCAGCATTTCGTTCCAGGGCCGCGCCGAATTTAAGACTTAAACCGAATGGGACACGGGACAAGCCGTACAACCGTTGTAAGATAGGCTAAATGAGAGACACACAGATACACGAGTGAAACTGCAACCCAGATCGATAAACACACAAATGCGTAAACATTTTAGTAAGAAAGAGAAGCAAACAATACGAATGAACACCCCCCAACAACAAAAAAAGTGACGAAAAACGAGTTTGTGAAAATAATAGATATAGAAACATGGAGTAACATGGACGAATTAAATCAAACGTTGGTGAGAATGGGAGGCAAAGAAGAGGATGCAGGGGAGAAATGTGTAATTAAACAGTAAACGAACAAAAAAGCCGAATTTTCTCAAACCCTTTCCACTTCATTTTAGCAAACACAGCAGATCGAATGCTCAGAACAGTGCTACCTAGAGGCACTGGAAGCACAATCGATCGAAGGAGACAGAACATGTAAGGCTAATCTAGATCCCAATTGTAGGCAATACAGGAAGTCGGATAAGTAAAGCAGCAGTAAGTAAGAAAGAGCAAACAAGCAAACTTGCTAACGGTGGCTCTAGCACACGAAAGTGAACAAACAGACACAAAAACAAACGATCACGAACAAAAACCAAACAACAGACATACAGAGTTACAAAGAAAAGGGTAAAAAACAGAACAGAAACAATGAGAAGCAAACCGCAAACTACAAACTGAAATGGTTTTCTTTTGACAAAATATTTTATCCCATGGAGAAGGAGGAAGCCGATGCAAAGAAGTAAACGAAACAAGAACATAAATCAAATAATCTCTCTGTATAAATCAAAACAACAAACAAACCAAAACACAAACAAATCTAACAAAAACTACAACAATCATCACTTGTGGAGAGTGTGGCCAGTAGAAGAGGGACACTTGTGCAGAAGTGGACAGCTGGACAGTGGAGGAAAGAGGAAACAGAGAACACAAACCATTATCATCATTCGTTAAATGGCAAACCCGGTTCACGTGTGATGGTTCATAAACATTGAAAATAAACGACTAATGCGTAGGAGAAATTGAAACGATGCGATGCGTTTCGAGCAACTCTTGAGTAACAGCAGCTAAGAAAGAAAGTGGGAAAGTACCTGGGAGAGAAGTGAGAGTGAGGGAAAACTGGAATGAAAGCACTTCACGGGAATATTCAAGCCGGTCGTCTTACTTATTCACCATTTCCAGGAAACTTTTGAACAGAAATTACCTCATAAAATACGCCACACTGCGCCTTATTGTTCCTCACACACATATGGTTGGTGTGCACGCACGCACGCTTATGTTTGTGGAGCTTATTATTCTTTCATTTATGTTTGGCCGTGCATTTTCTCCCATGTAGCCGCAAGCGTATTGTCCTTCAAAGAAGGATCCACACCGGCACACAGGGCCACAACGGTGTCCCACGCGCGCCAGCAAATGGGGAATGAAAAATGCAACATCTTTGTAGGAGACGCACCACACCCCTCACCGGCACCGGCACCGAGCATCATATCGTGATGGTTTTAATTTCAGAGTACGCGACTTTCCAACGAAAAATTACTGCCGCTCCAATAAATCGATACGGTTTTCATTCCATTAAACAAATCCAGCGCAGAGGACGAGCACGACTTTGAAGAAAGCTTCGGCAGCATCCTCGGGGTGCCAGCGGGCAGAAGCAGAACGTGCAAACGTCATCGATCTGTTTTAGCGGGAATTTAATCGAATATCAGCACACTCAGAGAATGCGTTACACTTGCTGTGCGCGCTCCAATTCTACGACATTCTCAATGAAAGCTTTCTTACCGTACCGTGGAAATCTCTGCAAAAAAGAACTCCTTTTGAGCAGGTGAACGCATATCGCACATGTTTGGTCCAATGCCCTCGGGGGATGGGTGAGAGCGCCCAGCGTGAAGAATGCCCGCCCGGGATTGTGTATGATGCCTGAGACATCCTGACGTCGAACCCCTTTCCCGAAGCTTTGCGTGCTTAAGCACTGCCAACTTCATGCGAAACTTCGCGCTCCGGGACGCGCCATCATCACTCCGTCGTCCGTCCGTCCACACCGTCAAGAGGTTCATTACGCATGAATATCAATGTGGAGATGATTGAATAAATTTCCATTTTCATCGCTTTTCTTCCGTTTGTCCCTTCGTTGAATGCAAAACCCCGCTCCCAGTGCGCTCCGTTCTTCCTGTCCTCCGGACGCACCTAAATCCCATCTTAGGTCCAACCACTGGGAACTGGGAATGGGACACTTTGCTTCAATAATGGCAACATTTCTTTGCGTTTTGATTTGGAAATATTGCAAAAAAGTCGTCATCCTCTGTCCCCGGCTCGGTCCACATTCCTCCTCACATGGCTCTTCAACATCTAATTGGGTTCTTAGCACGACTCGGGCGTTGGGGCTTTCGCTCGACTACAAAATGATGTTCCACCATAGATTGGGCGACGACTCAAGGGGCGTAGAACCCTAAGAATTGAAGAAGTGTCAATGCTTATACGTGCTTATTTGGATGTGCTTACGTGCCGAGGACGGAACCGTGCTGATACTACTGCACGCTACTACTCCACTACAACACGTCGGTCAGAGTAAGGTCAATAGGTATCGGATTATTTCCCCGGGTGAAGTATGCCCCTCTTCCCTCCCTAATCCATCTCCGTCTTTTTATGGGACCGGAAAAGCATCAATTCCCATACCCGATGATTGGTCAGCGCTCTAATCTCTCACACACACCGACAAACATGGCGACCTAATCCAGCGACGGATATAGTATTGGTGCACCGCCCTTTTCACAACACATTTCCCATCCCAGCCAATGGGTTTCATTTTCTTTCGATTGTCCGATTGGCCCACTGCCCACTGGCTGGCCATTGGGAGGGGGCAGGGGAAAGCTGGCATGAGAATATGGCACGTGCAAACGATTTCCATATCAATTTTCATTTAAATCCTCACCTTCCGAATGACCATAGCGAGCATGAGCTGAGCCGAGGGTCATACGGCACGGTAAGGTACGGTTCACTGGTTCCGACTTTAGTTCCTTCACATCCTATTCATCCGTACCCCCGGTAGGTTGATTGTACATTGTGATTGCTTCGGGGTTTCTCTGTATGCAATTGGCCTCCGTTACACGAACGGACAGCAGTTCCGGGCGAAAAGGAGCCGGGATTTGCCGCTTTGTTTGTCGGCGTGTTCCGCACGTACGTGTCAGTGTTTATTGCTTCGTATTGCTTCGTAGCGTAGGTTCTAGTTCCGGCGGATTGGTTTCTTCGGTGTAAAAACCGTTCACCTGCAGTTGACAGACCGTTCACCTGCTATTCCTACTTTCCCTCACTTCATCCGTCTTTTGTTTAGCGGCCCATTCTCGACTCCACAAGCGAGCTGTGGCAAGCTATTACACTCGAGCAAAGCTCCCTCAACTCCATCCATGCATGCACCGATGCTTCTGCAAGCAAAGTGCATTTGCCTCTCTATTTTCTACTTTAATCGTCCATTTGAACCAAGCCGCTCGTTACGCCGGTTTGTTAACCCTGTCTCACCTGCTATCACTTCTGATGGTTTTGCTGATGATCTCCTGGATTCGGACGGGCACTGCTGTTCAAGACAAACTTTTGCTGAAAGGCGCAAATCACCCCGCAGAGCAATCATCTCATCAGTCAGTCGTCGGGAGTGGGACTGGGACGAATGGGCAACTAATGGGAGGGAATGGGGGGAGGGGGGAGGTTTCCCAAATCCAAACACACTCTGCAACTGCATCAGCAAAATTCCGAATTTATCCTCTCTCTCTCTCCCCTCCACCGCACCCGGTCCATCGAGTTCGTAGTCCATTCCGCTACGATCTGTCTTAATTAGCGAACAGTTCCCATTACAGTCGGCAAAGGCAGCAAAGAACAGTTTGCCAAACAACTTTTAGCAACTATTTTCAGTTTGCTGTTGTTGGTTGGTTTTTTTTCATAAGGGTGGGATTTGGCTGTTTACCAAATGATCTACATTTGTTTGAAATAGTTTTTAAACTGTTACTGAATAGGAGGGCAGCATTTAGTTAAAAGCTTTGGAAAGAATGGCGTTGGCTACACTATTTTGTTAATATTTCATAGAAATTTTCATGTTTTGTGTGACTTTTTCACAGTTGTCTATTGTTCTCCATTGGGAAGAATGAGGAGCAAATTGGGAATGATGCCATAGAAGAAAATTCTCTCCTCGGCGAAGTTTATTTTTAACACCAATCAATGGAGTTCACACTCAATTAATTGACAAACTTTTTCTGGAAACTCATCGCCCCTGTTTTTATGTACCACAACTATGAACCCTATTTGCTTACTGCACCATTGCTCCCGTCGAAAGTAATACCGAAGTTGAGCAACATAAATCCTTCTCCGCATGGCAGCAGCACCCTCAATCGGGTGTAATGCCGACGGTTCTTTCCCCCACAAATACCACAGAAACCTTCCCCTCCGTTCTGCGGCGCGAGCGTCCTCTCCCTCTCTGTTCATTACACTCATTTTAATAAAGCTTTATTTCGACCGCCATACATCTGCATAAATATGCACGAGCCCGAATTACCTCCGGGGGTAAAGCTACCCTTTCTTTCTAGGAGCACGTGATTCGAGTGATTGCAAATGCCGCACTCAATAAATCGAAGCAGCGAAATGTTAACCACCATCACCACCCACCTCCCCCCACCCCCACCCTTGCCCGAAGCGCTTGTTAATAGTAATTGGAAAGTGATAATTTATCGTCACTCTTTTCGTGCGATTTTTCGCCCTGCCGGCAGTCGCAAAACAAAACAAAACAAAAAACTGGGAACATTGGATGCGATCACTATTAAACCGCGGGACAACAGCGCCAAACACCAGTAGTGTCGTTGGTAGGTTGGCATGACGCATTTCGTTTTAATTAACATTGTCACATCGACTACACGGACTGCAGTGTTTTTGACCGTCCCCAAAAAACGCAGTACGTGGCGTGGCTTTACTTCCGTTACTTTCGCATTCGTTTTAGTCCGTTTTTCAATCGGCCGTGATTCGATGGTGCATTGTGTGGTCGTTTTGGTCGGGCTTTTGGGTTTTGTAATGCCGTACGAATCTTTTTGCGATTGAGCTTCACTCGATGGAGTTACGATGGAGTGTGGCCGCTACTTTAAACGCGCCTAACAGTTGCAATTCATCAGTACAAGCATTCGTTTGAGTATTGTTGCTTTATTTATCAACAGCATGTGTGCGCAAACGCATTGTACATCCGCTTCCTCTACTAGCATCTAATCTCATAAACACAATCGATCAATCAACAACGTATAGAGTAAAACACAAAACAAAACAATCTCAACAGAAGGTATGGCATTGAGTGGCATAATAACGCTAAACACTAAAACACTCCACACCAGTGGGAGCGGCAGTTGGGCGAGCCGTTTGCCGGCGTACATTTAAAGCTCCTTTTCGTACTTTTCCAAATCGTACAGCACTTCCAGCACGCAACCCATGCTCCAGGCCTGCGTTCGGCACGAGTCCTTGCAGTACGCACCGTTCTCGTTCGTCAGCTCGGCCAGCCCGCGCCAGTGGCAGCGCTGCAGCTCGTTCAGATGCGTTTGCAGAATCTTCCACGTTTCGGCAACCGTCTCCTTCAGTACGCCGTTGGCCTTGGCGAAGATTAGACGCGCCCGCAGGTAGAACCCGATCGGCCACACCCACTCCGGCCCGTTGTGATAGTTCGCACCGTGCGCGACCGTCTTGTCGTCGCTGTCGATCGAGTTGTCGTAGTTGCCACGGTAGCCCCAGTCCTCGTAGTCGAGCGTTTTCATGCCGAGCGGGCCGAGCAGATACTTCTTGGCGTTCTCCAGCGCACGCCAGGCATGCTTCGGATCGGCCAGCTCCGGTGCCGCCAGCAGAGCGATCGGGAAGTTGCAACGCAACTGGTAATCGGTCCACGCGATCTCCGACCCGACCGTATCCTTGTAGATGCCACGCTTGTTGGCGTAGTTGCTTTCGCAGGACTCGTCCACGTAGAACTCCTTCTCGAAGTTGGCCGCAATCTTGTTGGCCCACTCCTTGTACGTCCACACCGTCTTGGTGCCGTTGTACGAGGTGCGCTCGACCGACGACACCGGGATGACCTTCTGCTCGGCCATCGCCTGCATGAACCGCAGGCTGGTCATCTGCAGTCCGACCAGCTCGACCGCCGAACCGTCACGCGGGGTCGACGGAATGCCCCGATTGCCGGCCTTGTCGGAGGAGCCCATCTTGTCCATCCACGTGCCACAGTTGGCATTGTTGCCACCGAACACGAAGCCCGTGTCCGGGTTGATACCAATGCGGTTGTTGAAGCCCTTCTCCTTCATGTGGGCATCGATGCGAGTACCGGCGTTGCGTTCGCGATAGGACAACCCTTGGAAGTGGACTGTCAGCGCTTCCTGAATCACTTCGTACAGCATTTGGTCCTACGGCAAAACAAAAACCCACATTATCTCACGGAAATGGCACCATCGCAAAGTGTTGCTACTTACGCATTCTCCTGGTGCCTTCGCTTCAGAGTCATCCGTTGGGTAGAGACGGGACACCTTGTCCTTCAGGATGCTCTTGCCATTGGGCGCCTCCTCGACGTACTGCTTGATCGTGTACAGCCACCACCAGACGGCATCGCGACAGTTGAACCGTGCGTTCTGACCTCCGTCCAGCAGGTTCGGGATCAATCCATGCCGCAAGCATCCACCGAACCCGAGTATCATGTAACGCGTCTCATCGAAACGTCCGGTAAGCAGCGTCAGGCCACGGATTGCAATGAAAGTGTCTCGGCCCCAACAACGCATATAGCCCGTCGCGAAGTGAGGCAACCCGGCAGCCATCGTAGCACAGTGGCTCGGTGGTTTCGGATCGCTCACGTTCGGGCTTAGCTTGGGCAGGCTTGCCGATGGACAGTCAGCCACACATTGCACCGATCCCAGCGCAAGCCGGCGCGCAAAGTTGGATCCATGGCGCACAAAGTCCGACATCAAGTTGCACGCAGCGGCCATCGCCAAACGGTGCACGTTCGTGATGATAACGTCGAAGTAGGACGGTATCATGTAGCGAGGAATTTCCTTCAGTGACTTTAGATTGTTTTCCAGCCACTTGGCCATCGGTACCAGCTTCTCGTACTTCATCAAACGCTGGGAGCAGTAGTCTATTGGAAGAAAAGTTGGTTAGTAAAATAATAAACGAACTAATGCTATGCGTATTGCGCTCACCGATTAACCAGTTTCCGTTGCGTAGATTGTTCGCCAACGGATGGCCCAGGTCGTTGTTAGGTCCAATTTCGGACAGAATCGACATGACACCCTGCAAGCCACAGTACACCAGATCGCCGTATCCTTCGACGTTGTACGGACCACCGCCATTATCACGCTCCTCCTCGGCACAGCAGTACAGCAGCTTGTTAAAGTCCACCAAGTCCAGCTTGGACAGGATGTGCTGCAGCTCGGCGTACCGTGAGCCCCTATCCTGGTGGAACTCGCGCACCAACGACTGCAGCGTGTCGAAATGTACCCGCACACTCTCCTTCAGCGCGACTCGCACCGCCACCACGGAGCCGGGCTTCAAATTCGAGAAGTGAAGCTGTGTAACGTTACCCTTCACGACCGCTTCCTTGGCGAAAATGTCCGACTCTTCCAGCTTCAGATTGCGCTTCAAGTCCACCACATACTCGTTGACGCCATTGATGTAGTCTACATTTTTGGCGAAATCCGTGGGCCTATCGAACGTTTGGCCCGTTTTCTTGTAGATCTGCACCTCCAGAATGATCTCCTTGAACTCGCCCTCAAACTCGAGCGGACGCACGCCGGTCGGACCGGCCCACGGGTTCGGATAGCTGAAGGCAGTGTGCGCGACAAGGATCACCGTCTCGTGATTCGAAAGCGAGTGACGCGTTACGGCCACAATGTCCGGGTGCATCTGGTCGACAAACAGTTGGTCGAAGCCACGCGACGCTAGTCCACCGTGCAGTACGTTAAACGCTTCCTTTACCGCAATCAGTCCAGTGTTCTTGTCCACATGCTTGCCCCATTCTTGATACTGTCGCTCCTCGTCCACCACATGAACCTGTTCCGAGAGAGAGAGAGAGAGGGAAAGGAATAGGGGTAACTCGCGGGGCTATAATAAAACAAACACAATCTCCGAACGTCCACTCGAAGCTTACGTGATGCGGAACGAACTCATCGTAGCCACGATTGCTACCCGTCGCACAGCATGCCATCGACACGAGGCCGGCCGACGGGATCAGGTCGAAGATCGACCGTTTCTCAACCGGCGATGGATTGTCGTGCGTAAGGTCCATGAACAGGGCGTGCGCAATGCCCGGCGCCAGGATACGCTTCGGGCAGGGGAAGAATGCGCCGACCGGTGCCCCGCCGTAACGATACACCAGCCGACCTTGCTCGTGCGAGTCCCAGGCCGAGAGGGCCTCTGAAAGTACGGAAAAGAGCGGGGCAAAAATAACATCAATGCGAAACATATAAACATCCCATTGCAGCGATTGGCAATGCAAGCAGTAGCTCGTTAACGCTCGCTTGCTTAATCACCCGTCCGAGATAACGCGGCATAACTGGGCATTCTAGACTAATCTATCAAACCGATCAAATCAATCCATTCACCCACGATCACCTCGTCGGCGATTAATTACCTCGAATCAGTGACGTAATGCCGAGCCGATTGACAAATATGTTGTCCGTGTGGTCGGAGTTGGTGAACAGCTCGGCGGCTACGTACAGCTCCGGGTTGACTTTGCGCGCCGAATCCAGCAAGTACTCGGCGACATGCAGCGGCGTCGAGTGGCAGTTGTCCAGCCGCACGCCGTCAAAGATACGGGCCGTCGTATCGACGTACTCCTGCATGTGCTTCCACAGGTACGGACTGTCCTCCGGCTTATCGCCGTACCGCAGCTTCACACTGTCGCCCCAGGCAATCAGCTCTCGGCGCAGGTACACATTGCCCGTACCCGTTTGCGCACGGGCAAAATCCTTCAGCGGATCCCCATTCATCACCCATCCGTTGTGGGCCATGAACAGCTTGCCAGCGCCACCGTACATCATGCTCTCGATGTCCTTGAGCGATTTACCCTGCGTTCCGTAGTGCGTAAAGTACTTCATGAACAGCGGGTACTTCACCGATATGCCCTTCACCTGGGGTCCATCGCCCTGCACACGTTCATAGCGTGTGCCGGCCAGACAGTTGTCGATGGCGTAGTCCAGATGTTCCTGTATTTCCCGGCGCACCTCTTCGTTCAGGAACTGCAACCGAGCGCGGAACACCTCGGTGCACTTGCGCTTACGACTGTCCTCATCGAAACAGTCCTGCCGGAACACGTTGTAGATGCTCATGGCACGTTCGAAGTCGATCTCTGCACCCAGTCGGCGATGCTCCGGGTCCATCCGCAGCTTTATATCGCCCTCGGGAATATCCTGCGCACGGCTGGGGCTGCGTTTGCTGCACTCGTCGTTGAACCGCGACACGTACTTGTCCACATCGCACTGGTACAGCTCGTACAGCTTCACCTGCGGCAAGTAGTTCGAATGGATCTGCCAACGAATGGCCTGCAGATGATCCTCCGTTTCGACCACCTCCGGCACGCCAACGTGCGCCAACATGCCGTCCTTCACGTCCTCTCCGACACGGGCCAGCATTGCGTCGAGCAGGAAGGCCGGCCGCAGATGCGGACAGGTGAAGCAATTGTAGCTGCACTCCGGATATTCCCGAATCCAGATCGACTCGTTGGCCGTGTGGTTCAGTACAATGTCACAGATCGATGCAACGTTCCACTCTTCAAGCATTTTGCGCATTAAAACGGCCAAATCGTCATAGCTCACCTCCTTGCCGCCCTTGCTCTGGAAGTCCGGATTCACCTTGAGCTGGTTGCGCAGCGAGTAGGCGGAGCGCGATCCGCCCAGCTCTTGCACGGGCGTAAAGTGAATCATGTTGTAGCCCGACTCCTTGCCCACGCGCAACTTTGCCTCCCACGTGTCCAACGGTCCGAGCAGCTTCGAAATCACCGTCTGACAGCGGATGGCATCGAGGGGCAGCGTTGTGGCGGCCTCTCCCGATCCAACCGACAGCTGCGGCTCAATTTGTACGTACAGGCCAGCCTGTGCCCCCGCCTCGGGACACTCTTCGTACAAGGCATAAAAGTGATACGCTCCCGATTTGGTAAAGTGAACATTGCAATAATAATCCACGTCCTTGATGGAGGTGTATTCGGATCCGCTCGCGCTCGTTTCCAACGGTGATCCCGCTGCCGAACACCATTCTAGGCGTCTGTAGGTCTTTCGGCAAAACTCCTTATCTGTAAAGACACAGCATAGTGTAATATAGCAAGCCACCCGGCAAGTTAAGCTGAAATCTTACCATCCGCTGGGTAGTTGCAGTAGAGCGCAACCCGGCGTCCCAGAAGCGATGCACCCGGATGCACATGCACCAGCGAGTTTTTCTTCAGCCGATAGAGAGCTCCATCCCCTTGGTTGCTGTCATGTATGGCTAGCTTTATTGAAATGACCCCATCAGCCATGGCGCTTGACTCGATGACTTCTTCGATGGCACTCTGCAACAGAAAGAACGCCCGCGCATGGGGTAACGATGAGTTTTAACCAAAAAAGCTATAGCAAAGTCTCGTTCTAATCACCAGCGGTGTGAAAGCACTGGACAGTCTTCTCGGCAGGGACATACTATGCAATGATCGAGCGATGCAACACTACTGACCCGAGCAGCGCACGATCGTCACCTCAAGCCAGACGCTCGCGCGCGCGCGCTCGCTAAACGCACCAGCAATTTTGCTGATAATCCACAATCTCGCCCGGCGGTTATTATCGCGAGGGCGCCATCGGGAATCGTCTCCCACCGGGTGAAATAAACAACAAACACAACCGTCGACTCAGCAGCTGATCGACACGAACATGAAGTGCAGTGTGCCATCAGCTTCTTCTTCGCATCTTTGAACTCGACCTCCAAGGGGCGCGGAACCGTTGATTACAAACAGATTCCGATGGCATGCTTGGCGGTGGTACCGTCACCATCTGCTACCGCAGCCAGTGGTGTGTATATTTGGCTAAATATAATTCACGTGCACACTCTCTTTCATCACACAACAATCGCATTCTTGCCATCCGTTCGCCGTTCATTAGTTTGTACGCTGGGTCCACTGAGTGCGTTACAGCAATCAGACAAAATTGACGAGTTTCAAACATTATTGTTCTAGAAACTATTGATCACATGGCTATAAAATCAAACCAATGCTTCAGTAGGTCAAATCATGCTTGCATTACAGGTAGTTTCACAATTTTTCCACCTAGCACGATTGTCCTTCGGTGTCCTGCGGCCCAGCAGTAAACATTCTCATAAGGCTTCGCTATATACCTTTCCTTGAGTTCCGCAATGCAGTGTAGGTTAGCATCGCAAAGAATACGTATTTTATCTGTTAGTTTGCGCTATCTTTCACTCACCTTTTTCCACAACTTTAACCGACCACAGTTGATCAGTTTTGTTCTGTGTGCTACAGAAAAATTAAACTCAAGGTGACCCCGCGAGAAATGTCATCCAGCTGGGCGGCAGCAAAACAACAACAAACAGTACGTTTGACAGTTCCCGTTTGACAGCTTCGCGTTTTTGACAGCGGCTTCGTTTGGGAAAAAATAAATTACAATTTTGCGCGTCTTTGGCGAAACAAGATTTTGTTCCGCATTTTATGCCGATTTAATCGCGCGTGCGAGTGTTTCAGATGAAAAAAGGAGTTTAAACTTGCTTGCGGCACAAGATGCAACCGAAATTAAATGCGGGCTGGGCGTATTGATCGAATATAGGAGTTTTACCGCTCGAATTTTGTTGATTGAAGGTTATGTTTGGGGACGCTAAGAAAGAGTGATTCTGAATTTTACAATGGTGCAACATAAAAACCAAACACTGATCCGCATCGTTAGTGTGGATCACTACATGAGCAAGCCGGATCCCCAGTTCGATACGTGCTATTCGGAGTTCCGTGGGGCGGAAGTGAAACAAGTGCCGGTCATCCGTTTGTTTGGCTCAAACGCCGAGGGCACGCATAGCTGCGTCCACATCCACGGTGTCTTTCCGTACTTTTACGTGCCCTACGATGGTTCCGTCGCGGACCGGTTGGCGGTGGACAAGAAAATCTATCAACTGGCCGGTGCACTCGACAAAGGTATCAACGTTATGCTGGGACGGGCATCGTCCCAAGCCAAGCACATATTCAAGATAGTGTTGGTGAAAGGAATGTAAGTACGCGCACTTTCGGCACGGTTTCGGGTGACCAATGGCTCATGTTTCGCCTTACTTTGCAGTCCCATTTATGGCTACCATCGTAACCCGCACCATTACTTCAAGATCTACATGTACAACCCATACTTGGTGCGGAATGCTACCCAGCTGTTGATGAATGGAACCATCCTGTCGGGATCGTATCAAGTGCACGAAACTCACATCCCCTACATCTTGCAGTTCTTCATCGATTACAATCTGTACGGGATGAGCTTCTTGGAGCTAGACTCCAAAGGATTGCGTCAAAGGACTGGCGACGTCGAAGGCGACCGCAATATCCCTCCGAAAATGACCACTTCTGAGTACGAAATAGATGCGCTAGCATCGGAAATTTTGAACCGAGAGCCCGATGGCAAGGAAGATGGAGAGTTTGCGAATCCAGGCATCGCATCCATCTGGAAGGACGAACAGGCTCGACGGGCACTGTTGGGTTTGGAGCAACCGGAACGCATGTATCTATCGCAGGGCTGTGGACCACCGGTTGAAGTGGTAACCGAAAGCGATCGCTTCTACCGAGCACGTCTTTTGGCGCAGCTGTTGAAAGAGCCCACGCCCAGCTCGTCTGCTGAAGATCAGGCCAAAGTGTCGTCGTCTGCGTATCCCTCTGAAGCATCGGAGGGAGAAGCGTTGCTGGATGCGTCCTACATCGCCATCCATGCACGGGCTAGCGGTGTCCAGAGTAACGAAAGCTTGTACGATTCTCAAATAAGTTACCATTTCGATGCGTCGTCCGTGGTGGACGAAGGGAAAATCATTTCCATGTCGCAGAATCTGGACGTAACGCTCGATGAGGAGGATTATAATCTGCTGGAAATCATGCGGGAACTCGAAGAGAATGAGAGCAAAAACATTGAAGGCGACTGTCTCTTGGCACCGCTGACTCAGCAGAGTGGTGAAAGTAACCGGAGCATCATTCAAGCCACTCTGAACCTGTCGCAGGCCAACAAAATACTTAACGCCTCGATGTGCGGAGATCTAGAGACGGTTTGTCTCATGTCGGGTCAGGCGAACCGGTCAGCCGTTCTGAATCAGGATCAGGACGCAAGCTTTGATTCGGATGATGAATTTCTGCTTGATTTGACCCAGAAGCAAGCCTTTGCTGGGAACGACACCGCGCCCGAGGCTGAGCCATATTTCAGCGACAGCGACGAAGATCTACTGGCTGGCGGCCGCATTCCACAGCTAGACGGAGGGGACGATTCATTTACTCCCAACACACCTAAGCGTAACAGGGACAGCAAGGAGGGTAAATCATTGGCCAACTCTTCAGCGAAGAAGATGCGCATCGACTTGACGCAACCCATTGCTCGGAAATCGTTGACTCCGCGCAGAGTGCGGTTCGCCCTTTCTCCCAAGGAGAAGGACGAAGAGCGCGCCAATCGTGTGCTGAAGGAGTTTGAAGATTCTTCTCCAAACACGCTGAAGAACTTTGAAATAAGGTAGGACACTTGAAGCGTATTTTTAAACGTTTATAAATGATGGAATTTGCTTTAAATTTTAGGATCCCTAAGCTTGGATTGATAAAGAAATCGATCCTGTTTCACAATCGCAAATCTCCCAAGAGCAATGATGAAGCCACGGCGCCTTTAAAAAATCTCCATGTGCGGTAAGGATAAAGCAAGAAAAATGGAATGTTTGTTCCAATTTTCTCATCTCCATTCATCCATTGCAGCGTGCAAAAGTTGGATCCAACGGCTTACGACGTGCATAAACCATCTGTTCCCAAGCCGGATGATCGGTATCAACTAGCGCGAACCTACGATTTGCTGAACAATTACGATCCACTCGAGGGCCCGTCCACACCAAAGTCCGAGCGCTGCCGGCGTAAGAGCACCGACGACAAAGGACAGCCAAAATCGAAGCAGTTGAAGCTGGACGTCGAGCAGCAGATAGAAGTAATTCTGTCGGAAAGGTTCAAAAACATCGTACGGCTTTCGCCAAAGGTACTGATTAAACCGTTGCTGCTTATGGACAAACCCGCAGTCAATAGTGAACTGTCGCTGTCCGAGTATTCATCGCCGCGCAAGACTCCACCGGAAGCAGGCGTTGAGCAAACGGGCGATTTTTCGGACAATGTGACAACTTCCGTCTCGAAGAGTCCTGAATGCTCATCCTTGGTGAGCACAGTAAACGATAAAACCACCGATACAGTGCCTAGTTCGGACGCTATGGCAACACCACCGGAGGTATCGAAGGTGTTGGAAAGCAACAGTACAAATGAACCGACAAATCAATGTTCAGCCGAAACGGCGACGAACGAATGTGTGGCGATGGTCGAAACCGATGAAGCGACTAAGGATAGCGACACTATGGATGTGGAGTTTTCGTTGCCGACTAGCAGCGATGAGGTGTCGGGGGATAAAGAAATGGAACGAATCGATGACGATGCTTCTGACATCCCGGCCAGTTCTCTGCCAGATGAAGCAAGCCACGAAAATACCGTGCCAGATAAGCACAATGGGGTAACAATTACGATTGATGATAACTCGGACATCTCTCTTAACAGCGAAAGTGCCTCAAAGCCGCCGAAAGAAAAGAGTATCGAGTCGGAGCCCATTATTTCAATTCCGGATGATGAGGAGGACGATTTTCGGATGATCACACCCAGTTTGCTCGACGCAATACCGCTCTCTGACCTTTTCCAAAAGGATGCAACTGCAGCGAAGGAAACAATCAATATTTCCGACGACGACAGCGACAAACAATCAACTGCACCGGCTGTAACCATCGAAAGCCAGCTGGACGGTGTGGTCGAATTGATGGATGAGGTGGAAGATGCTGTAGGCGAAAAACAAACCCATGACACGGCGGCAGCAACTAATGCGGAAGCAGTTGAAGACGAAGAGGAAGATAATGCAAATATTCAGAGTTTCTGCGAGAAAACATTGCTGTGCGAGCTTGACGAAATTAACTCCGATTCGGACGACAGCTGTGTTGGGGCGTGGAACAAAGATTCTACCGAAAAGGAAGAGAACGAACAACCCGTCGTAGTGTCGCTGGCAGCAGGGGCACCGACACGTGCCGAGGCACAGCAGGCAATAGATAAATTCGAAATTCCGGCTGTCATTAACCCTACCCCGTTCTATAGCGATCCAGCCGATGTGACGGGAAAGAAAGAGGTTGGCCATACCGTTCTACACGTCGGGGGAAACAGTTTGAACGATGTGGAAGAATTCACCAGCACCATTGCTGGGCTTGGGTCGTTGAAGCATCTACGCTACGATAACCTGCAGCGCACGTTTGGGGAAAACATAAACGATGTGCTTGGCCCGGTCGGTGCGAATGGTCCAAGCTCCGATCGAATGAAGGAGCTGCTAGCGTCGGAAGGTTCCGTTGCGATCACTCCATCGCAGCTTCCGCCCAGCCGTACCGAAGCGAGCGAGTGGATTGATAATAGATGCCGCAAACGGTCGGTAGATGCTGCTGCTGCTGCTGCCACCAAGGAAGGGCCCGCCGATTCAGACAGCCCCATCAAGGTGAAAACGGTGGACACACTCATGACAGTGGACGATGGTGCAACGCCGGCCCGATTACCAGCGCCAAAGATTGACAGTGAATCTTCGCTCAATCTTAGTGTGTTGGTAGCTAACGATGGAAATGCTGCACCATCGGCCTCATCCACCGACAAAACGAACGCGACAATGCAGGAGCGAACAAAGCCATCCCAAGACTGTGACGTAATCGAATCTTCCATGATGGAAAGTACCGAGGCAGCACCGAATGCTGCAACGAACGAGGTCAGTAACGGATGGTGATGTGTGTGCGTGTATGTGGAATGGATAAACAATGTCGTGTTTTTCCGTTGTAGGAACAAGCGGAGAAGAACGCAGATATGGCTGCAGAAGAAACTATCGCACCGGTATCGAGCATTGCTTCCTCCAACCAGTCGGACTTGGAACAGAGCAATGCCAACATTTCGTCCGCCACACCGAGCGACAACACGTTCGGGTTCAAGGTGGACTACGAAAACTTACAGGACGCCAAATCCAAGTGTGAGGTAAGTTGAACCGCGACTTGGCGTGCTGCACCAACGATCGCATAGTGGAGTGAGGGTGCTTCGATCTTTTAATTTATGTTTGTGGTGTGTTCACTGTATTAACCTGTTTGTCCATCATGTATCACAGACATGATTGTTTTAGCTAATACAAGGATTTTAAGAGTAAGCGAGAATAACACACGGCCAAATAGGGTAGCACTTCATTTGAAGCCTTTATTCGCGTAGGACTTTGTTCATCGATCACGCGCCCATTGTAATTCAATTGTTGATTTTGTCATTGATCCAGTCAATAAAGTACGAAACACGAACGAAAACACCCGGGTTTTTGTAACCGCCGCACGGAATACCTCCCCAGGACACGATGCCAACCTGCACGATCTCGTCGTCGATCTGGACCAGCGGGCCGCCGGAGTCTCCCGAGCAGACGCTCGAGGTGCCTTCCATGGTACCGGCACAGATGTTGCTGTCCGCAACAGTCTCCGTGAAGTAGATCTTACGGCACACTTCCAAATCCATGATCGGGAGGGTAGTTTTCTGTAAACAACCAACAAGGCAACAGGGTTTAGTTCAATGGCCTCGCAAAGCTACTACGTTAATGGGCCCACCATCAACTTACCATGAGGATGTTCGGATAGGAGGGCTCAAAGGAGAAGGATGTCGATCCCCATCCGCTGATGGTGGTTTCGCCCGTTGGGATAGCGTTCGGTTCCGGCAGCGAGACCAGCTGGATGTTGCGATTCAGATGGAACGGCTTGTCGACACGGAAAATGGCAATATCGTTGGGCCCAACGCTACCCTCGTAGTCCTCGTGCACGTACATCTCGGCAATGCGACGACGCTGTACTCCTGCATCGTACTGGCTGAAGTCGTGCTCGCCGGCAACGGCCTCCGGGAAGCCATCGGGCGAAATCGCACTCGGTACGCAGTGGCCAGCAGTCAGCACGAACTTTTCAGCGATCAGCGAACCGCCACAGAAGTGGAATGGATCCTGCTCGTCGTTGTTGAAGTTCCACTGCAGCGAGATCTGGTAGGGGAACTCGTGCGCGATCGCTTCCTCACCCCCGACGATCTTCGGTCGGGACGGTTTAGCTGCGACCAGGGCCGCCAGCACCACTGCCAGAGCTGCCAGACGTAGTAGTTTTGCCATCTTGCTGTTTGCCGCTTGTCTTGCTTGTTGTTACGAGTCGAGTCGAGTCGTTGAACTGACGGAACAACCAGACCCGATGGATATTTTATACCAGTCGTGTGCCCGAAGAAACACTCCAGTATACAGTATTGAAGATGGATGGGATTCCAGAGATAAACCGAGCGCGACTCTCATTTTCTGTGCAAAGCACGTGGCCTTTCCCCTCAACCGCTAATCGCTGTGAGCGTGTGACGCACTTTGGAGTGTTTTCTTCACTGAACTGGTTTAAGGATCATCTTCAGAAAAGCCACCACTCGAGAGACTTGAGGGGCTTTTACAACGTTCACGGGCCGGGGATAACCGAGGGCTTAATCATCTTTGTCATCGTGTGTGTGTGTGTGTGTTTGGTGCTACTGTACGATTTGCGATTTCTGTGTTTGCTAATTCTATTGTCACGTTTTCTTCGCTACAATGTATGTTCTTGAAAGGGTTTATATGTTTGTTTGTTTAGGTTTGTGTTTTTTGTACGTTCTTCTTTAGCTCTGTGTGTATATTTTGTATTTTTCGTTATTATTGCTCTGTATTATAGTTTCTTACTAGATCCTTTCGATTTGGTTTCCTTTTTCCAGTAAGCTTCTCAAAAGCCGTTGGTAGTGGTGTATGTATGCAGTATGCATTTGTATGGGACAGTAATAATTAAAATGATGTTTTGTATGGAAAACCAAGGTTGCAAATTGTTGGTGCAGTTAGTGATGACATTCGAGCGAGACGCATTTACACAACGAGTTAGAAATGGAGATGACATTCTAACAAATGATCCCTATTTTCTTTCTGGCCCGTTTTCAGTACAACTATCTAACAGTCATGTCGGTTGAGATTCATGTCAATACCCGGGGCGATTTGCGGCCCAATCCGGCCACCGATCCGATTGCGGCCATTTTCTACCGCATCCACAACGATGTTCCCCCAAACCATCCGCGGGCATCGTCCGTGTGTGGAATCATACTGAACCGTGACCACGAGGGCCGCGAGTTTGAACGCGTCCAGGGGCAGGATGGCGGGAAGACGGCGAGCTTCAAGTACAACCAGTGTCCCTACGTGGCCGACGTCGTGCTCGTGTCCGACGAGAGCGAACTGTACGAGAAGTTTCTGCTACTGATCTCCTTCTGGGATCCGGACATATTTACCGGGTACGAGATCGAGAGCGTATCCTGGGGCTACGTGATCGAGCGGGGCTACGCACTGGAAATGAATCTGATGAAGCGGCTTTCGCGCGTACCGTCCGCCGAGACGGTGCACGTGTCGGAGGAGGAACAGCGCGAACTGCTCGAAATGCACGACTACAGTGCTGGTCTGAAGATACCGGGCCGCATTCTGCTGGACATTTGGCGGTTGATGCGGCACGAGATCGCGCTCACCTCGTACACGTTCGAGAACGTGGTGTACCACATACTGCACCGGCGCGTTCCGAACCACTCCTACCGCCAGTTGTCTCGCCTGTGGAGCAAACCGTACAGCCGGTGGATCGTGCTCGAGTACTACCTCGAGCGGGTGAATGGGAACTTTGAAATACTGAACCAGCTCGATCTGATCGGTCGCACGGCGGAGCTGGCCAAGCTGTTCGGCATACAGTTCTACGAGGTGCTGTCCCGCGGGTCCCAGTTCCGCGTGGAAAGCATGATGATGCGCATAGCAAAGCCGAGGAACTTTGTGTCCGTATCGCCGAGCATCAATCAGCGGGCGCACATGCGCGCTCCCGAGTACTTGCCGCTGATCCTCGAGCCGAATTCGCGCTTCTACGCCGATCCGATCATTGTGCTAGACTTCCAGAGTCTCTATCCCAGCGTCATCATTGCGTACAACTACTGTTTCTCCACCTGTCTGGGGCGTATCGAGCATCTTGGAAAGTAAGTAAAAAAAAGGTCCCTGAGCTCTCTCTCTGCCAACTGTTGCTTTAATGGTTCATTGTTTGTAGGGACACGGAATCGTTTGAGTTTGGCGCTTCGCGACTACGCGTACCGCCGAAAATGTTGAAAGCCCTGCTCGACAAGAATCTGGTCACGTTTTCCCCCTGTGGCGTAGCGTTCGTGAAGAAGCGCGTACGGGAAGGTGTGCTGCCGCGTATGTTAAGCGAAATCCTAAACACTCGGCTCATGGTGAAGAAGTCGATGAAGCTGCACAAGGACAACAGTGTGCTGCAGCGTGTGCTGCATTCGCGCCAGCTCGGACTGAAGCTGATAGCGAACGTGACGTACGGGTATACGGCGGCCAACTTCAGCGGACGGATGCCGTGCGTCGAGATCGGCGACAGTGTCGTGGCGAAGGGGCGGGAAACGCTCGAGCGCGCGATCAAGCTAGTCGAGGGGACGGAACGCTGGGGAGCGAAGGTTGTGTACGGTGATACGGATTCACTGTTTGTGCTGTGTCCGGGGCGTAGCAGGGAAGCTGCGTTTAAGATAGGGGAGGAAATTGCCGAAGCGGTCACGAACGCCAATCCACCGCCAGTGAAGCTGAAGCTGGAGAAGGTCTACCAGCCAGCGATATTGCAGGTAAGTGTAAAAGGCACAAGATTCATGTTCGGGGGGGGGGTTTGTTTATTATGTGTTTTAAGATACAGAGCAAGAGGTGTGCTTAGTCTTCCTTGATCGCGTCTTGGATCCAATCGTGGAAGTACATAACGCTCGTATACACAACGGGCAATCGAGCCTGGCACGGCTTCTCGCCATACGAAAGCACGCCAATCTGCATCTGCTCGCCGTCAACGGTCACAGTCAGTGGTCCGCCCGAGTCTGCAGTACAGCCAGTAACGTTCTTGTATCCTCCGGCACATATCTGGGTCTCGTCGATCTTCCCTATCGTCTGACAATCCTCTTCCGTGCGTAGAATTAGATTTACTTTCTGAAAGAAGGAAAATGATCGTTCGTGTACTTTTGCTTGATTTTCTACGAATACGTCTTACCATTAGCTTGTCGGGGTAAATGTCTTCCCACGTCTTTGAGATTGATCCCCAACCTGCAAATTTTGCTATCTTCTGGTGGATCAGCGTGTCTTTCGTGGCCAATCTCATCGTTTTGATGTTCCGGGTTAGATCCAGCGGATGTGATAGTTGAAGCTGTAACGAGTTAATCATTCACAGAGACGTTCCATCGCTTTGGTGGACTTTTGCATGAACTTACCACTCCAATATCATACCGAATTGCCGACAAATCGTACGACTCGTGTTGCTCATAGCGGGTAACATTTCGTCGCTGTGCTCCCGCCTCTTCGTGCGCAATGTTGTTCACTCCGGCGACGACTTCGAACCATCCGTCTTTGGTGTATTCCTCCAGACAGTGTGCCGCCGTTAGAATCCACCGTTGGTTAATGATCGAACCCGAGCAGAAGTGTCGGGCACGGGATCCATTGTTAAAGTTCCACTGCAAAGACACCTGGTACGGGAACTCGTGCAGATTGGCTTCCGTGCCCTCGATAATGGGCGGCCGGATCGAGTGTCCGAGCGCAATGAGGGCAGGGATGATAATAAACGCTAATCGTTTCATGTTGCTGTAAAATCGGGAATCCTCCGTAGGCGTATTTATAGCCGGCGCTTTCGTGTAGATCTCAAGAGCTCATAACTCCTCTCGTACACGTGTGCTTTGAGATAGGGCGTGGAGTGTTTGTTTTCTGATACTGACTGCTGTGGTTCGCCTCCGCAGACTAAGAAACGCTACGTGGGATACATGTACGAGTCGGCCGATCAGGAGAAACCGATCTACGAAGCGAAAGGCATCGAAACGGTCCGTCGCGATGGGTGCCCCGTGGTGGCCAAGATGCTGGAGAAGGTGTTGCGCATCCTGTTCGAGACGTGCGACGTGTCGAAGGTGAAGCAGTACACCTGTCGGCAGTTTACGAAAATACTGGAGGGCCGTGTAAATCTGCAGGATTTCATATTCGCCAAAGAGTTCCGGGGCGAAAGCGGCTACAAACCGGGCGCCTGTGTTCCAGCGCTAGAACTGATGAGGTAGGCCCGGGGGGTCCCGGTCGCACCGCAAAGCCGTCCTTCTGCCGCCCATTAACACACGCTGAATTGTTGCAGGAAATGGAAGCTGACCGATCCGCGGCGTGAACCGCGACAGGGCCAACGGGTGCCGTACGTGATAATCAACGGGCCTCCGCTCGTGCCGCTCATCCGTCTGGTGCGCAGCCCGGAGGAGCTGCTGTCGAACGAGGGCCTCAAAATAAACGCCAATTATTACATCTCCAAGGCCATCATTCCGCCGCTGAATCGATGTCTGCTGCTGATCGGCGCCGATGCTCACCAATGGTACAGTGAGCTGCCAAGAAAGACGCTCATGTTGCACAACACCGGCGGCGGTGGTGGTGGTGGTGGCAGTGGTGGTGCACCGGTCGTTAAAATGGGTGCCGCATTGGCCACGACGGGTGGTGACGAGCGACTGCACAAGAAGATCACCATCTCGCAGTACTTCTCCACCACCAACTGCATCGTGGACTGTGGCAAGCAGACGCATCATGGAGTGTGTAAAGATTGCCGACAGCAGCCCCAGCGCGCCCTGGTGCATGTGATGAACAAAGTGAACAAACTGGAGCGGAAACTCGTCCTCACGGAGAAGGTGCGTGTCACACGAAAAGGGGAAGTTGAACACCATTTACTTGATTTTTTGGGTCTCTTTGCAGATGTGTCGATCGTGCTGCCAGCGAACGTTTGAAACGGCCTGCATATCGCTCGATTGTCCCGTCGTGTTTTCGCTGAATCGTCGTGAGTTGGAGCACAAACAGGCGCAGTACTATCGAGATCTGATTGAGGAGCTGTTTTAGGGGGAATAAGTAATTTATTTGCCTTTTTTTGTTGTTATTTATGGTCAATTCCCATGATTGAATACCGCGATCAGTGTGGTATTCGAATCACAGCGCTGCGATAATTTACGTATTCGTCACGATTTATTAGCATTCCAAAACCTGGTACGTCTAAAGCGATTCGAAGTGTTTAATAATTAAATTCAATTAGCACTTAAAAAACCACCCCCCCCCCTATTTTATTCGAAATGAGGTAATGAACGCTACTGCTGAAACAAAACAAAACATAAACTTTTATTATTTTCAGCTAAATGGCACCACCCATTTCGAAGTTAATGTTCCACACAAAAGCAACCCGCGCTGGGGAAGAAGCGTGCTCGAAGTCCAGCGGTGCTGATAGCAGCTGATAAAATACAAACATTACGCACGTTCGATTCAACGCTTCCTATACCTATACTTATCGGTAAACTAGCACCAACGGTTGATTCGTCCGATTGTAACGGTGTGTTGTTGCTGCTGCCTTGTAGATAACGCGATAGAATGACTCGGATGGCACTTGACTCATACCGTCCCTGACCCTCAGAAAGGCACAGTAAGGCACTTCCACAGTAACATTTCGTTGCGCAAGTCGCAAGGTGCATAGGTAGGTGTACGGGCGATCGTAGGGCGCAATACTGTGCAGTAGTAGTTTGACGTATGACTAGACGGTAGAATATATTCGTGGACGTTTTGAAGAAGCTGCCTGGAGAGTGGCGACTTTACGACACAAGAAACGGTATGCGAGCATGCGGCCTCGACAGTGCAGTGCGGCAGTGCAGGTAGATCATCACGATGATCGATGCTTAATGTCACGAACGATCGAACGTGATTGCCGCATGCGATGCGAGCCTCTCAACCCTGGGATCTCAACGGGTTAGTAAGCTGCAAAGATATATCCGGGTCAAAAAAAGGGTAAAGAGCCCAATGAGAGACAACCTGCTCCAGCTGGTGACTTACAGTTCCCGTTGTCATACCGGAATGATATCTCCTCCACGTGCTCCACATCATCCCACAGTTCGATCGATTCGATCTGGTCGAGCGGCAGTTGCACCGGAAACTGGTAGTCCGGCGGATGGTCCACACTGTTGACGAACACCTTGATGCAATCTTCGTGCAGTCGGAATACCACTCGGAACGTTTGGCTCCGATCCACGTGCCAGTAGTTGTCCAGCACCTCCTCCTGCTGCCATTGCAAGTTCTTCCAGTTGAGCACCACGCGGCTAGTGTCGTCGCGCTCGTCGTAAATCGTTTTAAAATGGAACGCAATGTACGGCGGTGTTTGGTGTTCCGCCACCTGCGCTGGCCTCGGCAGACAGAAATTCACGGAAAAGCTAAACCAGAACGCACAAACGCACCAGAAACGCGTGCGTGACGTAATGGCCGGCGACGGGGCCGGGGAGAAAGAAAGTTATTTCCGTCATTAGCAAAAAGGTGGGGCCGTTTCCTTCCCCACATTCCCTGGTTGGAATTTATAGCGCTGGAAACACACACACTCTCTCTCTCTTACCTCTTGGCGTCGTCTTTCAGCTTCCCTCGAATGAACACTTCATCGCCATTTTCGGGATAGCGAGGAAATTTTGCCGTAAATGGTCGATTGCTCATATTTTCACCGTGTCCGTTTGCCAATGTCCGAGGTCCTACTAAACTGGTGGGGGGGCACAAGTGCACAGAGCGCTAGAGCGAAGGAAACGATTTCCTGGAATTTTGCAAAAATGCGCGCCCCGCGTCACGACAACCGTCTGTGTGTGGTGCGGTGCGTCCAGAGCCGTTGCTATGCAATCCGCGTGTGAGCGCGCACTGTGTTTGCGACAGAGGCTAGAGAGACGCGAACGATACGCGACAGCGCCCGTGTGTACTTGCGTCGAGAGTGCGCTGTATTTGTGTGTTTGTTTTGAATTTTCCGCACGGCCGGTTGCAACCCCCTACCCCGCCGGTGCGCGCGTCTAGCGACACTTAACGAAAACGTCAAAGCGCAACCCCTATTTTTTAACGAAAGCGAAGCTGAACGATTCAACGAAGGGCAGTGCTGCCAGTTGCTGTGGTGGGCCAGAACGTGGGGTTGAGTTTTTGGTGGAGAAGCCTGGTTGCTGATACGAAAATTATAATTTATTAGTGCAAGGATTGTTATGCTTTTAAATGACGTTTCTCGTTTCAATTTAGAGGTAAATAAATATGTCTTTGTTCTATATTTTCATATTTTTTCTCAATTTTCTTACCTTTTCCCGCTTGAAAAGCATTTTCTTTCCCACTCCTACCAAAAATGCAATCAACCGAACGCCATCTTCTATACATGCAATATATTTACGTGTAATATGAAATAGCATGCGCTATATGGCACAACGAGAAGCGAAAGATACATCTGATAGCTAAACACTTTCTTTCCACTTGGCGAGCCCATCCCCCTCCCCTCAGTAACGATTCAATTCTCATCAACCGCAATCGATTCCTCGTCCGAAATGACGTTCAAATCGACATCTTTATACTTATTTTCCTCCCCGTTTAGATCGTCCGCCGAGCCAACGGATTTGCTGTCCTGCTCCTGCTCATCGCTCAGATTCCCATTCGTCTCATCGTCCTCCGTCAGGCATCGATCGACCAGCTTGTGATTGCCGTTCAGATCGCCGTAAATGCGGGGCAAATTCTGCAGCACATAGTTGGTGCTTTTGATCGCATCGATCGTCTTATGATCACCGGCATCGCCCAGGAACAGCGATCCCATGGTTGGTGGCTGCTGATCGGTTCCTTCCTTTGCACCGTACCCATCCCCGGGCACACCTTCACCCTCCTCCGGCGGTGCGGTGAGATTGATCGGTGCGGGTTTGTTGCCGATCGTGGCGTCTCTGGGCTTTGGAACGCTGAATGCCGACCCCTGCCGATCGTTGCCCGCCCCGATGAGCTTCGAATGTTCGCGCTTTACCGTAAGCACCGAGTCTTCCGAGCTGGTGCTGGATGAGCCGGATTCCTTCTTGCGGTCGTAAATGTGTCCCGAGACGCGCAGATCGATGAAAAAGTGTAACGGATCGATACCGTACGGTGGGTAGAGCGGAGGATACCAGACGGGTGGCGGAGGGGGAAGGATAAGATCGGACGGTGGCATTGAAGCTGCCGGAGGCTCCTGGAGCAGGGTGCTGCTGCTAATCGGCGCCTTATCGGGAACGCCAGCAGCCGTCGGAGGTTTCGTGTCGTGCGGCTTGCGATCGTGGAACGACGGTGCCTTAAAGCCCTCGGAGGGGCTTCCATCGAGCCCGTCGGGATATTTTGGAGGACCCGTGGTCGAGCTGATGCTTCTAGTGAACGCCGACGACGACGACAGTTTGTTGGTTAGCTCGAGTGGCTTCTCGGGCTGGGCCGGTCGCCTATCGTCCGCGTCTTTGCCGTCCTTTAACGCGTCGGGATAGTATCGGTGCTGGCTCCAGGAGCGTTTGCGTGGCCGACGGGTTGATGCGGCCTGAAGCGCTAACTGGTTGCTGGTCAAATGGGTTGGATGTTGAATGGGTTGTTGTTGCTGCGATTGTTGCTGTTGCTGCTGTTGTTGCTGTTGCTGTTGTTGGTGATGAAGTTGCTCCGTTGCGTTACGCAGACTTTCGTTGCGCTTGTTCGCGACCAAAGAACGGAGCATCTCGCTAAAGAAAAAGTTGTGTGGACCGACGGCTGGCGAGTAGAGGTAGGGCGGATTGGCGGCCATCAGCTTGGTGACGAGTTCGGAGTTGCGATAGTCCTGCGGGCCGAGTCGTGGTTTCGGTTGCGGCTGCATTGGTGGAGCCGCCTGGGGCTGTGTTTGAGTTTGAAGCTCTTCCGTCATTTTCCTATCGATTCGATTAGGATTCTAATTAGAGAAAAAGAAGGAGGCAAAAAAGAAGCAACATTTTCAACGAGAACCAAAAGAGTGCAAGCAGAGAAACGTGGAAATGAGTTCGGTGTAAATTATTCCAGCACTTGTGCATTTCCAATCGCGATTTCTGTGTGCCATCCCTGGCGAGGGCGAGTGCGATGTGTGTTTTCATTTAATTTGAATAAAATATAGCATGCAATCGAACTCACTGAATGCAGCGATAAGGATGGACGGAAGGAAAGGAACGGTTCGAGGTGCAACTCGCCAATGGACCTGGTCTGTACCGGAAACCGGACGACACGTGTGATGAGATATATCGCATAAAGTTTCATTTCAATCCTTTCAATCGCCCATCAAACCCTCGTGAAAGAACAATGGGTTGTTGCAGGTTGAATGAATGAATGAATGAATGTCATACCCATGGTAGAAACCCCCAGACATTCCCCGTGTGTAAAACTCCCATTTGAGTGTGATGTTTCGTTTATATTGAGGAGAAAACTACAAACGCTGTATTTTCGTGATTGACACCACCGGAAGCACGACACGTTGAAGATGGAATGAAATTAAATGTTGGTAAATTAGTTTTCTGCTCTTTCGAAAGGGAAACTGTTTCGGAAAATAGTGACTGACAATTGTTTTAAATCAAATGTTGTATACACAGTAAGCGCAACGGTTCAACAATAACCTCAGCAAAGCATCCATACCCGTAGCCGTAGCCGTGGTCTGTGTGTCCACCTTTCCCGAGTAGGAGGTTCCGAATGGCGACGAATGGTTCTATATTCTCCTCCCACTTTTTAGCGTGTGCTCCACGAAGCCACTAAGGCACCAAACCAAGGCACAGCAATAGGACACGACATTCCAATGCGGAGCGAGAGCGAGCGGATGAAAAAAGAAAGAAATCAAATCCTTGAAAGGTGTCACTTGCGCGGTCCAATCCCACCAATCGCTTTCGGTCGCTGCTACTCTTCCTCTTCCTTTGCAGCGCAACTGGAAGCATGTGCGGGGAGCGCATCACAGCGCACGCTGTGGAGCAAAAGTTTTCCCTTTTTTTGGAAAGGCTTGGAACTGAAGCGGGACGATGGGGGAAGCTTTTGTACACGGCACGTTGTAAATAAAATGCAAAAGTTTTCATCCTCCTAGTTGCAAACACACAAAAAAAAAAGAATGGAAAATCCAACAACGGTCGCGGGGCACAACGACAGCGCACGCAAGCAACCGTTTTGCAATGCTAATTTTAATTTGCGACGAGTTTTTCGTGGAACTCAACCCACAACTTCCTCCACCTTGTTCTCCTCCTTTACTGGCGGCGTATTTACTTAGCAAAGGCGATGATGAGGCGTACGATAAAGCGTAAAATGAAATAAAATAAAACCGCAACCAAAAACACTGTTTGCACACGTTCCGTTGCGCTTCGGCTAAAGCTGGCACAGTTTCGGTTAGCCGCGGAAAAACCATCACCCCACTACGCCCTCCACCACCAGATGGTTTTCGAGTTAATTTGGAGTTAATTATTTCCGCTTCAGCTGCTGCCGCCGCGCAGTACAAACAGTTGTTGGACGGGGGGGTACGATTTAACGAAACGATTCTTATCAAGGGTGAAAAAGTGCGTCTTCAAACGTGCGGTTTTTGTAATTGCTGCAGTGCTTTTTGCTTTAAGCCTTGAATGCTTGAGTTGTTTGGCAAGTTAAAGAGTCGGTCGGTAGAGAGTTGAAAAAGCAAAAACTAAATGTCCCAACCCGCTCCATCCAGAGGTGGAAAAACAGATTTATCTTGCTGAAATGATTCATCATGGGCATTCGTCCCATCCGTCCCCCGGCATTGGTGGGGTTCAACCTTTTGTAGGCAACTCGTCGGACACAAATCCCCTCCAGGGGCAGGGGAAAACAATAGAATCTCGGCTACATCTCGGGAAAGTGATATAAGAAAATGGAGTTAGTTTCCCTCGGTAAGAAACCCATTACCTTCACGGCTAAGACATTTCCCATTGAAAACCTCCCCCACAGGAGCATCCA
Organism: Anopheles arabiensis; assembly: GCF_016920715.1. NCBI lineage: Eukaryota > Metazoa > Arthropoda > Insecta > Diptera > Culicidae > Anopheles > Anopheles arabiensis. Next base: position 1,289,881 of record NC_053517.1, on the reverse strand, counting down.
TCTGAAGGATGTCACATGGAAATCTAAAATAAATTTTCACCACTCTCCTCCCCCGAATTCCTATTGAACGAAGACAATTGCTATCAAAACCAGCCCAACAGAAGCAGCAGCAGCACTGTGCAAACTCTAACACCAACGTAGCATAACGTCTTCATCTCGTGTTGTGTGCTGTGTGGTGTGTGAATTCAATTCAAGATTTCACTCCGAGTTTTCCACCCAGTCCCGTCTCGATTAGTGTCAATTCTAAGCGCTCGTTCTCTTCGTCCTATCGGCGCTGTGATACTTGATGGTGTGAAGGTGTGATAAAACATTATTTGCACACGTTCAGGTGCATTCGCTCCTGGCTGTGTTGGGAGTTGGGATATAAAACCGGGTTTGTTTGGCTACTGCTACACATTAAAGCCCGGGAATTGCTCTCAAACTCCTTTATTTTTGTAATAAAATCCTCCAATTAAAACCAACCCAACGTTTTTGCATGCTCTACTTTATGACGATTGCAGCTCAGATTTGACGGTGTCATAAAAGCAACGGCGACAAATAAGCTCCGCACACAGCCAGACACACTTTTGCGCTATTAAAAAACTTTCTCCTTTTGCTGGCACCTTTTTTCTCCAGGTTTTCCATGCTGCAAATCCATGCAAACACACGGGCGCACAAACGGTTGCAATAAAAATGGGAAATAAAATCCTCGCAGGACGCAGGAATTGGCGCGAGGAATAAGCGATCCTCGGATTGCTTGCAAGACGGAAGATGATGGGTGTGCAATATTGTTCGCGAAGAAAGTTTTTCCTCCCCGCCGCGTGGATCTTAGGTCCACTGAGAGAAGAAAGACACACACACACACACACACACACACAAGAAACCGCAAACAAAAAGAAAATCCTTTTTAATCATCATAAATTTTCTTCTGCCCAGTGCTGCTCAGCGCTTCAGGCGAAAGCAACGACTTTAGCAGCTTTCTTCCATTGCCTTTAATTGTGGTAAAGTGGATGGATGGCGCGGCCGGATTTGGTCACCCGGATGGGTTGGACACGCCAAACCTTTTCGTTTCTTTGCGGGGGAATTAAAACCATTTTACATCGCCCGATGGAGAAACATCTCATAAATCAACCCTCGAAAAACTGTGACCAAACTGTGCTGTTTGTCATCGTCATCCCCGTGGAACGACGCGAAAGACGCGACGCGGAAAGCGGGAATCAATTCACAATTAGGGGTTCTCTCACATTTGACATTTTCCCTTTTTTTTGAAGGGTCGTTTTCCCCCTTTTTCACCCTTTTCTCCCACTTTGAGGCGTATCTTGTGTTTTACATCAACTCGAGCGCCGAATTTAAAACCCTAAAAAGGAAGGACCGACGCAAATTTCTCGTTCATCCCCCTTTGGTAAATATCGTTTCTATTTTCCGATCCGAGTGATAGTGATTAAAAAATGAACTTCTCTTCGCCCCTCCCTCCCTGCCGCCACCCTGCCAATTGGACACAGATTCGACCCCTCGTTTTGGCCTTCACTTGACGCACTTGCGGCAGCACTCCACAACGGTTGTCATCACCGCGGCTGTGATAAATAAGTGATTGACGCGTAAAACACTTACAGATACATGCACACACATACATAGAAGAGTGGGGTGCACACACATACACACACACATACACGCCGGGATGCGGTACAATTGTGTCCTTGCGGTGACAAATTTATGCGAACAGGACGAAATTCAATTACACTCAAAATCGGTTCCCCTTTCGTCAGTGTTGCAGTCGTGTGGTTTTGCTTGTTTCCTTTTGATTTTTTTGTTGTTCTGCTGTCGGTTGAAATTTTGCATTGATTTTATATTATGAGGATAGTGAGAAACGGTTTTATGTGTAAATTTATGTAAATTTCCAATATTGGTTTATTTCTTTTGATTTATGATCTCAAAAATCGTATCGGTAAATATTCAATTTTTAACAAATATTTAAAAAAAATGCGAAAAATGTTCGTGATAAGACAAAAACAAAAGGTAAGCAATACGGCCCTTTTGGGCCGTTACTCCTGAATAAAAAAAAGACAAAAACAAAAGAAGAAGTTCCTTTTTTCACATTTTTCCAAAAATGGATGACGATCGCACCTTTCATAGGTAATGATCAATAACAGAATATAAAGAATAATTTAAAATATTGTGAAAAACCTTTGGACAAGCTAAACAATTGTACCCTACTAGCAGTTTGTTAATGTTTAACCCCCTTTTGGCAAGTTTAAATCCATCACCACGGTCACGCTCCTGATTCCCATGGCGATGGTACTTGTCCAGGACTCAGGTTACTGTTTAATCGGAAGGTTTTCCACGTCTGCTGCCTGCGGTCACACTGTGCACGTGTTTCGTGTTTCGAACCAAACACACATACACACACGCACACACAGCCAGGGGCATAAGGGCAGCGAGAGGCAGTACAGGCGAAACATAACTCCCGACAGCACACATCACCATCATCGTCAGCATCATCGCGATCCGGCTCATGTGTTAACCCTTCCATTAAAAAGGACATTGATGTTAGTGGCTCACTCATAAATCAAACTATACGCGCTGTGTGCATGTGTGTGGCACGGAGGAAGAACCTGGTCGAAAACCTGTAGCACTAAGTGGAGGATTCTCCTCCCGCTCCTTTAAACAATACCACGATTCAAGCTAAAAAACAGGGGTTAGCAGCGGCCATACATTGTGTGCATGCGTGTGCCTTTTTTGTTGTCAAACTCAACGCGGGACGGGAGGTGGGCAGGTTGGAAGAACAAATTACGCGATTAGAAACTCATTTCCAGCGAAAAACGCACTTCCCCTCCCCCGTCCCCCTCGCACTCCTGCTTATCGGGTGCATTTTGGATGAGTGGTAATTGGAGCCAGTATCAATCAGATTGTCCGATAATTATGGGGCTTTTATCCAAATTTGAGTGCATCCGCAACAAATGGGTAGGTTTCCATACAGATCGATTTAAAGTGTGTTTTTCTTTACTTTATAAAAATGTATCCTTTTCATGTAGTTATCCTTCCTCCATGAACAATTAATTGTAATTTTGTAAAGAGTCACTTACACTGGTTAAATAATTGTTTCTTCGCAAATATACACTTTACTCAACTTTCTATTTCCTCATCTAATGCTTTTCACTTTTTTTAATCTTATTCACAATTTTCCAATCACTTTTAATACAAAAACCGTTTCCCGATCTGACGATCGATCACGTGTTTTCCCGCGTAGTCCACCGTTCAAATCACGCAGCGCACGAGGCGGAAAACACCGTTCGGCAGCGCTTGCCGCAAGACCTACTACGACCGATCCGTTCGGTGGTTTAAAATGGAATGAATCCCTGAGCTGCCACTTACGTAAAATCATCCACCAGCTCGGTCGGCCCAACCACTACACCTCGACCACTCGCGTCCCTTTTTGCGCTACAAATGAACGACCGCAACAACAGATGGTGGTGGTGTGTGTGTGTGTGTGTGAACAGAAAGGAAGGAAGGGAGGATGAATGTACCGAGATTGGCGGGATCCGTTCCAGTCGGTGCTCGGCAATGCGATGGAAAGGAAAATCACACCGGCAAACAAACCGCAACCGCTACCCCCCCTTGCCAGGCCCGCCCATCCGCTCCGTCAATTCGAGCGTTATAAAATCCCGGAACAGGAGCAGAGGCAGCACGAGCACCGCGTTCTAAAACCCTGCCAGCCAGACCCAGCCGGAGGAAAATAAAGTATTCCAACCACACGCGACCGCGCCGTCCCCGTGCGAAAGAGTGAGCCGGCAATAGGGTCGTGGAAGCGAGAGCGAGTGCGTGCAAATGGGTGAGATTTTGAGAGATTTTCCGTGAATAGCGCGCGCATTTGCATCCTCCCCGGCACGACGACGACGGTGACGACGGCGACGACGACACAATAGGACGAACCGAGCAGAATAACGTCATTGTCGAACACAACCGCTGGGGGAGAGAAGGTGAGAGAAGGGAAGTGTGCTGGGTGAGTGGTGTGCTACTCTACCTACTACAATCACTGCAGCCAGGAGTCGGTAGCAACTGGTGAAAACCGCAGCATGAAGCAGCAGCATGCCATGACTTCACTTGGGAGATGGAAGTGATACAGTGATGTACGGATTTTGGTGCACCGTGTTTGGGGCGATTTATTAGTTTGCTATTTTTATTATATTTACTGTACATTTTATTGCTTTTTAATGAGGCTATTTGGCTTCAACACAACGAAATGCCTGTGTATAAGTGCCCTTTTCCTCGGCGTGTGTCATTATCCTGACAAGAGCTGTCGAACAGTATCCGTCCCCTTACCTGCTTTTAAATCTTCACAATGATTGCGACCGGATCTGCGGTTCCGGATAGTGCAGCAGCAGCCAGATTTCCTCCCGATTTTGGAATAGCAGCACCCCCTTTGCCGGGAATGTTAAGCCCCACACACACATACACACACATCGACTAAAAGCACAGGAAAAACGAGGCAATCCCTCGACGCTTCGACGGGTGCTAGTGGCCACCGAACTTCAACAATTCGTCTTCCACCAACGTTCGTTCCCTTTTTTTTTTTGGAGGGAAACTGTTGTCACCGTTACCGGATACAGCTCTGGCCCAAAATCTGGAAATCGCGTTGGCGAACCGCCACCATGGGAAGGAGGTGCATAATTTGAAAAATAGATGGAACGCACCAGCGAGAGGGATTAAATTCGAGAGGGAAAAGGGGCGAAAACAAAAAAAAAATAGGCTCATCAAAATCGACAGCCAGCGATCCATGCGGATGGATGGATGGCTGGCTGGAATGATGGAGAGCTCGCTAACGATGGAGCCCGAGTGATCCAACCGGTGAGAATGCGTTGCGTTCATGTGGCGCATTGCTTCAGGGATAAAGATGTCCATCAGAATGTTTGGTGGAAGTTTCAGTTCGTTCGAGATGACTTTCGAAATTTCGTCAGTTTTTTCCTTCAGAGTCATGCGACACAAGCGACCACAATGTTGATTAATTTGCGACACTCTTACTCCGTTTGTAATATATTATTACTCTCCCTAATCCGCGATAACAATTCCTCCATAAAGCAATTTGTTAATCTTCAAAAACCCCCCGTGCACTACGGTGCGGCAATTTGATGCGCGCTAATTTTCCAACGCAAACAGCAACCAAGCAGCGGTCAAATTACGCGCGAGCCGGCCCGAGCAAGAAATACGCAACCATCGCGTGGTGCGCGCGTCTTGCGCTTCGTCTCAAGTAATACTGCCGGCGCATTAAATCAAGCGCATTTCAAAGCGGGATGATTTATGGTCACGTTTTTTGTGTCCGTGGAGCGAGGCGTGGATTTGTCCTGTGTTTTCGAGTGTTTCTTTTTTTTCCACTTTTCCTTCTGCCGAATAAATTTCCCTCTGCTCAATGGCACGTGACGGTGGCGATAGTCGGCAGTGGACCGGTCTGTTTGGTCCTGTGGTCCGTGTCCGTTTTCAACCGTTAATTGCACTTGGGAAGCAAACAGTTCTTTTTCTGGGGGTGGGGGTGGGAGGGAGGGGAGATTCGGTCTCGAATGCAACCGTTGCACAAACAAACACGCCTTTTGGGCAGTAAATTTGGGTGGCCGAGCGAAAGCTTTACACACACCATTCGAGAGAATCGGTGCCAATCGGCCGATCAGTGCAAGTTTTCTAGTAAATTAAACAAACTCGTTCGATTTTCCATCGCATTCGCGGGGCGCAAAAAATGCAAATTGCCAACGGTTTTTGGTCCCCCGGTGGATTATCCTGCACGTTGAGTGAGTTTGTCGGCGCTGTAATCGGGAAGGCTTTCGATTTTTTTCCTCCTTTTTCCTTCCGTTCGTTCAATTAATCTTCCTCAAAGCGTTGCAAAGCGTGCCTCGGAGCTGCTGGACGGACTTTTAAATCAATTACACATGATTGATGCACCACTGTGTGGTGGTGGTGGTGGTGGTGGTGATGGTGGGAAATCGAATCGAGTGAGACAAACATTTCCCTCGGCCTCGGTGAGTGTCAATTTTGCTCTTAAAAATCGCTCTTCTTTTTCGCACATTTTTCATTCCACTTTTCAACGCACCGGAAGCACTTTACATCTTTTTTTTTGTTTTTATTTCCTTCTTCTATCCTTTCTTTGCGTTCGGTACAAACAAACAAAACCGAAAAAAAAGAAGGAAACACGAACACATTTCTAAAAGCAATTTGCGGACAATTTCATGCTACAAATCTCCCATTATTGTGGTTCCTTGGTGGTGGTGGTGGTGGTGGTGGTGATGGGAGCAGATGGAGCCAACCGGGTGGTATGCAAATGAAGAAAAAATGGGAGGAAAAAAGGACCCTCCCTTCATTGGATTTTGGTTCATGAGGAGAAGGACTGTATGGCTTGTTTTGGGTGGAGTTTAATGTTAGAAAAAGTGTTTAAATTTAATTTATCTTTTTATTTAGATAATAATATTATTTTCAGTTAATTAGTAGGTGTTCAATAATATTTATTTAATCAAATATATTTTGAAAATTGTTTCCAATTAAAACAGAAAGTGTAGAAATGTTTGAAAATGTTGGAAAAATCAAATTCGTTCCCGTCTTTAGCAAGGGAAAATATTCCCACCGAGCCTCAGTACCGTTGGCATTTGCCGTGTTTGACGACTGCACGCGACCGTCCCAGTCGAGGAATTCATCCGTCCAGTCATCCAACCAACCGGTTGCCGGCGGTCACAATTGCGGTAGGCACCTCTCCGATCGTCCACATTTCCCCCTCCCCCACCACCACAACCACACGCTCGTTATGCTAAATGGTAACATTTCCCCCAACCAGCTTTCCTCTGCTCTGGCAGTGCGAGGACTCATTTGTTGGCTGGTATGGCATTCGGGTTTTTTTATGACTTTTTTGTTCCTCCTCCTCCTCCTCCTCCTCCTCCCTCTCTCATATTAAAACGTGGCCATGTCCGTCCACGTGACGACAACTGTCACTTTGTTCGCACTTTTCACACCGCAATAGGACACAGCTATGACACAGCAGCAGTGGAAAGCCTTCCGGCCGCAACGAGTCCCCTTTAACGGTGGTGTGTGAATGCAAAAAAATGAGAAATGTATGAGTGCGCCTTTTTTTCGCTCTGTTCCACTTCCACGCTGCTCTAAAATCATGAATATTCAACACAACTTCAAGTGAGAAGAACAAATAGAGTGCGAAACGACAAAATGTGGAATAGATTTTCCTTCTTTGTGGGATGGAAAAAAGCTCATCAGCGGGCGCGTTTGGCGCCTCATTTCCATTAATTTAAATTACTTGATTGAAATTGATTCCTCCCGTCGCAAGGACTCCAAGGGATCTCCCGATTATTGATGGCAAATCAGAACCCCACCACCTTTCGTCGCTTTTGCTGGGGGAAACTTTTCCACGAAAAATCAACAGTGAAGGAAAATCGGATGAAAAAGACTCGTTAAAAGATACTCTTCGCTCGAAAACCAAAAAAAAACCTCATTTATCTGAGACCGTCAATAAAAGGGAGCGAAAGGAGAGGACACGACCAGGTAGGTAGGTGGTGACGATTATGCTGCAAGGAGATAATTCTTTTTCACTTACCTTCACTGCCGCGCAATCAGACTAAGAAGCTCGTTAGCAGAGCAGAATATTGTTGGGATTATAATGGGAGGAGAAAGCGTCCTCGATATTGTCATCTGCGGCGGTTGTAGACAATGAGGAGCACACAATTTTCATCATAAATCATACAATCCGTTTCGTGTGTGTGTGGGTTCATTTTTTTCGTTCGCGATTTCCTTCACTCCAAATCATTGTCTGAATGGTTATTTTCCCTCTAACTCACCTGCTTTGTAATGGTTATCGGATTCATTTCAAACAGAATATAACCGATCGATCAGTTACCATCATTAGAAAAAGTTGAAACTCCACACGTTCACACTGCCGGTTGAGGTATCGATTTTCTCACATGATGATGCGGCAAGAAAAAGTGGCAAAAAAGCACTGCAAACTCTCTTCATCATTCAACGCACTTGAATGCAAATAACGATTTTTTTTCCAGTTAGAGTTTTCCATCGCGTTTCACATCGACACACACACACACAAACACGTACGAGAAGGATTAAATCAAACAAACGCATCGCTAATGGAATAGAATCGGGATAAGAGCGTACGCAAAATAAGCTCTCCACCACCACCACCAATGGGGAAGGGGCACTCTATGTAGGTGGGAGTACGTGTGTGTGTGTGTGTGGTTTTGCATCGCGAGATATTTCATCCCACTAAGAGAAGTAACAAAAAAAAGAAAAAAAACTCCACCACCAATATCCTTTTTATCCTTCCCATCACCAGAACCCTCCCTCCCACCCAACCCCTTTTGGTAAACATTTCCACGATATCCACGGAAGCACATCATGCATTGTCTCCGTGCTTCACCACGTGTTTCGTCCACGCGGTTTGAATCTGTGCAGAAGCGTTACAGGGTTTGCCACAAGGCCGGAAAAGAACACGAACAGCAAAACCTCTTTCCCTATCCCCCACCCCACCCCACTCCGCCGTTCCGTTACCGGCTTACGGGTTTCATCTGTTTTCAATTGTTGAGACAACTTCACTCCCCCCTCACTGACACAGCCAGGGAAACTGCGGCTAGAGAGAGCGAGAGAAGGGGAAAGCAGGGTTTATGGAACAGCTCCCTTCGCTTCCCGTTCCTGTTCCAGTTCTGTTCAAAAAAGGGTGGTGTTGGTGGGAGGATGTGTTCACTATATGAATTGAAATAATCCCCTCTCGTCTAAAGCCTAGCAACAGATTTTCACTCATTTTCCACCCACTGCCAGAGGAGGTATATGGGATGTGTGTGTGTGTGTTTGGATGTGTTTTTCTTTTTGCATGCAAAGATAGGAACGACTGCTTGCGGATTTGTTGAGTTTATCTTCGTTTTTTTTGTGCTATTTTTTGTTATCATTCTTTGCGCATTGGGAAATCTGTTTCCATTCTCACCACTCCAGGGCGTATGGTTTTGCAGAAAGGCATGGGGAAAGCATGAGAGTTTCTGTTCCGTTAGCATATGCGGTGAAATCTGAATCGGGATAATAAAAGACGATTCGTGCAAAGACGGTAAACAACCCCAGTACGAGGCCGAACCGAAGGACAGGTGTGGAGGACCAACATAATATTGTGCTGTGATTGTGATAGGTAAGGTTTCTCCGGCTTGTATCGCTATCGGTAGCAGCTGTTATGAACGATGTCACGTGATTTGCAATAAAATCCGCTTCCGGTGTGTTCAATATGCTCTTCATTCGTTTCGTTTTATTTACTTTCCCTGAAAAACAAAGACATGCAATGTACTAAAGCTATTGGAACGTAATTTATGCTAAAGAAACACTCTATCAATTTAGATTCTTATATCTACAGCCATTACGTTGAGAAATGAGATCTTCTGGGAAATGTGCTTCAATACTGCACTGCTAAAGTGTTTAATGCTGGAATGAGAATTGGTCCTAATTGGTGCCACTTTCGGGCTGCACTTCAGAAGCAGCATCAAACCGTACCGAGCGGCGACTTGCTAGCTTTTCTTTGCCTTTCGATTCCTGGTTCGTTCTGGACTTGGCCTGCTCTAGCTGACCGTACAGGGCAGTCATCTCGGCGGTCATGTCCTCCTGCACCTTGCGCAGCTTCTCAATCTCGATCATCAGTTCGGTTTTCTCTTTCATTTCTCCATTCTTGAGCATTGCCACCACCTTCTTGTACCGATCGCGCAGAACCGTGATCTCTTCCTTTAGGGTGGCATTTTCTTCCTTAAGCAAATCCAACTCACTGGCAGGCTGTTCGACTGCCGGAAGGTCATCTGGTTTGCCTTTCGATTCCCTAGCTTTCGCCGAATTGGCATTGTTTTGCTGCAGCAACGTTTTCAGCTGCTCTTTGTTGAGTATTTGCTTCGTTTCGAGGTCGATCTGTTCGAAGAAGGTGTAGTTGCGGTTGTATTCTGCCTCCTCTTGTTGGCGTTTCTTTTGCTGCTGCTTTTCATTCAACTCCTTGCTGACCTTCTCTTGGAACTCTTGCAGGGACAGTGTTTTGGGTTTCTTGTCCTTCGATGCCTTGGATTCCTTTTCCTGCTGATTGTACTTGGTTTTGTTGGCCTCGAAATCGAGCTTCGATAGCAGCAGTGCCTGTTCCAGATCGTTCATGTAAGATTTCTCCACCAGTTCCGTATCCTTTTCCTGCCATTTGGACCACTGCTCCTTTTGTACTGCGTCGCTGGAATTTTTGTTTTTCTGTGATTTCTGAAACAGAAAGAAGTGAAATATTTAAAGAAAACCCTTTCAAGGAAATGCGCAATTATAAACTCACTGGTTTAGGTTTCTTTGCTTGCGGTTGAGATTGTGGTGGAGGAGCTGCAGCTGTTTTCACGGGCGGCGTTGTGGTCGTCGTCGTCGTCGTCTTGGGCTTGGAGTTTGCATTGGATCTAGATTTTTGCTTTGGTTTTCGAAATCCATCATCGTCGTCTTCGATTTTTAGACCCGAAAATCTCGAGGGAACAACCGTAAACATTGCGATTCTACACTATCGTTAGAAATAATGGAAAAACGATGAAAATTTGTGGAAAACAATATCCCTGCGGGCGGGTTTGTTTGTTTATTACGAGCTCGATGACAGCCATACAGTAAGGTGTATACATTTAACGAAGAAATGGAAACTTAACGTTTCTCTGATTTTTATTATCAATATGCTGCAGTTTACCGCTGTATTTAATACTTTTCATTATTTTCTTTTCTTGTAAAATGATTTTCTCAACTATTTTATCGAATTTGTGCGTGTTGTATGTGTATAAACCTTGGCATTGTATCGATCGAAGTACTGGCCCGAGGGTTATAGACGCAACTCTCCGTTTGACATTTTTGACGCTTCGGCAATTGGCGTTTGCGGAGTTTTTTATTCCCCAGTTCTTGCGTCCAATTTTCGTAAACTTGGTGCGTCCAAAAACTTGTAGATTTCACCGCGTTAAGTGTTTGGGTTTAACGCAAATAATTCGGAACTAAAGTTCTACATTTGTACACACTAAGTTCACCCGTTAGCGCGCACTGCAAAGGAATCACGATGAACCGGAGACGAGCGTACGAAGATGATGGAGACTTTTACGGAGGTACGGATTTAGCGGGCGTTTGTTGGTTAACCTACAAAACCAACGTATCGCGAGCGGTGGTGCCAGCAGTAGTCGAGGAATAATATTTGGATCATGTTTATCTCTCCCCAACAGAGCGCAACAAGAAGCGGCGCAGGGTGTCCGAAAACCAGGAAATGGAAGAGCGGCTGGAAACGCTGATCCTGCGTGTCGGTGAAAACAGTACCTCCTCCCTGGAGTCGAATCTGGAAGGGTTGGTGTCGGTGCTGGAGTCCGATCTGGGGAATTTTAGGAGCAAAATTCTGCGCATCCTTTCGGACTGCCCGATCAAAATGCCGGAAAAGTGTACCATATACTCGACAATGGTGGGGCTGATGAACGCCAAGAACTACAACTTCGGCGGCGAGTTCGTGGAGTACATGGTGAAGACGTTTAAGGACAGCTTAAAGCAGTGCCAGTGGGATGCCGCCCGGTATGCGTTGCGCTTTCTGGCCGACCTGGTGAACTGTCACGTGATTTCCACGAACTCGCTGCTGCAGCTGCTGGACAGCATGGTCGATGCGGCGAACGAAGACAACGTGCCGCAGGTTCGCCGGGACTGGTACGTGTTTGCGGTGCTTTCCACCCTGCCGTGGGTTGGGCGGGAGCTGTACGAGAAGAAGGAATCGGCACTGGAGAACTTGCTGGTGCGGATCGAGGTGTTTCTCAACAAGCGCACCAAGAAGCATCACAATGCGCTGCGCGTCTGGTCGGTGGATGCGCCACACCCGCAGGAAGAGTATCTCGACTGTCTGTGGGCGCAGATTCGCAAGCTGCGGCAGGACAACTGGACGGAGAAGCACATCCCGCGCCCGTACCTGGCGTTCGATTCGGTGCTGTGCGAGGCGCTGCAACACAACATCCCCGTGATTCATCCGCCACCGCACCAGGACTCGTTCGAGTATCCGATGCCGTGGGTGGTGTATCGCATGTTCGACTACACGGACTGTCCGCCCGGTCCCATCCTGCCCGGGGCGCACTCCATCGAACGCTTCCTGATCGAGGAGCATCTGCACTCGATCATCGAAATGCATCGCTGGGAGCGGAAGGACTGCGCCATCCATCTGCTGATGCTGCCGTACAAGGACAAAATCCCGCTGGAGTATTGTATCGTGGAGGTGATCTTTGCCGAGCTGTTTCACATGCCTACGCCGCGCTACCTCGAGATCTGCTACGGTTCGATACTGATCGAGCTCTGCAAGCAGCAACCGTCGAAGATGCCCCAGGTGCTGGCCCAGGCCACGGAGATTCTGTTCATGCGCATCGATTCCATGAACACGTCGTGCTTCGATCGGTTTGTGAACTGGTTCTCGTACCATCTGAGCAACTTCCAGTTCCGCTGGTCCTGGGATGATTGGGACAGCTGTCTGCTGCTGGAAAACGAGCATCCTCGACCGAAGTTCATACAGGAGGTGTTGCTCAAGTGCTTGAGGTAGGTCGAGATACTTCTTACCTGTGCGATACTTACCCGTGTTAATTATACTAAATTTCCCCCCTTTTAGATTCTCTTACCATGATCGATTCAAGGAAATGATGCCGGAAGGTTATGCGAAGCTCATCCCAAAACCACCCGTCCCGCACTACAAGTACTCGATGGAGGGCGCAGGTAAGTCCTCCCCGCACAAAGGGAAATCCACACTCCTATACACTTTACACTATAATTATCTTTATTTTGACAAAAACAAAATAACAAAATTGTATCCTACGACTCGAACGCTGTGTCCCCGCATCCTGCTCCGTTCAGCGGGCCAGCTGGGTACCGTTCGTTTCGGTTGGATCGTTCGGTTTGGGGGTGTGTTCGTTGTTGGTTTTGGCTTCGCTTTTGCATTCACTTTGTCCTGCTATACCCATACACCTTTCGTATGGATGCTGTTGGTTCGTTTCTGCCCTCCCTGCCCTCTGTCTTGTCACAGTTTTGATAAATAATATATTAATGTTAGAATAATTTAACATCTCCCAGTGAGCACGCGGTGGGAGTAGAGCGTTTAAAACTACATGCAGATCAATTCGGATGATTCAGATGAACGTGTCGTACGGGGGATGGATGAGTGGTTCAGTGGATGGAATTGAGGGAATGGTCATTTTCCGCTCTGCATGAACGTGGCATGATCATCGTGTGTTCAACGTATGACTACAGACTTTAAGCAACATCGACAGCCACTGTCGTTTGGCTTGCCCCATCATCGGCAGTAGCACCTTCGACGCCATCCTCAAAGGTGGTGCCTATCGTTTCACTGACGGTGCTTTCCGTAACTGGGGAGCTGGTGCTACCGGCCGCGGCCGTCGTCACCTCAACCGTCGTTTCCGGCTCGTACTCGTCCTTATGAGCGATCTCGTTGCTTTCGATCGATTTACCGCTTGCGACGGCGGGTGCGACGGTTGGCTCCGTAGCGCTCAGCTCTTCCTGTGCCGGGTCGGCGGGCTTTTCCGTCTGATTTACGATCGCTTTCGCGTGGTTGATGATGGACATCGTGAGATCATCGAAAGCCGAACCAATCGATCGTCCCGAGCTTTCCACAGCGGCAGGGCCGCTACTTGCATCGAACGACCCGGCATCACTGGCCTCGAAGAGTACCATATTCGATTGGTTCGTGGCAATCGGAGGCGAAATGTTGGCCTTCACCATAACGAACTCCTTTTCCGGCTCCGTCACCTCCAGCGCGTCCTGCTTGTGTTCGGCCTGCTGGGCGACGAGCTGCTCCGCTACGGCGACCGTCGTACGATCGGTCTCTTCCTTGTTGTCGTCCGTGGCTTCACTGGTGTCGCGTTTGATTTTTTCATTCGACGCATTCTTGGCCGTGGCCGTCGTCATGACCATTTCTTCGGCCTTGCGTTCCTGCTGTTCGAACGAGCGGCCATCGATACGGTTGCTGTCGAACACGGAAGAGGTTACACTGGGGATGGGCTTGATGGTGGTGGTCGAGGAGCTGAAGTTGCTGTTTCGCATGCGGCTCGTCCGCATGCTGCTGCCAGTTAGGTGCTGCTGCTGCTGCTGCTGACCGGTCGGGATTGGTGGCGGATTGCCGGACGGAATTCTGCGGTACGTGTATCGGCTGCGTCCTCTCGATGCACGGACGCGCTGCATCTGCTGATCGAGGTTGGACCGCACGACAGGCACGACCGGAGTTTTAGTGACGACGTCAATCGCGCGTTCGGACGATGCAACCGCCTGTTCGCCACTGACCGGCAGCGAGGAAGAGGGAAGCGTGGATGTGGAAAACTCACCGCTCGTCGATTTGCTGCTGGTTCTCGGTCGCTTCGGTACCCACTTCTGGACCGGCTTTTCCGTGGACGTCGACGTCGAGGTCGACACGAACGATCCCGGGAACTGGCGGTAGATGGTTTTGAGCATCATGCGGGGCCGCATCGTGGTGATGCCCATGGTGGTAAGATCGTCCGACTTTTCGTTCCGGTTCTTGTAGTAATGGGCCGTGCTGGAAGCAGTGGCCGAACGGAACGTCGAGACGGTTACGTTCCGGCCTCCCTGTGCCGTTACCTGTGGCGGTGGTGCGGAAGTGGTGCTAGCGCTTGCAGGGGCTGGCGAGGACACAGAGGACACTACCGAAGGAGCCGAGGATGATGGGACGGTCACGGCAGACGGCGGCGGAATCGGTGTAGTCGAGGAGCTCTGGTAGGAATGCAGCGGTGTGACAAAGTTCTTGGGTCGCTGCACTTTCTGGTTGTGCTTGGGCGTTCCGTAATAGGTCATGGTGTAATCCTTCTCCGGCGGAGGCAGCTGAACGCTGAGCTGAGCTTCGGGACGGTGCGTGGCATATTCCGGTCCATCTCCGGGGTAGAAGCGCAACGGCTTGCTGCTCGTGACCGTGACGTGATGATGGTGGTTGCCATTGGGACCCATTCCCGCTCCTGCCGGACCAGCCATTGGACCGTTGGGCTTCTTCTGTCCCTTCTGTGTCTTGGTGCGCTTACCGTGCTTCTGACCGTTCATCTTTTTGACGTGCGCCAGCTCGACGACGCGCGAAGGAATGAAATCGTACGTGTCGTGGTGGTTCAGATACTGGTAGGTCTTGAGGGTGGACGCGATCGGGGTCTCAATCTGTGGCGGCAGGATCGTCACCGAGGGCATGCTCTTGAAGGCGGGCGGATACTTCACACCGATCGTGGGACCTAGCTGCTGGATGTAGGACTTGGGCGGCGGCACGTAGGTGGCCTGCGTGGTGATGGAAATGGGCGTTGTGGGGGAAGGCGAACCTGCAGAAGAAGCGGAAGAAGAAGACGCAAGCGATGCCGTACTGGCGCTGCTGCTGCTGCTAGTGCGGTGGTGCGGTGAGGAAGATGTCTGCTCGGAGGTTAGCTTGGCGGTGACACTGACGGCACCCGAGGCGTCGACAAAATTGCTGTAACTGAAGGCACCGGGACCTCCGGCGAGGGTGGTGCGGGAAGCGGGCGAAGCGGTGGGGGAGTGGTGAATCTGTGACAAGCTGCTGGCGGTGGGCGTGGCGGCAGACAGCAAGGATTCGGCGGGTGGCGTTGGCGTGACGGCGTTCTCGACACCAAATGATTCATATTTGGGTGAAACGGCATTGGACGGACTTCCGACGGTATCGGTGACTCCGGCCTGGTTGTTGTTGTTGTTGTTGACCTTGGAGGTCGGCGATTCCAGCTTGCGGGTTGTCTGCTTGGACTCGCTGGCGGATGGTTGGAACGCCGCAGCGGTGAATTTCTCCCGTAGACCAGCGGGCGAAGCCGGGACCGTTGGCAGGGGTGCGTAGCGATGGTTGGCCACGGTCGAGCTGACCGTCGGACCACTGACCTGACCGACCGCGGACGTGTAGCGGGAGCTGGAGCGCGTGGCCGAGGTCGGTGACGGTGAGCTAGCGGAGGAGGATGAGGAGGAGGGGGAGGACGATGATGGGGACGATCTGGTGCCGCCGGCACCCGTCGCTCCTCCGCTGGCGGTGGAGTACCGGTGGCGGTGGGCGGGCGTAGGGCTAATCGAGGGGCCGCTCAGCTGCACGTTCGGCGTGTTGTAGCGATGATGCTGCGCGGTCACTGTTGGGGAGGACGAGGACGTGGGCCCTCCGCCGAGCGTCGTCGTCTTCTGTGGGTGTGGGATCGCATTAGAACTGGTGAACTTGAAAACAGTGGGAATGGCATTAAACGAGTGTGAGCTATGATGCGGATGCGGATGCGAATGCGGATGATTCTGGGACGTGGGGGAAGGTTGGCCTGCGGTGGACGCGACCTGGGTGTGGTTGCCCGCATGGTGGCCGTGGGAAGCCGGATGAGGATGATGCTGATGGTGCTGGTAGTTTGTGGTGGTAGGGGAGGAGGATGAGGAGGAGGTTGTCTTGGGCGTCACAGTGACGATCGGGTGATGCGGGTTGTGGTGGTGATGGTGGAACGATTGCTGCTGCTGGGCTTGCAGCGGCGGCAGGAAGGGATTGACGGGCGAGTAGAGGTGGACGGGATTCGGGATGGGTTGCATGATACGCACCGGGATGGCTTGAAGACCATCCTGCGGCTGATGCGGATGAAGCGGTGCTTGCTGCTGCTGCTGCTGCTGGGCAGCGTACAGATGGTTCTGGGACGGAGGGATCAACTGTACGTGCACCGGTATGGCGATCGGTTGCGGCGGGGACATCTGGAACATGTGGTGGTTGGACATGACCGGGATGTGGTTGACCACCATCTGGCCTTGGGGATTGTAGAAGGGGATCGATTGGATGACATGCGAGGGTGGGAAGAAGCCAGGAGGCCCTCCGAGTTGCGGGTGAGCGTGGGGATGAATCAGAATGGGTTGCTGTTGCTGCTGTTGGGGCGATACCTGTGGCCGGTAGATGAGGTGCTGTTGCGGTGGGAACTGTTGTGCGGTAGGGGCGTTCGGAGCCTGTCCCGGGCCCGTTTGCTGCTGCTGCTGCTGCTGCGGTCCGGTTGCAGTGGAAATCGTTGCAACCTGCTGGTGGAACTGCTGCTGTTGCTGCTGCGTAGGGAACTGCTGGGGCTTGGGCGACGTCTTCTGAGCCTGGAACGATTGCTGGATGAGGTTCGGCGAAGGCGCGGAGGGCTTCTGCTGCTGGACGGCATTCGCTTTGACGGTGGTTGTTGGCTTCGCCTCGACGGAATCGTGCCCCGTCGGTGTCGTCGCACCGCGCAGATCGACCAGCTTGGTGTAGTCGTGATGGATGTTGCTCGGGGCCGGGGCATGCGAGTCCTTCGGATGGTGGAACAGATAGCTGCCCGGAAGGGCCGTCGGTGCTAGGGGAGCGATCGAGGGACGCTGGAAGTGGATGTGCTGGTAGAACTTGGGCACCGAGTGGCTGGAGCCGGTAAAGGAATCGGGGAACTTGATGCGATTGCTCGTGGCCGCCGCTAGCCCTCCGTAGTATGCGGGGCTGGCCGCCATCTTGCCGGGGACAAAGTGATGATGATGGTGGTGATACTTGGGCGCCTCGCCACCGGACAGCAGCGATTGCAGCAGATACTGCCCGACGGTCATGGTTTGCTGTGCCTGCTGCACGACGGCCGGTCGGTAGAAGCGGGTGGCCGGAGCGAACGAACCGAACTGGTGGTGCGGTTGCGGATGGGGGGGAGCCTGCGATTGTACCATGTCGAAGAAGGTGCGATCGAACATTTGATCGTTCTTCCGGTGCATGGGAATGGCGTTCGGGGAGTTGATCAGCTGTCCAAAGTAACGCGGGTAGTCCTCGTCACGGATGATGTAGGTGCGATTGCTTGCGGCTGCTCCTCCCTGTTCCTGTTCACCTTCCAGCGGAGTGGCGGTCGATTCGCTGGCCGTCGTCGTAGCCTGTTTGGACGGCTGTGCCACCGTGAACTTCAGCTCATACCGATGTCCGCGCTGATCATCACGATGCCGAATCCGTTCCACCTTCCACAGGGCGGTCACGTTGCGCAGCGGCTCCTCCGGCTTACCGTCCTGCTGCTGGACGAAAAAGTACGAATCGTCGGCGGCGGCGTCCTGCTCCAGTCTACCGTGGGCCAACTCGACGATGTCACCAAAGCGGGGAACGGTCAGATCGACTGCCCCGATGTACGGTGCATTGTAGATCGCCTTCTGCTGCCGGTTCGCTAGGAGCGGTGCATTTTCAGTGCTTCCAGAAGATTGTTGCTGAAGGCTAATTGGATGATGGTACGGAAAAGAGGGAATGAGGGAAAGAGAGATGAAACAAAGAGAGTAAGCAATGAAATAGTAGGAAAAGGAAGGGTTTTTGTTTTGCTTCCTGTTTGTCGTTACGTGTGCATGATTGTCATTATTTCCCGCTTGTCATTACGATCTAATGTAGTGTAGGAGCCGGAAGAAGTCGTAATGCCCACCAAATCCCCTATACACCCCCCCCCCCCTTGAAACAACAGTCGAGATTATCGTTTTTGTTTTCGCGTTACCAATTGAATCGGTAATTTCATGCTCACTTAATCCGTACGGTTTAATAAGTACAACTGCGCCAATCGCCTTGACGTCAGCTGTGTGAAGGAAAGCCTTCTGATTTGCATAAACATACACTACTATCTCCCCGCAGGTACGCGCATGACATGGCGCCAGTCGGTGGCACGCGCGCTCGGGCTGGCCTTGCCGCTTTGCTATGCTGTTTGGCGCGTGCAGCCTCGCGGAACGATGCTGCTACTTCGCACTTCACTGGTTTGTGTATCGTTAGACTTTTCTTTTCGGGCGCACTTTTCCTTTCGGCAGCAATTACAGCTCCCTTTCCCCCTGTTTGTTGTTATTCTTTTCCCCTTGAAGCTTTAAAGGGGCCTTCTCTCTTGTTTGGCATAATTAATTCCAAGAGAAACTACGCGTTCGCAAAGAACAACTAAATGATTGGCTCGCAATTTAAAGTTTGTGTGTGTTTGTGCAGCTTCGTGGTTGTTCTGTAGCTTCGATCAGTCCTGCTTGGTTATTTTTTCGGTGACTTACCTCGTCTTGTTATCATTCAGCGCTAGGAAAACGGTTTCTTTTAACACTTCTTCCCAGGGCACCGCGTTACCATTGCCGCCGGTCGCGTTGGGCTTCTCGTCGGACGGAACCTGCTCACGCGGTCGATAGTAAAGAACCTTGCCCGGGTGCGTCTTCAGCTGGTGGGGCGTCAGAATGATATCACGGTTGCTGAAGTACTGGCAATGGCTGCCGGTAATGGATATCTATGTTGTGTGGGAAGGAAAAACGAACAAATGATAAGTTGATGTGATCAATCCTAAGCTGAAGGAAGGTCTGCTGAAGATTAATGCTACAAATGGACTGTGATTTATTAACTGTTTACTATTGACGAACTATTTTTTTCGGAACGCGCTGGCGATTGTTTTCAAGATCAAGTCAGTCTCTTCGTTACGGTGCGACGATATCGGCTTGTGTATCTGCATCGCGATCGCCTTGAGAGCTTCCCGTTCTCGGTAGCGTTTTCTCTGCGCCTATGTGCGCCCGCCGCTGACGTCGTTTTCCATCGCGGCACAATAGTAGTAACTCTCGTTCTTTTACAGCTGCTCAAAAATTCTCATGCCCGCCGCTCAATGAGGTTACAGTTCGTTCGTAATTAAACAAACCACGAGCCGAAAGACGGGCCTTCGAAGCGTTTGACCCAGCTTGCCTGCCTGGCGCGGACGAACGCGATAGTCGGATGGGCGCCGGCAATCATCAACAGAGCATTAAAGCTGATGAATAAATTACGATTGCAGCGGTCGGACGGACAGGTGGTGGTGGGTCAGATGTGCAGTCTGAACGAAACGAATGCTTCACAGTTCCATGACAGTGTCGCTAGTGTCAAGGGCTCTGTTCTGGTGTGAGGAGAAGATCGAGAGCTAATTTGTGTCAGCCTCATTTCGGGTACCCGAAGGCATTGTTTCGTTGGAGGCGTGGAAAATCGGTGACATTAGCAAGTTTGATTGGTTTTTTAAGAACATATTCTAATCAAGTGAATTGATCTTTACTCTCCGTTTTGTAGGCACCTGTTGCATATCTCCAGGAAAATGTTTAATCAAGTAATAGGGTTAGTTCCCTTGCAGCGGCTTTGAGCAATCACATTCCATGCTTGTCGCATTGCCTTGATTTGAATTTAGCTCAAACACAAAAAGGGAACCGTTTCCCACAGTTCTTCGTCACCGTGGGGTATGCAAAATACGGCGTTGTCATTTAACTCGCGTAAGCTTTTCGGTCTCTTTGTCGACCTCAGAATCTGCTGGTTTGGTATGCACATAAGCCGCCTTGCCAACCTGCCTCCTAAGCACAGCACACTCCACCCCACCAGCACCGCCACCGCGGAGGGATATGCGATGTTGCAAGATCAGTTAGAGGGAGTTTTGTCTTACCATGAAAAGAATTAAACAAATGTTCATTGTACGTCCGATGTAATCCATGGCGGAACGTGATTGGCCGCTGACAGTGATGGATCGTTCGCTGAGTTTTCGTCTTGTACAGCTGCAGAACGAGCGCCGTGAGGGTGCAGAACATTTACCACACATACACGTACACACACACACACACACACGTGGCAGCAGTTGAATTGTTTCTATTTTAAAACGGAAAACAAAAGCCTCTCGTTGTCTATGGGCGCTTTCTTTGTTGCACTGTTTTGGGGAGCTTTGATCCTCACACAACGTATCGATAGTATCGTAACACTGCTCCTGAGCACGATGGTTTCGGGTTTGTCACTGTGTGCGTTCTGTCACTGGAGGGAAACTAGTCCCCGTACTGTGCACTATTCACCGTACATCTTGGCTATCCGTCGGTATCAGTTCACCGTAGCCCGTTGGGGAGAGATGCGTTTTATGCCTGCACTTGCCCTAATCGATCGATCGACGACCGGTGATATCGCACCAAACCGAACAACACTACTATTAGCTTGTTTCCACCAATGTGTGAACCGTTTCGAACGAGCGTTTTGCGCCTACTGAAAAGGGTAATATTTTCAAAATCATATTAAAACTGGCCATCCACCGCCACGCCGATGCGAGCGATATGGACGGATCTCCCTCCCTTCCAAACCGACGCCTGCATCGTAACGCAGCGTTTGCATTTCCCAGCCACCGCGGTTGCTCTCCCCTCTCTTGCGCGAAAACTCAACGCTCGGGCGCAGTTTCGTTCGTTAATTTCCATTTTCCGTCGTGTGCCGACGCCGACGGGAGGCGTTGAGGGCTTTTCTCACCCCTCCATTAAGGGCCGGCACGTCACTCGTCTTCGACACCTCTTCCAAACAGTCCAAATCGACCGTGTTGCATCTCTTTTCTGCCCGCAGCTTCTGTAATGCTTAGCCGCAGCATCGTATTTGCATCCCAAGATACGATCGTTTTTGTGGGCAACAATTAATGTTGCCGAAAATGTAATGTGTGGGTCGTGTGCGATCTTTCGACGGGGCTTAATGGACTGGAAATGTCGCAAGAGGGAGAGAGAGGGAGAGTGTTTGTTGCCTTGCCGGCTCTGACGACGAACGCAGCACACTTCCGTCGTACTTTTATCGTAAGTGCCCCAACGCGGCACCACCTTTCAGGGGTTAGTGCTTGCTGTGACAAACTTTAATGCACGAAGAGCTCATCTTACCCTGGGTGGGTTGAGTGTAAGTGGTTGTAAACTCTTTTTTGTGTTGCTCATTTTGCATAAATTCCAGTTTTTGTTTGACGGTTTGTGTTAGACAAAAGAGAACGAGCAATCGTTTGGGGCCGTTTGCAATATGTTGAAAATGGAAATTTAAGCACATAGCTGCATACAAAAGAAGCACTCTCGGCGGTGTGCGAACGACGCTAGACACGTGCGAAGAAGCATCTTCTTTCGGTATTGGGCAGAGTTGCATAAGTTGGTCCCGCGCGATGAGTCTAGCAGAAAGAGAGACAATTTAATTATGTTGGAATAGATTGCTTTTTTGTTGTTGACGAATGTTGGGTCTTGGGTTACGTATGAGGGCTCCATTTTGTCGTAATTGAAACATAAAAAGGGGTTTTCCATCAGCGGTCAATATGGTGCAATAGTACGATCGACGTGGAAGGAAAGCGCTTTTCAGGGTGGATCACTTCTTGAGTGAAAGTAATTCCTTGATACTAGATATTCACGTTCGTGTGCATATCGATTCGGCTGAAGAACTCGTTCAAATGTACGCCCCAATGCACTTGGCGCAGAAGGCCTCGGGCAGTGCAGGCAACTGCGGCTTTGGGAACCGAGAGGCGAGCGGCGAACTTTTCGAATGTACACACCGACATTATTGTCAGGGACTGATTGTTGGCTTTGATTTCGGCATTTTGGGCCGATTCCCACTTCCCGGAAACGCGGATCTCGTGGAAAAGTTCAATTGTTTTTTCCATCCAATTTGCCCAAAGCACACACCCGCGCCCGGTCACGATTCTAGTGACAGATCAAGGCAAAAACAATGTCAGTCTGTTCGGTGGCGGTAGATTCAAATGGATTAAGAAACGGAAACATTTGAATACAAATTTGCCACTTAAAAAGAAGCACAATGGTTTTCTGGGTCGATTGGTCGGGCGGGTGGGGTTGCCGAGTTCAGAGCGACCACCCGATCTGAAGTCAAAGATTGCGCCAAAACAATGCGATCGCGGGTGATGTGCATGACGCTCATAAAGCCTCTAAAAATATGACTTAGTTCGTCACTGCAGACATGTTAGTGTCGTTCGTGCAGAGGTGTTAGCTTAGATGTAAGATTTCGGCCGACGTGAGCATATGGAAACAGTTTCGCTACTAACCAGCAAACTTCTTTGTACCATCTCGAACAAGTAGCTCTATTGCATTAGGTTTTTTTAAGGCAAATTTGAGCTATTTTCATTCTTTAGCAGAACCCGTTGTACATGTCTAACCGCAAAGCTGTGCAGCATATTGTCTTCCTTGCTTTCTTTCGATCGCCTTCCTTCCCGGAACACTCTTTTTAGCATGTCGTAAACTCTAATTACGCTGTTGTGGTTTAGCAAACTTTAGAAGGGCCGGATTTGATGTGGCTTTTTGTGTGTCAGGAATAAAACCAATGGTGCATATAATGTTGCATAAGGAGAAAGGAAGGTTCTGCTGTTGCGTCGCGGTTTTGCTCCCGCTTTTAAGTGCATTATGTCAATATGTGATAATTACTTCCCATTAAAGGTAACGCTCGAATTTCCTGTTTCGAAGCAGAACGAATTTACCATCCGGAGTATGGATACTTTTGAACTGATGTTTGGTCTATTATTTCCCTGATAAACGGAGAGCTTTGTATGTTATCGTTATCCGATCGTAAATGTGGAATTATTTAATAAAAAGTGTATATCGAGCTCAACAACCCTGAAGGACGTTCGTTAACGTGCAATGGTCATGCGAGATGCGGCGGCGATCTTCTCACATTCCCCGTTTCGTAAAGTCCGCCCTAATCTGCCATGATACCATTAATTAGATTAATTTCTCAAAAACAATTTTTCGTGTTAGTGCATGCAAGTGCGAGTGAAAACTCACCTCGTGCCGATCAGTTGCACGATCTGTAGTTGTCGGACTCTTCTTTTTGTTGATCGTTAGTGCCATGCTGTTAGCATCGCAATCCATCCTTTTCTACCGAGATATGTGTACCTCTGCGCTACGAGCAATGTTTCTGCCCTGGCCAGCGACTTGCGGGTTGTCGATAATTTTCACCAAGGCCGTCCGCATCAGCTGCCTAGAGGGGTGATGGTTTGTCGAACTGCTGCTGCTGGTTAGCTTGAGTCTTGCTTCGTTTGAAAGAAAGTGGCGAAACTCTTTAATCGACAGTTATTGGCTGCAGATGCACCGGCGATGCATTGTCGGCTCTCCGCGGGCAATGCAAACGCAACGGGTGTGCAGTTCCACTCAGCTGATCAGAGGCAGACGTGCGCCGGCATGATGGACAGATCATGCCCCGCGCGATGGAAGCGATCCTGGGGCGAAACAGATGCAATGAAAAGAAAAGCATTGCTCGCGTGCATCGACGAAACCCGTCCACTCTTCCCCCCTTTTGGTCCCATGAGGGGGGAAGGTGGCGTGGATCGCACTTAGAAAAGTCAAGCGCTAGGCTAGCGATTATGTTTTGGGCTGGGCTTTGGCGCATCGTGCTGGAATTTCGCATCGGATTGTGTAGTAAAAGTGATGTTTAACCAACGTTCGGAATGTGTGCATGATGTTTTGCCTGCGTTTGGGTCTGTCGTTTCTCTCGCAGCTGGGTGGAGCTTTCGTACATTGTTCGGGTAATTTTTTACCATCTGCTTCGATTAGTGGAGAGTTATTTGCAAGTGTTGAGGTACTGCACTGCCGACTGTAATAGAATTGTAAAATGTATCGAAAGGTCCTCGTACATTGTTTACATCCACTCATGTTTTCCATTATTTTCCTCTGCCTTTCAGCATCTCTCCCGGGGACTGCAACGGCACACAAGCTGGTGGTTGCAATTCGCCAAAAGTGCAACGCCGAGGATGTGCTGAACGAGCTGAACGATTTGCCGAATTCAAGGGATGCGTCCGACACCGACATGGCCGAGGCGCCCTTCAACCCACTGAAAATAGATGTATTTGTTCAAACCTTGCTGAACCTGGGCTCCAAGAGCTTCTCGCACAGCTTCGCTGCCATTTCTAAATTTCATGCCGTATTTAAGGTAATGTTGGCCCTATCGTTTTGAAAGGAATGATGGTTTTCTAATGTACTTTCTCTGTCTCTCCCTCTCTAGGCACTGGCGGAAACGGAAGAAGCACAGATCTGCATTCTACACAACATGTTCGAGCTGTGGGTAGATCATCAGCAGATGATGGTCGTTATCGTTGATAAGCTTCTCAAGGTGCAGATTGTCGAATGTTCGGCCGTCGCGACGTGGGTGTTCTCGAAGGAAATGGTGGGAGAGTTTACCAAAATGTACTTGTGGGAAATTCTGCATCTGACGATCAAGAAGATGAATCAGCACGTCACCAAGCTGAGTAAGTATATACGGATATGTTTGTTGAAAGACACAATTTCTCACATTTCTCCGTCCTCTCCGTGTACAGGTCGGGAAATGAACGAAGCGAAAGAAAAGCTGGCCCGCACAGTAGAGTCGTCTTCCAGCGAATCGGAAGACGAAGCCGCTTCACCCAACGCTCAGAAGCGTCGCAAAAACACGGAAGGATCGGGCGAAAAACCGACCGAAGAGCAGGTGGAGCGGATGGAGGAAAAGCTGGAGGCAGCGTACGTCGACCAGAAGCGCCTGTTTCTGATCATCTTTCAACGCTTCATTATGATCCTGTCCGAGCACCTGGTCAAGTGTGACACGGACGGGCGGGACTATGACACCGACTGGTACCGCTGGACCATTGGCCGGTTACAGCAGGTGTTTATGATGGTAAGTGCTAACTGCAGAGTAACAAAACTTAACGATAATGCGATACACTGTGCTCGCTCGGTGGTGTTGTTCACATTGTCCTAATGACTTTTTCCTCTCCGCTGTATGCGTGGTATTGTTTGTTTTTTTTTTACGTTTAGCACCACGAGCAAGTGCAGAAATACAGCAGCACATTGGAAAGCTTGCTATTTACGTCCGATCTCGACCCGCACATACTGGATGTGTTTCACCAGTTCACCGCGCTGCGGGCGTAAGTCCGGCGCCTGCATTGCCTCCATTATCGTGCGCGTTATTTCCCTCTGATAGATGGTACTCGTTCACGGTCCAGTGACGACGATCGATCGATAGTGAAAGAAAAGACACGATCATGATCACTGTGTGCAAAACATGCGTCGGAATGTGCTGTGCGCACAGAGGCAACGAGAGCGAGAGAGAGCGAGGGTGTGTGGGAGATGCTACAATGATCGTGGAATGGACTAGTAATTATCATTTAAATCATTTAACTCCTACGTAATCCGCTGCATGACCAGCGGATCAATATACGGACACTGACTTATAACGCAAGCTGCATGAGCACATGGGTAAATGAATGCTGGATAGACAATTTCACGAAAACCAACACGTGTGCCCGGAGTGTTTTCTTTGCAGAGAAATGATAATATCACGGTGTAGTCGTAGATTTTATAGTTTTTATTGAATTTTATTCATTTTTATTGATTTCACCATACATCATAATAATAGGTTAATAGTTTTGTTTGTCTCTTTGTTTTGTTTTCTGTTTTTGTATCGTTAAATTGGTTTGGTAATGTGGAAATTCTTCAGCTTTTGCTCGTTCTCATGCTCTGTTATGTTCCTATCCCCCCTCTCTCTTTCTCTCTGGCGTAAAGAACGGACGTATTTTTCATCAGACGCGTATGCAATAAATTGTTTCCGCAATCTGCTCTTCTGCGTGCCTATTTTGCGCATTGAGATGACAGTGGTGCATATTATTCGTACAATTGATGTATTGGTAAGCAGCAGAAAACATTTCGTCTGGGTCGCGTTTTTCGATCCCGTCCATGTCCGACGTTCCTCAAGCTGTCTTTCATTGTTAATGTACGTTGTAATCCTCCCAAACGACCCACCTTCATATTGAATTTTCATTTTAAAAAAACATCACGCCGAAAAGGGTCGTAGCTTCTTTGCAGTCGAAATATGATACGCCCATCTTTTTGTCGCTCATCTGTAGTGGTCTTAAGTATTTCCTTTCTCCCATCGGGTTAGTTGGGTCCAGCCTGTAGTACGGCTGCTTTATGTGTATGTATGTATGAGTACATAGTATTTGTTTTGTTGTTTGCCTCTTGTCTTTATTATTTCTTTTTTGTTTACTTTCAAAAACTGATGAAACATTCAATTAACTGACTAGATGAAGCTAAAAGTATAGGGTTTTCCTCTTGCTACTAGAGATCTCAACCAATGTGATCTCAGCATTAATGATAACTCTTTTTTTTATTATTATAGTATCAGAATGTGTGCATGTGTCTGTTTATTGTGTAGAATGTAGATTCATATAATTTCCATTATCGTTCAACTTCTGTGTGTGTTTGTGTCAATTCCACATTCCTGTCCTGCCTCATTCCAAACGTTGCGTGTCTTGTGAATACTTTCAGTCCAATTCCGTCCGACTGGTTTTTAGTCATCAAATGTCAAAAGCTTCTTTTTGCCCGTTTTTTGTATGCAAATACTGCATACAGCCATACATGCTTCTTGTCTTTTCGAAAGTAGGATATGATATATAAGTTAGAGATGCAAGCAAACATATAATACAAAAGCCGTTCTCGCTGGGCAATCTTAATGTCTACAAATCAATACCGAAATCTAGATACCATAACTTAACAGTCTAGCATCTAACGCATGGTAAACCTTAGAGGTAAAACCAAAGTATGGATAGTACATTGGCATAGTCTATCTTGCTGCAGTACGGGGATTGGTGGCTATAAAAGAAAGCTGAACATTATCCTAGGCCCTCAGTATATTCTAGTTTTGTAACAGTATCACCTGTTCGTTCCACGAATTCGTCGTCGTACTGCTCAATCGTCATTATGTTTGCCTTGCGTCTTCTACACTTGTCACACCCCACACAGTCGCACAGCCCTTCCATGGTTCGTCCTCGGGGGGATCCATACATATGATACTCCTCTCCCTCACTCCCTGCTTCTCTGTCGCACGCATTGCGTCGCGTTGACTTCCTATCCATCCTAGAAGGCATTTCCGGTACATAGCACCCAAAACATACAAGAACACTCACACTCATACTCACGTCGCAATACCAAACTTACCCCGCGTAAGCGTAAACCAAAGCAAAAATGGGAACCAATTCATTAACAGACAAATGCTCACTAATACTAACAGTAATAAGAACCCTCCAAATGGTCGGTCAGATGGCTCGTCGGCTCACAAGCTAAGGCAAATCAGGAAAACATTCGCTACCGCTATCGTAAAAGGTGATCGTAACACAACGTCGGCAGATGAGCGTACACGCGTCACACGCACGCAGCAAAACAATGATATCCACTAAGCGGCAAAGCACTTTGCATTTTGATTGGCCACAGGTATCAGATCAGCATTGGCGGTGGTTTGGCCACCGATAGGAGGCGGCAGCCGTTTTTGCTCTTTCTACTTCTCCCGCGTCTCCTTTCCCTCGCTACCAATAAGCAGACGTTGATTCTACAGACCCTATCCTAATATCCGTGCAATGCTATTGGCAAATAGTAAATTTTCGTCACATTCAGCGGCGTGCCCGGTTTGTGGCCGGAGTCAGAAATCACAAGCATTTCTTCACTGAGAGAGGTTACTAGGGCCGACGTTTTCTACGGCCGTCTCTACTACGCGGGGTGAAAATGTATCTTTTTTTGTTTTGTTTTGTTTAATTCTCTGTCTGTTTGGTGGCTAATATAAAAGCTTAAAATTGGCATATAAAAATCGACAAATTTTGCTCCTATCTTTGCTCCCCTTCCGTCTCCTTCCTTCAACGGGACGCTGTTCTGTCTGAGTCTGTCACGATGACGACCACGGTTCGGTTACGTTTTATCTCTCCCCCACATTCTTGTTTTGGCTTTAAAGCATTACTCTCCCCCTTTTCGCACTTGTAAAATATCGTTCATTTGTTCTGATTTCTGCAGTTTTGATGAGTGTGGGATGAGTTGTTTTTAAATATACGAGTACGCATTTGTAGATGCACGTCAATGTTACGTGTGTGTTGTATATGTGTGTGTGTGTGTGTGTGTGTGTGTGTGTGTGTGTGTGTGTGTGTTGTTTTGCTTTGTTTTTTTTTTTGCTAAACAGCCATCGAAACTAAACATCGTTATATAGTGTATTTTATTCATTAATTAACACCGCCGCTTGTAACACAAATCGATCGGCTAATGCTGCTGCTGGAGCGCATTTCTCTCGTGCTAACAAATAATACATTTATTAGTTGAACATTCGTCTTGTGTTTCGGTTTCTTTCGTTCCCTTTCGCCCCGCACGTAGCCTTCCGGTTTCGTGCCGCTGCTGCACGCTGTGTTGTTTAAATGTTTTGTTGTTCGCAAGTTGCTTCATTTGAACTGTCTCATGGGCTTATATCGCTATCATTATCATCATTATCAACTCGTGTGTGAAGTGTGTTAAATACGTTTTTCCCCCCATTTTTCTCCTGTATGTGTAGGCTCCGATCTTCTTTGATGCATTAAATGCGTGGCCTGCCTGTGTTTCCTATTGGTTTGTGTTTGCCTTTGTTTTTAACTATAGCTGAAAGTTTCTTTCAGAGGGATAACACGTTCCATGAACAATCTGGGGATGTAGTATCGCGCTTTGTGAGCGTGCATCTCGATGAAGTATAGGAAAATTTGATTTACGATCTATTCAACTCTCACACCCACCCACCCACCGCCCTGAAATGTACTATAGGCATTCATTCAACAACAACATTCTTGTGGCATATTTGGCGCCCCTTTTTCTGCTTGATTTGGTAATATTCACTTTGCTCTAAGGAAGATTAAATGTAGTAACATGGTACATCTTGGTTTGTTGTTTTTTATCTCTCTCTCTCTTTCTCTCTCTCTCTCTTTCTCTCTCTCTTTCTCTCTTAAATCGTCTTTTGTTCAGACTATATTTAGATAAATAGAGTTTTGTTTATCCTCTTGTTTGCTATAATCAATCGCTCATATAGTTCAGCTGTGGTGATAAATGATGTTCATTTATTTAGATGACGAAATTGCATTATGGAAAAGTGTGTGTTGCCTTTAAGTAGTAATTCATCCATTCGGTCTGTTGTCCATTCCATGTGGGCCAGTGCTGCTCGTGCTTTTCATATAACGCACGTTTTTGTGTGTTAGAGAGGGAGAGAGAGAGAGGTGATATAGAAAAATATAACTATCATGCCTCTCTCTGGATCATCCACTGGCCCACAGACCCATACAAACAAACGCACGCGTGCTTGAAGGATCACACCGCGCACACTGAGTCGCTATAGCATAAGGAATGTTTAGTTTATCTTTGTGCCACGAAAGTTTGACGTGTACGATCAACAACATTAGTGATTTAAGTAAATAGACTCTCCTGTCCGCATCAAAGCTCATCGGTTATACGTGGTGCGCGCAACTTTGATATTTTTGGGGATATTTTTCGTCCTTAGGTTGTTTTTACACCTTTCCGCTGCAGTTCGCAGCGTTGGCAACTCCCCCGAAATATGGCAAACGCCGCTTGGGCACACTTGGGCTTTCTCTACGCATTGTGGCTGACGTGTGTCAATGTGGTTTTTGTGTTCGCTGAAAGGGAGACGTGTGAAGTGTTTCTCCAGTCTGTAGTGGACGTCTTACAGTGAGCGATCGTCTTCGCTTCGATTCTCATAAGATGCGTAAGATACGTTATCTACCTACCTAAACACGGTTTACCTATCCTCTGTTACTGGGTGGATTCCATTGCTGGGTACTTTAGGCGATCAAGACGGCAAGCCGTCTGTGTTGCACTGGAGGTGATGATGATTTTGTAAGCTGGTGTATAAAAGTTTTGTATTGTAACCACAGTCTCCGAAAAGCAAAAAATCCCTTCTCAACCAACTCCCGTATGTTTCGAACTCCTTCCAAAATGGCATTGCGTATATGCTTTGCTTGTTTGACTACCTTGCAATCCTAAAAAAGAACAGCAATCCCAGGAATGGCCATGCCAAAAACTCATCCTCGCTCCTGTTTATGCTCCCTGATGAACCGACCCGTTATGTATCGTCCGGTATGGCACGAACTCGCCCATACCTCTTCTTGGAATTAGTAATTGGTGCAATGTAACGATTGCTTGACGGTGCTGCATGTTGTACGTACGTTAACAGTTGCATTTGTCTGATGCAGATCTAGCGAACGACGATCGATTTGGTTGCGATATACGATTATCATCGGTATGGGTGTAGACTTTAGACGGATGTTGTGCGTTTGTATCTCCCCAATGCTGCCACCCTTTGCTGTGTGTGCCCGGCTGTGCACGTATTCAGACGAGTTGCCAACGGGTACGACTGTGCAACGAAGGTGTAACCTCCACGGTCGGAAGCCGTTCTGTTCTCTGGTATATGACATTGCAACTTAGCATGTGGAGTAATTTTGCTCAATCAACAAGTAAACTTTATCACAACTAACTACAGGGTGCAAAACCCCTTGCAATGTTGTACCGGTGCACGGCGATTGGTGCAGCGGCCTAAGCTATGGCGGAAGAAAAAATATTTGCCTCTCGCCGTCGGAACGTTGGATGAGAGAGAAAGAAGCAGTGTCTGTAGGATTCAAAAGGGAGATTCAAAAAATTCAGGTAGACTATCGTTTGTCTCATTACGGACACTTCTTGCGTTCTATTTGTATCATCCCTAAACTAGGCGTCTTCTAGCCGGAAGCTCAAGAACCAATGCGTCACTGCGTGTGCGGGATAAAGGGTATGCTCTACAAAGTAAGCTCTTCGTTTAAATTATCTTGTTTCCCTGCTATTCCTTTCCACCGCTTGGGTTCGCTCGGTCGTGTTCTATCTAAAAACCTCTTTCTTTAGCTGACGCTGAGTCTTGTTTCCATTCCTTTTCGTTCTATACCTTTCCGTTGGAGGAAAATGTCTAATTGTAACTTAACATAGCTGCATTACCAGGATGCGCTCGCTAGGACTAGATACGTACAACTAACAATTGAACGAGTGCAATCGATCAATCGGCAGGTCTTTGCGGTACAAAGAACCGAACTAAAGTGTGTCTACTCACGTTGGCCAGCTTTCTTCATCTCCTCCGCCTAAAAGATGGTACGGAAGGGAAAGCCAGCGCATAACTTGGTACTGATGAGATCTCCTACTGCTATTGCTGGGTGTCCACATCCACATCGTCCATGGTCTGGCTGGTGAATGCTATGATCCGCCCCGGTGCCTAGAACTCGAGCCGATAGGCTGAACAGGACGTCTCGTGATCCTGCAGATTGATTGTACACCGTGCCGCGCTTGGAGACAGATCGATGTGATACTTGGCGAGCAGTTCCTCGTTCTCCGAAACCCAGTAGCCAAGCACATCGGTGTCGTACGTTGGAATGATAGTTACCTCTGTAAAAGAAATTAAAAAAAAAATAAGTGTTATATTTAGGATGAACGCTAACGTTAGCTAGTACCTACCTAATTCTTTATCTTCCCAGGTTTGTTTGGCCTCCAGCAGGGCATTGTACACCTCCCGGCTCGGTTCCGTACCGGAGAAAACGTAGTATCGGGCACGCACTCGCTTGAAGAACTCGACGTTCGCGTAGTACGAGTTGCCGTGATGTGGCACGTATGACAGGTCAACGTAGACGGGAGTGGTACACTTTTTCGCAGATGCTTTGGTAGGAGATTCGGCTCGCTTGCGGAGGTTCTTCTCGTTGTTCAGCTTCGTTTTGCTCATCAGCATGCGGCGTTCCTTCTTCGGCGTCGTCTTGTTATCATCGGCTGTCATGGGCGCTGGCGATGGAAGTCCCAGTGGTTTGCCCCATGAATCGAGCACGCTCTTCGCTTCGGCCGTAGTCGTACTTGTGGACTGTCCGGCCGGCTGGGTAGTTGATTGTGGTTGAGTTGATTGTGATTGCGCTTGTGGTTGTGCTGGCGGGAGCTGAGACGGAGCGGCGACAGCTGCACTCGGCTGTGCTCCCGTGACAGTGGTCGTCACCGACGACGGAAGTCCGGTTGAAGTGAAATCCATTTCCATCTTTTGCGCCTGGGCCATACTGGCAGCGATAGTGGATGTAGCGGCCATAAACTCTTTCTCGCTCGAAAAGTGCATTGACGTCGTCATCAGATCGTCCATCTTGGTGCTGCTGGCGCTGCTGAATGCTTTTTCAAAGTCAAGATCTGCCTCGTCCAGATACTTGCGGTCACCCGTCATCGATGGCTTGTGGCTGGAATCGACACTGCTGTCGCCACTGGACGCATACTCTACGTACGGTTTGGAAAAGCCTTTAGCGGTACCGGTAATCGGAATCGGGATCGAACGAGTGGTGCTTGAGGCCATGGTCATTGACGGAACTTCTGGCAGCTGGCCGTAAAACGAGGTGCTCATTGGGTCTGCTTTGTAGCTGGAAGTGATGGGAATGGCCGATTTCGCTTCCTCGCTGCCGTACTGCGGCGGAACGACGTCGTCCTGGCTGTCCTGGTCAATTTCAATGTCAGATTTTTTGCTCACACCCGAGCTCGAATGCTGCAGGTCGTAGTCGTAGGTGTATTTAGTGCTGGGAGACAGTGGAGCTTGCGAAGTGACGCTCATCGGCGAGCCAGGTACATCCTCGTCGTGCCATCCGGCCACAATGCGGGATGCCTGTCCAGAGGAAATGTCGGATCGCGGTGACAGCACATCCTTTTCATCGTAGTCCTCGGCGAAACTGCGCTCCTCGGTACTGGCCAGCGTTAGCTGGGTAGGAGCCGACGCTTTGATGGAAACGATCGATTGCGACATCTGATCGGCGTGTTGGCTGCTGTCCACTTCGATCTTTTGTCCATCTTCTTTCACAATGTAAGTTGTTGTGGTGATGGACGATACTCCACCGGAGGGGACGGCAGAAGCATCGGGTTGCTGTGTTTCCGTTTTGCTAACTGTGTCACTATGCACGTTGCTGTCGACCTCAATCTTTTGTCCATCCTTAATGATGTACGTCGTGGTCTTTGTCGTCGTCGTCGTAGTCGTAACAGTAGTTTGAGAGTCGCTCTTCTCCCCGCTCGCTGTCGTAGTGGCAATGCGCTCGATCTGTGAGTCGACCATGTCTGGCGTTGAGGAACGCGTCATGTCCGGTGTGCTCATGCCGGAGGTGGTCTTTGCCTCGTCCGCAAGTTTTAGCGTGTCGACGACCACCTTCGGGAAGGGCGATGTTGGCTTTGGCGATGAATCTGATGTCTCAATACCTGAACTGCTGTGGCCCAAGTTGATCGATTTGGAAGCACTGTCCGTACTACCCTGCGTGTGCACGGACATCAGCCCCGGGCTCGACTTGCCAGATGGTACAGACTCTTTAGGTGTTGAAATACCAGATGCATCGTCCTTTGGCGCAGTCGGACCAGTCGGCGCAGTCGTCATAGCAGTACTCGCCAGTGTCATTGTCGCTGATGCAACAGACGTCGAGCTAGACAGAGTTGAAGACTCGCAATGAGTTTGGGTTATACTCATACCATCTTTTGCTGCAACGTTCGGACTAATTGGAGCAGTTGGTGGTGTTTTATTACCAGCAAAGAGCAATTCGTCTGCAATTCTCTCAGTTGTGGTTGCGGTAGTTTCAGTTGTTACTGCTTCGCCAGTTGTATTCATTCGAATAGAAATGTGTTGCTGCTGTTGGGTCTTTTCCGATAAGCTATCCTTCTCAATGAATGTGTTGAACGATGTGGAGCTCTCGTCGAGCGAGTCTTTGTCCTGTTGCGGACTGACCGATTTTGCACTGGACTCCTGCGATTTGTCAGCAAGATAAGGAGACGATTTACCACTATCGAGAGACATCGGGAATGCGCTCATGGTGGATGTTCCAGAGGTCTTGCCTTCTGTTGTTGATTCCTCCTTTTTAGAGACCGTGGAGGAAATGACTGTGGAAGTCATCTTTTCAATTTCTTTCATGGAGGTGACTGTATCTTTTAGTAGCTGATCCATGCCTTTGGCAATAGATGCGCCATGATCAGGGCTTTCGGTACTGTCCAGGCCGCATTTTGGGAACGTACTCGTTGCATCTTGCTTGTGTATATCATCCTTCTCTCCCGGGAACTGTGGATTGTCACTAAACAATGGCTTAAAAGACTTTACCATGGTTCGCTCCGATTGGTGTGGGACGAACGTGGGATCTATTTTTGTTACACTATCACGAGGGCTGCGCAATGTGTCAAGATCGTCACGGGAAGATATGACCGATTCTTCTAGTACTCCCAATGTGCTACCTTCAAATCCGGAACGTTGTACAGAAGATGTGGCCACGGCTGACATAGATTTGGATCGGGTTTCCTTCATAACCACTTTTGTCTCGAAGTCATCTTCTTCACCATCGCTCATTGCTGAAGCAGGGCGTTCGTCTTTGGTGGTAGTGGATGATTCTCGGCGCGATAAAGACTCCTCAAATTTCATAAATGAGGATGCACAGGATGTTTCCACATCGGTTTTATGATCAACCGATTTGTCTGATGATGCTTTGTCACTAGCTAGACTTGCACTAGAAGCAGGTCGGGACTCTTGTTTGGTATCTGCCTTGAGATCGACGGACTTTTCAGACGGAGCCTTGACAGCTGGTCCACTTGCAGCAGAAGCAGGACGAGACTCCTCCTTGGCATCAGCCTTCAGCTCATCGGACTTTTCAGATGGAGCCTTGTCAGCTGGTCCACTTGCAGCAGAAGCAGGTCGATACTCCTCCTTGGTCTCAGCCTTGAGATCGACGGACTTCTCAGACGGAGCCTTGTCAGCTGGTCCACTTGCAGCAGAAGCAGGACGGGACTCCTCCTTGTCATCAGCCTTGAAATCGACGGACTTCTCAGACGGAGCCTTGTCAGCTGGTCCACTTGCAGCAGAAGCAGGACGAGACTCCTCCTTGCCATCAGCCTTGAGATCGACGGACTTCTCAGACAGAGCCTTGTCAGCTGGTCCACTTGCAGCAGAAGCAGGTCGGGACTCCTCCTTGTCATCAGCCTTGAGATCGACGGACTTCTCAGACGAAGCCCTATCAGCTGGTCCACTTGCAGCAGAAGCAGGTCGGGACTCCTCCTTGTCATCAGCCTTGAGATCGACGGACTTCTCAGACGGAGCCTTGTCAGCTGGTCCACTTGCAGCAGAAGCAGGTCGGGACTCCTCCTTTGCATCAGCCTTGAGATCGACGGACTTCTCAGACGGAGCCTTGTCAGCTGGTCCACTTGCAGCAGAAGCTGGTCGGGACTCCTCCTTGTCATCAGCCTTGAGATCGACGGACTTCTCAGACGGAGCCTTGTAGGCTGGTCCACTTGCAGCAGAAGCAGGTCGGGACTCCTCCTTGGTCTCAGCCTTGAGATCGATGGACTTCTCAGACGGAGCCTTGTCAGCTGGTCCACTTGCAGCAGAAGCTGGTCGGGACTCCTCCTTGGTCTCAGCCTTGAGATCGATGGACTTCTCAGACGGAGCCTTGTCAGCTGGTCCACTTGCAGCAGAAGCAGGACGGGACTCTTCCTTGGTCTCAGCCTTCAGCTCGACGGACTTCTCAGACGGAGCCTTATCAGCTGGTCCACTTGCAGCAGAAGCAGGTCGGGACTCCTCCTTGTCATCAGCCTTGAGATCGACGGACTTCTCAGACGGAGCCTTATCAGCTGATCCACTTGCAGCAGAAGCAGGACGGGACTCCTCCTTGGCATCAGCCTTGAGATCGACGGACTTCTCAGACAGAGCCTTGTCAGCTGATCCACTTGCAGCAGAAGCAGGTCTGGACTCCTCCTTGGTGTCAGCCTTGAGATCGACGGACTTCTCAGACGGAGCCTTGTCAGCTGGTCCACTTGCAGTAGAAGCAGGTCGGGACTCCTCCTTGGTCTCAGCCTTGAGATCGACGGACTTCTCAGACGGAGCCTTGTCAGCTGGTCCACTTGCAGCAGAAGCAGGTCGAGACTCCTCCTTGGTCTCAGCCTTGAGATCGACGGACTTCTCAGACGGAGCCTTGTCAGCTGGTCCACTTGCAGCAGAAGCAGGACGGGACTCCTCCTTGTCATCAGCCTTGAGATCGACGGACTTATCAGATGGAGCCTTGTCTGCTGGTCCACTTGCAGCAGAAGCAGGTCGAGACTCCTCCTTGGTCTCAGCCTTGAGATCGACGGACTTCTCAGACGGAGCCTTGTCAGCTGGTCCACTTGCAGCAGAAGCAGGACGAGACTCCTCCTTGGCATCAGCCTTCAGCTCATCGGACTTATCAGATGGAGCCTTGTCAGCTGGTCCACTTGCAGCAGAAGCAGGTCGGGACTCCTCCTTGGCATCAGCCTTGAGATCGACGGACTTCTCAGATGGAGCCTTGTCAGCTGGTCCACTTGCAGCAGAAGCAGGACGAGACTCCTCCTTGGCATCAGCCTTCAGCTCATCGGACTTATCAGATGGAGCCTTGTCAGCTGGTCCACTTGCAGCAGAAGCAGGTCGGGACTCCTCCTTGGTGTCAGCCTTGAGATCGACGGACTTATCAGATGGAGCCTTTTCAGCTGGTCCACTTGCAGCAGAAGCAGGTCGGGACTCCTCCTTGGCATCAGCCTTGAGATCGACGGACTTCTCAGATGGAGCCTTGTCAGCTGGTCCACTTGCAGCAGAAGCAGGTCGGGACTCCTCCTTGGTGTCAGCCTTGAGATCGACGGACTTCTCAGACGGAGCCTTGTCAGCTGGTCCACTTGCAGTAGAAGCAGGTCGGGACTCCTCCTTGGTCTCAGCCTTGAGATCGACGGACTTCTCAGACGGAGCCTTGTCAGCTGGTCCACTTGCAGCAGAAGCAGGTCGGGACTCCTCCTTGGCATCAGCCTTAAGATCGACGGACTTCTCAGACGGAGCCTTATCAGCTGGTCCACTTGCAGCAGAAGCAGGTCGGAACTCCTCCTTGGTCTCAGATTTGAAATCAACGGACTTCTCAGACGGAGCCTTGTCAGCTGGTCCACTTGCAGCAGAAGCAGGACGGGACTCCTCCTTGTCATCAGCCTTGAGATCGACGGACTTCTCAGACGGAGCCTTGTCAGCTGGTCCACTTGCAGCAGAAGCAGGACGAGACTCCTCCTTGGCATCAGCCTTGAGATCGACGGACTTCTCAGACAGAGCCTTGTCAGCTGGTCCACTTGCAGCAGAAGTAGGTCGGGACTCCTCCTTGTCATCAGCCTTGAGATCGACGGACTTCTCAGACGGAGCCTTATCAGCTGATCCACTTGCAGCAGAAGCAGGACGGGACTCCTCCTTGGCATCAGCCTTGAGATCGACGGACTTCTCAGACGAAGCCTTGTCAGCTGATCCACTTGCAGCAGAAGCAGGTCGGGACTCCTCGTTGGTGTCAGCCTTGAGATCGACGGACTTCTCAGACGGAGCCTTGTCAGCTGGTCCACTTGCAGCAGAAGTAGGTCGGGACTCCTCCTTGTCATCAGCCTTGAGATCGACGGACTTCTCAGACGGAGCCTTATCAGCTGATCCACTTGCAGCAGAAGCAGGACGGGACTCCTCCTTGGCATCAGCCTTGAGATCGACGGACTTCTCAGACGGAGCCTTGTCAGCTGGTCCACTTGCAGCAGAAGCAGGTCGGGACTCCTCCTTGGCATCAGCCTTGAGATCGACGGACTTCTCAGACGGAGCCTTGTCAGCTGGTCCACTTGCAGCAGAAGCTGGTCGGGACTCCTCCTTGTCATCAGCCTTGAGATCGACGGACTTCTCAGACGGAACCTTATCAGCTGGTCCACTTGCAGCAGAAGCAGGTCGGGACTCCTCCTTGGCATCAGCCTTGAGATCGGCGGACTTCTCAGACGGAGCCTTGTCAGCTGGTCCACTCGCAGCAGAAGCAGGTCGGGACTCCTCCTTGGCATCAGCCTTGAGATCGGCGGACTTCTCAGACGGAGCCTTGTCAGCTGGTCCACTCGCAGCAGAAGCAGGTCGGGACTCCTCCTTGTCATCAGCCTTGAGATCGACGGACTTCTCAGACGGAGCCTTGTCAGCTGGTCCACTTGCAGCAGAAGCAGGTCGGGACTCCTCCTTGGTCTCAGCCTTGAGATCGACGGACTTCTCAGACAAAGCCTTGTCAGCTGGTCCACTTGCAGCAGAAGTAGGTCGGGACTCCTCCTTGTCATCAGCCTTGAGATCGACGGACTTCTCAGACGGAGCCTTGTCTGCTGGTCCACTTGCAGCAGAAGCAGGTCGAGACTCCTCCTTGGTCTCAGCCTTGAGATCGACGGACTTCTCAGACGGAGCCTTGTCAGCTGGTCCACTTGCAGCAGAAGCAGGTCGGGACTCCTCCTTGGCATCAGCCTTGAGATCGACGGACTTCTCAGACGGAGCCTTGTCAGCTGGTCCACTTGCAGCAGAAGCTGGTCGGGACTCCTCCTTGTCATCAGCCTTGAGATCGACGGACTTCTCAGACGGAACCTTATCAGCTGGTCCACTTGCAGCAGAAGCAGGTCGGGACTCCTCCTTGGCATCAGCCTTCAGCTCATCGGACTTCTCAGACGGAGCCTTGTCAGCTGGTCCACTTGCAGCAGAAGCAGGTCGGGACTCCTCCTTGTCATCAGCCTTGAGATCGACGGACTTCTCAGACGGAGCCTTGTCAGCTGGTCCACTTGCAGCAGAAGCAGGTCGGGACTCCTCCTTGGCATCAGCCTTCAGCTCATCGGACTTCTCAGACGGAGCCTTGTCAGCTGGTCCACTTGCAGCAGAAGCAGGTCGGGACTCCTCCTTGTCATCAGCCTTGAGATCGACGGACTTCTCAGACGGAGCCTTGTCAGCTGGTCCACTTGCAGCAGAAGCAGGACGGGACTCCTCCTTGGCATCAGCCTTGAGATCGACGGACTTCTCAGACGGAGCCTTGTCAGCTGGTGCACTTGCAGCAGAAGCAGGTCGGGACTCCTCTTTGGTCTCAGCCTTGAGATCGACGGACTTCTCAGACGGAGCCTTGTCAGCAGGTCCACTTGCAGCAGAAGCAGGTCGGGACTCCTCCTTGTCATCAGCCTTGAGATCGACGGACTTCTCAGACGGAGCCTTGTCAGCTGGTCCACTTGCAGCAGAAGCAGGTCGGGACTCCTCCTTGGCATCAGCCTTCAGCTCATCGGACTTCTCAGACGGAGCCTTGTCAGCTGGTCCACTTGCAGCAGAAGCAGGTCGGGACTCCTCCTTGTCATCAGCCTTGAGATCGACGGACTTCTCAGACGGAGCCTTGTCAGCTGGTCCACTTGCAGCAGAAGCAGGACGGGACTCCTCCTTGGCATCAGCCTTGAGATCGACGGACTTCTCAGACGGAGCCTTGTCAGCTGGTGCACTTGCAGCAGAAGCAGGTCGGGACTCCTCTTTGGTCTCAGCCTTGAGATCGACGGACTTCTCAGACGGAGCCTTGTCAGCAGGTCCACTTGCAGCAGAAGCAGGTCGGGACTCCTCCTTGTCATCAGCCTTGAGATCGACGGACTTCTCAGACGGAGCCTTGTCAGCTGGTCCACTTGCAGCAGAAGCAGGTCGGGACTCCTCCTTGGCATCAGCCTTGAGATCGACGGACATCTCAGACGGAGCCTTGTCAACTGGTCCACTTGCAGCAGAAGCAGGCCGGGACTCCTCCTTTGCATCAGCCTTGAGATCGATGGACTTCTCAGACGGAGCCTTGTCAGCTGGTCCACTTGCAGCAGAAGCAGGACGAGACTCCTCCTTGGCATCAGCCTTCAGCTCATCGGACTTATCAGATGGAGCCTTGTCAGCTGGTCCACTTGCAGCCGAAGCAGGTCGAGACTCCTCCTTGGTCTCAGGCTTGAGATCGACGGACTTCTCAGACGGAGCCTTGTCAGCTGGTCCACTTGCAGCAGAAGCAGGACGGGACTCCTCCTTGGTGTCAGCCTTGAGATCGACGGACTTCTCAGACGGAGCCTTGTCTGCTGGTCCACTTGCAGCAGAAGCAGGTCGAGACTCCTCCTTGGTCTCAGCCTTGGGATCGACGGACTTCTCAGACGGAGCCTTGTCAGCTGGTCCACTTGCAGCAGAAGCAGGACGGGACTCCTCCTTGGTCTCAGCCTTGAGATCGACGGACTTCTCAGACGGAGCCTTGTCAGCTGGTCCACTTGCAGCAGAAGCAGGACGAGACTCCTCCTTGGCATCAGCCTTCAGCTCATCGGATTTATCAGACGGAGCCTTGTCAGCTGGTCCACTTGCAGCAGAAGCAGGTCGGGACTCCTCCTTGGTCTCAGCCTTGAGATCGACGGACTTCTCAGACGGAGCCTTGCCAGTAGGTCCACTTGCAGCAGAAGCAGGGCGAGATATATCTTCGGCGCTAGCTGGTGATGCAGGACGAGAAAAGCTTGTTTCTTCCTGCAGTTCTTCTGCGAGATCCAATGATGCAGATTCTTTCAACTGTTGTCGCATTTGAATGGGTTGTTCGTGAACATCTTTGGTTGTGCTATGTGGCACTGTCGATTCTGGAAGGCAAGTTTCTCCCACACTTGCTGGAGATTCTGGACGAGAAAACTCACCCGTTTCGACCTGTGCTTTAGCATCAATAGTCATATCGGATGCAGCAGCTGGCTCAATTGATGTGGCAGCAGTTCCGCCTACAACAATCTGATCCTTCTCTGATACCGTTTTCTGACTTGTAATGGATTCAGGACTAGAAAGATCCTTCATTTTGCCGTCTGTTTCAACAAATACTTGATCGTGATCTTTTTCAGATTCCTTTAAAAAGTCTGCCACTGATTTTAGATCGGTTGGGTCTTCTTTAAGATCACTGATGTGACTTGATATCGAATGCGCCCGAGACGAATCACGTTCATCGACGAAAGAGCTTTCATCCTTGGTATAATCTCGCTCGCTGAATGTACTAATGGCGGACTCACGTCTTGTATCATCGATTTGATCGTATGTTTGATGATCGGCTAACGATTCCTTACGGATATCGCTCACCATGTCAATAGTTTCTTCAGGCATCTTTGGTTTTGCCACCTCGACCTGAACCACTTTCTCAGGTAATTCGTGTTTGTCCTTCTCTTCGATTGATGTGGGAGATGTTTTTAGATCTGGCGACGATTTGCCTGACGATGCAGGGCTTCCCTTTTCATCTCCTGTTTGCTTCACGTCAGTAGCATCCTTTGTGGGCATATGCGACTCGGCGTCATCCTCTTCGTCTTCGTTCTCCTCCTGCACCTTAATCTCAGGAGTAGTCGTGCCGGAACCCTGAATGGGTTCTGGCGTGGCTGACTTTGAGAATGTGATAGTCCCGTCGGCACAAATGACCGTCTCTTCGCCACCATCTTCGCTGCTGGCCGTAACGAGCATGCGCTGTACTGTGCCTACATCTTCCTCACGCGCAGCACCTTGGGAAAGCTTTCGCTCCAGCTCCTGAGGATCGAAACCAGGAATGATTTCCTCTAAGTCCTTATCGGACTTCAAGACTTCCGCTACATTGGCCACAATCTTGGCCACATCTTCCGGAGTACGCGCGCGTGGTGGCATCATGCCAATGACAGGGTCAAGCTTCTCCGAGGCTCCTTGTGGCGGAGAAACCCGATCTTCCTCTTCCTCCTCTTTGATCTCGCGCAGATTAGCATCATCAAAAGCACTGTACTTGATGTCCTCGATCACAAATGAACCCATGTTTTTGTTAGCCTCCAGCTCTTCGAGCTCCTTGTCTTCGTCGATATCTTGCGGAATGTTAACCATGGATTTCAATTCCATATTTAGCTTATCCCCATCTGAGACCGGAGAATCGAGTGTCGTAATATGCGTTTCACGCA
Source organism: Anopheles arabiensis (assembly GCF_016920715.1). NCBI lineage: Eukaryota > Metazoa > Arthropoda > Insecta > Diptera > Culicidae > Anopheles > Anopheles arabiensis. The sequence continues at coordinate 1,247,614 of NC_053517.1, read as the reverse complement.
ACTCCTGGGTATAGCTTCGCTCGTAAGGGCCTCCAAATCGATCGTATGCTTGTTGTTCCGATTCTTGGTGTGCTGCTGCGACCGATTCTAAATTGCGCTCCATTTGCAGACTGTCAATTTTTTCTGTGACTTGTTGCAATTTGACTTCAACTTCCTCGGTTTTATCTTTGATCTTGTGTTCCACTTTGTCTGCCATTTTCTCGATTCCACTTTTAATGCCCTCCGTGATGCTTCCGAAGAAAGAGCTGATGCCAGTTTTCGCTTTGTCTTGCACCTTTTCTACCTCTTTCGTAAGGTCTTGTTCGAGCTGTTGTTTGGTACTATCCAACTGGCTGATAACATCTTGTTTGAGATCTTTCGCTAGCTTTTCCAGTTCGCTCGTTTCTGCTGCGATGTTGACCAGCGTTTCATCTACCTTTGTAGCAGCTTGCGAAACCTCTTGGACTACGGAATCCACTTTCGCGTCCATCTTAGAAGTGGTGGCTGTTAGTTCGTCGTCGATCAGCTTGGTCTTAGCTTGCAGATCGTCAAGCACGGAGTCAGCTTTATCGGTAATACCTTTTACCACCTCTTGTGCAGTTTGAACAACCATTTGTTCCACTTCTTTGCCAGCGTCTTCAAGGATCTCTTTTACTTTTTGATCCGCATCCTTGACCTCTACTACAACGGTATCGATGATTTCCTCCTTCCGTTCGGCAACAGTTTTCACCATAGTGTCCTTGATGGCCACTAGATCAGACACGGTGCTCTTCGCTTTGTCGTCGATTAGATGTTTCAACTCGTCCAATTTTTCCTCGACCTTTGATGGTGTTTGCCAGATTTCATCCAACACCGACGCTACGGTTTGTGGTGGTTCAGGAACCTTAGGTACTACTTTTTGTGCGACGATCAACTCTTCCTCCACTGGGACCTTGTTCGTTTCGTCTTCATCCGCTTCATGCTTATCTTGATCGGTTGCTTCTGCTGGCAACTTGCTGTCAGGTTTAACCTGATGCTGTTGCTGCACCTTTACGGCACTATCGAGCTTATCGTCTACTGGGATTATTTGTGACTCCAAATCCCTCAAAATGGCATCGTCCATGAGCAGTGGTTTTGAAGCATCCTGTTGTTCTAGTTCCTGTGCGTCAGATTTTGGCGGCTTGTCCAGTAGGGTATCTCTTTGCATTTTCTCGAACACTTCCTCCACTTCAGTTGGTTTCTTTGACGTATCACATGGTTTATCACTTTCAACTGACTTATCCGCTACATGCCTTTCTTGATCAGTCTTCTCAGGTTGCTTAACTTCAGTCTCTATCGCCGCCAGTGTCGATGACACGATTGTCGTAGAGACTGCGACGATCGGTTCCTCCTCTGGCTTCTCTTTCGTATCACGGTCCTTATCCTCATCTTCTTTACTATCCTTATCCTTATCCTCGCCGTAATCCTCCTCGAGATCGGCCTCCTCATGCACCGGCAGATCGGCAACCTCATCCGGTGTTTTCACCACATCGCGCATATGGGCCTGCTGTGCGCTGAACTGCATCTTAGCCGGTACCGGTCGTTCCAGTGGCTCATAAACTGTTTTCAATGGAGCTGCCGCAGTGGGCACTTCCTCCGTTGCCACTACCGGTCCCATCGGTTGCTCGATTGGGATTGCTGCAGCAGACGCCACTGGTATCGTCGATGCCACTTCGATTTCCTTTGTTTCCTCCTTGACGTGCTTTTCTTCGATCACGAGATCTTCCTTGATTTCGTCAAGGGGTATGCGTTCGTCTTCGGGAAGTGTTGGAGCAGTCGTTGTCGCACCAGACTCGACGGTTGCCGAAACGCGCTCCTCGTGGTGGCTCTCGTGGTGAGGGGGATCGATATGGTCTTTTGGATGGCCGATCGGTAGTTCCTGCTCCTCGTCCCGAGTGTCACTGGTCTTTTTCGTGCTGCTCATTTTTTCATCCGGGCTAAAGGATGAGATCTCCTCTGTCTTCAGCCCGTCCATCGAGGTTTCCATCTTGGATTTGGCGATTTCCTTCGCTGATGCGATAATATCCTGCACCTCCTCCTCGAGCTCTTGTTTGTGCTTGGGCGAAAGCCTTTCCTTGTCGTCAGGTCGCTCCTCGGCCGGGGCACTGGCTTCGACATCTTCCTCCTCTTCCTGATGCGGTTGATCGTCATCCGGCTTTTCACTTTCAGCGGCATCCTCCTCGGCAGCCGTCTCAACAACAACAACCTTATCCGCATCCACCTTTTCCTCTTTCTCTTCTTCCAAACTGTCGCGCTTCCGTTTTTCGGACTCTTGCGAATCGCGCTGATGTTTCTGAATTTCTTCCTCTTTGGTGGCACTGCTCTCCGGCTCATTGATCGAGTCCTCGGTGTACTGTTCTTCCTTTTCAATGATAAGATATTCCTCCTCTTCTTCCGGCTCGGTGGCACTGTCCTGCACTTCGCGATGCTCCTCGGTGAGTGCAAGCTCTCGGTGTTTGAGAGCTTTCTGTGCAGCCTGATCGCGGTTAAACACGGCTTCAATCTCACGCACCGCTTCCTGTTCTTCCTTGAGCTCGGCCAGTTGCTGCTGTTTCTTGATAGCTTCCAGCGTCTCGGTATCTCCAGGAGCGACATCTGGAATAGCAACTCCAATCGGTCGCTTGGGAACGGGCACACCGCCTTCGTCGGCGCTTGGCGTTGACACGAGACTCGAATCGGTAGTACCACTCTTGTCCAGCTTGGCCTTCCTGATGACTGCATCCTTTTCCGACTTGAGCACCTTCTTGGCCTTGACAGGACTACCACCAGCGTTCATTGCGCTGGAAGATGTCGAAACGGTGCCCTTCGGTCGTCGCGAGATGGGCTTACGCTCCGTTTGCTTTGCTGGAGCAGTTTCCTTCTTTTCCTGGTCTTTTCGAGCCTCACGCTTGGCAGCCATAGTTGGACGCTGTCTTGCCTCGAGGACCTTGCGGTTGTTTTCATCCTTCGCACTTTTCGCTGGAGTAGCTTTCGGACTAGATTTGCCTGGTTTTGATCCTAAGGTTGGGCCCACTTTGGCTGCAGTTGACTTTCCGACGGCCTTTTTCACATCTTCGCCCTGTTCCGCTTTGGTGGCACTGCCATTGGTAAGTTTTGCTTCGATGGAACTCGTCTTTTTCGGTGTTGTTGGTGAGGATTTATTTGCTTCTGTTTGTTTCCTGACTGCAGGCTTTCTCTCGACCGAAGGCTTGGACGTTTTGCTTGCTGTGTCCACCCTGGATCTGGCGGTCGATGAAGTAACGGTGCGTGACGTAGGAGGTTTCCTGGTCGGTTTTGTCGCCATGCCACCGGTGTCAGCTCCAGCTGGGGATGTATCGTCCTTCTTCTTTTCCTTCGCATCCAGCTCTGGTTTGGCAGCATCGACCTCCTCCTTCTTTTCGGGCGCGTCGATCGCTTCATCGAGGCTCTTTTCACTGTCCACGGCCACGGGTTTTGATTTGTCGATGGATAGTGCATCCTCCTTGTCCGAGCTCACGTCTGAGATGGAGTCTTTCTTTTCGTCCTGCTGGTCGAGCTTCTTGTTGTCAAGCTTCTTCTCGGCAGTGGCAATCGGTTTGCCGGCACGAATAGCTTTGGGTTTGCTTTCGATCCGGGCCGAAGCAACAGTCGTCGAGGCCGCTGTCTTGGACAGTTGCTTTTCCATTTTGATCTCGTCCGCAGAGCTATCCATCCCATCGCTGGCCAGCTTGTTATCGGCATGCATCATTCTCATTTTGTTGTCGATCAGTTTGTTGTCCTTGGGCTTGGACGGATGTAGGGGTTCCGCGATAATCCGATCAGTCGAGGCCGACTTCAGGCTCTTCTTCGTCACTAGCACTGGTGTTGAGAGGTTGGCCGTGATTGACTTGACCGGACACACTGGCTGTCGCATAAACTCGACATTCTTCATCTTCTCCAATCCCTCGAGGATCTTGTACTCAGGTGCCGACCCCGGGAAGAGAATGCGTGTAATATTGTCTTCCGGGTTGGCTGGCGTCCACACCAGCAGCGCGCAGATAGAGATCAGATTTTGCAACGGGAAGGCAAAGTCTTTTCCATCCTTCGCCTCTTTCGTAAACAGCCGCTGGTCGGCCGCGGCCCAGCGTGCCAGAAAGTCCTTCACCTCGCGCGAATCTCGGGCCGGACTGATAACGTACATATCGAGCGTTCCATGGCCCACCTTATGATACAGATTGATCGGCTCCGCATCACGGTAGCAGTTTTGTGCCTTCAAGTTTAACGATTTCAGATTCGTCACGATTTGGTGGCCCTCCTGCAGTATATCCACCAGCAGCGGGTCACGATCCTTATCACCGTCCGGACTCGGCAGCCCCTTGCGCTCAGGAATGTTGCCGAAGAAATGTCCTATCTGTGGGTAGACGTGCGCCTCGCTCTTGCGCTCAACCACGGACGAGATGCCCTTGATGTTGGTATTGTTGATGCGCGTCATCAGCACCGCATCCAGACGATCTAGGTGGCGCACAAAGTCCCAGAAACAGGATTTGCGGCTGAACCCTCCATCAACTGTGGGGATGAGCAAAAAAAATCTTCTCATTAATTATACATTCACGCTGTCTCCTCACACTCATTCGATTACCTAACATGTTGAAGCCATTAATGCCAAACAGTGCTGCATCTCCCTGGCCTCCTGGGAAGACGTACAGCGTCGGGTGGCTGAAACGGATGTTTCCAACGACGTCAGAGCTTTCCAGCAGCTCCGAAATTTCCGTCGGTATGATCATCGACGACAGATAAGCTGTAAAACACGAAATTTGACAGTGAGTAAGGAAAGGCAGGAAAAAAATACTTCGCCGCTGTAACTTACCGACAAAAGAGTTCAACCTTTCACTGCCCGAGTCCAGTACGTCGACCGGATTCAAACGCAGTCGACAGAGCCGTGAGAAGGACTTTTCCTGAATCATGTGCCACTGTCCTACGGGCGCACAATGAATGTCCATCGTGATCGTTTCAGGATAGGCACGGAGCACGCGTTGCACCTCGTGCTCCTGGAATGCTTCCATGAAATCCATCACTGAAAAAGTTCCATCCTAAACAAAGAGCAAATGAAAAGGGGTTTGTTCATTAGGTCATCCGGCTTGTGTGCCTTCATCTGTGACAAAACCATTGCCAAAAAGTTATTCGAACAAACAGAATTCATAATTTAATTTTTCTTCTGCGTATTGCGTCTTCGTTGGTAAATCTTATGAAAAAACCAAACTCGTTTTCGTCAGCTTCATCGAAGATTTAAAAAAGTAAAATAATCCCTTCATAGTGAGTAACGATTGCATAAATTATACGTATTTGAGAAAAAGGATACGGGAAAGCTACGAAAAAACTTGTGTTTGTAATCGCAATAAAAGGAAGGTTGAGATAAGAACGAAATTATGTTTTCCGACGAAGCAAAATCAATTTATCACTAGCTCCTTACCTGTAATATCCACGACCCGTTTCCTGAGAAGGTGTATCCGGTGTGGATGATGTGGCGGTGCCGGGTGAAGCTACTCAGCAGATTCCGAATGCACTGGATGAAGGTGTTGACTTGTGGATGAATCAATATTTCAGTTACCAGATTTTCGCTGGCATACTGAATCAATCGTTCACCTGTGAATTGATAATTTAAAAGTTAGAAATAACATTTTTCTTTCCACCAACAAAAACAGATAAAACGCTTTTAGTATGTGTGGGACTGGGAATGGAAAGCCGTCGGAACGTTTTGCTTCGAAATGGCTCTTTGTTTTTGTGTCAGCTTGAACGCTCCGTTCCATCAATCTTGTCAACGTCACGCCTGTCGATACTCATACATTAACACTCACTCGCATACATAAAATCCGATAAAACTCTTTGACATAATATAGAAAAGCATGACATCGTATACACTCGGTGGCTCCGAGCAGAATAAACGAGGAAAAACTGTGCTTCAAGATGTTTATCAGAAATCTATGATGCTGCGATTTGACAGCATGTATTGAGAGTATCCTTCTTCTCGATAACCTCCCACAAGCTGTGGCAGATTAACGAACCGAACGAACAAGTTGTTGCCATTTGGGAGTGGAAGATTATCCAAAGCGCACATAATATTCTCACAATTTCCATGTATTCCCAATGGTATATGTTTGCGAAAGTTGTATTTGCGACATTAATTCTCAGCTTCGGATGTTGTCCAGCCCAATGCCGCCGTACCAAAACGTGCACACATTAAATGAAATGTTGCGAAGCGAAGCACTAAACTCTATCCCATATTGAATAAGTTCTACATGGCTGTAATGTCTCGCAAAACAGTGTTTCAACCGCAAGTACATCATCGAAAGGAGAGTTATGAAATTTATAACAGTGCTCCCAGTCGGCCTACGGTCCTACGCGCCTTGGATGGAACGTGCGATCTCGTGCTGATGCGAAACCCGGCACATGGTAGCGCATGCCTCGAGGGATGCGAAAAGTGCTGGTACCCAAGTGTTACTTCATGTGGCTGCAGCATTCATCACGTTGGGCCCTCCTGCTCGTCGGCAGTCGTTTCGGTTACATGCTGCTGTGATCCTGGCGAGCACTTGTGCTGAGAATGAGGTACGGAACAACGGGAGTGTGTGTGTGTGTTTGTGTGAGTAGCGCGAAGGTCAAAGTGAAGTGTAACAGATTTTATGTATGTGTGCTTTTCATTACCCTTGCCGCGTGCACCCTTCGTGGCGTGGTGGTGTGCTTCGGTCGACACGAAAAAGCCACTTCACTCCCGGTGTCCCGGTCCATTGTTGGAAATTTGCATATTCATGTATTTTTAACCACTTTAGCCGAAACCCATTTTGTGCACACACCGTACAATCACTGCACAGCAGATCGTTGCGCTTTTTGTTATGGCGTAACAATCAACTATATTCGCAAATCCTCCACCGTTCACAAAAACGGCCCAAAACCGATGGAATTGAAGTGTTTTTCGGAACATTTGCTTCTTCGCATTGCTCCGGTTTTCGCAAGCAGTGCAAAAAAAGGTTAGATTGTGCAGAATGTGTGCCTTGGTTATCATTGCTCATGTTGATGGATGGTGGAATTAAAAAAAAATTAATTTACTTAACATTATCAATTCCATTAGCATTGAACGGTTACTTGTAATTAAAAGTAATTAATGATATGTATTTTAAACACTTCATGTCTGTAACCGTTCGTGTAAAAATCGATCGAATCGACAATCTGTGATATTGTCAGGGAATTTAAATTGATGGATTAGCGCTTGTTGGTACTAAATGAATGAATTAGCAGTCTATTTTCAGTCTCACTGACTGTCGTACGGCTTATATGCGGCCGTTACACAATCGCCCCTAGCTACGTGCGAAAAATTAGACCAACGGTCAACAGCAGCAAAGCACCGGTCAACACTCGCACACTGCTTGCGTTACATAGATTGTCGTTGCACACTTTACATACGTCCACTTTGCCGTCCGCCTCCACTTCCGCCGTTAGCAAGGCACAGAACTCTGTCTCGGTCATTTTGGGAATGCACGATTTCATAAAGACCTGCCCTCCCGAACCGGATCCGCTGCCCTTTCCGCACGCGAAGTTGCCATTTCTAGCCGTTGACGTGGTGAACGGGAACGGCAGATCGGGCGGCGGTGAGTCACAGTCAATTTTCTGGGCTTTAGTGGAGCAGTCGTCAAAGCTCACCGCACTTAGACACACGTAGCACTGGAGAGATTGTGCTGCAAGTGGAAAAGGTTAGCAGTGTGCGTTATGCAACAGCAGGCGATGTGCTGCAGTGTACAGCCTTATCCGGAGTCTCTTACCCTGTTGGATGCACAGTATTACCAGCGCAATGATGGCTCGTAGCTGCAGGTTTTTCATTTCTAAAAGTTGTAGCAAATCTAGCACCGAGAAACAGCCGACGCAGCTATTTATATCGATGCTTATCAATTGTAAGTCAACAAAAGATACCGTAGCGCTGAGTATCTTGTTAAGTTGTAGCGGTGACTGCATCGGGTGGGAAGGATTATATCAAGTGTGAAGAGCCCCACGGCTTGAAGAGCGATTAGTAGAAAACGATCACTTTTGTGCAGTTCTTTGATGGCACGAATAAGAATCGAAAGAATATTGATTTGGAAAATTGGTTTCAGGTGCTGTAAAAGTGTAATATGGAAAAGCTTGATAGAGTCATAACTTTTCCTACACTGAACATCGTGGCAAGTTAAGCCGGAGCTGTTTATCCGATTTTCATATCGTTCACATCATGATGGTATGTTTTGTTAAAAAAGGGTCAGAACGTGCCTTGAAGAAAAATGCTTAGGCACGTTCTGGTTGCTTGTCTGAAATGCAATGTCTTTCTTTTTTTGGTGAAAGCTAAACCCCAAAAGACTGCCGAATGAAGCCGTTGGTGGATTCGGTAACCTAACACCTGAATATAGCGCATGTTGAATCCAAATATTGTCTCAAGAGCGAGTGAGCGGTTTATAACGGAAAGTATGGCAAAAGAGTTATTTAAAACAAAGATAAATGAATGTAAATTCAAGTGATGTTTTTACATTTAAATTTATTTTGTGTTACCAAACCGCTTCTTCACACGTTTTTCAGTCGCACCAAACTATGTTGAAAGTAGACTACTTAAAGTAATGATATGTTTACCGCATGGTACAATTAGTTGACTAGTATCGACATTGCCACGTATGCTCCCAACAACACTGGTACGAGGGCAGCTTTCACATCCTGTGGGGCACTTGAAGGTGTCGTTGTATCGGTACTTCCGGTAGTGGTTACTGGTCCAGATGCCACTGTGGTGGTGGTTGTTTGTCCAGGTGCCACTGTGGTGGTGGTTGTTTGTCCAGGTGCCACAGTAGTGGTAGTGGTCGGTGCCACAGTAGTGGTAGTGGTCGGTGCTACCGTGGTGGTGGTCGGTGCTACCGTAGTAGTGGGAGGATCTGTTTGACCACTGGTGACTGCGAGCAGGACACAAACAGTCACTAGTCCCACAACAACTTTCAACATGTTTGTATGTTTTTGGTTTGTTTCTTTTCTACGCAAGCTGCTGTGTTCTGTGACTGCAATCGGGAATGTTCTGTAGGTCACTATTGGTCGCGATGTGCACCTGCAGAGGTATTTATATGCATCTAGCTGGAACGCCATCGAATCGATAAGTAAATCGTTTTGAGACCAATAAACCACTTCAATCGGTTAGTCACTTGACAGTTCAGCCAGTGATGTGCTGTGGCTTGCATATCACGCGAATTCCTTGATATGATGGTATCAGCCAATACAGGCCAGTACAACTAATCAATACTTTTGCCCATTCAAACTGTAGCATAGTGGAGTGAAGTTGTTTGCTTATCTCATCCTTACAAGACGATCATACAACCATTGTTAGTAGCAAAAACCCAAAACCATCTCATTTATCACGACTTGTTGTGGATTGATGCAGGCATTAGTTTATTAGGAATCGTTCTTAAGAGCTAAAGAATATACACTGCTGACTAGCGTCTAGCATGTTCTAAAGCATAATGCTTATGATGCGTTTTAAACTGTAAGCATTGACTTTAGAGATACTCAACGACTTCTATCACACTTTTCGCTTAGTCGTCATCGGTAAGATAAACGATGTATGAACAGATAACTCTGTTTAGTTGTGTGATCCTAATGGGCTTTTTCAATCTGCTGCAATGTTCCAACTTTTCCTTCACGCTAGTCCTGCGGGAAAACTAATTCAACATCGTGCATCCCTGCCCGTAGCGATTCCGTACGATTGCCAATCAAGTACGATTCCGGTGGCTGAGTAAACTTTTTCCTTCCATTTCAATCAATATCGGTGGTGGTAAAAGTTTTCTTGCTATACTTTTCTATTGCGCAAGAATGCTATCCACGGCGTAGTGCGGTGGAGGCAGAAGCAGAAAGAATGTAGAAAAAAAAACACAGCCGCTCATTTTCGGTTCCATCGCATAGCTCAATTCGTGCAGAGGTAGCTAGAAGGAGTGCACAAACGCCAGATCTTCGAGGTCCCTGCGGAGCGCAATGCAGGAAACAGGAAATTGCGCCTCCACCATGCGTCTCCATCGAAGTTCCATTTGGGTTAGATTCTTTTCTCGTGTTTTTTGTTGGATGTAGGGTAAAGTCACCGCATCCTAGCGCAGGGCTCTTCAACGATTTCTCTACTGCCGGTACGTTAGTTTCACCCGTTTCGTGTCATCGGTAGCGTACACGTACACGGCAGAGGTACGATAATTTATCGCCCGAGGTCTAAAGGTGCCTTTATCTGCCTTGAAGACGCTCACATGGGTGGGCGCGTGTGTGTGTGTGTGTGTTTGCACGGCATGGTACCGGAACCTCCCTTATCCTGCCGACATTGATAAACGACAAGCCCAACGATAGGGAGATACCGAATCAATTCATTTGCCCCGGCTTACCCACCATCTAGCGATCGCTTGTGGCGACAATGCAGGGAAGAAATTATTCCACAACGACAAAATTCTGTACTCGGCTTCGTGCGAACGAGCTTTTTGGTGCGTGCGATACTTTGTAGGAGAGGGCTAAGCAGCACATAAATTAGTTTCGTTACGAAGGAAATCGATGGAAGGGATGGGTTTCCTATTTCAGATTAATGGAATTACTGTCGCCGGCGTCTGCGTGCGTGCGGCCGTACATCGTGTTTGGTTGGCTTGGGGCGTCGTTTTTAGGTTGAGCCGAGGCCCTGGAATGGAATTATAATCTACCCCAGCTGATCAATTCAATTCCATCCATCAGTTTTCAAATCAATCAATTAGGACTGGATTGTTCCTTTGCTTTCGCAGGAACATATGCAAAACGGCTCCATTCCGTAAAGTGGGTACATTCCAGAAATAGCTGATATACCTTTTATTTTTGCAGTTTTAGTCGTACGAGAGAATAATTCTAATGATTGTAAGTCCTTCAGCGAAAAGCAGTTGTTTACGCATTAGTTAATACAATACATAGAAACGGCTTTTGTCCTTGTGTCAACCATTCTCTGTGCGTTCTTTTCATCGGCTCCAACCCACATACAAGTGTGTTCAACTTGGCAATCAAATAGAAATGACGCACGGTCTCTGGTAGCATTCGGGGTCGTTCCTATGCTATACAAAGGTTGGTGGTAATGTGTTCTTTCCCCACCGAGCATTTTGTTTTCGACCCTTTTTACAAGCTATGCATGCTAAAGGGAGGAAATAAAAAAGCACACAATTTTCACCCGATGAAAACGAGATCTCACCGACTCGTCAGCCAGCATGCTTTTCCTTTTCCACTGAGCGCTCGTGTGAGGGCACAAACAAAAGGCACAGGTACCATTTAGTCGCAGAAAGTTGAGGTGCTTTGCCTTCGTTAACATGTATGCATGGTAGGTATGCTTCGGTGGGTCTAATTCAATGCAAAAATATTACCTGTTACTAGAGAGTTCTTTACCATACATCACTGGGGTACAATTTTGCTTAACCAAAGATTCTGAGAAAAGCGCAGTTCTTTTGTAGGAAAAATGACACAAAGATAACATGCTCTTGCACATAAATTCAGTGCGTCCTATCGCAGCGAACTCATCTTGGTACCGCAGTTCGTACGATTTGCCCCAATTTCCAATCAACAAAACACAAACAAAACGAATTCGTTCGTTTCCACCAAAAACATATGCATAAATGCATAAAACCCGTTCGAAAGCAATCCAAGTTGTAATCTAGAATTGTCATGCTCATGCATGGACGCGACCAATCACATTCCGCGTTGCGGACAATCGAACCGTTGTGGGTTGGGGGAAGAATTCCGATCGATCGATTCTTCCACCGCGTCGCCGAGCAACGGGCTCGAAGCTGTCAATTTCGTATCGTTTTTCATAGCCCGGTGCCTGTGTGCGAGGACGGACTAAATTACATTTCTTCTGAATCTGTACGAGCAGCATCGACTCGCCCTGCCAAACCGCACCCTCCCTGAAATCGGCACAAAAAAGGCAAAAGTTGAGCAGAGAGCGTGGTGATGATCCGGGTGGGCGCAATGGTGTTGCACCATTTGCTGACGCTTTACAATGCACCTGCACGATTTACGCTCTATTTTTAGTGCACATGTCATCGATTTTTAACTAACGCTGATTTCTTACCGCAGCAGTCAGGGTTGGCTTTGTGGCCCGAGAGTGGAAGCTGCGGAAAGTGGATTAGCCAGGATTACCAGGCTAAATCGCATGTTACGTAGCAACAAAAAATGGTTTAATCCCTTGGCTGCAACTGAATTGTAACTTATTGGATATTGTGTTGGTACTCGTTTTCAATTATAATATAGAATGAAGTTCGTCAATGATGAACCATCACGCAGAACACAATCACTATGTTGATTCGCTTTAATTATGAATGACTTTTGTATCATTAGAACAATATGTGCGTTTTACGATCACAATCAAGCACACAATCAGCAAACAGCGATAGCTAGCGAAGTGGTACGATGGTGTTGTGCGCCATTTCGTGTCTAAAAAGTATCCAATTCGACCTTTTTAAGGTCGTATTCCGTGTTTCCTTCTCGAAGATAATAAAAAAATCCTTCAACAACTCGCAAGGTAGCGCAAAATTTGATTCGACCCTACAAAATGAACGGGAGATAAACTTATCTCATTCTGAGCGTGCCGGCTCAAGAGAGCCCTTCATAAAAAATGTACACCCGGCAAGCTATGGTGCTTGACCTTCCTGTGCGTCTTAAAAGGTCAACGAGAAAAATCCAGCATCTTCTGTGAAATCTTCTACAAAACAGAAGCTTAGTCTTGAGCGATGGCGGTTTTTTGTTTTTTGACCAAAGCACAAGCACAAGCAAGTGTTGATAGACCGCAGCTATGTGATAACACCGTTTATCTGTACGTATTCGCAACCCTTAGGAGATTGTGTTTGATGGAAAAATATGGTTTTCTTTGAAGGACAAGAAGCACGGATTGTGGTAGATCATGGAAGCTCCTGGAGGCTAAGCTTAAGTTTCGTTAGCAACGTGATAAAGTAATTTGTTGTGTATTTTAATGTGAAAGAGATGTTTCTTTGATTTGGTACTTGATGGAGTATGCATGTTAATCAATAGTTGTTTTCACAGTCTTATATTTGAAGAACACCGTTCATAACACTTGATTGGTGTTGTTAGCGGAGGCAATGAAAATTAATATCTTGCAGAAAGTTTTCGACCGTGAAGAACTCTTACCCGCTGTTGCGAGAAGAATTCTTTATCAAACGCGCTCATTACTCATTACCATAAATGGCCTCACCAGGTTTTCTCAAATTCTGTTGAGCTGTGTGTTGTGTAGCTATAGCTTTTCCTCGTAAAACTGGGCCGCCCTTGAAACACAGCTGTTGTCGCTGTGGCATTGCAGGTAATGAATTATATTGCCTTCGACAGAACCTTTTAATTTACATTTGACCTTGCCGAGCTTTCCTACCGTTGGCGAAAGAACCGGTAGGCCCGCTTAAAAGCAGCTCCCGTGGAGTTGAATGTTCAATGCGGTTATATTAAAAATAGCCCGATGTTAAAAGAAGGACACAGTAACGGTCGGATTAAAAGATTAAAGTTGATATGTTGCGAAGAAGCGTTTTACGTAGTTGGATATGCTCGTTTATGGGCGATCTAGACTTACCATGCTTGCCTTCCTCTCCCTCCAATGCCTGCAACGTGATTGTATGCAGCTCGTCCTCCAAGTCGACATGGCAATCGACGACATCCCATGACAGGAAGCCTACGTATGGGAGAAAAGAGGAAAAGTGGAGAATTAATAATTTAGTTAAGAATCTTTTGTTTTTAAAGTGATGTATGTGCGATTCTGAAAATAGTAAGCAACCCTCCCAGTGTTGTCAAAAGATAATGAATTTTTGCTTTTTCATATAAATGTTTCTTCTTTTGGTGGGTTGTTTTGAAAACATCGCCCATTCAAAACTCATTCACAACTTTTCTATTTGGCTTTTAAGTGTTACTCCAAAATTTTTTGGTGCTGGTTGGAGCTATGTGTTTGTGCAACGGCCACACAATGTTGCTGCTTTGCAAAAGCTTCACACGATCGCGAATCCATATTTGATCGGGGTGGCCATCGTCTGTCAGCAAACGGCACGGTGCAGAAAAAATGTTTACAAAGTTTGCTTGCATAAGCAGATTGTTGCGGCTACCGGCACCCGCGACCGTCGCCCAGAAGCCATTTTATCTCGCCAAGGGCACGTAGTGTTTGAGCTCTTTCTTCTGTTGGAAAATAAGCTTGACGGCATCCCGAATTGTATAGCGTGCCGCTGGTCAGTCGTGCATCGCAGTTTTCCCCGGCAAGTGTAAGATGGCGTTCGTTAGGGGTACAATTTTGTGGAAAGTTTCTCTAACACTGGCCACCTTGGCAGCTGTGTTGGATTTGCAAACGAATGGTTTGTAGTGCTTTGTGTGTGGATCGTTTCGATAGCGGCGTTTGGTGGTAATTGCAAGATTTCATCTCGATTCGTAGGCGCTAGTGCACTAAGGTGTCATCATTGCGGCTGGGACACGTGCGGATCGCACGAGGAGCTGGTCGAGTGCAACCTGGAGCGTGTCAACCAAGTGCACGGCAATCTGCAGCGGCTGGTGAATTTGACGCAGTTCTCCGAGCTGCCCAACCTCGGCGAGTTTGCGTGTTTTGAGCTGCGGCTTACGAACGCGCACGGAAACCGATCCGGAACGGTCAAAAGCTGCACCGTACAGTCCGCTGGAATGTGTGAGCTAACCGACTGGAAGTCGGTTAAGGTGGTTGGCTGCAGCACGTGTAATGATCGAGACTTTTGCAACGGGTTCAACACACTGCTGCCGGCAAAGGTGGACAAAGGCGCCGGGTTCTCCTTTTCCATGTACAAACCGTCGTCAGCGGCGTTCGTACCGCAGCCACGCGTGTGGTGTACCGCAGTAACGGTGTTTCTTGTAGCTTTGTTTTGCCAACTTCCGTCGACGTCATTGTAGTTTATATCATGTGTATTTTGGGTCGATCGATTCTTACGAATAAATCAGTGTTTATTAGTTTTAACTCTTCGTTGCAGCTTTCTTCGCATAATTTAAGATTCGTTAGGCGCCAGTCAAATAGGCTTGATTATTAGATGACAAATACTTCCAATATCCCGTCGATGTGCTGTGCTGTGCTTTAAAGTACCGTTCCTATCCATCCAACTGCCACTCACCGTGACTGTAATCAATGACATTAATTATTCTGTCCATCACGAATAAACGTCATTTCACCTGAGTTAAGCGCAGATCTTGGCGCTGCTTCTTGTTATTGCAGATTGGTTTTGGTTGGCTTCAATTTTCGCAAGTAATCTCATTTCGTGAAGCATAATTAATGAGAGTGGCTAGAGAATGATGTTACCTAGAGGCATGGTTCGTTTTCCGGCCCCGGGAATCAAGCTCAAATTGTTTGTTCCCTGTAACCGGTTTCATTTTGTCACGTAGCATTTACCCACGGGGTAAGCTACTGGTGCTACGTGTTTGGAAATGGTGCTCTCAACAACACCCTGAGTAATTAATTAGTGTTTTTTATTGTTGGATTAAGTTTTCTTTTAATATCCTGCTCCAAAATGCTACGCACATCAAGGTTAGGTTCGTCTTTTGGCGAATGAGCCATTTGATATCGAAATTGTGCCATCGCGCCTGACACGTTAAACGAAAGCTTTTTTGAGAGCGAGGGAAATTGAGAGATAGATAGCTGGCAAAGAGAAAGAGAGACATTGTTTTGCTCGTATAGATACTCAAATCACGCTAATCGGACGTGTCATTATCGTTCTACAGCCACGACCCCTTCTAGCACTTTCTATTCTTATGGTCGCTCTGGGAGACAGAGGTGCGTTTTTGAGCGATAATCCGATTCCATCCACCCGTGGCCACTAGTGGGCAGGGGAAAGCGCTAAACCCCAGCGCATCCCCACCCAACTCGAAGGTCATACGAATGACATCACTTGCATGACGTAAAGCCATACCATGATAAACGTAAGAACGTACACAGCCGTGCGATGAATTCCCCATGTCTTTTGCGCGAGGTGATTCGCCCATGCAACGCTTTGTTTCTCTTATTGTGCAGTAAGCAATAAGAAAACGAACACTTGAGACGTGATCGAACGAGCATTTAATGACTCTTATGAATGACATGTCGAAGCTGAGAAGGTGAAGAATCAGCTGCACTGAACACGATTATTCGTGGAAGGAGATTGCACTAGCAAGTGAAGTATTTTGCCGATAAGCTCGAAGTAGCTCTGACCACAGCGGTGATTTACCCGCAGAAGACGGGGGTTTGTAGTGCAAGTGAAATATTACTGCACTGATAAAACTGAGTAAAAAATATACGCATTGAGCCATGGTTGCTCAGTAATTACGGCACATGTTTAGTTGAAATGTAGCTGTCGTTAGCTTTCTTGATGGGTGCAAATAATTTTCTAGACCAATGATGTTCCTTCCAAAAGCTCATATTACTATCATGCTCGTCCATTCGTATGTCGTTAGCGTTTTGGGGAATGTTCCAGGTTTTCAGGATTTTACCATCACGCTCATCGCACCCTGACCACACTCAATTGCCTTTTATGTACCAGCCGGAGAGATAATGCAGCCACTCGCTACTGCTATGCTGTGTGACGTTCCATCCCACGTTCAAGCTGCTGTTTCCTGTTCTCGGCGTCTTGTCCGTCACTCTAACAGCTCGCTCAAAGGTCTTCGTCCGCTTGATGGTTAAAATGATGGCCATACCGTACGTTATCATGATTAGCATTCCACCTTGCTCGGAGCGGGTATTTTCTGCTCCATTTTATAGCATAACACATCGGCTCGGTGCAGTGACGCTGCAACCGTTTATCATCGTAGCTGCCTTTTGCAGTCGCATGGCCCGGCGATAAGCGTCCGCACCGAAACGACCGTTGGACGAAGCTTCGAAGGATGCTCACAGCGCTCCGTCGTACGTTGAGTGTGTTTCGCTTTGGCGGCATCATATCCGGAAATTAATCATGGCGTATGTCACAACCATCGTCTGACCAGCACTGTGGGTGTTTTTTTTCTGCATCGTTCGTCAGGATACGGCTTTTCTTTGCTTTGGGGTAGCCGCGTGAGAGTGTGGAGTTATATTTAATTCTAGTAAATGCACGACATGCGACGTTTATTGAGTGTTTCTTGGGAGCCCTTAATCATACTAGCGAGAAAAGGGAGAAGGCGAGTCAGCTTCAAAACTGTCCCCAAGTGCTGGGAATAAATTTTAAACTGCCGCACAACGGGGTACCGTACCCTGTTTGCCCACCCACTGTTCCATTGGTGTGTCTGTGTGCGTAAACAAGAAACCTTAAAATAATTAAAAATGACTCATTCATTGCTGAGCTACCCCAGTTTATTTTGAAATAAGGTTATGGGCAAAATTTGGGGTCGCACCAAAACAGGGAACGTTGTACGGTTCTTTCCTGTCCTGCCAAGGACTCCGGTTGGGTTTCCGGTCACGCAATCATTGATTTATGGATGATTTATGCCTGTTTGAAGGGGGTGAAGGATTGAATACAGCGCGGTTTTTGACAATTAACAAAGTTCTTGCTTATTTTCATTCGATTGGGAGAGTTTGCTCTGCCTTTACGTAAGCGGAAAACTGTTGTGTGGGCGTATTGCAGCATTGGTGCTTGGTGACAGTAGGCCTGATGTAAATTTAATTGTTTCGAACCACTGCGATGCACTGTGGTTGTTTGGTAAATAGGAAAATAATAACCTTTCACGCAACAAAATGGATGTGTGTGCATCATTTAGGATGCAGCATGTGTTTTTCAAATGAAAGTAATTCAATATGGCTTCTGTATCATGAAAACTGCAAACAAGTTTTTGTGCTATCGTTTATATATCGTTGTTTATGAGCATTTCTGTATGGCAACATGTATGGATTCAGTTTAAGCCGAAGTTGATTGCTTCCACGATATTTCAATTATATCTGCAAGCACCTTGCATGCTTATCGTTCATTCAACGGGTGAATCATAACTGTGCGCAAACAATTATGAAGTCCTACAAGAAGCAGCAGAACCGTCTTCAAAAGGTCCACCCAAGACGTCGGTCGATCGTCTGGGAAATCAGTCAACTGTGAAAGAGGATAAATTTCAACCCCAAACCGGTCCTTTCATCAGTACCAGCGATTGCACAATCAGCCACCCGCTGATCCGTGGGACTAAAAAAAGGGTTCGCCAGTTGTGAGGCGAACCAATTGAAAACCCGCGACCATAAACGTGCGGCCTCCTGCAGGATACCCCCTTACAGTGCCACCCACCGGACTGCGCGCAAACAAGCTGATGGTTGATATAACGGCAGCACAAGGTTCTAAATCCTGCCTCAAGTGGAAACGCATGCTGCCAACACTACGCACTGTGGTGTTGGTGCTGGCGGTAGTGTGTTCCGTTCGCCTTTCCGTAGCGGGAAATTCGAGATTCCTTCGTGCGTATGCTATAACCTCCGAGCCATGCGCGTATGATGAAGCCGCTGAGCCGAGCCAATGAAAGCTCATTATTCTTCCCGTTAATTAGATTAGCAATAAGAAGCACGAATGCGAAACCTCTTCCTCGTGACCCCTTCCGCTTATCGCCTATCTGCCACTGCGCGTACTGTGCCGTACCTTCCCCCCAGAACAGAAACAGCCCGAGGAAGGGCTTATTTCATTTACCTCAGGATTACGAGTTTTTGCCTTTCAACTCAACCACAAATCGACCCGTGGGCTGGCGTGTTTACGGAACGTATTTTTCATTTCCAGACATTGTGGCGCACACGGGCGGCTGGATCGAATTGCTAAACGGTAGGAAATATGAATGCTTTGGGTGTTGTTCGATAGGGAAAAGTGCCCTCACGATCCTTGGAATCTGTTCCACCGCGAGGAGAATGCTTTTGTTGGGACGGACAAATATTTTCGGCAGCGGTGAATGCCTCCATTTTCGTCCATTTATTGGGCCCTTTTGTGTACGATTATTTATTTTCTTAAAAATGTCAAAAGAGAATGTAGCTGCCAGCTTCCAGCAATCTTTTCCTTGGTACGGATCGTAACACCCAGCACCAATCGGGTAATCAATATCCCATCTAGGGAGGGAACACATAACAAATAAAAGGATCGAAACGAATCCGCCAGACTCAATTACGTAAAGCGGCTGCGTAACGCTCCAAACGGTGGTGCTTCTGCCATCCATCAAATTTTCTCCATTTCGTATCGTTTGACGAAATATAGGACGCACACATTCACACACAAAAAAGCTCCACCGACTGGCACCGATTGCCGCAAAACCGAAAATCGCCTATGGCGTCGAATTCAATAACGAATGTCAAGCCCCCCGACACATAATCTCTGCATGTGTCGGCTTCGACCTTTCCGAAGTCAAGAGGGCATTTGCAATGAGACGAAGGGCGAAAAGCTTGCCAATTCGATATCGGCTTTCTTGGGCAGGGTTATTGAACTGCTACTAGCAGCCTAGAATTGGTTACATCTCCTTGCAGCTTGGTTTTTGTTGGCGCAAACGTTATTGGAATAATTGCGAACGATGACCGGCAGGTCTGCCGTAACGTCGTTAGCTGACCAACAGCTGTTGAGATTGTGCATGTTTAAGGGCAATTTAAAATCAATTCGATAGAGAATTTGAATCTGTTCTCAAACACAAAACTGTATTCTAATATTTCTACTTATTTACATGCCTTTGAAAAAGTAATTCGTTATTTTCCTTCATTCCTACTTGAGACATTGTGTGAAAAAGCCCGCAGAAATGGAATAAGTTTTTACGCAAGTCACTAATAAATAAATCGATCACCGTCAGAGGTTGCGTGTGGCGTTGGGTCGAAAAACACGTACACATCTCCAAGGGAGAAGGGTCGCCTTTTCCTCTGCGACCGTACAGCAAACGTAGCAGAGTGATACTGTAGTTTTATCAATAGTTTAGTCGAAATTTATGAACTTTAATGCAATTCCCCATCCTTCTATTTTCGTTCTCCGGTGTCGGGGAACTCTCCCTCCAACTCCCCCTCTCACTCAGTCACAAGTGACAAAAAGTGCTCCGACAGGCGTCTTGAAAAGGGGGAAAATACACAGAGAGTGTCGAGTAGTGAACCCGACAGGCTAGTGGCGTGACGCAAATCGTAACGCGCGCGCCTCGTCGTAGCACTTTCGCCCTTCGGTACGGTCACATTGTTTCCTTCTGGGTGTGTTTGTTTTGATTTAACTCCAAACGTACCCCATCAATGTCACGGGCGCAAGGAAAGCGCTTCCGTCGGACTGTTTGTGCAGGGCTGGATAGGGTTGGGTTTTTAAAACGTTGCGTAATATATGCGCAGGTCAAATCCAGCGTTGCCACTATTGCGTTGGTGCCTGCCGTCGTTGAGTTGCCAACGAATTTGTTTTAAAGTGATTTTGAATTCTCTGGAAAAGAGTTGAACGTGATTGTACCCTCTGTCCCGCACTGGAATAAGATCATTAAATGTCATCATTGCATCTATGTTAAGTTTGGTTATTTCAATCAGCAGAATGGTCGGGTTCGCCACCCATTATGACGGTGTGTGGTTTGATGCGGGCCGCAGATTCGCTGTTCGAGATTAGAACCTTTTGCGATGTTAAAAACCGACACAAGCACACCCTGCTCGGCGCTCGGTGGTTGGTGTGGTTTTGTGCGTGACGGTAGGTTGTGCAGATTCTAATTAGAATTTTACCGCAATATCATCGGTACCGAAAGATGGAGCGCTCCGAGAACGGTCTGTGCTGTGCCTTCGTCAATAACCCGGCATCTAGAGCGAACACTGCGTAGCGTGCTGGTAGAATCATGAGACTTTTTAGAAAGCTGGTTCAACGTTTTTGCTCTCGTTGCCTTGTTGCGAAATACGGCGAAGGATAATGGAAATAATAAAACATAAACTCAGTGTGCCAAAAGAGTGATGAAAATCGTCAGCAGCCGCCAGGCAGCAGTTAGATAGAGCCGTGACGCAACCACATTCTGTTGGAACTCCGTAAACAACCGCTGATGACATAATTTATCCCGCATAGCGAACAGCACAAGGCAGAGTTCTCTGGGGAATGGCAAATGCAAATTTGAGCCACCCGCAATATGTCTCTATAAGAAACTGATTCCACGGCCTTTTCTGAATTGATGTGATTTGTTTCGTAGATTTATTTTTAACACAAAAATAAAACAAAATCATTCGACGAAGAGACATTGGAATAAGATTTCGGAACTCATCAATTATGATCTTCTACCGGCACATCGTACCTTTCCATCGTATTGGAAAACAATTACCCCACCTGTTTGGCATTCCGCTCTGACCTCGAGACAAAGGCGGCAAAGGCTGAAGTTGGTCCAAAATACAAGCTTACAAGCGAAAATAACCCGAGTTACATGTTTCCTTGGGCACTTTCGGATAACATGTCTTCTTGAGTTCCAAACAACCGTCCATGACGCAGACAACGTGACAGGCCGAAACCCCACCCGAAACATGAAACGGTGCTCAGTGGTTCCTCGTTGCCCTAGCATTCGAATTGGGTTGAAGAAGGAAAGCACCACCACCACCACCACCGCCCTGATGTTTTTCTTCCACTTTTGGACAACCAAATAACATCGAACCCAAAGGAAATCGATATCCAATGTCTAGATGGCCCTTTTTCGGCGACCCCTTTTTGCAAGGGCCTTTTCGGTGCGTCCCAGCTTTTTTGGGGTGAGTTTTGGTTGTTGGGGCTATTTTTTGTTTTGCGCCCGACATTGCACCCTTCCGCCGGAACAACCTGCAAGGATGTTTATTATTTATGTCTGCTGGAGCACGGTCGCACAGACGGTTATGTCTGCCTGCCGGGGTTTGAGGGGACCAACGTTCGCTATGCAGTGAATCTGCAAAATGTAGCTAGCTCAGAGGATTGTGGGCTAGAAAATGGCTTCGTTACGGATCGCGAAACGATGGTGAAACATTTCCGAGGAATGGATTTGCACCAAATTCCAATTGAAAATGTCGGAATAGTTTCAATTCATTGGAAGGAATGTTTCCCACTGGAAGGTGATTGCGTTTAACGAAAAGGATGTTACTGAACAATACAACAAAATTGGTCACGGTTTAAAGCAGGAACCATGGAAAATCATTATCCCAACGATTGCAGGAGGTGCATGTCAAAGCAATCGCTCCGCTGCAGTGCCAATGCAGCTTAATTTACTCACGTCATTGTGTATTTAAATGCCTAAGCGATTGCTCATAAATTATGACCTCATTCCTGTTCAATCATGGGAAGTGCGGTCGAATGCCCCAGCAGCAGGCTACTTAAAATTATTCATAAAAGCTTCCACAGAAGCGTAAAGCTCGTTAGGTATGAAAATTTCATTCCCAAACCTGCATCCAGTAGTCACTCTCATCGACGCGCTGGTGCGGTTGTTGCCGGCGACCGTTGGAGAGAAACTATTTCACAAATCAAATTATAGGTCCATTTTTACATTTTATCATCCCCGGGAAATCGATCCTCCAAACCCTCATCATCTGACACCATGTCCCGGCTTCTCGTTACCATCCACGTCAGCATAATTGATGAAACAAACTGTACAGGTTGTATAGAACAATTCAAAAATATCCCCAAAATCGTGTGCCATGTCCGCAATCGCTGTCTTTAGGTCGCAACGAGCTCCAGAGCTCCCTGGGTGTGAGTGTGTTGTGATGTATCGAAAAGGAAACAAATTTCGGGACCCTGTAATTATTCCGGCACGCTATAAAGCCATTGTACAATCGGGCTACCCTACTTAAAAAGCTCGACATAAAGTGTGTTCTTTATGTGTGTGTGTGTATGTGTGCTTTTAAATATAACTTTACTCATGGAGAGTGGCTTTTTTTCGAAGTCGGACAAAAAGCACGAGAACTGCCTGGCTTACCGGGCCCGTGAGGCTGTCATGAATTTTAAATGAACACTAGGAACCATTTTTTCCTCCTTTTCGTTGGTGTGTAATATAGTGCTCCCGCCGTATAATGGGTGGTTGGCAGGACTACCGGCGAATGGTAGGACCTACCGCGTAGCCCGCATGTACTTACACGTGCCGTGCTGGAATGTTTGTTACCTCGCACACAAAACGAGCTATAATGGGTGCGCGTACTGCTTTCCTCGAGATATGAAGTCCAATTTTCCAGTTTCACCTCATCGGAGCTGTGTGGCGTGCCCTAACGAACCTTTCCTGCTGGGTGGAACCTCCCACCCCAAGCGCAGCCGACATCCGTTTTATCCGTTCTGGAATCGTGGTAAAAAATGAGGCCCAAAGCATTTATCGCGACTTGCTTTGGTTCCGTTGGTGCCAGCTGGTCGAGCCTTCCAGCCGGCTTCAGCGACTGATTGCATGTCTAATTCAGCGTTTGATCGTTTTATGATTATACTCTCAACATTATTTTCAAACCTAACGCTGGAAGTGGGTCTTCCGATATTTTTGCTTGCAATAATATTTGGAAACAAGCAATCTTCAGTGTGATGGTGCCTTTTTTTCTCCCTCTTGCTGCCGCATGGCAACTTTTAATCCTCAACCTTGTTTGGTTGGTTTTAATTCTTTTCAAACTTGATGTTTGTCGAGGAAGTTCCGTTCGGTAAAGCTCGAAAGTCACCCAGGAAAAGCCGGCAAAAGCTCGAAGAAGTACACAGGTAAAGCTGAAGACACTCGCAGCCGCTATGGCCCGGAACCGGGCCGAGCCAGCACGGTGGCACGGTGGGTGCAAAAAAGAATGCCGGAAAACAGCATTGGGATGCGTTTGCGCACAAGCTTCTGCCCGCATTCGATTTGGCCGAGGGCGGTCCGGTGCGGCGCACAGCACGAGCACAGGATCGAGGCAGCGAGTGTTTGCTCTAGAATCTTTCGCCAAAGTTGCGGAACCGATTCGCAACTTGGATCGTAGCCAGACGGGCAGCGTATCCTTTCACGGGTAGCACGGCCGGTCCGAAATTTCACCACTAGGTCGCGGGCATTTGTGAACCACATCGAGGGCATATTGAAAAGAAAAACCAAAATAGCTTAACAGCATAAAGTGGTGCCGGTAGTCGTAAAAAAATGCGCTACAGCTACAGCTACCTTTTTTTCTCGAACCACTAGACTCGCCTTTTTTCGCTACTTCAAGCCGAACGGCAGTTTTTGTGCCTTTCCGAGGGACAGATTTCGGTTCCACTTAGTCTGGCTGGCAAGTGATTGCACTTAATGAGCAACATAGGCACTTGGCCGTGGTGGAGCACGGGTTCTTGTCATCAGTGCGGTGGATGTAGACGGTTTGTAAAGAACATTCAATTACGAGGCCGTTAGCATCCTTCAAGCGACATCAAACGATGTCTCGTGGGCAATGTGTCGCGATTCTGTAAAATGGGTCTCCCGGTCCCCGTCTCCTCCCGGCACTGCTTCGGAGCACCCACGTCGCTGTGCCCGAAAAGCTCCACACTCACACACATATATACCCACATGAGATACAATCTCATTACCGAAACGATGACGCAATTTCGACGAAAGTAGGAAACATATTTCACGGTTCGTTTTTCACATCGAAAAACTGAACAAACACGGTGCAGAATGAATTCCCTTTGCTTCTGCGCTCGGATCGGGGCCACGAGATGGATAAGCACCACACTAATGTCTGTTTTCATGTTCAACAAACATTCCACTTTCGGCGCTATTCAGGCCAGTAACCACCGAACACAACCGCGTAGAAGAGAGCGTAAAAGGGAGAATAAAATGTTTAAAACAGTTTTACGATTGCTGGCGATGTAAATCAAACACCATGAAAGGATCTGCAGAATTTGCAGAACAATAGGCAAGGGACGCAGCACCAGCATACATACACACACGCAAAGAATAAACCTCCCCGTTTTATTGTGCGCTTTCACATTTACGAAATAACCCTTTCACTGGGGACGGGATTTCGGAGTTGTGAACTTTAGCGGCGCGCTCGAAAGTTTGCTACCCGCCAAGAGCCTAAAGGCTTAGAAAAGGGTTTGCCAGTTTTCAAAGGCCAGCGATAAGCATTTCCGGTCCAAACAGTGCAATTCATAAATTACCTTCCTTTCGCTCTTCTCTTCGCTCGTGTGCTTTTGATCTCTTTAACTCCATCATTTCGATTGGCCTGCTTTTGGCCGTCGTACAAAGCTTCTGTTTTTTTTTGTACCAACTGGTTTGCATGTCACACGCAAAACACATCCACGGCACGATTGCACCGGCTCTGGCGTACACAACGGCGCTCTCCAGCGGCATACGGTACAGCGGTGTTGTTATTAGCTTGGATTGTGACACGAAAACAGCAATGCGTATAATCGACCGATACGTGGTGGGCCTGCGATTGCTCCGGTCGAAAATAGAACCGCGCCACAGGATACACGCCGCTTATCGATTCGACATTTTCCACCGGGGCTTCGCGGAAAATCCGTTCGGTCGTACGAGTGTGTGTGTGTGTGTGGGCCTTGTTTCGTGGGAAAATGCGAGAGGCTATCGACCATTCGGGTCGGGCTATTATAAGTTTCTGATTTTGATGGGACCGGGCTCACACGTCTTTTGTACGACCTCGAGACAGACACAAGACACAAGAGCACAGCGCACGGCCATTGAACAGTGGAACCGGGTCGGTGTGGTGGTAGTGTCGGGCATGTGCTTTGGGGATTACTAGCTCTTCTCGCACTGTGGCGCTCCCATCAAATCCCCGGCGCTCGAGAGCACACTCGTTTTGTCGTCGGAAATAACAAAACCACCCCGGTGGAATACAAAGTAGCACCGGGAACCTCAAAGAAGGCAACAGCAATAGCAAAGTATAAAAAAACGAATGCTTGCTCGCATAAGAAACTCGGTCCAAGCAGAAGATGAAACACTTTCAATGGGGAGTCTCGTTTGCTCGTTGTGCTTAAAGGACATTCATGACGACTCGATACGTTCGGAAACGGCCTTCCGTCGGCGTATAAGAAACAGGGCTGAAATTACACACCGGATGCCTGTGTTTTCTATCGCTCGTCTTGCGTCTTTCTGGGGGTGTAAAGTGTGTTGAAGAAGGTCCTCCTGTGAAGACTTATACGTAAAAAAAAGGAACGCAACACAAGGGAACTACATAGAATTGATTACTATGAGCGCTCTTCTCGCATCCTGCTCGGAAGCCTGTGCCCGAATGAATGCTAAGGACGAAACCCAACCCCGCGTCCGCTTCCAACCGCTGCTGCGGCGCCATCTTGCGGTCAGCTTTTTTGTGTGCAGCGCTCTTTGAGTGGTAAATAACGACTAGCAACACCTCACAATTTGTACACTTCAGAACCATTCCCGCATTGTGCGGTGTCTGACAACCACAATGGCATTCGGCAAAGAAAGGCCTCTCGGGCTCGGCTAGCAAAAACTGGGTGGAAAATATTATACTCGTTTTAAAAACCCACCCTCCCCATCTGCCGGAACCCCATTCCCCACCTTCCGCAAGGTGAGAAAAGGGGAACGCTGCCGTCCATTGATCCTAATGACGTCCATTTCCATGTTAACACTTCCAGCGTGGCGGCAGCTTTTCACCGGAAGCGAAAGGGAACGGATGAGCACGGCACCCGATTAAAGCTACCGTTTAACGTGCTTGTTGATGTGCTGCTACCTTATCGCACCGAGTGAAGTGAAATGGAAATTTATATTTTCTCCTCCTTACAGCAACCAAAATGACGTAAATGCCTTTTCATAGAAACAACCACCACCATAGGCACGCAGACGGGCCCAAACCTGCTATCATTCGCACGATGATTTCAAAGATCCGTGGCATTCCACCGTCCTACCGTTGCCCTGGCATGCTGGCATATTCTCTGGCCCTCTTTATGTTGCGAAACGAGACACGACTCGTTTCACTTAGCGCTTAACACACTCTGCCTAATCCTTCCCAAAAGCTCTGTTTGCTCAATGAGTGCTTTACTGTTTGGGGGGGAATGGTGGGTCTGTGAATAGCAGGATAATATTTACTTGTCAGATGTTTAATGGTGGTGCAGCAAACATGAGACGCCGAAATTCAATGGTAGCAACGAAATGAAAAGCCGGTCCTCCCAAAGCCCAAGCCCATGCTATCATAAATCATGTTGGTGGTGTAAAATTTTCCCATTTGATTGATATCGTTTGCCCCCATGTGTGTGGTTTCTCCGTGGGATTGGCAGAATTCTTTCGAAACTTCTCCATAAATCCCCAATTCCCGGTTGTGGGACGACAGAAGGTGTCGAAAAGCGCTTGGCACAATATTGTTACTTTATTTGCGCTTAACACGCTATTGTTAGCGTAATTCGGCATGGCGCACAGCAAACCAAAAAGTGTCATAAAGACAAATAAATTACAAATTTATACGCAACCTTGCATAACAATGGGCTTTTCTTGTCCTGGCGACCGGGGGGAGACTTGTCCACTCCCCTGAAATAGTGTTTGTTTTTCTCCTGAGCAAATGGCTTATTCGTCGGCTGGTAGAGTTCTTCAAACAAACCCCTCCGTCGCTCGTGGACTCCGGAACATTATTAGCGTTTCTGATTTCTTCCCCACACTCACACAAGGCAAAACCCATACTGCCACCATCCAAGGGGTTGGGTTCTGACGGATAATTTCATTATACTTTCGTTTCTGGAAGGTTTTTTTTCATTTTGCTGTACCCAAATACCGGCCATTTCCAGACACCCGGCATCAGCTAATATTTGCCTACGCTTTTATCGTCATGATATCCTGACTTGGGTCCATTGGATGAGGACGGTATAAAGGGAAGGCAAGAAGTTGCACTCTAAGGGCACGTAAATGGATGGTCCATTCCGACCGACAAAGCAATCGGCATAATAGAAGGCTGTCCCGTCGTCGTCTAGGCCTAACGAATGGCTTTATGGTGGGTGGGTAGTGCCGCCTGAGCCGCATATGCCCTTGATGGGTAGCCGCCGACAAGCCCGAACAAGGAGAAGCATGAAGCGCTAGGGATGATGTAATTAATTGCCAGCGATCGCCGCAGACACGGCTCGTTTTTCCGGTCAGCGTCAGTGACAGCGCGGCGGATTATCGTTTCGGTATCTCCCCTTCCGGTTTACGACCTGCAATCGCTAATAAGACGAGTGGGGCGACGGCATCTCCCTTATCCGTTCGAATTTCCTTTTTTCCACCTGCGCTGTAAGTCGCAACTGTATGACGTAAGCGGCTGTCATAAACAAACAGTTCCGACAGTTCGCTCCCTCGCGTTCGTTTACATCATCTTTTCGGAAAGCAATCAAAATGGCTCAGCCATCGCAGCCACCTACCTTTGATAAGCCGTTGGAGAATGATATCCTTATGGTCCTGCGAGTGTGGCTCACCGATGACAATCAACAGATAGCACCCGGTAAGTGGGCTCGGCGGACCGACACCGATAATGCTCGGTGGCCCATCGGACCCTGCCCCGATGTCGATGCTGCCGCCCTGCTGCTCATCGGCCCCGTTCACCTCCATCGGTGCCACCAGATCCTGGTCCTGATCCATGCTGGCCCGTCCTTCCTGGCGTTCGATTTGTTCACTCAAAGCTCACTGGCAGAAATAGAATAACGTCCTACACCAGCAAAGATGGCAGCTGCTTGTTGTGCACGGTACACGAAAGGGTGGACGCTTTTTGCGCAGCTTCTCGCAATAGGTCACTTTCAGGATAACGGGTCAGTCACTCTCCGTGGCAACGGGGCGAGACAAAGTATGCGAAATACGCAGTAAGCTCTAGAAAATACTGTGTGCTTTACTTTCTCCACCGACCGACCGTGTTCTTGCGAGTCTTTGTCCACTGAGAACAGTGATGCAAATGGTTGGAGCGCAGCCGTTGTTTTGCTTCGCTCGAGAAGGACACACACACAGGACACTTCTTGATGATGAAGATGCTTGCCAGGCAGCAGTAGCAGTAGATCAGTGATGGTCGGATATTTCTTTGCTCTTTTTTCGAAAAAGGAACACACCCGTAACTGCGTGTCCTGTCTATGCACTTTATCGCTCACGACTAACACAGTGACACCGAGTCGAGTCCACTAGCCTTGTTCCAGAATCGTGGAAACACGAACCACCACACCGTGCCGCGCTGCCTCGTCCGTTACCCCTCGTGTCGCTTTCGTTCCGGCGTCGAAAGGGAAATCCTTTCGGGGTGATTCCACCAAACTATCAACTCACTCGCTCTGTGTCTGAACCTTCTCTCGCTCTCACGCTCTGTGAAGCTTACTCTCTCGATCGGAAAAAAACGGGAGAGAGCGTAAAATTTTCTCGTCTACACTGGAAAGTTTTCTATGGCCTTATCACAACCACACAAACGCACGAATTGGAAAGCACGGATGATGACACAAACACGAAGCTAGCTTCTTGATCGATCCTGGCAATGGCTCAAAGATGTGTCAATTTGCTCGCGGCACTACTTTTCTTCGAGCTTTTTTTTCTGCAGCTTTATCTCTAAACGAACAGTTATTTCACGGGCTCACATTCACACTACTGTCTCTAGCCTAGCTTTAGGGTTCTAGTTATGAAGCAGTTGTATTTAAATTATCCTAATTTCTCTCTTCATTCGTTCCTGTTTGACGCCTGTTACCACCCCTCACTACCGAGGGTGAAAGCTTTGGGAATGTCTTGCAAATGGTTTTGCTTGCTTGTATACTTCGGTTTAATCACTTTTTTTACCAGATATCACGGCTGATAGCTTCTTCGATTGCGTCGGTTGTTTCACAGAGGTTTGCCTTAGCGCAAGATGTACAATCTGGTTCTGACTGTGGCTGTCGAACGAATGTTGGAGACGTAACAGTTGCTTGCCTTACTCTGATGTATGTAATACTACTTATTGTACATGAAAAGTCTTTCCTATTCCACTCTTTATCGCTCTCGGTGTAGCTTTCTCTCTTTTGCTCACTCTCTGACGAGCCTTTCTATGTCCTCTGATGGTGGAAAACGACGTCCCAAGACACACACTCACACAAAAACACACGTACACTTAACACACATGAGCAGTTTTTCCCCTGCTGCGGACTAGTATGTGCTGGGGAAGTGGAATTGCGGTGAGGTCTTTTTTCTTTGGGCTCAATTTTCCGGACTTGTCCGTGTCGTCAGGACTTTGGATAGGACTTTTCAAGATATTTTGCGATTATCCTTAACTCTGCTCTCTGTTCTTGTCGGGTCAAACGGGGTTCGCACTTTGGATGGTTTGCTTGCAGCGCACTGGAATTATAACTGATAGCAACTGTTCGTTTCGCCGTTTCGTTTTTCTCGGCCGATAGTTTTCCACTTGCTTTTGTGTTTTTATGTCGTCATCTTTTTGGCGTGTAATATATTTGCGTTTACCATTCTGTCTGAATCTTTGCCGTTTGCCCCGTGTTGGAGAGATCACTTTTATATTCGACCGGCGTTTGCTGGACACAGCCAAGTCACCTGCGCGCTGCTGCGAAAACGAATTCAGTATGACAGGCACGACTGACGACAGGCCACATCTGGCTGCTGGTTGGTATCGGCTTCGCCTTTCGGGGTTTCTCCGGCTCGTGCGCCGCTCACACACATATTTCGTGTGTCATGCGAGCGGAAGAAAACCGTCCGGTAGCGGAAAAGCCGAGCGGCAGGCCTGCAAAACAGACGAAAAGAAGAGAGCCCTCAGCCAACGGACCGCCGGACCGGGGCGGCCAGAGGCCGGTGACGGTGGTGGAGAATTCGGTGCTCGGGGACGTACACACGATCGCGCATGCCTCGATTCGATTTTCGTGCGCTACCGGTTGTGTATGTGTCGGTGTTTGCTGCTCGAAGCGCCATGGTTGCGTACAACACGGTGCCCTGCTCTCGCCACCGTGGTGTAGGGTCTTTGGGGGGATGCTTTCTCTTCTCGAGTCACACCGACGACAATTCGGTCATTCTCTCGCTTCTCTCTGCCAAGTTGTCGCTCTCGTCTAACGCCGTCCATGCGCTTCCCGTTGCACTTTGCGTCTTGCGGGTTCGAAATTTTTGCGTTAGAGAGAGAGAGCGCCAACAGCAGGGCGTGTGAGAGCATTCCGGCCAACCGTACCGACACCATTCATTGCTTCCATCTGTTTTTCCGATCATCCTGCTTTTGGTATGCGATTCTCTGGCCCGCTCTCTGCACAAGTCCGGCTAGTCATTATGGCGTATAGTTTCGAGGGCGAAGAAGAACAGCAACAAGAAACGACGACTCTTCCCGATTCCGCCCACCCCCCACACTTGCCATCGCCCTCGGCAAAGCCAAACCGCACACGTCTTCACTTCCGTTTTGTGGTGCTTACTTTGCATGTCTTTTTTATTTTCATCGTTTTATGGAGCGGGGCTTAAAAAAATCGCTCCCGACGCTCAAGCAAAATTGAGAAGTATCTTTTAATCTTCATCTTTAGAGGCTCTAAGTATTTATGATCGTGGGTTTTTAGTGCGGCAAGAGGCTTGCATTGGCAGTGTTGTGATATTAATTGAGTTATCACGTTGAATGTTTAATATTTGCACTGAAGTTATGTTGTTGTCTCCAAATAAATCGTTAAAATTGTGGTTGACGGTAAAGCTTTCCACGCTTAAAATGGCTAGCGAAAATGTACAACAAGCGGAAGGTCGATCAATAATCCAAAACCGATAATACCCCTCGCCTAATCGAAAATCGAAAATCCAATCAAACTGTGGCAAAGACAATATTGGGAGAAGAAACAAAACTTCCCCTCGTGGGGCAATGCTTTAACGTCCACTTGGCATACCATCCCGCGTACGCATTAGCAAGAACCACAAACCAAAACAAGAAAACGAAAAAAAAAACAAACAAATCTGCCGACAATGCCACATCTGGACGGAACTCATTTATCTCCCCATAATCGGCGCCAAAGGCACCGATTTGAAAATGGAAAATGAACCGCCGCAAACAGCAAAAAGCCGACAGCTGTGTGAATACGCTAAGTGATCGAGACACACAGTGCGCACCACAAAATCTGCTCGAATGGCCGTGTTTTTCCCCACCGATAAGCATTGATAATGAGTTCGTTAAATCGAATCAAGCGCCACCACGCATCCGGCCGAGTTTAATTGTATCGGCACTGTGGGAACACCGGTACACGGTGGTACATTTGTGCAAAGCCCCGTGTCATTTAGCTTCCAAGCTCATTTTCTCCTCCCAAAAGCCGGTCGCCGGTTCATTTGTGCCGGATAGCAAATGTGAACTTTCATCGCCAAATTTCCACCCATTTTCCTATCAAAAACTAAAGCTTTCAAACCGATTGTGAACGACCCGTTTCATCAAAGTGTGATGAGGAGCATTAATAATCATATCGGTCAATTCGCACAAACGGAGGTGAAAACATTTGCCGTACTATCATTGGTTTAGCATATTTTATCACATTGTTAACCATAACCCCACTTGCTTATCTGCAAAAGTCATCACACACATTAAGATTGTGGGTTCCTTTCGTCCACCCCCTGGAGGGTACAGACGAGGGCATTAAGATAACATTAAGAAACGGCATTACAAATGTCGGCCAAAAATCAAACGACACGAGGCTGAGAATGTTGCTTCTGGGGGTGCGTTTTATGTTCCACCACACTTAACACGTGTCGGAAGCGGGCCGTTCCGGTTTGCTGGCGTCCGATTTTGGGGACCTAGTTTTCCGATAACGCCGCCTAAACGCTGGGCGCATGAACTTTGAGAAATGATCTTCAAATACGTGCCTTTCGTCGTACAGTCCAACGCACACACATACCCCCCTGTCTTCTGCTGTCTATTTTACACTGCATACCCGAATTTTCAGATAGCAAACACACAGACACAGAAATACAGCATTATTTTATGACTTGCAGTTGCACACTGGGCCGCGCCATACAGCACCGGCTTGTTGTTGGGCGAGAAAGTTTGGAAAGTCGCATTTCGGTGGTTGTGAGAGTGGGTGGTGCGAAAGGGTGTACAATGAAACGTTCACAACCATCGCCTCCCTCCCCACGATGATGGTGCAGCAGAGAGGTCCCGCGACCATTCGATCGCTTTTCGCCGGCCAATCCATCGGCAATGATCCGCGCTCTGCTGTTGCCGGACGAAATTGAATCTATAACTCGTCGCCTGCCCGCGTTCGGGCGACCCCCACAAGCCGCCCATTAATTGCTCCAGATAAATAATCCGATATTAAAGCCGCTCGCGCAATTGGCTTTTCTTTTACGTGGGCTTTCTTCCCTTTCGATTTGGTACAGTTTTCCTCGACCGTGACAATCCGCATTCGGCAGATTTAATCATCCCGCTTCTCGTTTTATTTTGATTGCCCGGTGGGTGAAATGAAAGGAACTCCCCCCATTGGAGCGGAACCACCTGCCCGGTGTGGGGGCCGATTTTTTGCGAATTCTTCTTCTGCCTCTGGCTCTACCCCGCTGGCCGTTCGACGCTGCCATGGGGAGAGTGGCAATCTAACTGATCAAATCAAACCAACGAAAGGCATGGCAGTTGCACTAATTGAGTTCCTGCTGTTGAGTTGAGTCGAGTCTTTATGGTTGCATGGCGTTTTCCCGTTTTTGTGTGTGATGAGTTTTGCATGCCATCCTACTGGTAGCCTTGTAGCTGTTTTTTCGGAAGCCGTTCGCGAAATTGTGACAAGAGGAAAATAATGGATAGCTACGAAACCAACGGAGAAGTAGTCAATTGTTGCGAAGAAAAAAAACATTGCTTATAAGAGGATAGTTTTTTTCCTTCGCTTAAGTACATTAACCTGACATTAGGTTGCCACTTTTTGCTGCCTTTTCGTGGTTGTGACAGTTGTCATTTCGTTGGTGGCAAGAATGCCAGCTGCAACCTAACTCTGCTCCGTAAGCTTGGAGTAATAAGAGGTGCATTAATTCGTGCACACGGTTCATTTAGGAAGGAACAAAAGCAGCAAACAACCACCCTCCCCCCTCCAATCATCACACAACCGAGAAGGAAATCCGTTCGCAAAACAAAAAGCGACACGAAGAGGAGAACGGCAGCAGAAAGATGCAGCGAAAGAAATTTTGCACCGTTCGGAAGTTGGTAACTCGAAACGGGATCGGATAGAGAAGCCATAGCCAGTCATACACTCTTGGGGCGGCAAATCTTGCTGCTTGCCATCGCTTTGGGGTAAAACTGCAGAATTGGAAGAACATGCGACAGCGAACGAACGAACGAACGATTGAGCATTTATGTTACTGTTTTTTTTTGTATTTATTTTTTGCAAGAACACTGTGTTCGCACGTGGCGTGAAATGGTTCCAGTCATTTGAGACAAATTTGTAGCAGCTAATTTTAGACCGCAGTATGAGTCGTTTAACCCCTCTGGTGCTGCTACGCCATACAGTGTTAATTCGATATGTTTGCTTCACATTCAATGCTCTGCGAGATTTTAGACTGGAATTTAATGTGACTCTTTCTGCACATCCAATGATGCCTAGCTGGTTCTCCAATCTGCGTTTGATCGTTTGTAAATGCTTGTCTACAACGTGCATTAGTGTGCTGCGTAGCGGATTCTCGCCCAACGCAACTGCATGTTTCGGTGCAAAGTGCAAATTAGACATGATGCTTAGCAATTTGTCATCCGTACCGGTACACCGCTGCAGTAGTGGCCAACTTCAAGCCCCATCCCGTACTTGATGTACGCAGCAAACTCCAGAGAGCCAGAGCGAGAGAGGCAGCAGACGGGACGAGTAGGGAGAAAGGCACGGGCTCGTACAGTAGCGCACCGAACACGGCTCAAATGTCAAACACGAACAGCTGTTTGAGAAGTGGCGTGAAGCACAGATGTTATTCGCGCACCGTCCGCTAGAAGCAGTTTCCCGAGCCCTCGACCGAAGAACGCTCGATTGGCCCCCTTTCCAGCACCGTGACCGTGCTTCGGAAATGGTGCGCGAATTTTCCACTTCACCTGCCGCAGGACATTCCGGCTGGTGGGTTCGGAAAATCTGCCCACCTCTTGGCATGATTCTGCATTAATTTGAGAGCGAACTGTGAGATGCCCTAGTGTAGTAGAGAGAGAGCGCGAGTGAAGGTTCGTCGTGAGAGTCAACGCGTGTGAGATGTGCGATATGCGCAGGAGCGTTTTACTTCTCGGTAAGGGAAAAAGGGCACACCAAAGGGTTTTTCGAACAGCGGCTGCATACATTTGGGCACTGCATTCCCACCGTGACGCATCCACGCACTGTATGCACGCTCACGAAAAGGGCAGCAGATGATGCCGCGAGGAAGACATCATCCAATTCAGACTGATTTGGGAGCAGCGACCAAAGCTCATCATTTTGTTGGTTTGTTTGACTTCAGAAATCGACTTCGTTCGTCACGCTCGTTTGGGGGCTACGCACCGCAGCACACGCGGTCGCACCTTACACGTGGTAAAACAAAATAGGGAAACAAACACGTCGGGGTCCCCGTGCCACAACCGTTTGAATCTAGCTAATTAACGTCGCTCGAGCTAAACTGGCGGATGGGAAAGCGGCGAAACAGGGGCACCCCTTAACGGGTCAATTTCATTCGATTAACAGGTGTTAACTGCGCTGAAAAGTAGACTCGTTTACTGACCCGTTCGAGCGGACCATTCGAGCGGTTGTCTTTGCGATGATTAGCAACCGAAAATGATGTACAACAGCAGCAGTGCGTACCTCAGGGGAGCTGGAGCGTGTATGCTTTCCACTTTATACTTACCCTTCTGCTTTCGCCGCTGCGCTCATCTCGCGAATTTCGCAATATTGACACGCGGGCAAGGTCGATGGACTTGATCGGTTTATCGCATCCGTTTGTTCTCGGCGCTTCTAGTTGGTTGTAAACTCGAAAGTGGAACACCTGTCAGTGTAAGAATAGCATCGGAAACTGGAACATTAATAGAACGGCCAATGATATGCTTCATGGAATCGAAAGCTTCCCTTATCCGTTTCGTCTAGACCTCGCGTCAAGTGTATTTA
Organism: Anopheles arabiensis; assembly: GCF_016920715.1. Taxonomy (NCBI): domain Eukaryota; kingdom Metazoa; phylum Arthropoda; class Insecta; order Diptera; family Culicidae; genus Anopheles; species Anopheles arabiensis. Next base: position 1,211,882 of record NC_053517.1, on the reverse strand, counting down.
TTTCGGAACAGAAAAATGAATAGTCAATACATTTATTTTCATTCTAAACAGAATCAGAACTTGCAACTGAACTGTCTTCCGATGAATGGCTGCTGACGTATTTCCGACGCAATGAGGAGCTATTTATGATCAAAAGGAATGTTCTCGGACTCGGAATGGTAGCTCATCATCGGTCTTGATTATCAGAATCTATCTCACAGGCCTAATATCCGGATGATGAACACTCGGCACCGAAACGGTCAGATGCTGCCACATCGTCTCGGCACCTGACACGGAGCACATGAAGTGAACGAAGCTGTCAAGACGTCGGTGCTTATCATCCGCCTTTGATGAAGCACTAATCGTGGGCTGAAGAGGTGCCTACTGGATAAGCTATTTGTGAGCTTCCCAGACACGGTGGTGGTGAATGTGCATTACCAAGGGTAAAGCTCCGTGCCCGTTCCTCGCAATCGATAAAGTAATCTTTGACACTGGCAGATGGGCTCGAGCCGGTGGGAAGGAAGGCGACACTGTGTTTTATTTGGCGCTTTGCTGTCCGGGCCAATATTTCATCGGTGGGGAAAGACGGATGAATACGGAAAAGCACCGACCGATACGCCTTAAGTAGAATGGTCACGGCCAACTGGCAGAAGTATCGCTCCAAGTAACGCGTCCCCACGGGGACCGTCAGCGACAAGCCACTGCCCATCAAGCTGCTGGTGCGCTTCGACAGTCGGAAGCAAGCGAGCGGAATAGCTTCATTTATCCACGTCCAAGATTGCTCCCCGGGTCGCTTCCTCCTTCAACCTCCGACCTCCGACGCTATCATTAACTCCAATCGCACTCCGAAAAGTAGCTCTTCCACCCTTAGTTAGATGTCCCGCCCGCCCGTGTGCAAAGATGACCGAATGCGAAATCGATGCCCATTTGCCCAAATGTAGCTGTGTTGAGATTGGACCATTGGACAACCACCCTCCGTCCATCCTTCCAAGCTCCTCCATCCCAACCAGACCGCTGTGACGGATGTCCCATCGATTTGTTTCTATATTTGTCGCCGAGGGTTTATTTTTATTTGGCTTTTGCCGGCTTCTCTTGCCGCTGTCGCACTCGCCGAATCCTTTGGGGCCGCATAATTCGCGCAAATGTTGTGGCAAATGGTGTACGATCAATAATACGGTGTGCGGGTGCGGGTAAGTGTTTGTGTGTGGGTGTGTGTGTGCTGTATATGCTTGCTCCAGTTGATGCCCTGCCAGCGGAACCATGAGTTCCGGTTGATTCCACATGATCCAGTCGGCGGTATCCTGGAGGGAATGAGGGAGCCAAATAGGAAATATGTCGCCTGCGCTGCACTCCAGCACAATGGTCACACAATGGTGGTGCTACCGTTGATGATGATGGTGGTGGTGGTGTGGTGCTGGTGCTAGTGGCGTATATACGATTTTATGGCTTTCTTCCGGTTCCGGTCCAGTTCTGTATCGGCCATTCGTTGTCGTCGTCGTCGTTGTCGTCGTCGTCGTTGTCGTCGTCGCCGCTGTGGTCACCACCAGGAAGGTGTTAGTGGCTCTCATCCATTTCAGCAGGATATATCCCAACCCTTCGTACCCTTGATTTCGGAATACGTAGTGTCTATTGGAAATGCGGTGCCATTGCACATAAAGCCGGTGTGCAATGCAGCAGGGCGAAAGAAACTGTAGCCGGGTGGTGTGCACGGTTTGAACCTAACTGTGCATTCTGCACTCAACATCATCGCATAATGGCGTATCGATCGGAAATAAGCATTCAAAATTTCATCATCCTGTTTCGCGGTTTGATTTGCGACTTTTTCCCTTTCTCTTCCCATCGGAAATGCTCGATAAAGATGCATATAACACGCATTGCGAAATTGAGATATGTCCTCGATGGAGCTACCTTTGGTGCTGGGGAGCTGTAACGTGTAGCTTGACTTCATTTCCATACGAATCGGGATGTTTTATAGCCTCCGTGGGGAATATCAACCCGTCAGCGTTGGCGACGGAAGGCGATACCTGGGCTTTTTTTTTAATTCTTCGCGACTGCTTGCAACCACGGCTTGCTGGCTCCAAGCCACGCGCTGCCAGCCGTGGAACATTAAAAGCAGCGAATAATACCAATATAAATAATAATAAAAATCCATATCCGATTGCGCAATCAGGTGGGAGCTTTGGCGTGTGCGAAAATGCCATACTTTGTAGACGGTGTGTCCTGCGACACGGCGCCCTTCGGAAGGAAGCAGGTGAATGGTGGCAACCGGGACAGCACTATTACGCTTATATATGTGCACTTTACCCGGTGATACATGGGAGGGAAGGGTGGGGGTTGCAGATGCTGGCGAGAGGACTCAGAATCCAACATTCCGACCACCTTTTGGCGGTACAAGTCCAAGTGTTGCCGGGACGAGTTGGCAACCGAGCTGTGTGGCTTTAATATGTAATGGGGCTTTGTTAACCTGCGAGGTTTATCCTTGCCCGTGCTCCTTTCATATGATAATGCCGGTGCAAATGGAATCACCAACGAAGCCTACCGAAGGACCGAGGACGATTGCCAGACGGATCAGAGCATATTAAACCGGGCAGCCATAAAAAAAAAGATGAAAGAAGCGAAGAAGCGAAGAAGCTCTGGTCTAAGGGTGGGATGAATTTAAAATGTTGGAAAATGCTGGTAGCCTCAGGTTGTGTGCATTTGCGTCCGATTATGGTGATATTTATTGCATTAGACATCCCTGCAAAAAGGGGGACGCAGTCGGGGTATGATGGTAGCTCATGCAAATCCACTTGAAAGGGTTTTGAAACAAAATGTTTAGAAAAGGATTATGTACAAAAAAGGATGGTGTCAGTTTATCCGTGACCCATTTTCGTACCTTTATACACTGCAACAGGTCACTCAAACGTTATGTGAAAAAGATCTCACAAATAACGCTTGTTCGTTGTTTGAACGTCGATGCCAAAGACTTTTCTTTTACTCATGGCTTTCCTCCCCGTAGAGAAACAACAAATCGATAACAGGGATGCACCGTTTCGGTGACCGAAACCGTACGCGATCGAAAAGATGGCCGACAAGCGATAGTGTCAAAAATTTAAATATAATAGGCACCGATGCGGCACCGTACATCATCATCAGCCCTTGCGTTTGTTCGTGCCTTTCTTCCCTCTCGACCTGCAGCGACCCCGTTGTATGATGCCGGGCCGTCCTCCTCAACACTTGGCACACTTCCCACCGAAACACGGAAAACTGCAAACTCGGCATTAATCAGCCAAATATCGATCAGTGTGGCGCTCCCCAGGTCGAGGTACTGGCGAGGCTCGGCGCCTCAAGAAAGGCAAACTATTTCGGTTTTAAGAAGTGTTCTTGTGTACGAATATCTTAACCTTTCCCCTGAGTTGTGGGAAGTTGGATAGTTGAAGCAAGTGCAGGGGAAGGTAATTGGGTATGTGTCAGTTTTAATTGTAATTTCATTCTATTTTCAAGTGCACCCAGGGAATGCTACTCGGGTTGCGGGACTATTTTAAACTTTTCCCTAAACTGTTTGTAGTGCCTAGCGACTGCCGCTCGAAAGAGCTCCAAGTACAAGTGCGCTCGGTCGAAGCAGCGGAGAACACACAGAATAAGCTTCTGGAGGGGAATAGAACTCAAGAAGCAGGCGTTTGCGTTGGATAAGCGACATCGATTTTTCATTAGCTGCCATTTCCGGTAGCTTTTTCGGTAGCTGTGGAATCGTTTGCCTTCACGGCACAGTTTGATTAGCTGCAATGTTCAGCATTGCAAAGGGCACCAACAATCATAGTCGCGTTCTTGAGCGAGCGAAATCGATTCTAAAGCTTGCCACAGCCGGCTCAGACACCAATAAAGTCTCCATAAAGAGCCGTCTCTCGCAGACGAAGGAATTCCCTTTCGGTCGTCCTCAAGCGAAGCCCTGCTCCAAACCAACGGCAGGGAGGCACCAGGCTGTTGCGGTGGTGGAGCTTTCTCGACCTCCGTCCGAACGGCTCCCACCGAGCAAGCCCTTTGGTTCGTGCGCCTCTCCGTCTGTGCGTGTGCGGTGACCTGCTCAGTATCCGAAAAACATGCCATCCGGACCATTTTGGGCTCCGAAGCTCCCAAAGCTCGTGCTCGAAGGGCTCCAACGAGCAGCGGCCTCGAGCGAGAGCCTCCGAAGCGAAAGCCAAGCGAACGAAACGAAATGAAACGAAACGAAAAAAAAAAACCGGCACGCGAGCGCACGGAACCAACCCAGCAACAGCACCATGGCAACGAAGGAGAAAGCGAAACCGACGAATAATTCGAGGCGATCGGATCGGATCGGGCCACCTCCTGCGGGGGCTGATCGCCTGGCAAAAGTAGAGCATTGTTGTGGATGTCGTCGTTGGGCGTGCGCCCCGAAGATGGCCGGGATTCTCTTGCCGGTGTGGTCGGCGTGGTTCCCCAGCGGTCGCGCGCGCGACACCCGAATCGCAACTATACGTGCGTTTGTGTGGGTTGGGGGGAGATCATCTTCACACGCGCGGCGGCGATGGCGTCGTCTAGCAGTTTTTCCCCGCCGTCTCCCACTGCAAGCGGGAGGGGTGTGAACTTATCGGCCCCACGTTTGCGCTAAAGGGAGGGGGGCACGAACTCGCTGATTGGCAGACGGCGAAAGTTCGCTTTCGATGACCACCACTAAACTCGATATGCCAACACCAGAAGCGCAGCAGCGCCAGGCGGCGGATCACATTCTACCAGACGGCTGGCGCGAAACAGACCGACTCGGCTGTGTGTTGAAGCGAGACCGAACTACCGACCGCCAAACCGGTCGAGTCATGCGCAGCGCTGGTGCGAGCACCCGGTCGACTGGTACAACAGCGCTACCTCTTGCGCGCGCTGAGCGCCGGCTAGTTTTTGTCATTTTCTCTGGAGTCACGAGAGCGACCGAGTCCGATCGGGCTTCTACTTGTTCGCGACGCTTTCCTCTTCGTGCGACCGGGACCGGGGCGAACACAATGAAAGCGAACAAAAGCGCGCAAAACCGGCCGACGACTGGTAGCGGAAGCGCCTGGTGAGCGTGGCCCATCGGTTGCGTGACGTCGGCGGGCGTCGTCCTGCTAGCAATGCTGCCACACTGTTCTGTTCAATCATTTTCTTTCTCGCGTTTCGACAGTTGCACCAAATTTGCATCCGGCGAGAACGGCCGCCGCCATGGCATCGCGGTGGCGAGCTCGCTAAGCACCCGGCCAAATGATGGCCGCGGCGGTATTATTTTTCAATGATCATTAACGGAATGGTTATTGCCATCATCATGAATGGCGAGGAGGGGGTGGCGCTCCATTTCGGTGCGATAATTTATGTTTTCTTCTTGCTGTTGGGCGCGCGCCGCTGCTGCCATCGCTACGACAGGGCCCCGAACGCCGAGGCCGGGCGTGCACCCTCTTTGGCAGGACGGAAAGTATCCGTTCCTGGTAAGTTCGTGGATAGATGTTACGAGACATTTTGTTTTGTTTCTTCGGCGTGTGGTGTGCAACGCAAACGCAGCTGCCGGGCCTGATGGCGGCGACATGTTACGCCGCCCATTTCTGTACCGGTCCCACCACCATTGCTCTTTTTGCGCACGGTGTGGACATTGCACACACATCAACCATTTTGTTTGTGTGTTGCTTTGAAAATCGCGCTGCCATCGCTCGGCTGTCGCAATAGATTGGGAGGTGTTTTGTGGGGTACAATTGAAGACGTTACTAGTATTCACGACAGATTCGTGTATGCAAATGGTACACGAAAGCTCACATGCGCATGCTAGGCGATTTGTGTTAATGGTCACCGTTCGCAACAATCAAAAATAGAATGAAGCGATGAAAGATGATAGAGGTCATTAATGAAAGACGTGAAGGTGACAATTAGCTAGGAAAAAAAATCAACGAGAAAAAAAATATTTCATCTTTACCGCAGTCGGTAGGATTCGAACCTACGCTCCCAGAGGGAATCTGATTTCTAGTCAGACGCCTTAACCGCTCGGCCACGACTGCTTCTTGTGAGAGGAGGCGATTATAGTCGTATAAGAATCGAGACGTCCAACAGACTTGTTCCCTTTGGTACCAAAACCGGTTCTACTCTTCGTTTCCTCTGTCATCCTCATCCTACCTGCTCTGTTGCACTGCTGCCGCCCTGAAGTGCATTTGCTGCTGTGCAACAGATCGTACGTTTCAGTCGTCGGGTAAAAAAGAAAGAAAAGTAAAACCCTTTTACGATCGCAACTGAATCCCCACCACACGCGTGCATTCACACTGCACCGAATGCACTTTAGCAGCAAACAGGCCGCCTTTCGCCGGCTGCCGCCCCTCGCAAGCCCTCGCACGGTGCAATTGCACTTTAGTTCTTAGCTAGTACAGACGTACCGCCGCGATCGCCTGATCTCTTGGTAGAAATGTTGCCGAAACATAATATTCTCGCGGTTGCCCAACCACCCACGATGAAGGGTGTTTCCGCAGGAAGCTAGTTTTAATCGTCGCTTAAGGGACTATTAGAACCTCCGCGTTCCACTCCCCTTCCTCCGCTGCGGCCTGCGACTGCGATAGTTGTGCGCATCGCGATAGTGCACTTGCACACTACCTCCTGCATCGCATTGGTGCATAGTGGGTTCGCGACTCGTGTGGTCGCAACTATCGCGCGCGTAAGCCATCGCGCTATACGCAGATGCAATTGGCAACCCTTTTTGCTGCATCTTGCCCGAGCGCAATGTGTGTGTGTGTGTGTCTGTTTTACGACACCGTAGTAGGGCCCTACCCGAGCCGTTACGAAGGCAATTACGGCCCTTCGCGTAACGACCAAGGGCCGCTGGTAAAGGCGAACGATGGAGAATGTAGTTCGAAATAATAAGTGAGAATGCATTTGAGAAGCATCGTTAAAGGGAAAACTCACCCCTCAAGATGCATCGCGCCAAAGTGCATCATCATCGTTTTCGCGCAGGGGCTGTCAACTTTTCTGCTTGCGGAGCTTTTGAGTCACTATTATTGGAAGTTTCTTCACACGATGGTGCTTTCGGTAGTTAAGGGAGGATAGTAAAAAGAATGTAAATTATCATATATTGGTGCTTTTTGGAGCAAAGAGAATTGTTTTAAATAGCTGGTGCGCCTAATTTCCTCAACGTTTTTCATCTTTTTGAACATTCTTTTCTAGCTTATCCTACAATAGCTCCCTTATTTACTATAAACAAGTATCATAACAAATTATCTCACTGTAATGAATCACTAATTTTGCTTTTCTAAACAATAAATAGCCCCTCCCACCTTCGAAACGCAGAGTTGCCGATCCCTGCGTACGGTGTGTCGATGTGTGCGTGCGGCAGATTGCCGCCTGGTACCAACCGCCCAGCCGTGAGAGGTGACGGGCGCACGAAGCCGCCGGTTCCCATGGCGAATCACGACGAATTCACTCGCCGGTACCGAGAGATGAGTTTCGCGCGTAAATTTCACAGGGCTGTGCCAGGGTCGCATGCGCTTCGCAGGGCGTTTCGGTACCTTCGGTGCAGTTCGCGCACCGGTCGTGGCCGCTTCGGGCAGCCGAGCGGCGCCGAGCGCGATGGCGCTGTCACGTTTTCATCACGTCATGGCGAACTTCGTACCGGGCGCGCAGGGGTTTGGACGGGCAGTCCGCTGAGACGCGATGACTGGCCGCCATGGTTGCGCCAGTCAAGTTCAGTGTCACGCCGCACCATATCGCTACGGCGGCCAATGGTGAAACATCGCAGCCCCATGGTCGCCGTGGCCTCAATTCGCTGTCAGGGTTCGGTGTCAGGGACTCGCTCCGTTGCTGTTGTTGCTGCTGTTGTTGGTGGGGACGGCTTATTTCACTTTCGTTTTCTTGTTCCTACCTTTTTGAGACTGCGACCAGGGCAGCAGACCGCGCAGCAGTGGCCGGGACGGGATAACACTGACGGCGGTCGTGGCCGTGCGCGCACACGTCGTCAATGACATGGCAATGTCCTTGGATGAATCTGCACCAGGGAGACATGCGCAGAGCAGGGCGCTTTCAGTCGAGAGGGCAATCAACCCTGCTCGCTGTTAGCGTATCGAGCACACACATTCGCTGGGTACGGGGTGGTATGAGTGTGTGTGTGTAACCGTGCGTAGCAACGAGAAGTTACACGACCACCGCTGTAACGTTGTATGGGACAGGGCGAATGGGCGATTGGGCGATGAGTTACAGTCGATCTACCAGCGTTGCTGTGGTGACTGGTGTTGTTCTATCCACCTAGTTGGAGGCGCATGACGTTCGCATGATAGATTGGAGGGTATACGAGAAGGAGAAAATGTTTTAAATTATATTTCATGAAAATAGTTCGAAAATATTATTTTCTTTACCCTTGTGTACAGTTTTTAAATGCAGAAAAGCGGCATTTCTGTCCTGTCAACTATTTAATTTAATATTCGACAGCAATTAAACCAGTTTCATACGATTTTGCATGAAACCGATACGATAGTACAGAAATACACTCTTCATTAGGGACGCAGGCGCATGCCAAATATTGGTTCGGCCGTTCGAGCGCAACCGTGTGTCCCCGTGCTCTGTTGCACCGAGGGGCTGGTAATATAATGTTAATATCGTCGTTATGCGCATGGGGAACAACAGGCACACAACAATTGACACTAATGAGGATGCACATTTGGGTGGGCGTTTTTATAATCGACAATTGGCCTGCTGCTAATTGATTGCGCTTGTGCCTCCACCGGTCGCTGTTTTGGCGCGCACGGTGTCCTCTTTCGCCCGAACCTGCAAAAAACAAACAAAACGCATCCGTCGGCGGTGTCCTGTTGCACCGCTAGTATGCAATCTTGGTACCGATGTCGCAGTGCGAAGAAGTGCGCGATCGCGGTCTTGCCGAAGCGAAGCAGAGTCCCGGCGTCGAGCGCTTCTTGGAGATGTGTGTCACCGCCTCCCTGGGCACGAAGACACACGCGAGCGCTTTTCTTAGTGGGGCAACGGTTTCGCTGTTTGTCGAAAGGGCCCGCCCTGCCAACAAAGTTGCGCCGACGCTCGCTCGCTCGCTCGCTCGCTCGTTTGCGCGTGTTGCGCGCGTTCGTGAACCACATGTTCAATTTCGAAATCGTCTTCCGCGGCCAGCATGCGCCCGAGGAGGCCGTTGCTCACCAGCTGCCGGGTGTTTGAAATACGCGCGTTTGAAAAACGCGTGTGTGGCAGTGTGGAGAGATTGTACACCCCGCCAGACAGACTGTGTGCTTCGTTCCCACCGACGAGGACCGACGCGTGTTGGTTGTGTTTGCTCTGCGCGCTCATGCGCCTCCCGGCAACATTTGTATGCAAATTATGATAGAATTAGAATAGGGCTTCAGAACGCGTGGAGATTTGATCTGTCTCGTTGCTCGAATCATCGCCGTTGGTCAGTCACAGTGGGACACACGACACGGCATTAGTGGTCAGAACGGATCTTTGGGAACTCTTTTTGTCTTTTGGAATTGATTTGTATGCATACACAGGGAACATGAACAACATTATATTATGGATGGGTCCTTCTCGACCCTGAGTATAGGCAACATCGTGACATTGAAGAAAACAAAATCAAATTCTATCCGAACCGAACCTCAAAAGCAATCTTTTCCCAGTGTGTCTTACAAAATAGTTAGAACTAGACATACACACGAACGATTGCGCGGACACTCTCCTCCTCGGGGCCTACTCTCTTGTTACTTCGGTTCATATTTTTGCTGGAAAAATGGGTCCATCCCCTCGGCGTAGCCAGCAGAACTGGGACTCCGAGATGTCGATCTGCTGGCTCGAACCGACGAGTGCGGCGCCACCACCCTCTGTCACCCTTCCCCACGTCCCCAGGCAACCGTCCACTCGCTCGCAGGTAACCTTCTCCAGGGTCTGCGCTGTTGTGCCAAGATTCGCTCTTTTTCGACCGGATTCGACTAAATCTTTCCGGATTCGATCCGCTCGCGTAGTACCGCACTGGCTGGACAGGGCGCGGATTCTTCCCGTCCCTTTCTCGAATCCCGAATCGAGTTGCTTCCCAGCTGCCAGCTGCCCAGAAACTCTTCGCACCATACGACTCCTGGTTGCGCTTCGACTCGATAAAAGAACACCACACGTCGGCACTGGGCACTACTGTCGCGCTCGCGCCCACAGCACCTGCCCTGTATCTGGCGCGTGTCCTGTGTGCGGCCTCCGCGGTCCGATGCTGGCGTCCTAGTGCCCTGGTAGCGGTACCCCATGAAGACAATAGTTTTTGGACAACTCGTGTGCCCGCGCCCGGGCGCTCTGCCGAACGGCGGCCATTACTCGAATCGGCCTGCGGGTGGGTGCGAGTGTGGCGGCGATGGTGGCGGTCGTCGCTCGCTTTTCGGAATCGATTCGGATCGAGTCGAATAAGTACGAAAAATTTCACAAATCATACCCGGCTGGCATGGCGAGGTGTAGGTGGCCATCTACGCCAACACGGCACTGCGCGTGCGCACGACCATCTCAGGCTACGCGTCATTCCCTTACCGTTCTTAAGCGCCGCAGTGGAAACGTGTTGCATTCCGCGCGGTGGGTGCTTTCGAGCGAATCCTGTGGTCCGGATAGAAATGACCGAATTGCACGTGGTATTGGGGCCGAAAACATGCTTTATTGAGGCTCCTCCTCCTTCTCCTCCTCCCGTGGGCCCACCTTCAAATGCTGCTCAATCCAGTCGACGAAGTAGGCAACGCCGGTGAAGATGTTGGGCCGCCAGGGAGATGCGCACGGGTACGGTCCCCAGGAAACTAGTCCAATCAGAACGGGTTCCTCGCTGGCCCGCGTACCGTTCATCGTGACTAACGGGCCACCGGAGTCGGCGGAGCAGGATGACTTAGATCCATCCTCCGGCCCGGCACACACGTTCGTATCCGCTAGATGGCTCACGTCGTACCACAGCTGCCGACATTCGTCGTAGTCCACCAGCGGTAGTACCACTTTCTGCAAGACGAAAACGATTGCTATGAGTCGCTGATTGGGCGTACGGGTTGGGGTAACAAGTTCTTACTCGTAGCTTGTCCGGATATTCGGGCACTATGGCGGGGGTCGTCGATCCCCAACCACTGACCAGAGCGCTTCCCTGGAATGTCTCGTTCAGCGCGGGCAATCGGATTGCTTTAACGGTATCTCCCAGCACGAACGGTTCGGCGACACGAATCAGCGCAATGTCGTACGGACACACCGTCCCACAGTACCGTTCGTGTGTGATAATGCGCTCAATCCTCCGCCGCTGGTTTACCTCCCCCCGGTTCAGAATGTCATGCGCTCCGGCCACTACCTCTATGTATCCGTCCGCCGTGTAGGACGTCTTACAGTGTGCCGCCGTCAGTATCCAGCTGTCGGTCAGTACGGCACCACCGCAGAAGTGCATCGGCGGTATGGAATCATTGCTGTAATTCCACTGCAGCGACACCTGATAAGGGAGCTCGTGGGGTGCCGTTTCCTCTCCACCGATGATTCTATTCACTGCAGAAACGGTCGGTGAATTGGTGGAAGATGCATGTTTAATGTAAGATTACCTGTTGCAGCTAGTACGGGTGACCACACGATGGCAAAAGTGCACAGAAAGGGAAGATTCATGGCAAAAATGGACACACTCTGCGATGCACAGCACGACCGGCAAAGGACTGGTGCGGTGCAATTGCGCTATTTTGCTATTTATATCAGCATGAAGTGGCCAACTAACCCACTGGATTAGGCTGAGATCTAGCTCTTGTCGCTAATCTACCGTTACGTCGTGTAAAAAGTAACTGTTGGCATCATTCCATCGAAAGAAATATAAATTACCCGATGTGAAAACAATATTGCAATTGTATTAAATGAATCCCCTGAAAATATCTCGAATTTTGATTCCAATTGTGTGTTGCCTTATTTTTCTAAAACGCCTCACATTGCGTCCAAGAAAA